>NC_140529.1:17554782-18159782 GCF_057382185.1 Mchenga conophoros
AGGAGGCAACAAATTTGTTAGTTGTTTTTTAAAAGGGCTCGGTGCTAACCCTTTTCTCTCTTCTCTGAGCTGATATGTGCTTGAGTTTGGTTTAGTTTGCTTTTTGTTTGTTTCTTGCACAGACCACCAACTAACTGTATACCCACATTTACCACCCTACTGATATCAATGTTCCACTTTTGGGGAAATCTAATTAAATTAAATAACCTTTAGTGTGGTATCCCTGTTCTTGCAGACTCCAGAGGTGCATTGTTGTAATTTCTCATGTTTTTTGTTTGATTTAAAAAAAGAGAGAAAAGAAAAGCCTCATTGTTTTCGCTTTCTACTTTGACCATTTCTATTTAAAAATACAAATCTCCTCTAAGGAGTTTTGTTAAGTAGAACTATTTATTCAGTCAGTGTTTTTCATGGTTCCTGAATTTTCGTATCACATTATACTAAGTTTGGTAGGAACGCCAATACTGTTGCTGCATTAATCATCTGGAGGACAACTTCCCAAACTACATGTTATCAGAATGTTGGCTATGTTGTCAGATGTACCTCAGACAGCTTAGGGCATTAGCATTTTTATGGAGTGAATTTGTGGGTGCAGGTTTAGCAGGTATCTGGTTTGAAGGTCTCAGGGTCACCTCTCTGGATTTTACACATGATGTAGTTTTTTCAGTTTCATTAGTGACCTCCAGCTTGCACTAGGTTGGTTTTCAACTAAAATTAACACCTCCAATTACCACCTCAGCTGGAAAAGGGTGGAGTGCCCACTCTGGGTTGGGAATGAGTTGGAGCTTGTAATGGAAGAGTTTAAATTATGGGGGTTGATTTACGGAAGATCTACATTCCCATCCTCACCTATGGTCAAGAGCTCTAGGTAGTGACCACTGAAAGACTAAAAGGCTAAGACAGCAACCAGAAGAAATGAGACTCTCTAGAAGAGTGAGGAGTTCAGTCATTCGGGATGGTCTGAAAGTAGAGCCATAACTCCTTCACAGAGAGAATGGCCAGTCGAGGTGATATGAACAGCTGACCAGGATGTCTCCTTGACACCTCATAGCTGAGGTGTGTGTGTGTATTGGGGTCAAAAGCCACTTTTCCATTAGTACCTACTCAGATTGACATGCCACAGTCAATCCTGGTACCAGGTACTAAAATAGTACCTGCTTGGGGTTCCAACACATTCTGAGCAGGTACTAAAATATAACGTCATCAGGCTGTATGCCACCAATTGTCTGGTCATTCATGAAAATCAACACAACCCTTTTTGATGCCCAGCAAGGAGGGAAATGGCTACAAAAAACCTGGTGCTGGTCCTGGTGTCTTAAGAAAAGCCACAGACCGAGCAGCAGGTATATCGTCACCTCGTCACCTTTGTCGTAGCATTCATGTTTCATACAAATTATATCCCAGGATGTTCAGCCACGTTGCTATAATGACAAGCATGCACATTAGGTGGTACTCGATTGTAAAGGAAAAGCAGTCAATTTGAGTCAAGTCGTGGTGAGCCATGGTGAGTGGAACTGAAAAGGTACTAATGGGAAAGGGGCTAAAATGACCACTGGCAGTGTGTTTAGGATCACGTCATTCTTAAACAATAAAAAAATTACCAATCAAATAGTATTTTATGTTGCTTGAGAGAGTCACGGGTCAGTACTAAGTAAAGAAAAAAAACATTCATCTGAAAATGATACAGGGACTGAAACGAAGCAAAACTCCAAAGAAAAACTTCAGAAAGCCTGGAGAACTGTTGTTCAAGGCAACTGTAAAAATGACAAGAAACACAGTACAGTACTGTGTTTCTTGTCATTTTTACAGTATCAAAGCCTGTTTTTCTTGGTGGTTTCTTCCAGTGTCTCCATTTCAACTGTATTAGCTATGCGCACCTCTGCCAGACCGCTGTTGTAGCAGTCACTGGAGATTTGTTTCCTACAAATTCTGTTAACTGCCAAAGATCAGTGAGCTTTGGGGTCATTCGCTAAGCTAAAAATCCATTCCATTTATTCAGTCATGTGTGCGCAGATGCCTGTGTGCTTGTAAATGTATAACGCAGTCAATACTCACAGTCTTCTGGGGCTAATATCAGAGTGAAGTCTGATTCATGTGAGGACAAACATAATTGCTGATTTAGCAATGGGAGCTCAGAACAGAAGCTTTCACAATAGTGCAAAGATTAAATTATAAAATAAGTTTAAAATAAAGATTAGAATTTGCTGGGCCACTGAACTTTGAACCGGACTTAACACTGAAAGGATTAAAAAGCACCGATCATCTCATTCTGCCTTGAATTCAGGCAGATCCAACTTTAACACGTATCACTCACCTAAACATTGCTATATATGCTGTTTAGACTGTGCTGTTTCTGTATGTAAACTATACACATACTGTATTTATGGACACTTTAGCTAAGAAAAACAGCTGTCTTATATAAAATATATATCTTCCTGATTTTAGCATCTCCATGGTCACTCTCAACATTTCTTTTCTTAGTAACGATGGAATCGTCTCCTGCGTCCCTCTACTTACCATCTGCTCCACCTCTTGAGTGCTTTCAATCGTTTCTTCCATTTTCCTCTTACACCTCTCCTTTCCTATCCTTTTTACCCTATGCAAGTTTTTCCTGTCTCTTTCCTTTTACTGCCCTTCCCCCTTGCCTCCTACTCTCTCTCTCTTTTTCTCTCTCCGTCTCAATTTGACCTAATTTCTATAGCCGCAGCCAGTACAGACATCTGGGCTTTGGCTCACATGCCAGAGAAGGCATGACACCCCTTCTGGGGGGGGGGGGGGGGAGAATAAGATGGGAGCAATGCAGAGAAAATGAAAAGAGAGAGATGTAAATAAGGGGTAAAGCGAGATATGATTATAGGAGGGGGGGAAATTAGGGAAACAAGATAGGAGGGATGAGAGAGGGATGAAAGAAAACATGTGGTGGGAAGATTTAGGGTGGCAAGAAGTGCTTTCTAGGGAGTGAAGACACATAAATTCAGACTTGCACAGTTTGAGGCAGGCAGGAAGCTACTGTGTATTAGCTATTAGAGTTAGCATGGCTTAGCAGGGTCACAGTGGCAAAGCAGGCTAAGTCGCTGTGTAATCTCTGTGTTAACCAGAGATCATGTCATGTGCATGCAGATCATCCATCCGCACACTGCATCCTAGACAGTGAAGCACACCGCCGCACAGACAGACACGCACACATACACGCCTCACACTTTCATCTGTCCCTTTGTCCATTTGTTTTATAGTTGCTGCTGTCACTGAGACATAATCTGAACCAGTTTATGTAAAAGTGTTTCTCTTGCAGTAAATTTGTGGATGAGATTTTTCTTTAAATCTCATCTGTCAATTGTCTTGTGGGGACTTATCTGCGATGAGCCAGTGCTAGAAACTGCAAATGTAAACATGTACTGGCAGACTGTTTATTATTTGGTTGGAGATAGATTAGAGGTGGTGAAATGGAATCCTTTGACACAATTCATTTGACACGAAAACAAATTATCACTGCTGCTGGAAGACCTTGATTTAATGTTCAACATTGCTGCCTTGATGGGATTTCTTTCTCTTCATCTCTCTGCTTATCCTCCACTTGAGAATGACCCTTAAGTTCCTTCTATCCCTCTTTGCAATTGGTCAGTCTCAAACAGGCAGGCTCGATGAAAAAAAAAAGCAAACATACAAGTGTATGTTCAAATATACACACAGCCACATGCAGGTTTCTCAGAAGTATTCTTTTATTTGGTTCAGGTTTGAGCTCTCGATGGACCATTCCAGGACTTCGGGGAATCATATCTTATCTTTTAAGAACTGCTGGAGTGTTTTTTGCCTTTCTCTCCCCCCCATCAGTAAATAGAAGACAATCCCCACTATACCAATGCTGTCTACAATCTATGGCAATCTCTGGTGTTACTCAGCCATGCCTGTGTGTTAATGAGTAGTTAATTGTAAGGTGGTTTGATAATCAGCGCCTTCTGGTGACAGGGGCCTGTTGCTCCCTGAGCATAAATCTAGGCTCTGTTGCTCATTCTCTCTGGCTTTCTCCCTGCATGTACCTCCTTAGCCCCCGATCTCTCAGGCAATGTGTCTAGTGTTTCCTCGTGATGTCAATAATTTAAAAAAGTTTAATTTAAAAAAGATATTAACCCTCTCAAGGCAGGCGTTGCCGATTTGCAACAGTTAAAAACTAACAACCTGATTACCCCACATCCATATTTTATGAGTTATTTTTACTCAGAAGTACCACTGAAGGACTTGGTTGTGCATTAGCAACAAAAGGTTAAATTTGAGCCTGAGAGGGTTGAAAAAAATTTGAAATGATAATTATTTTTATACAATATAAACGTAATTTCTAAGAGGGTAAAAGAAGGGGGGAGGAAAGGTGTTAGCTAAATATTGATTGAAATAAAAAATTAACTTGTTGGACCGATTCGAAAACCTTATTGTAATGGAGGTAATGAAGCAAACACATGACCCCAGGAACTGTGTGTTTGGGGCTATGCTGCCCTTGGTAGGGTTTCCCAAGGGATATTGGTCCTGACTGAGGGGCCAGATTTATAGTAAATTAGAAAAAAAATACCCTGTGATGATGGAGAAATCAAGGCACATGGTTACCTGGAGCAGCGGTCCCCAACCTTTTTTGCGCCACGGACCGGTTTATGCCCGACAATATTTTCACGGACCGGCCTTTAAGGTGTCGAGGATAAATACAACAAAATAAAACTAGTACCGGTACCGAAAAAAAGAAGATTTATTCATAACACACGTGAAAATACCCAGGAAAACCGAGTTAACGATAAAAACGATAAAAACGATAACAAAATAACGCTGAAAACCGATAAAAACCCTGAAAACCATACATTTGACACCTGAGCCTCAACTCTCGTGGCCCGGTACCAAACGACTCACGGACCGGTACCTGTCCAAGGCCCGGGGGTTGGGGACCGCTGACCTGGAGCACATAAACAGGAACCAGTGAACCAGGAACCTTGAGAGGCTGGGCCTTAGCCCATGAGGCAAAGAACAACCCAAAAACAATACATGTGGGCCACAGAGGGGAGTACGAGAGAGATTGTGCTTATGTGTCAAATGATAGCTCAGTGTACCCAACCTTCTTGGAGTCCCCAGCTAGCGTGGTTGAAGGTGCCCATGTTAGAGAATCCAGCGTTCCACTCATGTGGGCAAAAACACTGACCGAAAGGATTCAGAACCTCCCCGATCTGAGTGATTTTTTTGTCATTGGACTTCTGTGATAACCACAGTTTGTACAGAACAAACACCCTGTTCGAGGACAAGGGTGCACTTATGGACACTTTGGATGATTTGGATCATGTGGTGCTGAGGATGCTGAACATAAAAATATAAGAAATGAAATGGCTTAAGACCTTTGCGCAGTCGTGTATGTGCTTCTTACACTGAGGTCAGACAGCGTTACGGAAAATATGGACGGACACATGACGAGGGCTTGTTAATGCATTCATATCTGTGTTTGTTCGTGGTAGTCAGAGAGCATGAGGTAGAGCGTATAATTGGAAGAGAAAAATACAGGCGGGCAGATTCCCATCTGGTCCTGTTGAAATTGGTTAAAACTAAATGCAGATGGTTGTTTGTTAAAGGAGCGTAATCTGCTCATGTGAATTTGTATGTGGAATTTACGGACTCTGCTGATGCAAGTCAGTTCTTTAAGCTGTAATCAGTGGCTGCTGTTTAAACCTTTTTCCTTGTGACGCCAAGTTGCTCAGTTACATTTAAAAGGTGTAATACTGAACATTCATAAGTACTGGATGCTGCACTGTAACATCAACCTCTCCTACCAAAACAAACAGGACTGTCAGCCAAATCTCCTCTCTTATCCACTCCTCATGTTCAGATTTGTTATATAACCAAAAACACTATCTCCTGAAGTGCCAAAAAATAATAAAAGCCACAACTATTCACCTGCACTTGTACAATATAAATTTATAGAGAATTATTGTTTGCGACATTGAAACCTCCTTGAAAATGAAGATTACTCTGGATACGATACATTTCTCAGGCTGCTTTTCCTTTGCTCACAGTGAATCAGAGAGCAGGTAACATAACAGAGTGATGCTGAAGAACTATTCACCGTCTCTTTCTGGCTTCCTGCTGAGTGATCACTTCTTCTCTGCTCCCCCTTGTTTTCCTTTTCCCGTCAGCTACCCATATATGTTGCAGCAGGTGGCGGCCTCACCTGAGTCTAGCTCTACCTGAGGTTTCTTCCTGTTTCTTCCTACTGTCATCGTGGGAATTTCTGACAGTTGGGCTTTCCCTCTAATATTGCAGGATCTTTATGTTACAATATAAAGCACCAGGAGCTGACTGTTGTTGTGAATCAGTGCATATGAAAAAACGGAACTAAATTGATGCCGATAAATATAATTAGCTGAGATGTTTTACAAGGTGTTGTATTTATTTTTGTTATTATTGATTTTCAGATTGCATCAGTCTTTTTTTTTTTTTATCACATTTTACACGGCATCATTTTTTAATGTTTTATAATATGTCTTTGCTACCTCTAAAACTTTTAACCCAGCCTATTTATTACTGCTCTTATTTCCACAGGACACTATTGTAAGAGTAAGAGAAGAAGATGAAATGACACCACAGGTGGGCAAAGAAGAACAGCAGTCTCTACAATGAAGTCTGAAGCACTGCACCAAAACACACCAGTACCTAAATTAAAAAAAAAAAAATGTAATATGAATCACAATTGTGATGACAGGAAGACGGCAGAATATGAAGAGAATGCACTGCAGAGGCCAGACAAGTAAAAAGATTTGTAGAACAGACACAAGTTATGAGATTTATCCGACAAACATTGGTTTATAGCCTAAGGGTGTTTTCACTCCTGCGGTGTTCAGTCCATTGAAATAAAATTCTGGTTCGTTTTCCCACTTGGTGCGGTTCATTTGTACAGTTGTGAACAGAGTAATCACACTTGGGTCTGGACCGAAACAACCCCACCGAGACCCTTTGTAGGAGGTGGTCTCTAAACAAACTCCAGAACAGTTCATTTATGGTGTGAACAGGATCTGACCTGATTCAAACCAACTACCAGGTGTATGTTACAAGTTTGAGCTAAAAAAATAAATAAAAAAAACCTCCTCTAGCCACACATGCTTTGTAATCTCAGTGGAAGAAGGTACTATACTATAGATGTGCAAAGGTCTGTACAGATTAGCAACTAGCTGTGAAATAATAGTAAATTCTCCATGTCCTCCTATAGTCTAGATCACACCACCATCTTCATGTATTTACTTTTGTTGCTCCCGCCCCAGACGTATCTGGCCAATGAGTGAGCTGAATATGCCACATGTGGATCGGATTTTGCTGTTAGCTTTTTTGTTAAGTTTGCCTGTGGGCCTGCAATTTGGGTCCACATTTTCCACTAACTATGACGCAAAATTAGTTACAGTACATAGAAATTTTGTCACCTGCTTGACTAACAATTCCTGAGTCAACATCAGGTGTGTGTGTGCGTGTATGCACACACATTTTCATAATTTTCAGTTACACAAGGTGCCCTTGATAGAGTGATCATTTTGTATCATCGTTGTGTGTGTGTGTGTGTGTGTGTGTGTGTGTGTGTGTGTGTGTACTTTTCCCCTGCTATTACCATCTGTCTCTACTGGCTGATGATCATCTATTCCCTATTAACTGCCAGTCATTCTGTTCCCTGTTGACATCTCACTATCTGAGCTGCAAAGCTACATCACTGCACCGTCTGGGTGAGTGTAGATGTGGGTGGTTAAAATATTGAATACCTGTAGCATGTATAATGTCTCCATGTGTGTGTGTTTTATTATACAAAAGTATAATAAAATACACATTTCGCAAATGCCAAAAAATTAGAAGATTTCATGACTTGAGGAGCAGCATGCAAACCATTGTACGTGCAACAAGGAAACGCGTCACACCTTGAGCATTTTAAATGACTGCAGAGGCATTTATAAGAGCGCCATGTCAGTCAGCAATAAAGCTCCCTTGCGGCATCTTTGCTTAAAAGCTGTTCTCTTACTGTTCACTCTGAACCCTGAAGAAAATCAGCTTTACGGGAAATACAAACAACACACTGATGTTTCCAAGAGACTGGCGGCACAGTTATTTTAGATTGTCACTTTTGAGTGCAATTTTGGACAAAACAATAACAGCCTACAGTTGTTCATAACTGTATTATTCATAACTTATTGTCCATCTTCACAGCTCTGTAAATCTGTTAGATTTACAAGCTAAGCTATGTGGCAGCACATACGATTCTGCAATAACAAGATGTGATTGTGTTTAATTATCACTCAGTTTTACTCTCACGCTTTTATTTTGAATACTCATATCCCTGTTTTATTTGCTGCCTTGGTTTATTTCCCCACCGTTTTTTTTTTCTTCAGAAAAATTACATTTGGGTCTTCTGAAAAATTTATGTCTCTGTTATAACGCTACAACCATGAATCATACACCTGAAAGGAAAAAAACCAACACTGGGAGAAAGAAATAAGGCAAAGGGGAGTGTAAACAAGGGAAAGGAAAGGAACGAAATGGATCTAAATACAACAATGCAATGTGGAGCAAGGGTATGTCAGGGGTTCAGGAGGAGGAGGTGGTGTACGCAGGAACCACAGTCTTTGTGAGGAGCCCGAGGTCCAAAGAGCAGAGTGAGAACAAGAGAAAAGAAAGTGGTGGAGGGATATGAAGATAAAAACAAAAGCAGATGAAGCAGGAGAAGTGAGGAAAATGTCATACAAAGCTTTGAGTGTACAGTTTAAGAGTAAAGGTTACTTTATCAAAAAGCCAATTTATCAAGAGGTGAAATTAGTGCATATTGTAACAATGCACTCAAACTTGCATTCTTTTGAACCACCACTGTTAAAAATCTCATTCATGTGACATGCTACTCCCATCTGATTTCATGCTGCAACAGCACACTAAAGCTGATTATCCTGCTGCGCAGAGGAGGAGCCAGACATTTGAAACACCCGGGGCTTAGCCCTAAAGGGTAGTATGCATGTGGGATTTTTTTTTTTTTTTGAGGGGGGGGGGTGTAGAAATGACTGAAAGATTAATAGGCTCTGTTTTGAGTTTTGTTCAAAAAAGAATGACTTCATATAGGGAAATATATATATCACACATGCAGGACACCTTAAACTAGTTTTTTAATTAAGCAGCAAGACAGAACGAAGTCGGGGCTGTATCAAGACACAGGGACTAAACCCCAATTCAACCAGACGCAGAACTGATCCAGAATTAAAACAGGACTACAACAGTTCAAAATCAGGACTACTGAGGACTTAACCAAGACATAACCACAATCAGAACTAGATGATAGTAGCACTAAAAATCATCATAGACCTGCACTACACTTATTTATTTAATTCTACCAAAGTACAATATTTAGATTGAGAAAAGTTTATATAATTATTTTGGCCGTGTTGTGCAAACAAGCCTGCAGAACTTAATAAATATAGAATTTGAAAAATAGCAAACCTAAAAAGAAACACTAGGTACGAGATACATGAGTACCTATGATACAGTGATACTTTTAGTAAGCAACCATTTGACTAACATGTGTGTCTCACCTGCTCTTCTTCATCTCTGTTCTGTCCTCATTCTGCTCTCTCTCTCTGTTCCTCTCTCTCTCTCTTTGTGCTGACAATCATCAAATATACAGTTGAAACCAGATATTTACAAACTCTTCAGATCAAAACACAAACACTTTTTTAATTGTAACATCAAATCAGACTAAATGTTTATTTTTTTAGATTGATAAATATAAAAACATATTTGTTAACTTTAAGAGTAAAGAGAGAAACTGTCTGTGTTTTTTAATTGCAAATGGCACCAAATTGTATTCAAACTGAGCCACACTTATGGAGCTCCACAGTTCTTTTCCTGGTGTTTTGGTTGACATCTCTTGATTTTCCCATGTCACAGAAACAGGCTTTGTGTTTTGCCTTATATGCATCCACAGCTGTGCCACCTGTTTACTCACATGGACTCTACTAACCTATCAGAAGCTTCTTCAGCTCAGAATGGAATCCTCTGGAGTTTTCTTATTAATTAACAATAAACTTAGTGTATATGTACTCCTAAATTTAATGAAAGTGATAAAAAATAGACAGCTCTGTCTCTCTTTATTCTGACATTTAACTAATTCAAAAGATATTTCAATATTTATCTAAAACAAAAGTTTACTCTAAATTGATGTTGTACAGTAAAAATGTTTTATGTTTTCTCCCTAAAGTGTATGTAAATATCTGGTTACAAATGTGAATATCCTGCTGTGTACTGAAATCCCTCTTGTTTTGCATAGAAATATACTGAACAACATACAAAGCATAATATATAAAATAACATTTACCTGAGTTTTTTCTTTGAAAGAAGCCTCTAATGTCCATTCTTATATTTCAGTACATAACTGAAACCGAATTAGTCGAGGAGGGTAAGAACTGAAAATATGAAATAAACACACGTAAGCTAAGACTCTCTAAAAAATAGCATTTGTTCGGCTTTTCATTTCGCCATTTGTTGATTCACTTGAAGAGCAAGTAAAATAATATTGGTCAAGTGATCAGTTTCATATCAATCTTTCGTGATGCACCGTCATATTTACATTATTTGTACGGTACGAATGATTTGCTTTGGTACCTGGTCAAACTTAAGCTCTCCTTAGTATGGCTGGCTCCGTCTCTCCAACAGCGCACTCACGGGCAGCAGCTCCCCCCGCCCCCTCGCTCAGTCGCTTAGTGCCTGAGCTTGGATCATACCAATATCAGGGGGGGATTCACGCACAGTCGTAAATTCCCACAGTGTGCACTATGTGCTTCGAATATTGTGTGCACTTTTTGTTTTATACAGTTGTCAGCCAGGCATCTAACTATGAAAAAATTACACTCCAAAATACCCCGGGCTTCTGACAAAACAACCCGGGCTTAAGCCCAGTAAGCCACCCCCACGCTCCGCCCCTGCTGCTGCGAATTGAGAGGTGTGCAGCCTGTCGCTCTTCATCTAACAGCTCACTGTGGCTGCTCACTTGTGGTCTCTTTACACCCCACACACACTGCCATCTAAATGCCACGAAGCAGCAGCAGCAGGAAATTTTCTGTTCTCAACCTAAAATGTCCTGCAGCTCAGAAGTCCACTTCTGCTGCTGCATGACATGCTTCCCTCACTGTAACAAATATGAAGTATACCCTTTTAATCATGCCGGTGTACTTAAGCTGTCAGCTTTCCTCATTCTTTTGCAGCGTTACCCACTTACCCACTCGATGGTTATGATGCTGCTGGCTGCCACTGCCGCTGACAGAATTTCATGGGGTGAGGGGTTTTTCTTGGGCATTTCCTTGATTTTTCCACCATACTCCTCATTCCAGTTACCCTACCTAACCCACCAGTGTGGAAGCGTAAACCCCACTTAACTTTGAGGCTAGGGTTCATTTTTATGTGAAAAAGTCTAATGTTAAGTGGTAGCTTCAAGTAAAACTACATACATACAGAATATATTTGGAGCACATAAAATCACGTTTCTTTCATGTGAATAAGCAGCTCATGTAGTCAAGTATGGTGTTAGCAATAGCTTTAAGCTCTGGGTGCTGGTTTAGCTTGCAAGCCACGAGGCTAATGCAGAGGCCCTGGGGTCGAATCTACCCTGAAGTCCCCGCTTTCCTGTGTTCTCCCCACTGTCCAACTAAAATGAAGACTTAACAAATTTCAGAAAGGCATGGCAGTGCCCCATATCATCCTCTAAGTTCGGTTTTGACTTTGCTAAGTAAGAAGTGCTACTGTTGTTTTTAGCATACAATAATAAAGCAATCCCTTTAGCGCTGACATCATGAGATTTTCTTATACAGACACAGAATGTCAAGAATTAAAGATAATACACACTCATACTTGACAAGCATGCGTGTGAGCACATATTGCTTTGGCTTATGTTAAGTGTATATCCAGCATGCCAAACATTAGCAGAAAGTGTGAGCCAGCATTTTCTGTTTCCAGAGAAAATTTGTTGCTGATAAAGAATTCAGAGGAGCAGAGTGTTGGCTAAGTGACAGGGAAACAAGATTCAGTTGGCGCAAGTATCCCTCAAGTGTTACAAAAGACCTTCGTAAGCTCTTCCGAGACAGAGAGAGGAGGGAGGAAGCGCAGCAGAGAAGAGAGAAGGCCAGGTAAAATAGGGTCAGTGCTCATCTTCCACTGAACCTTATGAGAGATGATTATCTGCAGCCCTCACCCACACACATGGGTCGTGCCTGCAGAGTCTTCCTCCGTGTATGTATGTATGTTTCCCTCTCTGTCTTCCCGTATGGTGTTATTAATGCTGACATGCTGTAGCTCCTGGCTATGTGCTTACCCTGTCCTCTTTCCAACTCTTAAGGCAGATCACAGACACTACTAACAAACACACGCACACACACACATGCATAACCAATATTAAACATATCTGTCCCAAGAGCAAGGTTAACGGCAAAATATCTTTGAATAGAGATTGTTTCACATGCAAATGGTATTTACTGTGAATGCACTGGAGCAAGTCTGCTTCAGCTAAGCTTTTGGTTTCTGGAGCATGAGCATGTGCAGCTTGCTTGTTCTTTAGGGTAAATAACAGGGTTTGTAACAAAGTCTGTCTGCATCAACTTAGTATTTTGAGCTGTATGCTATAAAAGAAAAAGGATCAAATTAAAGAAGATTTATAAGGTTTACTTGTTTAGCATCTAACAAGTTATAGGTGTTTTTCCCAGATTACATCTCAAGCTTTCTTTTACAGAAATTTATTTAAAAACACTCAAATGAGAGTGCACATATTAAAAAAGTAGCTCTACATTTTAGAGAACGCCTTTCACTGAAGTAAGTCCTGCACACGGCTCCAGTCAAATGCAATGACTGTGCTTGATTAATGCATTTTCCTTCTCTCATCTTCTTTCTTTCTTTCTTTCTTTATTTATTTTTTACATCTCCTGCCTTTTTTACTGGACTCCATTTCTGAATACAATATGATCAACTGCATCTAATATATAAAATATTGCCAAGTGCATGGTAACAGTTTGAGTGCATTACAGTCTTATAAAAAAGTAATATCACTGAAGGTTTTATTGATGGTCTCCATGCTGCTTACGCTGCTCAAAACTTTTGTTACTCGGTTGCGATGACAGAAGTAAAAGTTGGTAGGACTGTCCCAGCAGAGAGCCCAATCCACTTCTAATTACCCTGTTTCTTCCTTCAACAAATTGCTCTCACGTGGAGGAGCAGAGGGGCCTTTTTTCTGTATGTCTGAAAGTCACTTATGAGAAGAGAGGGACAGAGAGAAGGATGTGCTAAAGTGGAACAGATTCTAGCTGAGAAAGCTAAGACTTCATGAAAGATAGTCCCATGTGGTTCCAGTTATTCAGTCAGTTGAAAAGTCTTTCAGCAGACCCTGAAAATCACACTTTTTTAGCACTAAAATGAGACAAACCATCCTTCCATTTTATATATTTTTACCAAGGACTATTTTGGGAGTTTTGAGGTGATTTCTTTTACTTTTTTCCCACCAGATTTTAAATACTCACTTGAAAAGTATTTGTAAGTTTATCTGACCATACTTGACAGTAGTGAGATACACACTGTTCAACATTAGCAAGTGGTTAATTCATCATTTATATATTATTACTCCTCCTTAGCATTCCATTTATAAATACAGATACATTACTGTGACTATGATTATGATTATTATTAGCAGTGATGTAGTAGCAGTAATAGCTGTACGTGGTGTAACAGTAATAATTCAATTCAATTTTATTTATATAGCACCAAATCACAACAAAAGTCGCCTCAAGGCGCTTCATAGGTACAGAAAAAAACCCAACAATCATATGACTCCTATGAGCAAGCACTTTGGCGACAGTGGGAAGGAAAAACTCCCTTTTAACAGGAAGAAACCTCGGCAGAACCAGGCTCAGGGAGGGGCGGGGCCATCTGCTGCGACCGGTTGGGGTGAGAGAAGGAAGACAGGATAAAAGACATGCTGTGGAAGAGAGACAGAGGTTAATAACAGATATGATTCAATGCAGAGAGGTCTATTAACACATAGTGAGTGAGAAAGGTGACTGGAAAGGAAAAACTCAATGCATCATGGGAATCCCAGGAAGCCTACGTCTATTGCAGCATAACTAAGGGAGGATTCAGGGTCACCTGGTCCAGTTCTAACTATATGCTTTAGCAAAAAGGAAAGTTTTAAGCCTAATCTTGAAAGTAGAGATAGTGTCTGTCTCCTGAATCCAAACTGGAAGCTGGTTCCACAGAAGAGGGGCCTGAAAACTGAAGGCTCTCCCTCCCATTCTACTTTTAAATACTCTAGGAACAACAAGTAGGCCTGCAGAGCGAGAGCGAAGTGCTCTAATAGGGTGATATGGTAGTACAAGGTCATTAAGATAAGATGGGGCCTGGTTATTTAAGATCTTGTATGTGAGGAGCAGGATTTTGAATTCAATTCTGGATTTAACAGGAAGCCAATGAAGGGAAGCCAAAACAGGAGAAATATGCTCTCTCTTTCTAGTCCCTGTCAGGACTCTTGCTGCAGCATTTTGGATTAGCTGAAGGCTTTTCAGTGAGTTTTTAGGACATCCTGATAATAATGAATTACAGTAGTCCAGCCTGGAAGTAATAAATGCATGAACTAGTTTTTCAGCGTCACTCTGAGACAGGATATTTCTAATTTTAGAGATGTTGCGCAAATGGAAGAACGCAGTCTTACATATTTGTTTAATATGTGCGTTGAAGGACATGTCCTGGTCAAAAATGACTCACAGCATTACTGGAGGCCAAGGTAATGCCATCCAGAGTAAGAATCTGGTTAGATACCATATTTCTAAACTTTTCAGGGCCGAGTACAATAACCTCTGTTTTATCTGAATTAAGAAGCAGAAAATTAGCGGCCATCCAGGTCTTTATGTCTTTAACACATTCCTGCAGTTTAACTAATTGGTGTGTGTTATCTGGCTTCATGGACAGATAGAGCTGGGTTTCATCTGCATAGCAGTGAAAATTTATGTTATGTCTTATACATGCCTAAGGGAAGCATGTATAATGTAAACAGAATTGGTCCTGCACCGAACCCTGTGGAAGTCCATAATTGACCTTAGTATGAAGAGGACTCTCCATTTACATGTACAAATTGGAGTCTATTAGATAGATATGATACAAACCACTGCAGTACAGTACCTGTAATATCTACAGCATGTTCTAATCGCTCTAATAGGATATTATGGTCGACAGTATCAAATGCTGCACTAAGGTCTAGCAGGACAAGCACAGAGATGAGTCCACTGTCAGAGGCCATAAGAAGATCATTTGTGACCTTCACTAAAGCTGTTTCTGTGCTGTGATGAGCTCTGAAACCTGACTGAAATGCCCCAAATAAGCCATTCCTCTGAATTGATGAATTACTGTATTATCTGTATTAATAAATGACATACTAAGGAGCAATGATACAATGTCAGCAATGTCACACTATTAAGCATCAATAAAGTGGTATGTTTACTGAATTCCTGAATAAAAAATATAAAACGTGCATAGTCTGTAAAAGTCGCCAATTCTCTGCTGATTCAATGGCTCCAAACCTCCTGTCATTAACATCAGAACAAAAGCTGTATGCAACTTCTGGGCATGGGTTTCCATGGTGGGTCTAAGAGGACCTCTCCTAGCCCCTTGGAACAATTTATTGCACTGAAACCAAGACTGTTCCCTCTCTTTTACATCGCTGAGACCAGACCTGGAGTCTGTGTGTTACCTCTTTTTTAGTGGAAGCATCTGCTACACTTGTTTCATGTATTCTTTAGATGGTTTATTGTTTTAAAAAAATGCGGATGAACACACATTTTGCTCAATTTACGTAATGTAATGAAGGAACAGTCTGTCAGTATGAATGACCCATGTGACATTTGGAAGGATATCAATGATAACTTCGGTTCAAGGGTTTTATTATGTTATATTTATTATGATGCTGTTGCCTGGATTTTGCATGGAAGATGCTGACTTGCTGACTACTCACCAAGGGATTGTGAAACTTGAAAAAGTGTGACACAAGTTAGAAACTTTGTCACAGCTTCACTACTATTTGACCCGCTGTTAGATTGTGTTTGCAGAGAAGTCACAGACTTCCATTCAAACTACAGGTGAGCGATGGAGTCTGCAAGCAACCAAACCAAAAGGATTTTCAGTGCAGCATGGTATACCTCTTTGTGACCTCTAGAAACCACCTGCCACACAGCTGGGGAAGACATATTGCATGAGTTCACTGACCAGTCTCTAGGCCTGACTGGGGCTGTAGCAATCGAATGCAGTCATGGCAGTTTCTAGGAATCAATCACCAACTGGTTGGATGCCAGGGATTCATCAACTGGTCAGACTAGGTCTGTGTGATGGGGGGCCTGAAATTTGGCATCTCCTCAAACATTCCTACTGGCCAATGAATATGTCCCAATACATCCATCCATCCATCCATCTGTCCGTCCATCCATCCATCCATCCGTCCATCCGTCCGTCCGTCCATCCATCCATCCATCCATCCATCCAGCCAGCCAGCCAGCCAGCCATCCATCCATTCATCCATCAGGGTCATTGGCTATGAATTTCATTCAAAACTTTTGAGTTCGCAGACACCTGTAAATGTCACAAAGTGAACAGTCTGACACTCTAAAATGCCAACAACACATAGTTTTTACTAGTATGTCAAGGAAATCAGTGTCATGAGATATTATATTATATGTTTTTTGGACAGTTTTTCCAAAAGAAATCTTGTAGCAGAGCCCAGGAAATCTTCTTCCAGGCAGATAATGTCTTTGTGTATCTTGTCATTGCATCATTGCCCCATCTTTGTAAGATGATAAAAATTAAGCGCCCATGAACGCCATTAGCTAGAAGAATTTAGAAATGTATTACTAATGACATTCCTAAAAACTGCTTTTTAAATCATTCCAGATCAGAGGCTGACAAACACTGTAAACAGAAACAGTGAAAAAAGGTTGGAAGATGTGTGATGATACATATGTAACATCAATCTGTGGAGACACAATGAGAGAAAGTGATTATTAAGATCCACCACTCACACAATGACATAAACAACTTTACTGAGCACACAAAAGGCTTCTTGAAAAGCAAACACATGGAGAGCAAAATTAAGGGTGCACACAACATAATAGATGATTCGATTTCTCCCCGCCAGAGTCCCGTTCTTTCCCTCGTGCTTCTGCATTTAAAAAAAATAGAGGCGGAAGTATGGGACGGTCAAAAAACAGATGTGTCATCCATGGTAAAAACGCCGAAGGGAATCTGTAATGAAACTCATCTCACTGGCAGGATTTGCAGTGACTGCTCAAATCAGATTTTTCCACTTGCATGACACAGACCTTATCTCTTCATTGCTATTTAAACAGTGAGAAATCAGATTGGGTTCCTTTTAAATCCCCCTGTAAAGACGATGAGGCAACAAATTAGATTTTTAACAGGTAGTGAAGATTCATTCCTGCCTACCTTCGTAGTCATTACAGAGGATTCCCATTTATTCTGTATTAACTCCTTATATACTTATAACAGCTGCCGATGTCCCTCCATCACTCTTGTAGTGCTCTTTAATGATTTTCCAAAGCTCCACTGAGACGAAGAAGACATAAAAGAAGACAAAGGTGGCTACATGAAACTCATTTCACTTTCACAACTTGTTTTGCTCTCTCATTCTCTCCCTCTGTGTCCCTTTCTTACTGTGTGTCAGATGGAATTCCTGTACCTGATCTATTTATGCACTTAGACACATCCTGCAGGCGGGGACCCTGTTTAAAAAACAGATAGACCTACACACATGTAGCGTGCAACCACACGCACATACTCACATTGTCATGCAAGTTCATGCTTTTGTGCATTTTTAAGAGTTTTGCAGATATTGTGTGTGGCATAACTGGTTCATCCTCCTCACTCAAATCCACTTTCTCTAAAAACAGGCTTTTAGGAATTAAGTGAGAAAATGTTTTTGTATTGTGAAACATGCATATTTTACGCAGTGCAGTAGTTCTGAAAAGCATATGTACAACTTGGCAATTTGCTTGATGATGGGACTCTCTGTTGACGCTCAGAGGGAATTTGTATGTTTACTTTCTCGTTCGTAGTGGAAGTGAGAGGTCAGCATAAGTTACAGAACGCTGCCTCGAGCTGTAATAAAGAAGAGTATTTTGATAAGGGTCACTTCAGCTGGATGGATGTTGTTTCCACTATAGCTTTCTTTAAGTAATATTCAGTATCACCAGATGCTTGGTCTTTGGATGTGTAGCCCAGCTTCACCTAAAGTGTTTGCAAAATGGAAAATGTAGTTTTTGCTAACAGATATGTATATACTGTATACAAGAAGGACAATAGCAAAACACACGAGAAACAAATGCAGCAAGAGTAGTCACACAAAAACTGGCTGTTACACACAGGGAGCAAAGTTACACAGTTGGCAATATCACTGCGTGGACACACACAAACCTACAAACACACAGACACAGAGGCATGTTTGTACATACACAGACAAATCCACATCTAGGGGTGCTATCACTGTGAGGCAAGCCTGAGTTAGGGCAATGCACTGGTGTTATATAACAGGCTGACCAGGCACGGCTAAGCATTTTTCTATGTGGGCTAACAACAACTCTATTTGGAGTGCAATATGTGTATGTGTGTGTGAAAAAGAAGAAGAGAAAGGGGTGTTATGAAATTAGCTACATGGGGGAAAAACTGGAATTTTTAGTTAAGCGAAACATGAGCACGAAGGAAGATGACACAGGCTGAGAGAAAACCAAAAACAGTGCTGCACCAGAACATTTAGCGTGTGCATGTAAAATACTCTGCTGCTATAAAGGCTGGATGGCAAAGGTTCATGTCTGTCTGCACTCGAATCAATTGCGTTTTAAAATAGTTTGTTAGGCATGTATGTGGTATGTTGTTTTTAGTATAAAACAGTACTGAGTAAACTTTTAACATAATGAGTAAATAAATTCACATCCATCTGAACTGGATTACACAGCAAAGTGATTCTGGGTTTGTTCAGCATGCAGGCAAATCAGATTTGCTGTTCAATTCAGATCATTAGGAGAGATCGTGTGCATTAGCATCTGCAAGTGATGAGATCAGATTTGTGTTTCTAGACATCCTCAATTTCCTCAACTGCAAAATTCTGTGAGCAGCAGGTCTTATGTGCTACATGTGGTTCCAATACAGGGTGCTCCTAAACTGAATTCTGACATGAACATTTATTTTAATTCATTTTGGAATAATGCTGTAACATAACAAAATGTGGAACAAGTGCACCGCTGTACATGACTTACTGCCTTTCCGTGCTTTCAACGTCTGTCCATGGAGTGTTGTCCTCCAAAGCAGTTTAGTTTTTTCAGCATGGGTTCCTCTGCAGGATGCAACACCTCTGTTTGTCTGGATTTGTAGTTGTTACTGGGTGTTACTTTGTGAGCAATGCAGAAGACACTTTGAAATCAAATTTCAATATGCTGAACTGTGATCACTTAGATAAGGGATGAAATGCATCAACCTTCTCATTTCAAACTACAGCATACATATCCATCTTTCTTCTGAATGGGGCAGGGGTGGAGCCTATCCCAGCTGTCTTAGGGCGAGAGGCGGGGTACACGCTGGACAGGTCGCCAGTGTCTCGTAAGGCTAACAGCCTTTACATGTCAACAAAATTTGAGTTTTAGCTCATTGGAAAATCTGTGACATTTGGGTATTTGACTGTCTCTTCTGTCAGAAAGCTACAAAATGGTCAGAGCTGATTAATTATTTATACAGAAAACAGGCAGGAGATATGTCTGGTAGTACCACTGGAGATTTGACTCTACCCAGATGGTCCTTGTTTATCATGTAACATTGCAGAGATATTGGAGAAGAGTAAAAAACACAGATGAGAAGATAAGAGGAGAAAGGATGGAGTAGAGATGATAAGAAAGAAGAGTTTTGAGGTGGAGTGGTCAATATGGAGCCCAACTCGCAGTACTGTGGGATGATGATACTGGCTGTATAATGTATAAATGTATAATTTCTTGAGGGATATTATAAAAATCAAGTCTAGATATCGACAGTGTAGTTTTCCCATGCTCCATAATACATAATTGATTTAAAAAAAAATTCACAGAGCTATAATGTTTAAATGGAAGTCAAGCTTATGGCCTGTTGGTGATGCAATATCATTCATTCTGTCATGAAGGATAAGCCACGCTTTGTTGGAAAATTATACTGAAGACTGAAATGGTATGGGGATGTGGGGTCATTTCAGGGGCAGCATGTCACACCAGTGGATTTCACAGTACTAGTCATTTACATACACATAAAAATAAATCAATACGTCAAATATGTCAGGAACAGTTTCCTGATAGCAAAAATCCAATACAGTTATGTTTGGTTTGTATGTTAACAGACATCAGAAATTGGCTGAAGTGCTCCAAATGGCATACTGCTTGTATCAAATCAAAATTGTACAGTACCATTTTGGACAGACTCCAAAGAGTTGACTGGTACTGTAAAATTCTGCAAGGGTTATACAAGCTGACACACTGTGTTATTGGACACTGGGTCTCTTTGCTGTTTTTAGAGGTAGCAAGCTACAATGTCACTTTATTGTGATAATGCTACTTTTTCAAATGTGTGTAGTCATGCTGTGTTTGAACGCTTAGCATAGTTCAATGATTCTTCTAATTAAATGTACATATGTGTCCTCAAAATACTGAGCGGTTTTGGGGGCGCTGGTTTAGCTCAGTGCATTGAGTGGGCAACCACATGCCATACTGCTGAGAGCGGCCGGTTCGAGTCTGGCCCACAGCCCTTTGCCGCATGTCGGCCCCTTCTCTCTCTGCCGCTGTTCTCCTGTCCTTTCTTCACTGTGCCAGTCAAGTAAGGCTGAAAAAGCCCAAAAATAAAAAGAGTTTTCACTACCTACTAAACATTGGACATAGGATAGATGTGCCTATCATGCCTTTTTTTGGGTCAATGACAAATTCTGGAGATCTAAACGATGTCCAAACTCGTTCCACGATTTGGACGTCAATATGACCTTGGACTGGGTAGCTCTTTGGGACATCATGTGGACATAACAAAGGTAATATTTTTTACTTTACACATATTAATATTGTTTTTATCAACATACATACATATGAATATGGACTATGCATAAACAAACATGATTTAGCACAACAGCCCGCGTCGTCTTAAAGATGTCCGCTGATCACACTGCATTCTTTTTTTTTTTTGCACAGCTATGGTACCACTGGAAAGGGTGGACCCCACAACAGTACAAAAATAAATTGGGCCCCACAATAGTTGAAAAATGAGTATGTGCGTTTGTGTGCAAAGTAAGACATCTGAATTGCTGTCCCACATACCCAAATAAGTCCCATCACATAATTCTACATTACAATCGCTTTAGGGAGCAGGGATGAGGTGCACATACACGGGCCTGATAATCTCAGCTTCCTCATCTGCCACTTTCATATTGACACACACACACACACACACACTACCAAAGAAAGATAACTATCTGAATCCATCCACACATTAGGAAGTTAAAGATCACAGTATTTAATAAGATTTCCAGATTTTTGTTTTATGTTTGTGCTATTTGTGTGTGCTGGCATCGCTTATGCTGTCAGGGTAAATTGAGTCACAACAGGCGTTCTTTTATTGTATTATTTAACTGCTGCAATTCTTGATGTACAAACATTTCAAACACACACACATTACACACGTAAACATGCACACATGTAGACACAGGCAATTAACACCTCAGTCTCCCTCTGGTATTCTACAATCAAGCTTCATATTTTTAATCAAACACGAGTGCTCACATAGCTGCACACCTGTACCCATTTAAAACTGAAGGACGCACACACACACACACACACACACACACACACACACACACACACAGACAGAGAGAGCGAGAGAGAGTTTCGGGGTTCCTAAGTCATATGAGCTAGTTTAGCAACAAGTAATTAGCCTGTGTTAGTGATTAGCCTGATACACAATTAGCTTCCAGCAATAGCATGCTTGTTTATCACCATTTGAAAGGGCAGTGTGATGCGATAGGAGCACTAAGTTAGGTATAATTATGGGTGAATTTAGACAAGGACACCTGCTCTCTGTTAATTGCATTTTAGAGTCTAACTGAGTCGCTTAAAGATACAGATGAAACTTATGCTTGGCAGTCAAATGCACAGTAACAACTTGTGCATTTTGATGCCGACAGAGAGATAAAGTCTCCAGCTGTTCCATTATGGCTTCTGTAACTCACTGCAGCCTC
Source organism: Mchenga conophoros (assembly GCF_057382185.1). NCBI lineage: Eukaryota > Metazoa > Chordata > Actinopteri > Cichliformes > Cichlidae > Mchenga > Mchenga conophoros. The sequence continues at coordinate 17,577,083 of NC_140529.1, forward strand.
TCATTTAGCATTTCATTCAACAAGAAAAAAGTCAATTTGATTAGCTTACTTTCAGTATAGTCTAGGACTGCACTTGTACAGTGTAACTATGACTCCTGTGAAAACATGACACTGCAGCGAGTGTCTCAGTTGGGAGAATTGATCACTGATTTGGATGGTTATTAATAGCATTTTACCTTCATTTTCATTAGTTACAAAGTAAGAAAATAAAACTGTTACTAAAGAAAAGTTTGATTTTGATTTTAGTCCTGTACAAGAGTAACAACGTTAACCCTGCGCCCTGAAAATATTCCCAATTACCCAGAGAGGAATAGGAATTTTGCAGGAGAGAATGGAGAGCTTTTTCCTACTCTACATTTTATGTCCTGTGGGGATGATAACGTATCCCCTCCTCTGACTTTTAGTACAGCATCTTCAAGCGCTCAACAATGCAAACATGATAATCTTTTCTTCATGCAAATGTTACATCACTACTGTTTCAAAGTGAAAACTACTCCTTACTAAATAAAAGAGAAATAAAAAGGATTCAGAACATCAGATTTTCCAGGAGGCTCACAAAAAGCAAATCATATGCATTTTTGTATTGAATGCCAACCACTTGTCTGATCATTCACATCAGAATCCCTACTTCTTATTTTAACTTGTGGGACTGAAGTTATGAGGCAGAGCTGCTTTCTGCAACAGCTTGCAGTTGCAAACTTTTGCTGCAAAGGGCATCTCTGAAGAAATGTTGCACACACGGTATTTTGGGTTTTCACCTGACAGAGCAGCAGCTGTAGCTTCACTCTTGTGTGGAAAAATCAACTCTTCTCTTATCAGCATTTACTGCTTCATTCACAGTTAGAATCTGTGGTCATTGACTCTCAAAATGCGAACGTCTGCTGTCGATCTTAGTAAAGAAACAGGGTTTCCCTCTTTTCTGTACAGAGATTTATCGATGTGGGGAAAAAGAGGGTGTCACCCTGCATATGACACACAGCAGGAAAGCAGAAAAAGGCTCTCATCAAAGCAAACTGTTTTCTTAGGAATATTGTCAAGTGGTAGATTTTTTTAACTGTTACTGTAGAGCATCTTGAACTGAAAGCATTTTGACATTTCATATCAAATATTGCAGTTATGTGGCACAGCTGGCCAAACGGGGCTAAGTTAATTCTGTCATCTTAAAGCACTATATTGTAATGAGAACGGCGTGCTCTTTATTACTGTGATTTCAGACAAGTTTGAACCTCATCCTGCTTTTTTTATTTGTGATATTTGACCAGAATCCTTAAAGATGAATTATAAATGTAAGATTTTTTAATTGCTTTCAGAAACAAACTAATTAAAGAGATACCAGATAAAAGAGACAAAAACAGCAATAGAATAGAAAGACAAAACAAAAACCAATGCAAGTTTTTACTCTCTCATCCCTGGCCACTCAGCTCAAGCCTGGCTGACAAACCACAGCAATTAATTACCTGCAGGCCTACTACAGACCCCTGATTTATGAAGTCTTTCATGGTGATGCACAGCACTGATAAGTCACATTAGGAATATAAAGGAGGAACAGGGCAAAATCATGCATCAACACTAAAGACAGCTCACTTAAAAGAAATAAGGACATTTTTACTTAGCGTTAGACACAGCTGCAGTTCATCTCCCACAAAATCTGCATTAAAAGTACTCACACACACACAGATGCTAGCCTACATTGGGCTGTATTTGCATGTTTTGTTGCTTGTGCCCATGGGCTCTTTTCTCCCTCTGTTCTTTTCATCAGAGAGAAAGAGAGGAAAAAACTCATCTTCATTATTTTCATGTTGCACAGAATGTCACTTTATCTATTATGCCTGCATGAGAGATTTCATCTGTCAAACAGTGTAAGTGCAAAAAAAAAAGTTCAAATACATGTATTCATTTGGCTTGTACAAGAAAACTGGAGCAAGCATCGTTGCTTCTGTGTGCTGCTGAAGGACACATAAAGCGGGACAGCGGGCTGCTTGTGAAAACAGAGGATCCTGGAGTACAAGCTTTCTTCTGTCAGCCAATACACGCTTCCCTGGGCTGATATCATCCTGCCAGCCATGATATTAGGGAGTATTTCTCATGTAGTCCATATAAAATTTATTGACTACTTGAAAAAAAAATTGTGGTCCATATAACAACATTTCAGCTTTTAGGTTTTAGTTGATGTAAGTTTAATAAAAATAAAAAAGTTGAAATCTGAGCACAAGGCAAACTGTTCCAGGCTTATGTAAGAGAATTATATAAGCTTACAATCTTGAAAATTAAGGATTTGTACCAATGTGTTCCATTTTTTTTTATCTAAGGAATCTAAGGAAAGTGCTTGAATTACATAAATTCAATATGATATAAATATACACTGTGTGTTTCCAGCTTTAAAAAGAAAATTGCACAAAATTGCACAAAATAAATCTCTTGGTTTCAGGTTTTTATAAGGCTAAACTGTTTCAATTATATATATATATATATATATATATATATATATATATATATATATATATATATATATATATATATATATATTAGGGGTGCAACGATACACAAAATTCACGGTTCGGTTCGGTTCGATACTTTGGTGTCACAGTTCGATATTTTTTCGATACAAAAAATTTTTCATGCTTTTTTAATTTGTCATTTATTAAAATTATAAATATATATTTTAACTCAAACTTACAGTTTTTAAATTTAATGTTACTGAAACAACAAAGGGATAAAATAATAAATCTATCTGATCAAGAAATCACTCATCTTTGGAAAAGAGAGTTTATTACAGAGAAATGGCTCTTTCCAAAATAAAAGCTATACTATACGCTTCTTCTGGGCTATATTCTCAGCAGCATATTAAACATATCAGGTCCCCATAAGGAGAATCATGTGCTAACGGCTGTCTAAATGACTCAGGTAAAGTTTGTAGCATGCGTGCTTGTTGTTTTTGTCTGCTTCCACTTGTCTTTGCACTAGGATGCTGTCAGCGTAAATGTGCAGTCATATTCATTGTGTTCCCACTAGTGCTGTCAGCGTAAATCTGAAATGACGTTAATGCAACAACACGGCAAATTTCCGTTAACGAGCTACCGCAGATTGCCCCGCGCGTGGGGCTGGACAGCGTCAACACGTTAACGAGCAAACTGCACTAACGCAGTAGTTCCCACCCTTGTAATTGAGCATTGCGTGGCACATCCAACATACTGTTTTACTTTTGTCCATGACGCGCTTACCATCAGGGTCATACGTCACATGAAAACCAAAATAGTTCCAAAGGCCAGGGCCCTGTTTCAGAAAGCCGGTTTAGTGCAAACTCTGAGTAAGTATACCCTTAGTTAACGAAAACTCTGAGTTTTCGGTTTCACAAAGCGAGTTTAGATTAATTCTGAGTGAGTTACTATGACGACACACTCCGTGAAGCTAACCTGCCCCCTAGCAGGTTTACTTCAACTAACCCTGATGTTCTCCGCCTCTTTGTCGGAAACCTGACTGTAGGAAGTGTCAGACATGGCGTGCCCCTTCCTTGAAGAGCCAGTAGATGTTGAAGCCCAAATTCTCCGCAGAGCTCTCCGCCGGGAGAGAGTGATTAGAGCGCGTTCGGACATTTTATCATTTCCTGATGATTTCCTGTGTGAACGTTACCGTTTTTCAGCACAATCTATAAGTTATTTGAATAACATCCTCAGGCCTAATATTGCTCATGTGACACATCGCGGACATCCTCTCAGTTCTGTACATATTATTTGTATCGCACTTCGGTTTTTTGCAAACGGGAGCTTTCTGTATAATATTGGTGACGCTGAGCACGTTTCCAAGGCTACCGTCCGTCGGGCAGTCAGGAATGTTACAGTTGCACTGAAACGTCTCCTGTACTCGTTTGTGGTGTTCCCCGGTCATAGACCCACAAGATTCATCAAAGAGGGATTCCACAAAATTGCAGGTAGCAGGATGAACAAAACTTAATACATGATGTGGTGATACTTGAACTACTACTTAAATTTTACATTTATTTTCACGGTTCCCAGGCGTGATTCAATTCAATTCAATTTTATTTATATAGCGCCAAATCACAACATAAGTCGCCTCAAGGCGCTTCATAGATGATTGGCTGTATAGATGGCACTCACATTCCAATCATTGCTCCTTCAGTAAATGAAGGAGACTATGTGAACAGGAAGTCTTTCCACAGCATTAATGTACAGGTACATAGTTCCCTATAGCATTTCAAACTAACAAATTATTTCATTACAGTAATGGATGCTAATTTATGTTCTCTGCACTGTGATATATATGTGATGCTGCCAACATTATCACAAATGTGGAAGCCAACTGCTCAGCCTCTGTGAGTGGTGGTGGTGGAGGACCCCCACCTGTTTTTCGGGCCTCCGCTTTTTTTTCTGTTGGCTATAACGGGTCACATTTGAGCATACAGAGTAAGCAAATATGTACTTGTAATGTGCTCAGATAATTTCAATAAGTGCTTACAGAAAGAAAATTAATGTAGCCTCTAACTGCAATTGATTTACATGGGCCAAACAGACCAAGCACTATGGCTCATAATACAATTACACCTGACCTGTTTGGACTATATTTTTATATTTCATTTTTACTTGCTGCCAGGCACGTTTGGGGCCTGTTGGGTTGCACCTGCGCTCACATCACGTCACAAAATAAAATGTATAAAATAAAAAAGAAAATATAATATAATAAAATAACGTGTTAAATGGGTGGAAATCCCTAGATCAATGTTTAAATTAACACTCACGCATTGACTCTGTCGGCTTTGTTTTGCCATGCATGCTCACTTTCTTTTGCAGCTGAGGCTGTGTTACTTTTTTTCCGCGGAATTTGCATGTTGTCGGCATATGCTGCCATCAGAATTTCGGCCTCAAGCGCTGTAAAATACATTGACCGCGCCTTCTTTCCCTCCGTCTCCATAGTGACTCGCTTAATCTGTGCTCCACTAATCAGGGCTTTATGTATCCTCGTGCGCGCGCTTAACTTGGGGTTAAGGCAAGGCAAGGCAAGGCAAGTTTATTTGTATAGCACAATTCAACAACAAGGTGATTCAAAGCAACTCCGCGTTGACTGAACTAATTGTTATCAGCCTTTCTGAAACCAAATATTCCGAGTTGGACAGTTCGGGGTTACTCAACCCTGAGTATCATTTTTCACTCTGAGTTTTCTAAACCGGCTTCCTGAAATAGGGCCCAGATCTGAATGAGGTTCAATTTGCCATGTTGCAACGAGCTTAGCTTCTGTCTTGCTAGCTTGCGCTGTGCTCAGTGGATCTGCGCTCGACAGTGCAGCCTAGGCGGAGTAGTCGAACGCAGATCCACTGAGCTCTCAACACAGACAGCATCGTCAGAAGAAAAGTTGATCAAATAAATTAAAAATTTTGTATTGTTCGATACATATGCATACTGAACCGAAAGCACTGTATCGAACGGTTCAATATCGATACGAGTATCGTTGCACCCCTAATATATATTAGGGCTGCACGATTTTGCATAAAATGAGAATCACGATTTTTTGGCTTAGAATTGAGATCACGATTCTCTCACGATTTTCTTTTCCAGTATAAATATTTATTGCACTTATTAACTGCACATCAACTTCGTAACAGTTGAGACTGAACATAAAAACAAAAACAGTGTTGATGGGTCAGGTGATAAGTGATAGCCTCCTTAATTTCTTTGTGCCTGCGGGAGTTCGACGTGTATAGGGAAGCGCTGTATAAGGTTCCCATTATTGATGTTTGGGTGATTGACCGGAACGGATTTTCTCCTGTCACTTTCTCATCATCCCTGACGTGCTCTCCGTTGTTTTTTCCCTGCTAATTTTAGCATCACACGGCACAGCTTCTGTATCACGTGGTATAAGGCTCCGCCCTTGTCATTTGCTGAGCAGGAAGAGTGAGCGCTTGTTTTCATGCAGATTACGTCCCGGATCAAAATGCGGTACAATCGTCGTTGTCTTTTTTTTTTCTTTTTTTTTAATCGTTGTCATTTGGAAATGAGATCGCACATAAGTATGAATCGAGATCGCGATATTCTAACGATTAATCGTGCAGCCCTAATATATATATATATATATATATATATATATATATATATTATAATATATATATATGTGTGTGTGTGTGTGTGTATCCTTCCTAATTCTAAACTGCATACATTTAAAGCCCCTACTCTAACACTTCTAAGGTTCCAAGGCAGTCATAACAAACAAATCTCATCATATAATGTTCTCAAAGTGCACGAGACGTTACTTTACAACATTTTTTTTCTAGACACAAAGTTAACATCAAATTAACGTTACATAAAGTGGGGTTGTGTTGGTTTTTATCGCTTTTTTAATGATATATTGGTACAAAAGCTCAGAGATGAACAAAGTCAAATGTTGCAACAGTTTTAAAAATTCAAATTTTTGAAAAAACTTTGACAAAACAATTTCTTTCTTTGATTTTGGTTTTGACTTCTTTTCTTCCTATACTAGCGCTGATGTGGAGGTTTTGTCTGAGTGGCGACACCTATTGTTCCAGAGAATACTGCAGCACCAACCTGCACCTTAATGGTAAGCATAAAGTGGCCATGTAATGAACTTACTGGAGGCACACGATGCAACCATTACAGCAATTATGCTCAGGTAGTGCAACACACTTTGCCGCTGATTTCACCCAGAAACATCCAGCGAATTGTGGCCTTTGCAATCAACACAAAGCAAATAGAATCATTTAGTGATAAATGTTTTTTAAGGAATAAGCCTCTACTGCCCACTACCCACCCTAAAAATCGTATTTCTCCATGTCTCCATCATCCATATTATCAGCTAAGTTAGTCTAATATTTAAGAAAAGTTCAAAACTCTTAGATGTTGGTGCTTCATAAATCCAACATCTTGGCTAGAAAGATATGAAGATTTCAAATTGATTGATTGAATTTGCACATAAACATTCGCCGTCCCAATAAAGATAAATCACAAACTAAGCTTTTTCTTTCCTTCTCAATCAAGATTCCCCCTGAGATGAATACAAGTCTCAGCATTAACAAACCAGCCGACATCACACAAAAGTACAAGTCAAACTGTTATGTGCAGTGGAGACCAAAGGTCCAATTAACTTTATTACTAAATTTAAAGCCCGAGACAGCGTGAAGACATATTACACAACACACACACACACACACACACACATTTTCAGAGGTCATTACAAATATGAAACATTAGCTCAGACGTGCTCACACAAAAGCATTTCTTCATCAGTTGCAGCACCCAAGCCACGCATTAAGTACATGCTGATATTCACTTTATAATCAGACTTGCTTCTAATTGTCTGTGTTGCTCTTAATCAGATTCGGACTGACAAAGTCCAAGCAATCAGTGGTCATCATAACCACCCACCCTACTCAATGACCCCATACCATCTACGTACTACAGCAGTACCTCAAACTGTGGCAGTACCTTAAAAATGGCTTTATAGTTAGTGATACTCTGACACTTTAGAAAAGAGCTTTTTTATATAATCATTTCAATAACATTTTTATGATATGTGCAAATATTTCCCAGGGCTGTCATGTTAGTATGCGAAGCTTTACATGCCAGAAATTATAATTGAAATTGGAGAAAATCCCCACATGAAAACAGCATGTTGGGGCATTTCTTTTTTCTTTTTTTCTTTTTTTTTGTCCAAACATATGTTCTAAAGCATTTTTCTGGAGTAAAGTGCATGTGAGTAAAATCACATTAAAAAAAAACCTGATGATACAATATGCCAGGGGTAGGCAACTCCAGGCCTCGAGTGCCGGTGTCCTGCAGGTTTTAGATCGCACCCTGGGTTAACACACCTGAATCAAATGATTAGTTCATTACCAGGCCTCTGGAGAACTTCAAGAAATGCTGAGGAGTCATTTAGCCCTTTAAATCAGCTGAGATGGATCATGGACACATCTAAAACCTCCAGGACACTGGCACTCGAGGCCTGGAGTTGCCTACCCCTGCAATATGCAGTACCAAATCATTCTTGTGGGTTTTACTTCGATGATATTTGCCATAAAAGGTTAAGATAACCCTAAAACTGAGCTATGAAAGAACTTAATCTTGCTGCACAGACACTAGGTGCACCTAAAGGAGGGCAGCATTGGCTTAATAAGTATGTTACAACATTATTATATGCTTAACTTGAATTCTTTTGCCCCATTTTTTTCCCATTTCAACCAGACAGCAGTTGCTACCAGCTGAGAAACACAGTTACACTCCAGTACGTACCAGATTGAATTTGCCTTTCTTTCCTTCTATCTTTGAAGCTATGAGAACCATGCACGTTATCGAGTAAAATATAGTGCTAGTAAAATGTAGCACTAGTAAAATGTAAAAGTAATACAACAGTAAAACAATAAATGATTGCATCTGACAGTTAAAATGTAAACATTAGCAAGATAACAATTTTATTTTTCCTAAAAAATGAAAAAAACAAACTGCATTCCTTGCACATAGTTTTGCTTCTTGTTAGAGGTACCTACTTCATTTTGGTAGCTGTTAACTATCCACATAGTATATACGCGTGTATGCAGAGATCATTATAGATAGATGGATAGAAGGCCTAAAAATATCTACAGCAAATGAAACGAATCTAGAAGTCATGTCCTTAAGAAATAGGAGAAAATTCAGGAAAAACCTGACACAGGTCTCAGTGGAAGGGTGGCTGTCAGGCAGCCATGCTTAAGGAAGAGAAACACTGCGAAAAGGCTGAGGTATGCCAAATCATACAAGAGCTGGACTGAAAATCTGTCCATCATAAAGGAAAGGCATATCGTAGCATTATCTCGACAGAGAGGCAAACAAAGTGCAGCGAACATCTAAAGAAGAGATTTGAATATCCTTCATCAAGCCTGGAGAACTATTCCTGAAGCCTATTTAAAGAAATCACAAGACAGCTTGAATAAGAGAGCTCAGGCTGTGTTGGAGAACCAAATATTGACTTTTTGAGTTGTGGTCTGTTTTCAGTGTATGTTTGCACATATTTCAATAAAATCCTTCACCTATTTGACTATCCTCTGAGTACTGCAAAATTTAGCATCTTTCAAAGTATGCATTTCTCACATGCTGAAGTAATATGCCATTAAAAAAATCTAAAGAATCATTCATTCTTCAAAGGCTGCCCTTAGCATGAATCCCTTTGTGTGAATGGCTGAGTGATGGGAAGGTATAGTTACTTAAACCATAGTACTCGGATCCCTTTTACCTCTGAGCTATTTCACCCTTTTGTTGCCGCGAGGGAACTTTAATGGGAGAGTATGCATATATTTGTAGAGGTAATAAGACAGATTCCTACTGGATGTACAGTATATGGCACAGAAGAGCTTTGAAAAAAAAAACAGTGGACACACACATGGTGAGGATGAGAGTTCCACGTCACGCCAATTGTTTGTCTCCCTAAATCAAACGGGAGGTGATTTTCTGAGCACCAAGGGGGAGAATAGAAAATGACAAAATAAACGAGTGCACTTTTCTCTCTCTTCTCTTTCTTTCATCTGCCCTTCCGCCAAAGAAGAATGATGCGCCACGGTCTTTTTGTTGTGCTGGCTGACACAACCACTCACACACACATATACTCCCTCTCAGACATCCTCTGCAGCACTCTTTGGACCACACTGTGGCTGCCTCTGTGCGATCTGATGAATGACACCCCCATTTCAATTACTGCCCCTCCTCTGTGCTTCTGGCTGTCTTTGAGGCTGCCTCTCACATGTTCCTCATCTTCAAACCAGCCTCTTGAACCAAATCTAGTGAAGTGTCCATGCTTGTGACAGGCAGGCAATGTCGCTGCACTAAAACCTCAGTAAAATGCCAAAGACTGAGCTCTACTTTTTAGTCTTACAAGAGAGAACGTATGGACGAGGTCAGATGAGGACTGCAAAGAGAAACGTGAGTTCTAAGTCTTCACTAATCACTTAATATAACTGATATCAATATCAGACTTGTGTAATTGAATATTTGAGCAGCTGTCTTTGGGATCATCTTTGACACAAATTCGAAAATCATCTTATTTTGAAAGGGCTATGCATGCTTTTAGAGCATCTGGTCTGGACTACTGTAGTACCATGTATACTGAATGACTGAGATCATTTTTATGATCTTGTGACTCACCATGCAATAGAGATTCTAGCATAGAGTGGCACCAGTTCCAATGACAGCCTGAAATTGTGGTAGACATGCTGTGTCCATACACTCCCTCAGATTATTAAGATCTGCTTCATAAGAGGTCCATCCAGCAGTTGAAGCCTATTTAGGAACTTTTAGGAATCCTTTTATTTTTTTATTTATCTTTTCTCTTAAGCACTGTGGTTCTAAATCTCCTATACAAATAAAATGTACTTACTTTTGTTGATTTTTTTTAATAAGTCTTTGTATGTCTTTTTTGTTATCTTTTAATGTAATCATTTTAAAACTTAATACAAAGTGAGCTGTTAAAGGGTTATATTCTAAGTATAAGTGTATTAGACACACACTCCAGTTCAACAAAAATTCTGTACACTGTAAAGGGATGGTTTTCAGCATGAATTTCCCTAGTGGTAAGAACACAACTGAATTATCTTGCTTTGAGTTTCCAACTTTGGAGATTTGCTTCAAAATAAACTGATGTTATTTACTTTACATTTTTTATTTTAGGGCTACAGTATCTGCTGAAGCTCTTTGGGATATCTAAAAGCATTATGCAATTTGCGAATACACAAGGATTTATTTAAGATGTGAGCAATGATTGTGTTCTGGATATAGATGATATGATCTGTGTAGTTTTGTGTATTATTTATCATCTGCATGTCAGTGATGGGAATAACGGCGTTACAAGTAACAGTGTTACTAACGGCGTTACTTTTTCAGTAACGAGTAATCTAACTAATTGCTATTTCTATCGTTACAACGCTGTTACCGTTACTAATGACAATTGCCTGGTCATTAAATGTACACAATTGACAAAATAGTGGAAATGTTTAAAGACTGTTAGTCTGGTTTAACTAGTAAAGCAGCAATTCAGATAAGATTATCTTTTTATGGAAAACAAATAACTAGTATAACTATTTTATTGAAATCAATCTGGGTGAATCTGCAGACTTTCAGTGACTTTGTGGTTACAGTTTTAAGACATTTACTCACACTTGTGACAAAAACACGAAATTCCAAATTTTTTGGATGCAAACTTTTAGCGTAGCATGTCAATTTCATCCTAACAAAAATCAAGTCAACATCGAGCATTGATGAGCTTATCCTGATCTTTCTAAACAAGAAAAGGAAGAAACTGAGATTTTGGGTTCATCCAAAGAAGACAGCAGCGGGGAGAGTTTCATGGTTTGATCCAGGAGCTGAAGCTGTATCACGTCTGCTTTCGTGCATATTTCAGGATGTCAATGAGGCAGTTTGAGCTTTTATTGGCAGAGCTGGGACATCATCTGAGGAGGCAGAGAAATCATTTCAGATTGACCCGAAGCAGCATCTAGCTACGGGTCTGAGGTAAATAGTATTATTATTTTCATATCATTGTGTATTTAATACCTGTGCAGCTTCTCAGCTATGAGCTCATCTGTTGCCAACAGACATCTAAATGGTCAGCTCTATTTATTCCCGTAAAAATCTGAAAAGCTTGGTTTTGGGGAGTCCAAAGAATATTTTTTACGCGCATAACTTTTGCATTGATATCTGGGCAAAAACTTCCTCTTCTGTCCACTGGTCATTGATAATGAATGCAGATATTATAAAACGATGCTGTTGTCAGACAGTAGCCAGTGCTTCTGACACTGGATTTTGGAAAATACAATGGTTTTACTCACCCTAAGAACAGTTTATACGTTTATATGGATGCAATGAATGTCTGCTTAACCATGACTGGTCAGTAGTAACTGGAAGCTGTACTAAACTCTTATCTCATGTTTGCACAATTGTTTGCAAACACCATCTTACAGAGATTACATAGAAATTAGCATGCTGTCATTTGTATACTCAAATTTTAGGCCTTTTAGTATTAGCGCAAATTGCTACCGGTATTCTTTATTAACCGATAAGTGAAACTACTGCTAAAAATCAAGAATTACGAAATGAATACGAGACTTTCTAAAGATGTAAAAACACAGGTGGCAGGTGCACAGAGGAAGTAATTAATGATGGATATTGTAGGCAGCAACCCTTATTCCTGACATTCTTGATAAAAAAATAAAAATAATCATATATTTGTAACCCAGCATGCACCGCTTTTGTTTATCTAACAGAAGTAGAGGTAATACCATTAGCTGTGAAAGGAATGGCTTTCGTGTAGAATCAGCTGTTATCTTCAACTGACAAAAGAGGTTACTTCCATATAAGGTGAGGAAGACGCAAAGCCTGTTGTGCTTACCGGGAATTTTGACAGGACAACAAACCTTGTGAATGGTGAAATTTTATTCTAGCCGCTCTACAGAGAGAGAGAGAGAGAGAGAGAGAGAGAGAGAGAGAGAGAGATAAACAGTGCCACTGTACAGAAGAGCTCTTGTGAAATTCACACAAAAAATATTGTTTTTACTCTTTATCATTTATAATTCTCCATGATGATGTATTTCAGTATGAATTTACAAGCGATGTATACAGGTGTCATTTCTAAATATATTCAAAATAGTTCCCTAAAAGTCTTTGAGGAAGTATGTTTTTTTTCTTTAAAAAAAAATGAAAGAAAAGAAAGAAAAGCTATATTCTTACAGCAAACCATAAAGAAAGAGGTCTTGTATCTTTGGAGGGATAGCAGACTCAAAGTTGAGGGTTGCTTTTTTTTTTCTTCTTCTTCTTCTATCTTCATTACAGTTGAAATCCTGACTACACATGAAGGAGAGGGAAGAGAGAAGCAGAGCTGGTGATACAGTAATTCTCACCTGCCATTGGAGGAAGAGCACAGATGTCCCACCAAAATAAGCCAAGCCCTGACCGGTGACCAACCACTCTACTAGCCAAAAACATGGCCTGATAATGACCAGCCAGCCAATGAGAAAGTTGCACTGGGATCAGGTCTTTAACCTCTCCCCCAAAACAGCAGCAGCATCTTCATTGTGTTAAACACAGATAATTTTTTTTTCCTCTCAAATATGTATATACTCATCACACCTGGTTACAACGCATTAGTGATCATAACATCATAACAAAAATATCAAACGAAGAAAAGAAACAAAACATTAAAGTTGTTACATCTGGGGTTGCATGCCATCACCTCATTAGTTATCATTAAATGTAATTAAAATACATTTTTGCCATTAAAAAATAGCAGGGTTGTCATCACAAGAGTGTGTCTGAGAGTGTGTGTGTGTGTGCGTGTGTGTGTTTCTTTGTGTATGTTTGAACAGAAAACATCATCAGTTTACATGACAGTTCTGTAAAAGTAGAACAAACGAACAAATTGCGATGAGTTCATAAAACGCAAGGGTGCCATTTGATATTTTTCTTTTTTTTTTACATGTGCATATTGTTCACTTGTCAGCTCACACAAGCAGCATGTGGAGATAAATATGATAGTAATAAATATGTAGATAAGATGCAAAAAAAAAAAGAGAGAGAGAAAAGGACAAATCTTGCTCTTCAGTCAACACTGGGTAAGCTGATTGGGAAGCTAGGGGGAGATTCACTGCGGTATTCCAAGAGTACAAAAAGGGCGATATGACAGTGGTTAAAAATGGAGCTTCAATCGAAACACAGTGGCTAATGCAGTCAACTGCCATTCAAAGTCATGGAGAGGAGGAACTATAAGGGTAGCATTTCAGATTTTGGATGTTTAAGAATCATCCTTCGTTCTGTGAAGGGTGCTCAGCTTAGTGTGAAGTGGAGCTGCATACAGCACATCCCACACACTGGGAAAACAATCTAAGCCCCCCTCTCACCCCACCCCTACCGCTGTCCCTTCACTCCCTCCTTCGTTTCCTCTTCTATCTTTGCTTGGGTTGCATGAGCTCAGGCAGAGAGCTGAACTGGAAGACCTTGGACTGGTAAACATCAAAAAGAGAAAAGTTTGATTCTGCCTTATGGCCGCTTCTTCTTCGTCTTTTTTTTTCCCCTTCTTTTTTTTTCCTACAAAAAAACAAAACAAAAAGAAATTCTGCGGCACATCCTACAGCTCTTGCTACTGTTATTAACGCCCCCCTAAAACATACAGAATCATCCTGAGGTATATTATTTGAAGCAATTTTGGCTTTTGTAAATCTAATCAATCAAGCAAATCAGTCAGTTAAGATCGTTACATGACATTTTTCTTTAGACAGTACATTTTATAAAGCATGATGCTACCAAGGAAAAAAAAATCTATGCGTGTGCAAGTCTTTTTCAGTTTAGTGTTGTCAAAGAAAAAAAAGGAATGAACGAAAAAAAAAATACACAATCAGATTAAGAACCAAATGTTCTGGTTAAAAACTTCAAGCTTACCCAAGTTCTGCCATGCGCGCACACACGACTTATTCCATGCCAATGGATGGATACGTAATTGATGACCACATAACACCCATCCCATCCCGCATCCCTCCCAAACAACGCTTCGAAGGTAAACAAGGGATCCATCCCAAGCAGTCTTCACATCCTCAAAAGCCCTGGTTTGTTGTAGATCAACAGTTCCACACAAAGTTAAATCATCGAAAATTCTGAACGTAATCCCAAGCTAAACTGCAGAGGCTGGACGAACCAACCAAAGTTCAATTTTTAGTACAGAAAATGATTCAGATTAGCTCTATAGACATCAAACACTCCAGCGATGTCATATTGATGGAGAAAGGGAAGAAGGAAAGATGAAAGAAGGAAGGAATCATTGGTGTTTTTCATAGCTAATACCCTGTTTCTCAGTGGCGTGGATAATAAAATAATAATTAATAAAAAAAACACACATTATTGCCCACGAAAACAACATGATGGTGGTGGAAACAGCTGCGCTTAACCTTTTTTATTTTGTTTATCTCATTTATGCTCTCTTCCCTTCCACCTTTACGTCAATCATGACAGATTTAAGAGGGTAGAGGATCACCACGTGATGGTGCACACAGCCATCCACCGCATCCGGCAAGACGCAGCTACTTTTAGAAAAATGTAAAATATGTCTTAGAGTGTATATGTGTATTTTCTCTTCTCCGACACAAAATGAAATCAACACATGCAAAATAATCTGCTACTCATGAAGGTATTTTTCAGTAAGCTTTGTTGTTTTTTCTTTTAGGTTTTTTTTTTTTCAAAAGCAAATGTGGGAGGTTTAAACTAATGGCTATTGTGCTACCAAATAAGCAAACACTAAAATCCTACATAGGGGGATCCGGATGCCAGAATCCCTAAGAAATCTTATAGTTCAAGAGAATAAAAGCAATACTTCGCAATTATTGTTTGTTTTTTTGTGCAGAGCCACAAATGAAATGCCCATCAAGTGCCTTAGGTTTCCCTGCTCGTCTGTCCTTTTCTATCAGTCATTTTGTCAGCATGCCTTTTATCTGTCAGTCTGTAAACAATATTCATTAAAAGCACCTGCATCGCTCTCAGCTTCTCATCACTGTCGCGTCCCTCAGCGTGGGCTGAACATACAAAGTTGTATTCTGAACAAGAACACGCTATCAAACAGCCACAAACTATTTGATGCTCCACTATGTGCCAGTTAGCCAATCACTTCCTTCCTCACTCTCTCTCTCCTCTTCCACTGCCAGGTGTCTTAGTGCCCATATTTGTCAGCATAACAAGCAGCAGACCGTTGGACTAGCTCTCTGTGACGCCCCTGCCCTCCTGGGATGCCTCCATGTCTGGCCTGCCCATCTGGTCTTTCTGTCAAGCCTTTTCTCTTCAGCTGGTGAGCTCTAAGGTTGACAGTGAAGGTGGAAAGGAACACGGTGAGAAGGAAGGTGGACAGTGGCTAAAGAGCTTCCTCTCGCTTCCTTTAATTCCACTGTCATATAATTCCTCTCATCCTCCTCACCACCTCCTCGCACATTTGAATGCCAAATCAACTGATTCCTTTCTGAAAGCTATTGCAGGGAGCCCTGTGTTACTCTAACGTATACGGTACCATATTGGTTCCACTTATGGGGCTATGTCGTTTTCTACTCCTAAAAACCTAGGGATTAATGATTACCCTCCTCTTTACACAAGGATACCTTATGGCAGAGTGCTGGCCCTATAGCTGTCTCACTGGTACATGGGAGAGAATGGATAGAAATGGTGATATCAAGAGAGTAGTAGTAATACCGTCATACCCAAGTGGGCACAAGTTCGTTTGGATTACAATGTTGAAGAGAAGAAATCGTAGTGTGGCTATGGCATCCCTTATTGGATAACATAGTTGATAAATTATAATACAAACCCAGAGAGGAGTAAGAAGGAGAGAACACATTATTTCTTATATCAACTAAACATCTGACTCCAGACTGGGAATTTTTTTATACACCCGTCTATTGCTGAACTGGGCTGAGTTTAGGACGCCACGTGGGGCTGGGTATGCACTAGTCTTATTGGCTGAGTAAGGCATCGCATGCTCTTTATTGTACATGTCATTAGCTATCCGCCCGTCCCGTGAGCAAAATGAAGTGGTGGATTTAACAGAAGAGCGGAGATTGTTCGCATCGTTGCGTGTATTGATGGGAGCCACTGAAAGCTGTTGGTAAATATCAGAGGAGCTACGCCCATGGACCAGTCTGCTGCTGGTGTCATCCCTCAGCGAATGACTGAGAAAAGGGTTTTCCGAGCCATGGGCTGGGTACAGGGACTTGCTCCTCTTGCTCTCCTCTAGGTTGTGGTTAAACAGCGTAGACTTGGACCCAGTGCCAAAGAGTCTGCCAGAGTAGGGACGCATACCAAAGAGGTTCGCATAGTGCGAGTCAGACGTGGAGTCCAAGAAGCGATCCTTCTCTTTGAGGCTGACACTGCGTGCCGGTCGGCCCAGATCTACATCTTTGGGCTTTTCAAGCATGATGTTGTCAAAGGAGTGCTGACGACTCAGCCTCAAGCGATTTCTTTTTTGGACATGCGGGCCATCTGTCTGTGGCCAGTACAGACCAAACATTTCATCCGGTTGCTGCTGCTGTTGGTGATGCATGGTAGGGCTGACCAAAGGGTCTGCAAGGAGCTGGTCCTCACTAATGTCATACAGGTTGGCCGTGTGGAGGCACGCTTCACACCGATTATAAGGTGAACGTGTGCCCGAAGCTGAGGCAGAACCAGTAGAGGAGTACGGCCCTGCAGGTGGGTAGCTAGCAGTCACTTTGGATAAGCAGGAACGGCAGTGTGTCTGTTTGTAGCGATCAATGGATTCATGCGGGGACAGGTTTTTCTCTTTTAGGTTGTAGTGTTTTGAGTAGGCTGGATCTGGTAGAAGATCTGAGTCTGTATGATGCAAAGGCGAGGAGTTCAGATGAATTATGGGCTGCTCACACTTCCTATAGTTGTCACTGTGGTCGGAGTAGATTTCGGGGTATTCCAAATCGTCCGCAGCAAGACCGCGGCTCTCACGGTAGTGAATGGGGTCTGAGTGGAGGCTCAGCTCCCGGTCTGAGTCGATAGTGTAGATTTTCTCTCCTCCTCCTCCTCTCCCAGTTTGGTTGGTTCCGCCGCTGACCTGCTTAGTCTTTAAGTAGGACAGCTCCACCTCACTGCAATCCCTTGGGTATTTTGGAGTCACCGATCTTTTTTTTAAGTTGTCCTTGGGCTTCAGATGCTTGTTGTTTTCTGGGTCCTTGTAGGAGGCTGCTCTACTAGAACAGTCTGAGATGTCAGAATGGGCTGCATCTTCAGGGAGGTACCGCTGAGTCTTCATTGACATTCGTGGGTCTGGCATCAGCATGTCAGGCATCGGCGAGGGCCCGGGTGGTACTGAGCGAACCGTGTCCACCGACTTCTTCCACAGCGTGCGTTGCGGTTTTGCGTTAGTCTGGACTGCGTCAGCACTTACTGCTACCTCCACTGTGTTGGGATTGGCATCATTCAGGGTCAAAGGATGCTGACCTCCCTGGAAGATATAGTTGTTAAGATGATCTTTGTGGCGGTTAGCGAGATAGGACTGCAGGTCGCCAGCATCCCCGTAGATCATATCTTTGGGGGCATAGCTTCGGTTGTCAGCGTAGATGAAGTTCCCCTTCTCTGCCATCATGTCCATGATCATAGGACCAGCCGAGTGCATGAACTCTCGTTTGGGCGAGTTCATGCGGGAGCCACCCAGGTTAGACATGTTGGTCATCTGTTTGGCCGACTTAATGAGCTTCAGCATTTTGTCCTGGGGGCTAAAGTCCAGGTCTGACTTTTTCTTCATGTCAATGTGAACTCCATGGATGCAACTCCAGATTCCCTGCATTTACATACATGGATGAAGACGAAGGAAGGGAGAGGTGAAAAAGGAAGGAGAAATGAAAAGGGCGGGAGAGATTCAATGGAATGAGATGCACAGAATCCAATGCAAAATTAGTCACCCACTGTAACCATGTAATTGTAATGCAAGTACAGTTTGAAAGCATATTCAGTTTATCTTTCTTTCATTATAAAACACATTTGGGGTTTTCTCTAAAATAAAAAATTAGAAATATTACATTAAAAATTCTCTAATAGCATCTGTCAACAATAAGGGGAAACACACATTCACAAATTCTTTAACTCTCAGCAGTTCAAATGAGTAAGATGCTGAAAATTCATTAATGAGGTTAGATTTCTAATATCTCCAGAATCTCTCTTAGAAGTATTCACAATGTGACATAAGCCTCATGTAAGCAAAGCAGTAAGCAAAGCAGCAAACAACAAAAACTACCATCAGTTTGACTTTTGAACTTTAAGACAAACTATTGAATGAGCAAGTATTGAGTAAACAACAGCTGACAGTTAAATGTCTAAAACAGCCAAAGAGCTGTTTATAAAAGAACAAAAAATCCTTTCACCACTGTGACAACTTACTAGTTCACAAATTAATTCCCAGAAAACATTTATCATGTCCCGAAATCAAACAACCTTTTGGTTCAATACACACTTTGCAAAGCTTATCGTGACAAAACGGGCAATTAAGGTTGTATTTTGTTTTAAATTATTATTGAGAATGGCTTTGAAGTAACTAGTGCACGAACATCACTTTTAACTTTCACATACACAGCTTTAAAATGAGAGCAAAGAAACTTGCTGCTTTTAGAGACACACGTCTCCATTGTATGTTCATATACACAATAGGGGACAATGCTGACCTTTTAGAAAAATGAGAGAAAATACATTGATTTGGCATGAGCTGCCATCATTTTACCCCCCAAAAAACATGTTGCAATTAGGATCTATTAGGATCTATCTTGTCGATATTCAGGTCCGCCTCGTGATCCCTCCCCCCCGCGCTCCTGCCTCTCATCCTCCTTTGTATTGCTGTCCCGCCTTTCCCTTGTTTAACTCAGTTTCTTAGCTTATCAGCAGTTTTCTTTCCCTGCCCGTATGTGTGCATGTTTGCTCTTTTCTTTTATTCTGCTGACAGAAAATAGAACTAAGAGAGAGCTGTCTAACCCCAATAATACATTATTAGCCCACGAGTCTAGCTGCAATCTTCACTGCAGCTCATCGCCTTGGACACATCCGCTGTTAACCCTCTAAGCTGCTACTTTTTCACCAAAAGCATCTCTTTCGTCTGTTTGTTTTTCAAGCAACTTAAACTAAAGATCACATGAAACAGCAAAAGCTGTTTTTAACCCTATGGTGCGCAGCTATAGAACAAACCACCATGCTAGTAGATGGCTGTAATGCAGAAGTATGTAAAGTGAGAGATGGACGACACAGTAACAGTAGTGATCATGAAGTTCATTCAAGTTGTGCGTCGGCTGAAAGTGGATGGCTGTTTTGCAATTAGGGTTAGTGAATCAGCAGCAGTAATATATCAGAGTCAAAATCATCGCTTCAGTAGAGGGACTTTTTGGGGGATAAAATGATTTAACCAAAAATTTACTTTCCAGTTGACTCCTGCAGTGGAAATGCAAAAAGCTCCTCAACGATTCATAGAGAATTTCATTTTTATGCAACCTAAATACTTACAAAAATGGGTGCTTACCCGACTGATGCTGAAAAGAAGACCCGGCTTGCCGGAGCAGACCCCAGTGAAGCAGTATCTAAGCCTCCAGTAGAAGAGATGCTCAGAGACAAAGGTAATGAGGGAAAGCCCCATGGCTGTGGCCAGCATGTAGAAGACCCCTGCCATGTTGTCAATATCCAGCTGACTGGACATCACCTCATTCTTCTCATTGTGGCAAATTCCTGTGAGCCACTGGGCTTCTAGTTCCTCCATTTCACCTGAAAGGAAAACAACAAATCCTTTACCAAATAGCTCAAAAACATAATGGCATACAGGATTTCCATGTTTAGACAAGTCAGAAATTTACTGTTAACTTAAAAGCTGCTGCAAATTTATTTTAGGCCAATGGTGAGATCCTTGATACAGACAGAAACTGAGGATTGTACGGCGTGCAGTATTGCCATGCTCTGCAAACCGCTTTGCAGCCCACTACTTCAACAACTGCACTTTCCTATTCTGTGTTGCACATAATCAATGTCATACTTGGTGTTCTGCGCTGGGACCTCACTGTAGCCCACACTCCTAATTTTCCTACAACAGAGTCACAGAGTACAGCCAAATATAAATTCTTGCAGTTAAAAATAATCATTTTCTTTTGACTAGTGGTCCTGAATGAACTCTAATTGAGTATAAAGAATGTAGATACTGCATTTCTACCCTAGAAAGGCAATCTATAAATTCAATGGCTGGTAGCACCTTTATATTCTGTCACTTGTCACTGGGCTTACCGTCTCCTCTATGTTGGCCAACAGGGCAAATATATGTTTCTTAAATGTGGATAAAAAAAGGTACAAAGGAATAAAGACCTTATCTTTCCTCATTTCTTACTCTATGTTCCTTTCCCTCTGTTCCCCCTCTTTTTCCGGCTTCCTCTGTGACATTTGGCGCGTGGCTAATCCAATCGGTGTCATTCAGGGCCGGATAACTAAGGCTGCTAGTGGGAAAGACAAATATCATGGTGGTGTTCAGCTAGATGTCTTTGGGGTGCAGACTCAATAAGACATCATTAGCCTGTTGGTACAATTGAAGAACATTTATCTCATGTCAGACTTGCAAATACATGACTAGACGTAGCCATGCTACCTTTTAAATGAAATTATGGCATGCCGAGAACTGGCTTCAAAAGCAAATTAAGGTGAATGACATTGTTATCAACAGGTGACTTTGTCTCCACTTTTTGTTTAATCTATTCAAGGGAAAGGCTGCTGCTCATGCTGTTGCTTTTTCTCCAGAGGGGAAACTATTGCTGAAATTCAGATTTTGTTCTCGTTTCAGTAGTCACACGGCTCAAGCTATAGTCTGGTGTTCAGTCGGTTGGAACACAGGAACACAAGTCCCTACAAGTCGGGTTTAAAAAACATGTAGCATGGAGCAGCTCAGACTTTATGTGTCAGTCCAGTTCAGCAGATTCCTTCAAAATTTGTATCTATGTTTTACAATAAGCCTACCTCATAAATCAAAATTAAACCATTCCCAAACGTGACTTGATGATATGAAATGCAATGAGAAATGCATATGTTCAGCACTGTGCTTTATGTAGAATGGGAAAAAAAATGGTAAGAGCACAAGTGTGGAGAACTTGCCAAACAGGTGCTGCTAAGACAACAGGACGTTACAGTTTTCTAATTATATGTATTTTATGTGAACATTTGTTGTTGTTTTTAAAAACCACTACACGAAGTGTGGCACTGGCTTCCAGGCCACCTCCTTTTTTGTCTCTTTTCCTTCTTCACCTCCCTTCCCTCTCTACTTTTCTCCAGATTAATCTTCTCTTTGTCTCTTCCTTGCCCATGAAATGCCATATGCTTTCCGCCCACATTCTGTCTATCTGATCATGTAGCATCTGCCGAGACAACAAGTCACTGTCATCTATCAAGTACCTGCCCTTCTGTCACTTCCCATCTCTACCAGACACACTTGCTTTCCTTGTCTTGCTCTTGTCCCATGCCCTGTGCCTCATCCTCTTTTCTTTTTTTACCTCTCTCTGACCTCCGTGCACGCTGCCTCTTTTCTGACGCTGTCATCACTATTTCATTCATTTCTCCTTCCTCTTGCTACACAAACTTTCTTTTTAGGTCTTTGTCTCGTGCCATTTCCTTTTATCCCTCTCACTTGCTCTGTTCACCTTTATCTTTATCTTTTTGGCATTTGTCTTTCTCTTTGTGTGTGTGTTTGTGGGTGGGTGGGGGTGCACGACAACTAGTTTATACCAGAAGCTATAACACATGGTGCAAAGAAGTATGAAGAGATTGGACTGCAAAGAAGTATTAATTATCAGGAGAAGATAAGGCAAAACAAAAACACAGAGCCTGATTCCTATCAAAATTATCCAGCTATGGAAACATGATGGAGTGTGGCCTGCATGCTCAGAAGCCCTGATAAGATTCAGTTAGAGGGGATTATTGTGACACCAATGTTCATTTAATCAACTTCAGTGCACTTACTGTGAGTGGCTGTGAACGCTCGCATCAGCAAAACGCTTTCGATGTAAAATGTAAATGAATCTTGTCACTAAGAGCTCTGGCTGTCTCGTGTTCGCGCTGTTTTGCAGTAAGAAATTTGTTTAAGTAAAAACTTTTGAGGCAACTGTAATAAAGGAATCTGGTAATTCAGATAGAGTACATACACGCACACACATCTGGTGCTGCAGAGAGGAATACATTAGAATAACTTACACACTCTGCCCTCTGTTTAGAGCAGCCTTTGTCTCCAGAATAACATCAAAGGACTATTTATACTTCACTGCCTTCCCTTTGTGTTGTCAGGCACAGACAAGGCAGCAGAGATGTTTGCATGTGAGTGTGTGGCGGGTGAATTACAGGACTGGCAGTGTAACCTTTTGCCTTTGTGGGTAGTGTCATGCACTTTGAATTTGTATGAGAGTGCTGTGTATGTGTTTCTCACCATCGCCGATAATTGCTAGGATAGCCAGGTCCACCTGTCGTTTCCAGTAGGAACCTTTTTGTAGAGCAATCCCATACCCGGTGGTAGCAAAGATGTACCTGAAATACACATGCACACATACACAAATATAGCATATAGCGTAACTCTAATTACGAATGTCTTCAATAACATACAGTGCTGTGCAACCCCTCATTTTGCTAGTAAAATGGGAAATGGGTGCAGCAATTATTGAAACAGGGCAAAAAAGAGTTTGTACAATTCTAATAATCTTCAAAGTCAACATTTGGTACGACCACCTTTATTCTTCAACACAGCCTGACCTCTCTTAGGCAACTTTCTTGCTATTTCTTTAAGTTGTCTTCAGGAATAGTTCTTCAGGCTTCTTGAAGGTCAAAGTTCCTCTTTGGATGTTGACTTTCTTTTCTTCTGTTCTCTGTCAGCATGATCCCACATTATGTTCCACTGTTTTCTCCTCCCCGTCTGCTTTACTGCATTGGTAGTGTCTTTGGGATCATTCTCACGTTGCATAACATGGAAAGTGAGGTCATACTTTCCAACAAGATCAACAAAATTTTGCACTCCCCTCTAAAGACAATTATTTGTGTACATGTTTAATTGTGACACCACTCTATTAAGCTACAAAGAAAGTTTTTTAAATTAAGAGACAGAGGATAGAGTCAGCCACTACCGCTAATGTTTAGCTTAAGCTAATACGAAGCTTCAGTTTAGTAAGTAACATGCTTTTAATGAGTAATCATGATTACTCATTGAAGGATTACTCTACAAATAACTGAATTATAGGGATAGTTACCCGCTACCAATGGTCACCAGCTTACATCCCTCATCTCTACCGGCCATGTAGTTCAGCACTGCAGCGTCATAGATGAAGGCATCCAGCTTGCTGTGGGGCGAGAGAGAGAAAACAAAACAAAACAAAAACAAAAAAACAGGCAAAAAACAGACAAATAAAGGGAAATGGTAAGATGTTTAGCCTTTTTTTAAAGCGAGTCAGTGAGAAGTGAAGAGATGAAAAAGAAAACAGAAGATGGGCTTTTTT
Organism: Mchenga conophoros; assembly: GCF_057382185.1. Classification (NCBI taxonomy): domain Eukaryota; kingdom Metazoa; phylum Chordata; class Actinopteri; order Cichliformes; family Cichlidae; genus Mchenga; species Mchenga conophoros. Next base: position 17,601,078 of record NC_140529.1, read on the forward strand.
TGTTTTTTTTAAAGAACGTGTTGCTTGCAGATCAATTTTAAAGTGTTAAATCATCTCCAATAGGACTGCAACCCAAGCATAACCAAACACACAGAGGACACAGTGGGGAGTGGTGGCGGTTCAATACACCACGCTTCACTGATGATAGGACCTTGGAGGCGCCTGGACGACCTAAACAAACTTTAGACAGACTCAAACATTTACACTGTCTCGCTTTTCACACTCGCACACAGAAGGACTCATAAATAAGTGGGCTGCAAAGTGGAAAGTTGAAGCTCCCGCACTTCAACTGACATTTTCAATGTAACAGATGCCGTTAGTATCCACTGCTCTGTTACCATCTCATTGCCTGTAAATGCTCTCTCTCACACACACACACACACACACACACACACACACACACACACACACATATAGAGCCCCGCTAATAGTGCAGTGACTGGTTGGCATTTACTGAATGTCACATGCAGTCCTCTAACGGAGACTCACAGCCGATAGTTTAGCTGTGTAATTAGCTTAACCCAGCACTGGCTCCATCCACAGGCAAGCTGTGTATCCAAACGTGGGGGAACCAGGAGTGTGTGTCAGCAAGTGTGTGCGATTGAACAGATGAAAGTGTGCACTGGTGCATTTCTGTAAGCAGGGATTTGTTTGTGCATGTTTGCAGATGCTAGCCAGACACGCTGTAGCTCACGTGAATTGGACGGGAATTCAACCACCACTTATCTGCCACACGTTCATGACGGTGAAAGATTGTAAAACATTTTCTTGCCAGATTACATCTACACCTTTAAATGAACACTGAGTGTCACTCTGAGTTTTCCTTTACTATTGCAGGACATCTCTCTGCAGTGTAGCCTACATAACATAAGGTGTTTAAACTATCATAAAACAACAAAGACAAGTATCATTAGCTGAATTCACACCATAAATGCTAAGAATCTGGCAAACCGTGAAATGTTAATGATTAACAACATCACTGTGAAACCTAAGTGGCTGTTTTATTGTGGCCCAAAGGGGGGTTTTAACCTTTGAATAATCAGCTGTAATAATTTGCCAAAAAATTCCATTTGTCAAAAGTCTAAAGAGTATTTGAGTCACATAAAATATTGTTATTGGCATTCTCTCCTGGTTTTCCTAGAGTTCTTTATATTATTTCTTGTTGTCTTCATTTGTTTTTGTCCACTATGGCAGTATTTCCCAACCAGGTGTGCTGTGGAAGACTATCTGGTTCCACCTGGGGTCCGTTCTTCGTACCTCGCTTACTACATCCAAGATCAAATCATCGCGCTAACTTTGAGCTCGCTATTCCGGTTCTTCGAACACACCTGTTGTTGACGATTAGTATAGCTGGATGAAGTAATGTGAGATCACTGGGTGGCTTAACAGGGGCTACGCATCGATAGTAGAAACATTGATCGGCAACCCTTTGATTGGTCGGCGAAAATGTCGAAGGAGCGCGCTCAGTATTTTACGGCAGCAGAGCAAGAACTCTTGATTGAGGGATTTCAGGAGTTTCAGAGTTTAATTAAAACGCAAGGGAACACTGCAAAGGCTGCAAAAGCAAGGAGAGAGGGCTGGCAGAAAGTTGCTGACAAATTAAACTAGTAAGTAATTTAATAATAATAATAATAATAATGGATTGGATTTATATAGCGCTTTTCAAGGCACCCAAAGCGCTTTACAATGCCACTATTCATTCACTCTCACATTCACACACTGGTGGAAGCAGCTACGGTTGTAGCCACAGCTGCCCTGCGGCAGACTGACAGAAGCGAGGCTGCCATATCGCGCCATCGGCCCCTCTGGCCAACACCAGTAGGCAGTAGGGTAAATTTATTATATTATATTACATTATATCCTCTTTCACATTAGAGCCACGACAGGACCCACTAGAACATGGGAACAAGTAAAAGTGAAATATAAGAATATTCTACAGAATGGTAATATTTATCACTTATATTGCTTTTAGTCTCTTGAAAAGAGTCCCTGAAATAATCTGTTTGTTTGTTTATAACAGCAACCAAGAAAAGGGCAAAGCAAAAAAAGACAGGTGGTGGTCCTGCACCCCCTCGTCAACAATTTGGTTAAGTAAATAATACCCTCACGGGAATATCGATATCTCTCTATGAGCACACTGTCGCGCTGAGCTAAAGGATCCTGTCTATCCCGCAATATACGCTGAATTCTGAAAACTCTCCTTATCAATCTTGCACCTTCCGCAATGGGTGGCTCGCGTATACGGACAGAACATGGCTGCAACAGACTTCCCAAATCCACCTTCGCTTTTATAGCCGTGGTCTCTCATCTTGATTACATGAAGTAATTTACTATTACTACTCTGAACTGTGAATTACATCTGAAATAATCAAATACATGAAATAGAATGATTAATAATAGTACATTTACCTTTTTTTAGGAAATGTACTGTATTTCATGTATCTGTATGAAATCAGTAAAATAATCAAATACTGCATTATCTTTAGTTACATTGATAATATTTATTTATGGTAAAACAGTGGTAAAATATCGCTGTTGCTTTCGTATAAATGAAGCGGACATACCTGAGTGGCTGCGATCTAATCCTGTTTACATAAAGTAAGCCTGCTCCCGAGCAGGTTTACGCTTACGGACCTGTTGCTATGACAGCAAGTCCCGGATGAGCTTCGGGGCACCGAACGATCCAGGATCACGCGAAATCGTCAACAATCAAATCCAGCTAACTTACTTAGCGAGGTACGAAGAACGGACCCCTGACCTGGGTCCTGGAGAAAATTCCAACCCAGATGAAGGCCCCAGCATGAGTACAGGTCAGAAGAAAGCAAAAAAGGTATACTGGGGACAAACCAAGCTAATTCCACTAGGCCTGCTGCGAGGGGAAAAATTATCAATATGCTGTTTGTGACAGTTTTACAGAAGAGGATTAGGGCCACTGAAAAAAAAGTGGGAACATATTTTTTTTTTTAATTCTGAGAAAAAAGTCAGAATTCTGAACAAAAAAAGGCAATTCTGACTTTTTTCTCAGAATAATAAAAAAAAAAAAGATGTTCCCACTTTTTTTTTTCCCAGTGGCCCTAATCCTCTTCTGTACATTTTTGTTTGGTGGTGTGCCGTGTAATTTTTCTAATGTGAAATATGTGCCGTGGCTCCAAAAGGTTGGGAAACACTGCACTATTGCAATCAAAATATCTTTGCATTAATTTTTTAATATTTAAAAACTCCCAAAATAGTTGATTTTCATAATTCTATTATATTCAAATTATTTTAAAAATATATTCTCTAAAAAATTTGTGTCTGAAAACCAATCAATATATAAATTGCTTGAATTGCTCCCACAACTATGTAAGCTACAGAAAAGGATGTCACATACAGTTACTGACAAAATCTTAAGCACATGGAGATATGTTTACTGGGTTTTTTGCATTTAATGCCAAACTTGTCACTATAATAGCATTATACCATGATGAAAACACCAATAATTATTGATCAGATAGGGATTTTAACCATGATTTGATTTGTGCCATGTGCTTTTAGCATTTATTCTAGCAATTAATTGTCCACTCTGTTACTGTCAGACTTTGTTACCAATGTAGAGAAACTGTATGATTCATCATAATAGATGGGTGTTTTTTTCTGAAAAAAGTGGGGAAAAAGTTGCTAACTTGAATTTGGCAATCATCAACTTCTTAAGACTGAAGATGTTTTCAATACTGGAGAATCGAGTGTGTTACAGTGCGACGCTGATGCGGTGGTTCAAGCATTATAAACTTCCAAACTCCTCTGAAACACATGTATTAACACAACATTTTAATACCCTTTAAATTAACCATAACCATTAAAACAGTTGAACTTTGCTTATTTTTAAAGAGTAACAATAATTAAATCAAATCAATTTCGCTCCCCTGTGAATATTCTTGGTTCCTGTGGCTGTGACAGATTTTGTGTGTGTCTTTGTGTGTAAAGCCTCTCAGCATTATGTGTGATCACAGTTAATCCAGCCATCGAGCCCCAAATAGCTGAATGGTGCAGTGCTGCTCAACTGCTTATGCCACAGAGCCGAAATATCAATGACTGCATTACTGACTGCAGACACCTTCAGCAGGTGGAGTCCACAGATACACAGATAAGCTTGTTTTTTTGTATACTTATAAGCTGTTGTGCACAAAGCATTAGTTTACTTCAACACATGTATATATGTTGCATGTGAATAAAACAACAGAAGCCAGAGTGCCTAACAGTACCATAGATGCTGTGTTTACATCCAGCTTTCTTATACTGTAACTTGTGGATGGAAGATAAGGAGCTGAGAGGATCTATTGTTTCTCTATTTAATTTCTCCCTGGGGGCAGCCTGTTGTCTGAGCTATAGAACCTCTAATTGGATCCCACCCCATTGCCAGTGACCAATTAAAAATATCCTCTTGTCATCTCAACGACCGATTGTCATTTAACGTTCTCATTTTCCCTCCCGTCTCTCTTATCCTTGATGCTCCATACTTCCTTTCCTGTCCCTTTTCTCTGCCCTTCTTTATCCTCTCCTTGCCTCACTTTTCTTTTCCAGTGCACTCTCTATGTTCTTATTCTCTAGTCTCTTGGCCCATTTGTGCTTCATTTTCTGCAATTAAACATTTGGCACTTGGGTTTCAACTCTTACCCTCTTCCTCTTGACTCTGGTCCTCACTTTTCTTTCCCCCCATCTTTACCTTTATTTTTTCATCCACACACTCTTTAGATCTCTCCTTGGTTAGACTGATAACCGCCCCACTCCTCACCCCCTTTACACACTATCAGTCCCACTATAGAGTCCAGCGCTAAAAATAACCCTTGCTGTTCCCAATGAGGAAGCCCATTCATCCACAGTCTCACAGGACCTGTCACCACAGACACACACACACACACAAGCGTGGATACATTCAGGCATGAAAGAAGTACACTTCACAGGCCTAGGTTTTCACAAAAAACTACACACATATGAATGATGTAAAAGTGCACTTACCAACAAACTCACAAAAACCCATGCACACAAAGTGTCTCTTTACCCCGTTTTGAGGCTGACGAGTGCATCCTGGACTCCAGTTTGGTGATACTTCACCATATACTGGTGCATGGCGGGATAGTTCTTCCTGATGTTTCTTTCAGTGGAACCATTTGGAACGGTCCCAAAGCGGAACGGAGGCGAGTAAGCATATGGGTTCTGAAACTGTGATGAGAAGAACAATGGAGAAGGAAAAGGAAAAGCTGAGGTTACACATCTTCATTTGAATTTCTAAAAAAAAAAACCCCACAACACTTCAAGAGCAACCCTTACTGAAGGAACCACTGGTGCCGTAGTTTCCCATCCACTCGCTGATTTTCTTTTCTTTTTAAATTCTCCCATCATTTCTCTCTGCCTCCTCCACAAACCCCCTCTCAGGTATAATCAGTGTATCAGAGTACAGGTCAAGAGTTTTGTCCAAGCGTGCTTGTAGCTGAGGTAAAAACCAACCCTCCAGCACTGTGGTAACAATCTGCCCTCGGTGCCAGAAGCAGACAAACCCTATCAATTACAAGTGTGTATTTATGAGCCTCACTCTAACCACATGCTGTGCTAGTTTGTGCGCCGACGGTTTCAGTCCATATTATTAAAGCGGTTCTCAGAAACATAACACTGCATGTCATCTCAAACGCTTACAGGCTTACTTTACTTTGCTTTAACGTATTCATACAACACATGATTGACTCCACTTGTAGGCTGCTACTGGAGGATTTCATTAGCAGATTATTAGCATTCCTGTTGTTTTCTCTGTCTGTTCAACATACACAAAACTCATCTGCTTGATTGTTTGCAAAAACGATGCACTGTTTGCTTGCATCAAAAACGAATCTGCATAATATATTTGAGCATATTTCTAAGCGTTTATACATGCTGCATCTGACGGCACATATATGTGTCTCTGCTGTGTAATCAGGTCAGGGTGAGCGTGAGCGCGTGTCGACAAGTCAAACTGCGCTGTGCATACGAGTGCGCATTCATATGTTAGTGGAGATGTCACACAGTGTGTTTGTCAGCATGACAAGCAACAGCCCTTAGGAGACATTCTCTCCTCCCACAGTCCTTGCTATTGTTTACTTCTCCTTCTTCATCTTTTCTTCATTTGTGCCTTTCTTAAGGTTAAATAGAAGCTTTTAGGTCAGGAGAGGGTAAATGTCCCAGGAGGAGTGAGAGGGGGGTGACAGGGGCTGGTTGGGGTGTGGTGGAGTGGCGGGTTGGGATTCAGACTTGAAAAGCACTCTTCTCTTGCTTGATAATTACCAGTGAAGGGCTTTTAAGAACTGCACCAGCTGCTGCTAACGAAAGCTTAATGCAGAGCTGACGACAAAATGAAGGAGCGGAGGCAGGAGAGGATTTGAGGCTAAGATAGGTGTAGATAAAAGAACTCACCGTCCTGCAACATAGCCACAACCAGATCATGGGGATTGTTGTCCGTCAAGGCTTTCTGGCAAGATTTCCGGACGATTTTCTGATGCAGGGTTTCCAAAGACTATTTTAAAAAAGCACGTATTCTCAACTTTCAAATACTGCCATGCTGTCAGAAACCTCCAGGTCTTACCAAATTATCCATAAGATGTACTTTAGCGTCTTTTCCTCGATACAGCAGTATACTTTTACTTGCAGGTTAGCTGCCAAAATCTGTTTGATTAGCTTTAGAAAGAGATCACAGTTTGGATCAAATATATGCAGGGTTGCGCAAACCCTGCACATTAAACTGCATTTCAATACAATGCCATGGGGAAAGGAGAGCATCAGTAAGAGGTGAGCTTTGAGTGAAGTGAGTCATCTGGCCTAAATCTGGTAATGTGTGTAATGACTGTAATAATCACTAATCTAATTAAAATATGAAGGTTTCTCACAGGACAAAATCCAGTTACCTGGGTAAAAGACTCAAAACCCAGAGGAGAAATTTCTCTCAGCAGCCTGAGAACACTTTTCTCCTTATGTACTGTAAGTGCATGTAGGGTGTATAGGTGCTAATAATAGGTATTAAAATCAAAGTGATATGTAAAGGTATCACACAAATTATTCTTATTAACTAAGCTCAATGTCAAACGCCAACATCAAAAGCCTTAAATAATCTGTAATAAAACTGTGAACATATACAGTCAGGTCCATAAATTTTTGGACAGAGACCTTTTTTTTCTAATATTTGTTTTCTGTTCCACAATGAATTTTAAAAGAAACAACTCTGGTGCAGTTGAAGTGCAAACTTTAAGCTTTAATTCAGTGGGTTGAACAAAAAGACTGTATAAAAATGTGAGGAAGTAAAGCATTTTTTTAACACAATCTCTTCATTTCAGATGTTTTATTTTCTGTTTTTGCAGCTTAGTGATGGCTTGTTTCACCTGCATGGAGACCTCCTTTAACCACATATTGTCTGTTCACAGCAAAATCTTCCTTTTATCTGTTGAATTGGTAATGACATAATGAAAGAATTGCCCACACCTGCCCATGAAACAGCCTTCGAGTCAATTGTCCAATTACTTTTGCTCATTTAAAAAAAAGGATGTCACATGAGCTAAAACTCTTAAACCCTTCATCCAATTTGAATGTGGATACTCTCAAATGAAAACTGAGAGTCTACACATTATGTCCATGTACGTTACATAACTATAATTGGAATATGTTTTATTAAATAGGTAAAAACTTTCACCTTAAACAAGGCACAGGTTACATGTTTACAGACACTGGATGGCAATGTGAGTATCAGTTGACTCCACAAACCACAGAAAGGAGCAAACCTACAAACCTACGCAAGCTAAATGGAATAAAAACAAATAAAATAAAACACAATAAAATTATAGTAACTCTGTGCAACATATAAATATATTGCTTACAAATGTCTGTGGTTATCATGAAACCTTGATCGATCTCATTGCTTTTGCCATGTTTATTAACTCACCCTACTCCTTTATTTTCTTCTATTTTGTCCTGCAGGTCTTCTTTGGTCTGTTCTGCTTCTGCTTTCCCGTCCATCTCCTAATCACTATAAACTGACTGGTTCTTGTATAACGGTTTGTTACTTTACCTGAGCACTCAAAGGAGTTTATGCAACATGCTTCCTTCACTCATTCACAATTTTCTATGCTTAAGTGGTTCCTGCCGAACAGTCGGAGACATTCACACTCTGATGGATGTATTGGAGAGCAACTTGGGGTTAGTATCTTGCCCGAGGATATTTGGCATGCAGACGGATACATGTCTTACTATGTTTTTTTATTCTCTGTGTGTGTAAATATTATGCTATAAAACAGTGGAGATCACGACATGAACAAAATTATTCAGACTATTTGCAATGAACTTGCAACCTCGCTGCCTTTAAAATGGTTGAAGAGCAGATCTGCGATCACACCAGTCTTCAAAGCGACTTTGGTGCATCAAAATGCCAATAAATGGAATGACTTCAATTAACTGAGATAAACTGGCAAAAATCATAAATCTGTTGCAATGTCCACAGAAATTCATGTCAAACAAAAATTTACATTAACAACTTACATTTGTTGTCTACTCAGAACCTCGTAGATTTGAAACAAAATGTTTGAATTATAGCAGGCACTGTGCAACCTTGCTTTTACGTAGAGTGAGGCACATTGCAGAAGAGTTGCACTCATTTATGAACTAGACTGCAATTATTTGCAAACCTTCACTAGTCTGTCTGAAAGTGACTGCAGTCAGACAGTCAATGTTTGGACGAAGGCTGCCTCCCACCAGGTGACCTCTGTAATTGCCATGCGATCAAAAGTGGTCGTATTGTGCCATCCTATTTTTAGTGACTGAGTCATTGGGGGTCTCCACGCTACATTTTCATGTCCCATCGCTTCCCAGAATTTGTCTGCATGTATACAAATCTACATGTTTTGCTCATATGTGACTGTTTTTTTTTAACATTATTTACATGTTTTAAATCTCTTCTAAGTAGATGCATGTGGAAAGTGCCAGAACCTAGTTATTTCTTTCATCATAATGCCGCTGAAAGCTACTACAGCTCCAACAACAGCAGCAGATTGTTTACATTTGAACTTTGAAGTCTGTAGGCTTCACAAAAAGCAATTTTATAATGCTGAGAAACCGAAACAAAACCGAAAAGCAGAGAAAGAGCAGCCAGATTTGCAAAGACAAATCCCCATGCACCATAAAACACCAAAGACCTGTTAACTGACTGCTCTCCACTTGTGCATGAAGCAGGCTGCTTAGAGAACAAGTTTAACAGCTCAGTAAACATCCATTGCTTTCTCTTCATCAATTATTAAAACAAATAAAAACAGCTCTTCCTGTCACCATTGACTGAAATGGACCCAATGCACAAATACTGCAGCTTTAAGAAAGTTACATGTAAAATACACTTTTTTAAAAACAAAAACAAAACGTTTTTTTGAAGGCTTCAGTTAGTAGGAATTTAAAATTAAAACAATGTGACACAGCGATCGACCAGTCGTGCAGTTAATGTATAATTTTAGGAGAAACACTTATTTACCAGTAATTTGTTCTATTGTACTTCCCCACAGGTGTCTCACAGACCATTCTAAGAATTCTGTTAGTAACTAATGTAATCAACTTAAATTTATACTTGCATACAATTCTTAAAGCTCTCTATTCCTAGATTTGGCACAAACATCCACCAAATGTAATCTACAAAGTCTGTAAAATAATGCCTGTGTAACTTAGTATGATCTTTGAGCAATGCCAACAGCGATGCTAAAACGATCACTAGTTAAACTAGCTTCTACACTAGGGGTGGGTTTTGATTATCGATTTATCGATTAAAATCGATTCTAGCTTGGATAACGTGATATTGACTCAATAAAATCCAGAAACGATTTTTAAATATGAATGTATTTTGCACGAAACGCCAGAATCTCAGGTTAAACCTCACAAACTTTCAACAACCACCAAACACCTAAAACAGTAAATGAGAGCAGGTACACGGATTCTGCACAAAGACGTAAAAGCAAAGCGTGGACCTGCCGACGGATCAGAATCAGTGAGATGTCGCTTTTCTCACCCGACGGCACGGACACAGGCGGGGCTGAAAGCCGACAGCTCGCTGATTCTGATGTTTCTGTGGGTCTGCGCTTTGTGTTTACGCCCTTTTTGAGCTGATTCTGAAGCTGCAGGTTTTTATCTCTCTCCAAAAATATTGACCGAACCAGCAGCAAAAGAAGATCCAAACTTTGCTTCACATAAACATCGTCATGAATTCCCTCTGACCTTTCCTGTTTTGCTTCCACCACGATAAAATCACACTTCATGCAGACCTCTCTGTCTCTGTACTTCAAGAACAGTTTCCAATCTAAAAATCTCTGTTTTCTGCATTATTCACTTGCTTTTTACGCACAAGACTGCCGTTGTTTACAGCGCTGTTTTTTTCCTTTTAATTACTTCCGAAAAGAAAGCCTCATTTCTGCTGTTCAATACTGAACAAATTTAAACTTTTCACTTTTTAAAATTATGCAAAATTGCAAAATGCTTGGCTGTGTCTCTAATAAAACCTCTGTAACTTTGCTCTGCTTCACTTCAGCAGCATCAGGTAATGTTCATATGTTGATTAATGGTTTTCTTTCATTTTTGATCTACTGCAGAATATTTTTAAGGTCATCTACTATAAAATCCCAGGCCAGGAAAATCTTCTTTCTTTTTATAGATAGAAAAATCAAAACGATTCTAGAAATCAGTGACGATACCCAGCCTATTCTACACTGCTGCCACTTTTCATTAGAAAGTGCAAAATCTTGTCCACTGCACATAGTTTGTGAGCACCATAAGTATATGGTAGAGATGAGCCTGTACATATATCACTACTATCAGTACTAACATTTCAGACTGAGTGGTAGTAAACTATTTGCTGCCTTTAAAGATCTGTCATCATCATTAGCTTAAATACATATTAGCTGTAACCACACCTACACACACTGATATAACAAGACAGCGAAGGGGAGCTATCTGATTCACACCGCTGTCCATTACTAATATTCAACAGGAATGTATGCTATCACAGCTACAGCAAGCTAGCCAGAAAGCTAAAGGTAAAGCACCAAACTTAGGGATGGTAACTAACAACGGCAAAAGCCTGCTTTGGAAACTATGCCTATATTTCCCAAATGCATTGAGGGCAGTGATGCAATCTTAAACTTCATCTCGTTGAGCACTGATGCACCAGAGTGTTGTGTGTATGTGTGTGCACTTTTGTGAAGCATTTTGGTCCTGCAACCTTTGGAAGAAAAAAATGTTACTTTTAGAAAAAAATGTGTTTGCCTCATCATATAAAATGATTATAATTGCATATTAAAGGAAATGGTTGTACCAAAGTATAAGAATTTACACTAGTGGTGTTACATCCTTCCCTCAGGTTGATAGGTACAGTAGAGTGCATCTGTTTGTGCCTGCTAACAGTCTAAACCCACCTTAAGTAAACTACACAAAACATGGCCCCGCACGAGGAATGCTTTTCATCATTTTGTCGGTCGCATTTGGCTCGATGGCCAGCCTCTCTCAGCATAACTGTCTAAACGGCCATTTGCCCTTCTTGTCTGTTTCCTTTCGTTCCCAACCCTCCCTGTCTTTCCACATATTCTATTTTCTCCCTCCTAATGCCTTTCTTCCCTTACCTCAGCCTTCAAACTGGCCCATATCTGTCTGCCTGTTGTCTTGTACCATCTTGTGTGTCTTGGCCTTTTGCTAGTCCTCAGTCTCTCTCCTGCCAATTGATGTACCTCTTACACCATCCCTCCCTCCCTCTCTCCGTCTGTTTGTTGTCAAAACCCTCTATGTCAGCCTTCTCTTGATAGTATCGCCTCTAATACATCTGTATTTCTGTCCTTGGAAGCACTCTGCTCTTTTGTCTAGCCTTCTCCAACCCTCCAATCTGTTTCACTACATTTGGCTTGACCTTTTCTTTTAATATCCCAGTCTTTCTGTTTGTTGCTGCATTTTTCTATATGCATGTCATTTTGATTCTGAGTGCATAAAACAGAGCCCATGTTAATTCATTCTGGAGCAACAGAACACAATTTCCAGCTGGATTTAAAACGGTAAAACTTGTACATTTGAATTCAGGTGACTGGAACTTTGTGAGAGGAACGGTAGTGCCACACGCAACAAAAACAGGTACTATGCTTCATTTTCCCCTTCATCCTATGATGATTTTCTAATCCTGTTGTATGATATAAAACTGAAGGCCTGCAAAAAACATATCATAAAACTACCTCATTCGTTCTTCGTTACCTTGTTGTCTGAAAGCCCGGTGACTTGGTCGACAAACTCCTCCTGAATCATGAAGGCGGCCAAGTTGGCAGTGTAGGAGGCCAAGAAGATGACAGCAAAGAAGGCCCATACTGACACTATGAACTTGCTGGTGGTTCCTTTTGGGTTTTGCACCGGCACAGAGTTGTTGAAGACCAGACCCCACAGCAACCACACTGCCTTGCCCATGGTGAAGGAAGGGCCGTGAGGGTCTGAAAACGAGGAAAGAGAGTGTGTGTGGGAAAGCGAGATGGATGGTATAAAATTAGAAAGAAAGAAAACAAATATTTCAAAATCTATTTGTAGAACAAGTGACATGCAATTTAAACTACCCAATATTAGAGCAGTGGACTTGTGCTTCTGTGTTAAATTTATGTCGTAGGTATATTGTAACCCTCCTGAAACCCTACGGCATAACTTGACGTGTACCTCCTTAGAAATGTGACTACACGCAGCAGCACCACAGCAACACAGGCATAAATGTTGGCATAGGCTAGAATCAGTGCAGAAGTCTAAATTAAGCTTTAGTGTCCGTACTCACCTTTTCCCTGTGCCAAGTTTCTGTTGAAGCCAAGAGGACTGATGTATTCGAACATGAAGACAGCCATTGCAGTCACCAGCAGGAGCATCACAAACATCATCACCCACACTGATGCACTGAATGGCTCTGTGAAAGAAAGAGAGAAAGTCAAGAGAACAGAGGTCGTGCTAATGCTTAGCTAATACTGCACTTTTTATAGCTTATCCGTCACTTTTTCTTATCATTTGCACACTCCTCGTCTTTCCACAAACTGAAGGAATAAACAGGTCAGAAATACCGTATGCACACACACACACATACTGAGGGAAGAACTCCATATCCAAGCAGACCGTTCTAAGTTCAGAAGCCCTACAGATCTCACCCCACCCACCTACCCCAAACCACTTGCATATATACTGGCGTTCCTCCTATTTGGCTGTGGAATAAGGGGTACAGTATAGAAAGCCCTGGTGTCAGCACTCCTGTCCTCCCTCTGAGCCCTTAACATTACTGCAGAGATTAAACTCTGCTCTAATGTATGGGAGAGCACTGCTGGCATAGGGCCGCACACCGGGATGTGTGCATTTGAGTGTGCATGTGCAGAGTGGCAAGCAGCCATTATGAGGTTTTCCTGCTAAGCCCTTATAATTTCCATTTTCACACCACTAACTGCATGCTTCCACGCATGTCAGCATGTGTACTTGCGTGTGCGTCCTTGCTGTGTGTGTTAGAGTTTCTCTTTTTCGTGGAAATTCCTGCAGCCAATTTGCATGTAAGCTTGTGTGTGCATTGGGTCAGTGGCATCGCGAACTGTTGTGGATGTCAATGTTAAAGCACTCTGCATCAAATGAACGTGACTGAGGAACCATAACGGGGATATCCGTGGTCTCTTAGGTTAAAATCCTGCGGTTAAGTGCCTCTCAGGTAAGTGAGAGTCGCTGTGGCAGGAAGCGGGCATTCAGCTAAATCCCTCAGATGAAAGAGCAAGTATTGACAGCTGTGTAACAGAAGTGAATTATGTTGTCAGTGCTGTATCTGAGGGAACACACACACACACACACTCAAAACAAACACTGTTCTATACTAACACAAACCAGAGAAGCAAACAAGACAGGTTTTCTTCTTGTTCTCTCCTCAGTCTAACAAGAGAAGAGCAGCTATTTGGTGACAATTACCAAGGAAGGCTGATGGGGACACAGTTCCATTGCTACGGGACACCATGACACTGATCCCAGTTTCCACGAACGGGACGGAGAAATCGATGACCTCAGAACGCTCCTCATTGATCGTCAGAGATCCGACGGCCATGACGGCTTTCTTATAGACCACCTTTTCAGGGTAGGGGGAGGAGGAGGGAGGAGAGCAGGGACATAAGAGGAATGATTGGGGAGAAAGGAAGAGAAAGTTACAATCTACTCATCCGTTCATCCATCTGGATCCATTTCCACCCCAGCTGTCACAGGGTCAAAAGGTGGAGTACACCCTCGATAGCTATCACAGAGTAGAACAAATGTCTTCATTAGGCTAACTACATGTTGTCTCTTCCACCCAAAGTAAATGTTGACAAATCTGTGCACAAGAATGTAAAGATTACTGATTGCACATAAATAAAGTTTTTAATCTCATACTGAAATTTAATCAATGTAGCCCAAGAATAAGTTGACACGCCAACTGGAGATCGATCCAATTACGTTTTCACACAGGGCCAGGTAGGTTTGGATAGCTGTTTTCACTTCATTCAAATCATCATTAATCATCAATCTGCCTTTTGGATTTACTCGGGTTATCTTTGTCTAATTGAAATTTGTTTGATGATCTGCAACATCCAACATGCAACAAGTAACTGAAAGGAAATTTGGAATAAAAGAATGAAACACCTGTATGATATCATAAAAGGTATACCTGTGGGGTCAGCAGGTACCCCACTTAGAAGAACGAGGATGAACTTTAACCTTAATACATGTTTTCATCTGAAATGTATCACTTTGTATTAGCAAAGTGCTGCTCCATCAAAGCACATCTCCACAATGTGTGATGATCTTAGTTTCCAACAAGATGAGTAATACGGTAGTTGAATAACACAGGCACACTTATATATACACACACAAAAAGGCTCTTTTTACCTCTCCCACCATCCCATTCCAGACGTTGTTGATCTTCTTGCCATGCTTGCCATTGGTAACCAGGTACAGGTCATAGGTGAACTTCACATACTTGGCTATCTTTTTCAGAATGTCGATGCAGAAACCTTTACAGCACTTCTTGATATACGTCCCACCAGCCTCAGTCGTGTTGCTGCAGAAGCACAAAACACAAAGACCATCAGCAGATGATTAGTCTTTCGCTCGGTGTCAGCGGTGGGAAAAAAACAAATGGCATCAACGCTATGATTGAACACTGAAGTAAACATTGACAGAACAAATACCAGCTCTTTGCATAGCCTGCAAATCCATTTTTACATCCACGTTTAGGTAGGGAACCCTCATTCATTCATTCATTAAAAAACAAAAGGAACATTGTTTGCTTCATTTTTTCCATCATGTTTGTTAAATTTGTGATTGCACCAGTGAACAAATATCACCCTGGGTCTTTTTCACCTTTAAGTTCAGGTCAATCTATTCAGGAATGACTGAAGATTAGAAAAATATGCTCCCTTTTCTCCCAACGCCTCTCTGGAGAAGGAAATTTTGACGGCGCTGCATCTGCAAGCCTTGTACCATCTGTGTATATGAATTTGAGAGCAGAAGAGTTCACACACAAGAGCACATCAACTTTGAGCCACCTGGGAGTCTCATTTAACTTTTAGATGTGTGCTAATTAGAAGACGATAACCTCGTCCTTTAGCGTAACAACAACCTGGGCAAAAACTTGACGGAAAGTAAGGAGGGGACCCCCGCGCATCAGGCTGTGACTCTGCAGTACCCTTCAGAGATGAAACTTTGTCACTTTTAAGTTATTCTGCAGCACCAGGAAAAAAGAGATAACATTTGCCAGTTTTTCGCAAACTCCCTCACTAGTCGCCATCGATCTGTCAAACAAATGTCTCCCCAAGTGGAATTCTTTCCTGTCTTTGAACTGGAAAGGCATTTACTTTCACAGTCTAACAGTTTCACACAAGAAAGGGGAAAAAAAGAGCCAAGTGCCGATATGTCAGCAGTTATGAATGTCATTCTATGAAACCTGCAACTTTTGAACACCACACTGAAACACTAAACAACCTTTAATCCATCACAGAAGAAATAAAATAATGGGCTTGACTCCTTTTTAGTGTAAAATAATGTCTTTTCCTAATTGCATTTGCAGCTCTGTCGAATGCAATGTAACCTTTTATTTTGCTTTCCTGATCCACACATTTCAACAGTAGCTCAACAGTTTGGACACCAGTGGCAATGGAATAAAATCACAGAGTGGATGGACGGAGAAAAAGAGATACTGGCTTGAGGTTCTGTGGGTAATGTGGTATGAGCTTAGAAGCGCTAATTAACTTAGTCTTCTCCACAGAAGAGGTCACACTAGGCAGCGGCTGCACTGTACTCTTTGATATGTAAATTTCTTGTCTTTATTCCAAGCATGGCCGCTTTAAGCACAATATGCAATATATTCTTGTGATGTTGAAGTAAGAATGAAATTGTGGTAAATGTAATGCAACTACAAGGAACAGGTTGATGTTAGCCGAAACAAGGACAAATAACCCAAGTTTCTGGCAGATTCAGCTGGTGGGGAATGGTGGGAGCTGACAGAGTAAGCATATAGGCCAGAACTTAGCTGCATTCACGAACACGGCGTTCCCATTTAGGCAGGCCACTGTACAGATCAGGCAGTAAGAGCATGTGATGTTATGGAGGCTGTTTGTGAACTTGGCAGGCCAACTTGATATAGAAACACTACAGGGCCCGAGGGGTCTCCAGGGAGGAAAGTGTGGGTCTGTGTATGACTATGAGAGCGTTAGTGTAAGTATGGCTTGCTCTTAAGCCAGGCCTGGATAAGTGAATTTCTGGTTCTGCATGCATGGGTACTCCTTCAACCCCAATCCAACCCCCGTTCACCACTCCTGGTCTGCCTCTCTCCTTCCCTCCATCTATCCCACTTTCTCCAAATGGGCGCTTCGGATGCTTGAGTGGGAATTGCGCTGTGGGAGGCTGAAAAGCAGCATTGGCCTGTGAGTGAGTGGACATGTGGCAACAGAGAGCGTACGAGCTCGTAAATGTGTGTTTGTGTTCCTCCTTGGAGATGCTTTGCTCTCCGCCCCACTTCACAGTGTTTTCTGGATGTAAATCACTGTCAGCCACTTCCCTAAAACTATCGCCGCTTAATCAACTCTGTTTGTGTGACGCAAAAAGAGCTGCAGACAGACGCGTTACGCATTGAACGAGTGACATAAAGTGTGTAGACCTTTTTTTTCACACATACATTAAAGCCCTGAACTGTTCTAGACTCTGTGTGACATGTGACATCGCAGATCTGTTTCCTTTGCCCAAATTGATCCAGTATTTAGCAACAAGAACATTGCTGATTGCTACATGTGAGAAAGGGCAACTCTGAAAAATGCCCAGACTTGATCTCCTAACATTTTCTGGTATTTCCATGTGGAAAAAATGAATATCTATAATAAATATCCATGAAAATGTACATGATCCAGACGTCATTTATTATTACGCTGATTCAGCACCACTCAAGTCACTCTGTGACATACACCCACAGTGTGTGTTTGCGCTCCAGGAATATAATATAACAAGGGGCTAGAGGTATTTTGGCGTTAGTGAAAAAAAAGAAGAAGGAAGAAATGGTATGGAAGGAAGTAAAATGCTGAGTTCAGCAGCCACCTCCATTTTCAGGAGGAAAGAAGCTGCTGCAAAGCCTGCACACTGCATCGCTTTCCGTGTTCGTGAGAGAAAGGGGAGAGCGAGACAGCATGCACTGACAGAGGAGCGCAGAGACGGCGCTGTGGAAAATGAAATACGGATGATGTAAATTTATTACCTTCTGATTATCCAATACACTCTTATGAAACTTTCTTTTATGCGGTCCTTAGTTTTTCTTCTCATACAACAACATTACGTGTAAATCAGTTAGACTGCGAGTAGAGTGTATTTCAGACCATTTCACTGTGTTGTGCTTTTCCACAAGACAAGGTAAGGAGGAAGAGAGTGGGTGAGATGACTTAAGTGCAGCTTATTGTGTTGCAATAATAAGCATGTGTGCCATTACAGGACCGCGTTGTTAGATTAAGACTAGCTGTAACACACACTTACATTTTTGTGCCTTAGGTTTAGATGATTTTAATGGATGCATTTTCTTTTAACTTTCTTATATACTTGAATATATATCATTGACATAGGCGGTAATACTGTATCTCGTTCTCATTTCCTTGTTTTGCTTATTACGGCTGCATTTACACTTGCATGATGGATGTGTCCCTAGTAGGAGCAGGTATCGAGTTTTTTGAGGTGTGATATATACTGTAGGTATAACATACCTCAAAAACTAGATGTTCAGAGTGGCCACTTGTTGATGAGACCCAAATTTTTTGTATTTTGTAAGTTAGGACCATAAATTTGAAGACAATGACTAATTTCTTTGGTGTAGTTTTGCTTCTGTGCACCAAAATAGTGGATTTTAAATCAAAAGATCAAGACGTGACTGAAGTGCAGACTTTCTGCTTTCATTCAAGGGATTTAAGGGATTTAACAAAAGCAGTACATTAACTGTTTGGGATATTTTTTATACATAATGCCCTATTTCCAGAGGCTCAAAAATAATTGGACAATTGACTGACAGGCAGTTCCATTGCCAAGTGAGGCCTGTTCCCTCATTATTCCATGACAGCTGAGGTAGATATTCCAAGTGTTTAACTTGCGTTTTGGTTAGCTGATTGTTGGAATGCTTAATAAGAGTTCTTAAAATGAAACAACACCAATACTCCTGGGCGACTATGGAGGACAACTAAGGTGAATGACTGCAGAATGTTTTTCTTTAGTTATAAAATCTGAACTTTAACAAATTAAAAAAAAACACACAATCAAACTAAGTCACAGATCCAAAAAACTACACAAACTGTATCCTTGTACAGATATTTGTGAACATAACTGCATTTCAGATGTTTGTTCATTCTGTTAAAACAAAATGTAATCAAACATTTTTACACCAGTAATATTTGGTGATTCGCAGTGAAGCAGCTTGACTGCATTTGCTTACTTAGCTATCTAGCTAACACTGCAGCATGATAGATGGACAGATATCCCACTTACTCTTTGATATGCTTCCTACACGGCACAGAGTTCCTCATGCAGGTACCAGTGAGTCTTTCCACGTCCTCCACAATGACAAAGGGTTTCTCCTCTAAGGTGACGATGGACAGGTGGTTGTCATCAAGCTCAGCGTCACCAAAGGAGTTGAAACGTGGCCACACGGGGTACTTCAGTGTCAGACTACGATTGTCCAGTTTCCCCATCTGGTGAGAGAAGAGGAAAGTAGGAAACAAGATATAATAACTGGTGGCTAAAAATAGAACACCTGGCACATTTCCAATGGGCTACAATGTATTGCTTTTCAATTACTGAGTAGGCTGGAAGTCAATAGACTGATTGTTGTTTGGGTCACACTCATGGCCTCACATTTACCTCCCGGGAGTCTAAACTATCACGCTGTTCTGTTGGAGATGGTTATAAGTACAAATGAAGTGAAAGCAGTGAAGAAATTGCAGTTGCGATTTAGTGACCATTATATACTTAACTTTCCTAATAACATACAGCAGAAATGAGAAAAAACAAAATAAAACAAAGGATTTTGTGGAAAAGCTGCAGCCAGCATATACTGTATGTTGCTCTTTGGCCACAGTAAATGCCTGTTTGAATGTAAGGTAAAGCACGGCATATTAAATGCATGGCCTGCAGGGTTGGATCACAAAATGCACACAGTGATATTGCTATGCATGCAAACCCATACAGAAACAGAGATTTAGTGTGACAGTATGACAGTTGGGACTCTGTTGATAATTCAAAAAGTTTTCAGAGCTGTGATGTCACAGTTTCCCCTATGGGCTATTTTTATCTTTACCTACTGACATCTCTCTGTAGATCTATGTGTGTGTGTGTGTGTTCGTACATAAAGTATATATATATATATATATATATATATATATATATGCATGTTTATGTCAGGGAAGGCAGAGTGGAATATCATAAACAGCAACAGGCATCGGGGCAGAAAATGGCAAAACACTGCTCTAACTCTTTTCCTCCATCTAAGAAATCTTTCTGACGTCTCGTGTGTTTCCATCTATCCTAGTACTGCACACATGCAGACAGAGGTATTGATATATTTTCATTCGTAGACGTTAGTGACAAGATTGCGAGCAGGGTTGCAAAAGGTTAAGCTAAACATAGTTTCTTTGTTTTAGGTGTGTGGGGGAAAAAACCCCTAATATCTTAACGCAGTTGCACCCGACACACATATCATAGCAATGCTAATATGTCAGCCACTTGACCTCGAAGTCATGAGACAGTGTTTGTTATCCGCACACAACCACACGCACACACACACATGTTGTTGGTTCGCCTGCACGCCTGGCTAAGTCATTAACAGCCGAGCAGAGAGGAGGAAGTGAAATTAGCATTTTAATTGTTTTGCTTTGAGTGGTTTTCTATCCTCTGACAGGGATTAGAGTCTCTTCTCCACTCTTAGTCGGCACCGCTGTCAACAGCTCACTCTGCTGTCGGCTACATTCCTCAAACTGTGCGTGTGTGTGTGCATGTGTGTGTGTGTTTGTGTTTGCGTAGGCATATGTGTTGAGGAAAGCAAAGCCGGACGGTACGCTGAGGTGGCACCCATGCTTCTTGCGTGTAATCGTTAGTCTCAAGGGATCGGCCACATTTTCCTGTCTGTCTTAGCCCAGCTGTTTTGCATTTCTCAATCAAGTGAGTGCATGTGTATGCGCCCATCCACATATGTGCGTTTGTGTCTGTGTGAGTGTTTATGCATTAAAGGGGTGGAGATAATAGAACATTTTAATGGGAAAGTAAAAATGTAATTCCTGTATCATAATTATGATCAGACAATAAAGACTGGTTGTTGACCTCAGTCATTCGGTTGGATGTTAGAGTAGAGCCACTGCTCCTCATCATCAAATGAGTCAGTTGAGGTAGTTCAAGCATTTGACCAGGATGCCTCCTGGGCACCTCCTAGGTGGGGTGTTCTGTGCATGTCCCACCAAGAAGTGGCCTTGGGGCCGACCCAGGACACCCTGGATGGATTAAATCTCTTGGTGGGTTTGGGAGCACCTTCATGTCCTGCCAGAAGAGTTGAAGTAGGTGGTCCTGATTTGAAAGGGGAGGTTTAGGCATTTCTGCTTCGACTACTGCCTACTGCTAACGTCTTGAGGCAACTGTTGTTGTGATTTGGCACTACAAAAATAAAATTGAAATGCATTGAATTACTAGAACATGGGCCCAGATGGATAGATGGTTGGATGGATGGATGGAGATCCCTCCTACCGAGTTCATTTTCTTATCCTCTCTCCTGTTTGTACAACTAAATCCTGTTTGACCCGTACGGCCATTAATATCATCTTTGAAGAGTAGTCCTGATTTGGTTGGATGAGTCAATAAACTAAGAAGCGTGATAAATGCACTGCTCAGAAAATAAGAGGGAAAGGAGGAGGAGGAGGGAAAGAAGAAGCTGACTTCAGCAACTCCTCTGATTTCCTGTCCTGCTGTTCTCCTCTTCCCTCTTCCTCCCAATCGCTCTTTCTTTCCAATTAAAGAAAGAGGGGCTATAAATTAATTCCCATAGAGGTAGGAAGATACTCTCTATCGACTGGTCAGAGAACAAAATGCTGAATCTACCCACATCTAATACCAAATATTGTGCACATGCTGTTCATGGAAAGCAGTGCACATGTTTGTGTATGTGTGTGGTTACGATCTTAAAGCCTGTGGGATTACAGCATTATAACAATCCACGCCGGCAATCCTATCGCATCATCACTCTGAAATAGATTTAGAGCCACTTGGTGGCGGGATGACACTCTGTCCCTGAAGTGCGGTGTATACTTCTTTGTATACTTTTTCTTAAAGCACTTGTTTCATCTACCACTCCTTCTTTTGTCATTTCACACTTGTTCCGCTTTGTTGTTCTTTCTATTCCATCATCATCTTTCTTTATCTTTGTTTCTTTAAAGGTCTTGCTCTTTGTACCAACATGTCTTTTTCTTCATTTCATTCATTTCATATTTGTCTCTTTGTATTACACTTTTTCTGCCCACGCAAACCTACACACACACACACACACACACACACACACACACACACACACACACACACACATATTCAAGGGCTATAATAAACCAGTACCTGGATGAATAACAGATAGAGTATGATAAAAGAATAAAGTAAAACCGGGGTCATGGCTTTTACACCAAGCACATTCTCTGTGCCAGTCTCACGGGGAGAGTTATCGTTGTGGCAAGTTGCATTATGGGAGAATGAGTTCCTAATAGCATGGAGAAACCCATTCAGTCATAAAATAGTATCTGTCACTCCTGTCAGACAAAATTATGTCAGGAAAATGGATTCTGCTCTCCCTCTCCTACACCCTACGCTTGCTCCGAATGTGTGCATGCGTGCGGGTGCACGTGCACGCCGCCGTTTGTGCGCGAAAAATGAGGGCATAGAGAAAGAGGATGAAAGAGTGGAAAATCGAAAAGAAACGGAATCCATTAATTTAGACATATTTCTTTAAAGTGAAGCTCTTTCACAAAGGCTCAGAGAATAGCGACGCCTGAATCGAAGACGCATGTGCGTGTTTGTGTGTCGACTTGCATGCACGTGGGCTTTTCTGTGCGTCTGCTCTCCATATTGTGATTCTCCAAGCACAAATCCCATGCTGTCTGTAATAATTATTTTGTGAACTGGCTGCTAACGCCACAGCAGTTCCTGAAGCAATTTACGCACTCCATCGACTCAGCAGGAATAAAATATAACATCCTGGTTCTGATCGGTAAATACACTTTTCTCGTGCTGTTGATGAAGTCATGCTTTAATGCAGCAAACAATTACAATGCTGTAGACTTTCATAAATAAGAAAAGGGCAATATACAAACAGAAAATGTAATATATTTTGATCAAATAAGAGGTTCATGGATCTAGATTTGGATATGTAGTAAGTAAGGATTATGTTTCCTTGTACATTTGTTGCATCTGTTGAATAAACAGTAGTTTGAAGCAGTTAATATTTTTAGACTTTGATTGTCTCAAAATTAAACAATTAGGAAAAAATGTAACTAGTAAATGGTAACTTTAATTATTTAAATGTTCTATTTACTGTGATTTTAGCTAATTTGTGATGAATGCCTAGTTTTATTTGATCAAATCGCATCAGGCAGAACATGAAAAAGTGAAAGTCATTCACAAAGAACCTGCTTAGCAAGAGTAATAAGGTTATAAATTCAGATTCATATTTGTAGAATGAAATGTAAAATATCTCTTTATAGATGTTGTGTTTTAGACATTTTTTCAAATTCATATTAAGTGAAATAAATATTTTAACACCCTGTGATGAATCGCGTTACTTATATGTGTTAAACTAGTTATGAAGCAATTATAAAGTTATACACTAGTATTCAAGGGGCCAGACATTCTGGACATTTTTAAAGTGCTCTACACCAACAGTTCTCCAGACTTTTTCCACTCATTTTCAGTCCAGACTTTTTACTTGACCATTTTCAGAACAATGTGCTTTTGTTTTTGCCCTATGAATTATTCAAGTAAAGGCACCTAACTCCAGGGATGAACCAATTTTGTGTCTACATTAAGAATTTTACATTTTAGCTTTAAGCACTTTGTTACTTGTAGCCTGTCACGAAAGCAAATAATTTGTCATTTATTTAGTTGAGTCCATGAATGTCAAAGATAACACAGGTTGACGGGCATTAAGTAGTATTTTTACACCAACAAGGTGATTCTTAAAGAACAATTAGTGTAACTTGTTCTTAAAAAATAAAAATTAAAAAATTCAATAAATAAATAAAATTGGAGGAAACTGGAGAAGTGGAGAACAACAGTGACAGGCACAAAACACTGAGTATCTACAGCCATCTATAAAGCATAGTGGAGGTCGTGTCATCATTTGGGGCTTCATTTCAGCCAGTGGTGTTTGGGATATGCAGAAGAATATGCAGAAAATACCTCCTCAGAGACCGGACATCAACATTATTGAAGCAGTGTGGGATCATCTAAAGAAGAGCTTTGAGTGTCCTTTAATAAGCCTGGAGGACCATTCCTGAAGGCTACTTAAAGAAATTACAAGACAGTTGCCTAAGAGTTCAAACTATGAGGAAGAATAAATGTGCTTATACCAAATAATGACATATAAGCTCTTTAAACACAGCTCTCATTCATCCCTTGAATTAGGTGGCTTTTCATGCTTGAATTATTCATAAATCAACAAAAACACTAACACACAACTCCTCTCAAATTGATCAGGTACTGGACTGAAAATGAGAGAAGAAACAGCAAATGTCCAAATAATGTCCATGTACCCATTCAAATCTTTTTTTAGCCTCAGAGTGATTCTTTTCTGTCCCATTCAAATATTTGTCGCCTGGCAAACTGTTCGCTGATGGGCTGTAGTTACATCGTAGGGTTTTAAAAACCTTAAAGAGCTTTGAATAGTCGTAATAAAAACCCAGAGAGGCAATAAGTGATCACTGACTATTTTTAGGGGCTCGTTTAGATTAAATAGAAAAAGATACAAAGCATTAAAACGTGCTAAAATGACAACAGCATTAATTAACGCAGCATAGTTTGGACCTTGAAGCAGGGTTAATACATCATCACTTAACAACTGAATTGTTCGAGATCACATGATCCGAGTCTGGCTCCTTGGAAGCAAAATGAGGGGTGACACAAGACAGTACTGCACAAACTGTACTACTGTATATGAATATGGCAAGTCCTTTCTGGTTGGTCCCAAGTTTGCTGATATAATTTCAAACTAAAAGAACCAGTTTAAGATTACTTAATATGCAGAAAACACTAGCTTTTATGGTTTACTTGTAATTAATTTAGCCTAATATTGCTAGTGGGTAAACTGCACTGAGTACACTTTTTTAATTATTTTTTTTCCCCTTAGGACAAACTGATTAGTTGAAAAATTGGAACCATTTTAGTCAACCAAGACTTTGTTTTTTCTTTGTCTAAAGCTCTGACGCAAATCCCCCCCAAAAACTCCATATAAGCTCCATCCTCATTATCTAGGCAAATATACCCCCATGACTTCCTGCAAAATGTGCTTCATTTGAATTAGTTACATAACCCTTAGTAAATAAATAAACCCAAACACCACACGCACATCTAACCACACAAGTGCAATGACTTTAAAGGTAGCTCTTCTCAAAACTTAAAGAAAAAAAAAGAAAAGACACATCATCTAACCAATGTGGCTGTGCGCTGCAGCGAGGAGCAGGTGTGCTCAAAGAAAGGGAACTCATACACATGCTGGTGGCTCATTTATACCTTTCCTTTCCTCCTTTTGCTTCTTTCCTTTTCTCTTTCTCTCTCTTTGGGTCTCCATTTCTTGCAATCATTTGCTCTCAATATTCCCTCCCATCTGTCTCTGTCTCTTGTTCGTCTTGATACCGTTCCATACAGCACTCCTCTCCCTGTCTCTCCTGTGCCTCAGGGGGACACATTTTATATTTTTAGTGCATATCCATATTTTAGTGCAGTTACTGAATTTTTACCTCTTGATCATCGCAGGTCTCTCTCTGTGTGCCGCTGCTTTCTGGCGCAGGGTGGGACAGCAGCACCAGAGAGAGAAAGTGTGTGTGTGTGTGTGTGTGTGTGAGAAAGAGAGGGAGACAGAAAGAGAAAGAAAGAGAGAAGCTCCCAATTATGTTTCCACTTTGGGTCTCGGTGTGTCTCTTGCTTTCTGTTGCTTTCTCTGAACCACAGTACCATGTGGTCCTGATCAATTTCCCAGGCTCTGTATTAAAAACACCACACTCTGCCTCTCCTCTGCACATCAACAAAAGGTATTTTGCATGCATGCCTCTGTGTTTGTGTGTGTGTAGATATGAAATATGAAACAGCTAGTCTCAAAGATCGGGTGGAGACTCTGCAGATTGCGGCAAACTGAACTGCAAACTGTAAGTCACAGACACACACATATACGCATGGGTCTGACTTGAATAACAATTGCATTCGTTGCTGCACAAGTCTCCCGAAAAGTGTTTCTGTCAGTAGCCAGTGTTGACGAGTCAAATTACACACGTGCATGCACGTGAACCCGCGCCACCCTCCGGTATCAGAGGTCTCAGCTGTGTTTTGAGGCCCTATCAGAGGGGAGAAAAACAACACCAGAGTCTACAAATGATCTGAACTGGTGATGAAAGGAAAGGAGGGGAGGTAAGAGAAGATGGAAGAGGACAGATGAGGTAAAGAAGAAGGGAAAGAAGATCAAAGGTGGCAAACAGCCGTAAAGAGGAGAATGAAGAGTGTGAGGAGACACATGCACAGGGAGTGACAAAATCAAATCAATGCAAAGAAAAGAAAATGACCATAAAACTCAAAATTATCCATCTTCCCTTTACAATTCCCTCCAATTCCTCTCTTGTTTCCCCGTCCTTCTCCCAAACTTGTCCTCTCAGTCTCACCCATTCTAACGTATGAGCTATGGGGGCATTAAATATGAGGTATTTAAGTAAGTACCAGGGAGTCAGATGTAGGTATAAAGATACATGACTGCCATTTAAAGTCCATTAAAATGGCACGAATGCTCACCCTTTCATAGTGGCCATTCTTTATAGAAGCCACCTAACATTAACCAGTTACAGCAATCCATAACCTCCTCAGTAAATGAGCTCATTGATCAACTGAGTGCTGTATGATGACACATAGGTGGCATTTTCAATACTGTGCTCGTGCCTGGTTTTGTTTTTGTGTTGCATGTCTCAGCGGTGACCTCTAAGTCAAAGATGGTGGTTGAATGTCATTTTCTTTCATTTTGATTTAAGTCCTACTGAGTGACTTTAGTCAAGCAATTAACATGTTTGCCAAAGATCCCGAGTTTGAGACCCGAAACAGGTACAAATTCTTAGAAGGACTCTGATCCAATATTTAGATCCATCCACTGTTGTGACCCTCCCACAAACAGGGGAGCAACAAAAACAAGCTTTTTCTTCTTTTAATAATGACCTTTTAAGCTTTTAGTCAAGGAGAAAATAAGGACAATTGGAAATGCATATTTATTGAACATGTGGAACAAATCATTATAAATCAAGCCTACCTGTTTTCAGCAACCATGACAATCTGATGGCGCACCGTTTTACCTAATGCAAGTTTATCATATTGAAATGCTCAGCAAAGCTGAAAACTATGGTGGTCATTAAATAAGGAATCGGGCTGGCTGCCTGGCATCTGGAGCACCGCTAAAATGTCCCTAGAGACATTTTTTTCCCTCCAAACTCATATTCTTTTTCAAAGAAGTGAAAGCTTTTCAGTGCAGGATTCTTAAGATATAGATCCTACCTTCTCCCACTCTCTCTCCTTGTTAAGAACAATGACCACCAGCTTTGGGTTTTCCTGGTAGCCGTCTTCTGTGAAGGACAAGTCTCTGCCATCCCACGTCACATTCATCATGTATCTGAGAATGAAAGGAGCAGAGGATGAGATATAGTGGGGCAAAGGGTGGTCAAAGAGATGGGGGTGGGGGGGGGGGGGATGGGGGGGTTATGGGAAAAGCCAGTGAATAACAAAAGAAATGAAATGAGTGATTTTGTGAGAAAAAGAGAAAAGGAAATTGAATTACATTAGCATGTGAAATATTCCATTTGCAATCTACTATTATTATTACCTTTCTGCAATATTCAGGCTCTTGTAGTGAAAGTTATAAAGTCACATTTGATCATTATGGACTGGATTATGATTGTATTTTAGAACTAAAGAAACTGAACAGTCGAAGCATAAATGAGAACCATATGTCATACACACACACACACACACACACACACACACACACACACATATATATATATATATATATATATATATATATATATATATATATATATATATATATATATATATATATGTATGTATGGCGGGACGGTATGTGTGCGTGTTCCTCAAACTTGGTGTCCTGGGAATTTGAGGGTTGTGTGCTTTTCCCAGGACTGCACTCTTTTAAATAGAGATCCCTGATGTTGTGCCTGGAATCTGCTGAAGCCACTCTCTGGTTTACAGCTCCTAAAGCTCCACTTTTGACCTCCACTTTTGCTCCAGTTGTTCCCTCAGCCCCTGGCCCTTCTCTATTTCCTTGTGCTCCTTCTCTGTGATGTTGCTGTCTGCCGGGGCTGCTACATCTTCTGCTCCTTTTCAACCACCACTATGTCTGGTTGGTTGGCCAGCAGCTGCTTGTCTTTCTGGAACTCAAAATCCCACGGGACCTTAGCCTTGTTGTTCTCAATTATCTTCAGTGGTGTCTCCCATCGGGAATTGGGCAGTTCTAATCCATATGTGGCCCAGATGTTCCTGTATGCTATCCCAGCCACTTGGTAGTGTCTCTCGGTTTATGTTGTTCCATCTTCCATCTTGGTACTATATACTGGACTGTCTCCAAGGCATCTTTGCAAAGCCTCCAATAAAGTCTCTTTCTCCACATTGGGATGTTATTCCAGTTCATTTAACAGCCTGATATCCTCACTGTAGAGCCTGGTGAGGTGCATCAATGAAGTCTCGCTCTCTCCCAGCATATACCTTAATATCATCCATGTAAGAGAGGGGGCTGTGTCTGGGAGATTGCTGTGGTCTGCTCTTAGATGCACCATCCACTTGGTGTTGGTGCTCTGTGCCATCTCATTCTCTAAGATTGTCTTCCAGGATTGCTCAGTGTCTGCCATCATAGTATGGTTCCTTTGCAGCTAAGAGTACACCCTAGAGAGCTCTTGTCTGTCTCTCACAAAACCTTCTGGACTTTTGTTAGTGCCCAAACATCATTCCAGATCTCCCTAATTTCCGTTACAGCCTTCTTTTCCACACGGGGGGGGGCTTTCTCTATATGTATTTGTCATTTTTGGACCCAAGTATTTCTGTGGCAGTGGCATATACGATGATTATTGCTTTTATTGATACTGGTAGTGGGGATGTTGAGTACAGGTGTGTTCACACCACAGGAAATGCTTGCAAATGCAAGCATTTCCTGTGGTGAGAAAAGAGAAGTCGTGCACTCGGTTGTGTGGCTGCCTTGAGTTTGGCCACAATCATCTTCCTCAGCTAAGTAGATGCATCTATTAGTGCAGATGGCTGGGCATTATTTAGTTCAGCTACAAACAGTTTAGTTACTCTCTTCTACCAGGATTGGCTCAGTTAATACATATATACATATATATATATATATATATATATATATATATATATATATATATATATATATATATATATATATATATATATATATATATATATATAGTCGGTCCATTCTAACACACCACACACGTACACATACACTGTAATGAGTGACCTATATGGCAGGTCACATTAGCTAAGATGGAGGGCAGTGGGAAGATATTCTTGGGTCCACACAGCCTCTACATTAATCATGGCTGTCCTTCCTCACTCTGTCTCCCTCACTCCTTCTGTCAGCGCTCTGGTACAACACGACAGAGATGGCTGCTCTTTTCTTTCACCTTTATTCCATTCTGGGGGGCCAGGCGGGTGAAAGAACTCCTAAATGGAGCACGGACCCACTTGATGTGTCGTTGAAAACTCACAGTGGATTGCTGCAGGTGAGCTCTTTCAAGCTGTGTAGGGCATTGTGCAGTGATGTGCTGAAGGGTAAAAACGGCCAGAAAACTATTAAAACAAGTATTTGTGTGAGTTGGACCAAAAAATAAATAAATGAAGAAATCTTTTTAACAACCTGCATGTGTAAAACTGTTTATTTTACAATCTTTTATTGGAAAGTGATTGTTTATTTATTTAGGTTCAACTGAATTGTTGGATTAGCTACAGATTTGCAATAGTATCGACACCAGCGGTGACATATTTGCTCCATCCGGTTAACACACAACTCCACACAACACCTTTGCAGATAGGGAGTGTAACACACAGATGCAGCTTCTGGATCAGAAAAATGAAGCCAATCCAGAAGTGCCTAAAAACCTGCATTAAAACCTCTGAAGGCCCCAAGATGATATGAGGTGTCATTGCAAAAAGACTTCCTATGGGCTCGGTCACTAATTTTGGGTTGTAGTACCAACATTTGTAACAAATATTAAATTGTCTGAGGGGCACGTTAACATTAGCCACTGAAATATAGGCAGCATGGCGGCGCAATGGTTAGCATTGTTGTGTTGACTGTTGTCAATCTCAGATCTGTTCGGATAAATGGAAGATAGGTTAATGGATGGGTGTTAACAATTATCTGACAGCTAAATTACCTGTCTATTATGTTACCAATAATGTAGGAGGTATGTTAATAATAAAATAATTTAAGTTAATGTTGTTGCTAGGCAACAAATATGATCAGTCCTATTCATCTGTAACATTAGTAGACGGCTAGAGTAGAATAGAATAGAATAGAACAGAATTCAACTTTATTGTCATTGCACATGTCACAGGTACAGGGCAACGAAATGCACAGTTTATCAAATTTTAATCTCATCCATCCAGTTCACTAAGACACACCTGAAACCACCAAAACAATCACCAAAGACTGTTTCCAGTACACAGTGCCTGTATGTTTGCCCAGGAAGTCCCAGGATGAAGTGGGAATCTATCTTACCAACTCCTGTCAAAATATAGGGTAAAGTATTGTCCTTTTTTTTGTCTTTATAAAAAATAAAAAAGAATAATACATTTCAATTTTTTTCCATTAGCTCAAAAATGGCACTTATTTTCTGAGTTTAAAATTCTAGTATTAAACAATGTCTTTCTTTATTTACATAAAATCTTGTGTCATTAATGTTGTGCAATACCTATTTTATGTAAAACAAAAAACAAAAAACAAACAAAAAAACAAAAGAAAAAAGAAAAGCATTTATTACTTTATGGACTAGTAGACATCAGCTATCAGGGGAGTAACATATGTGGGGAAGAAGCAAGAAGACGGTTTAGCAAGCCAGTAATTGAACCAGGGACTTGCTGCTCAAGACATCTAAGCTCATGTAGTATCAGGAGGCCTCCACCATGCAGCTTTCATGCTGCAGATAACAGCAACCACCACATAATCTGCCAGATATGACTGTGACTGCCAATTTACAGCTTAGCTTTTAGTTAATTAAATAGATTTTTATTATTTATGTACTCACTACTATACTAATCTATTTCAGAGGCTAGCAACTAAGAAAAAAAATCAATACGTCACAAGGATGACAAAAGTAATTGTTAAGAGGTAGTTTAATATCTGTGCTTTGGTGGTGACATTTCCTGATACCAACATGCCCCCTTAAATTGCTGCTGATGACACACACACACACATGCATGCACGCACGCACACAAACACAACTCAATGCCCAGATGAAATCAGCCAGAGATAAGGGGATTGAGTGGGCTTTGTGATTAAAATTATCTGATTGGCCTGCAAGCAACCAGGTGAGTAGTATTAAGCCATTTGATTGGACACACAGCGCTGCGCTCGACCCAATTATGCGCGACTACCAGGAGAGAATGAGGTGCTGGGAGCAATACCAGAGCCCAGGCTGCTTTTTTTAGATACCAGTCCATTCTACACTTTGAAACCATCTGTGTGAAAAAAGGAAGCACTCTCACGTGTTTAAAGAATGGCTCCTCTACCCCGGCTAAACTTTCTCTTAAAGGTGAAGCTAAAATGAAGCTCGTTTTTGTGATTCTCACAAAAGCTTTTTACTGGGAATCTTGTAGGCTGTTTTCAACGTGATGTGTCAGCACTTCATCATAACTCTGAACCTCTAATGATAGCAATTTAAAAAAGCAAGACACAACAGCTGTGTGTGTGGCTCTGCTGTAAGAGTCATATGTAAAATTAGCCAAGCTGTTATGTTATATATAGACAAATGTGAACATGCTAAACAGGATGAAAAGAAGGAAGGACGGGATTGTGTGTGTATGTTTGCAAGTATATTTGGGCTGACGGCCATCGAACAGGTGGACCTGATAGTGCGTTGCTAGGATACGGACACAGACTTGTGTATGCTGCAAAATGACCCTCAACAACCCCCCCTCCCCCAGAGTAAACATCCCTGCAGACACTCAGGAACACAGGCAATTACCTGGCCAAAGGGGGCAGAATAGGGCGAGGAAGTGGAGAAACAGCAGGGATGATGCAATCCCCCCCAACTCCCACTCCTCAAAACAAAGAAGACTTTAAATATGAGACTGAGGGAAATCATTATCAGAGAACTAAGAGAGAGGAAGAGGAGTAACCCTTGATAGACTCTCATGAAAAATGTATAGAGTTACTTTTAAGCTTTTTTTGGAATGGAGGGGTGTTGTCATGAGTGGAGGTGAGGGTGTTTTTTTTCTGCTGTTACTGCAGCAGAGTTAACAAGACTACAAGTACTCTGCAAGAGAAAAATAAGAGCACACACTGCATTAAAGCTGCAAGTGTTTAATATTCTCAACACTCCTACTGCTGTTTTTCTTAACCGTTTGGTTAATCAGGGAGAAAAAGAACATTAATTGTGTCACCATTAACAACAACAACGACGACGTTCTAAGTAAAATGGTAACATTGTTCCAAGCCCACCGTCCAGGTCGTCTGGATTTTCCGATGACAGCACTGTGCCCTGAACTGCCAAAGTTCTCTTGACAAGGACTAAAACACTCAAAAACAAATGTCTTTTGAGTGGTTCTGGATTGTCTCCCGTGTGATAAGACATTAGCTTTTATCTATTTTAGCTTTAATACTGGAACGAGTAGGCTATACAAAGATGGTATGATGAACTATAAAACACTGAACGTGTTCAAGATAGAGACAGGGACCAGTCAGAGCAAGGATGTATACTGTCAGGGTACTTGTGACCTGTGAAGTGCACACACAAGAGATATGCCCTGTGAGAGACAGCGGAGGAAATCTGAAAAAAAGATAAGGGCTGATGATTGAGGGCTTTTAAAAGGACCCAAGGGTGGGTAGTCATTTGAAAACACACACTCAGCCTCAGGTGGCAGGTGTTAAGTCTGACATGAAGAATAGCTACAGGAGGGGAAGTACATGCTATTTAGCATCCACTCCCTTGTGCCAAGATGGGTTTGTATGTGTGTGAATTTCGGCTGCATGAGTTTAGGTGGCATAAAATAATATTATAATGTAAACAATAATACCTGCATCATGAAATGGTTTCTTTTGCTCCGCAAAACAAAATATACGTGTTCATATACTAGCAACATCCGCTGTAGCTGCTGCTTCAAAGTTTCGTGTGCTGTGCATTTAGAGATGCTCTTCTGCATCCTTGGTTGTGACACGTGATTATTTAAGTTACTTTTTTGTTATGTGAGTTGCTCTTTGTCAGCTCAAGGCTCCTCACCTCTGACCTCTGAATACAGTAAGTCAAGGCAAGGCAAGGCAAGTTTATTTGTATAGCACAATTCAACAACAAGGTGATTCAAAGTGCTTTACAGAGACATTAGAAACAAGAACAAATAAAAAGCATGATTTAAAATTGATTAAAACAAGCAAATAAACTAACTAACTAATTAACAAACAAACAAACAAACAAAAAACAGTATATAAAATCAAAACAGATAAAATCAGAACAGTAGATAAAATCAGTAGTTAAATGTAAGTTTTGAAATTTAAGCTTAAAGTGTGGATTTGGTGCTTTATTCAAATGCAGCTGAGAACAGGTGAGTCTTCAACCTGGATTTAAATAAACTGAGTGTTTCAGCTGATCTGAGGCTTTCTGGGAGTTTGTTCCAGATATAAGGAGCATAAAAGCTGAATGCAGCTTCTCCGTGTCTGGTTCTGACTCTGGGAACTGATAAAAGACCGGATCCAGATGACCTGAGGGATCTGGAAGGTTCATACTGGGTCAGGAGGTCACTGATGTATTTTGGTCCTAAACCATTCAGAGCTTTATAGGCCAGCATCAGAACTTTAAAGTCTATCCTCTGACGGACAGGCAGCCAGTGTAAAGACCTCAGAGCTGGACTGATGTGGTCCACTTTTTTGGTCTTAGTGAGGACTCGAGCAGCAGAGTTCTGAATGAGCTGTAGTTGTCTGACTGATTTTTTAGGTAGACCTGTAAAGATGCTGTTACAGTAATCAAGCCTACTAAAGATGAATGCATGGACTAGTTTTTCCAGGTCCTGTTGAGACATCAGATCTTTTATCCTTGATATATTCTTGAGGTGATAGTAAGCTGACTTTGTTATTGTCTTAATGTGTTTTTCTAAGTTTAGGTCTGCATCCATCACTACACCCAAATTTCTCGCCTGGTTTGTGGTTTTTAGATGTATAGATTGAAGTTCTCTGGTGACCTGTAATCGTTTTTCTTTGGCGCCAAAGACTATTACCTCAGTTTTGTTTTTGTTTAGCTGGAGAAAATTGTGGCACAACCAGTCATTGATTTCCTCAATGCATTTACCAAGAGCCTGTACAGGGCCTCGGTCTCCTGGCGACATTGTGATATATATTTGTGTGTCATCTGCATAGCTGTGATAGTTTATTTTGTTGTTGTTTATAATCTGTGCCAGTGGGAGCATGTAGATGTTAAACAGAGGGGGTCCCAAGATGGAACCTTGGGGAACTCCACATGTGATACTTGTCTGCTCAGATGTGAAGTTACCTATTGATACAAAGTATTTCCTGTTTTCTACGTATGTTTTGAACCAGTTTAGTACAGTTCCTGAAAGACCTGTCCAGTTCTCCAGTCGTTTGAGTAATATGTTGTGGTCAACTGTATCAAATGCTGCACTGAGATCCAGTAAAACTAGGACTGACATTTTTCCACTGTCTGTATTCAGACATATGTCATTAAACACTATAGTCAGAGCAGTTTCAGTGCTGTGGTTCTGTCTAAAACCTGACTGGAAGGCATCGTAGCAATTATTCTGTTTTAAGAAGTAACTGAGCTGTTGAGAAACTGCTTTTTCAATGATCTTGCTTAAAAACGGGAGATTTGAGATCGGCCTGTAGTTGTTCATTTGTGTCTTGTCAAGATTGTCCTTTTTCAGTATAGGTTTGATTACAGCAGTTTTTAGTGGTTCTGGAAACACACCTGATAATAAAGAAAAGTTGACGATCTGTAATAGGTCTGACTCTAAAGTCTTTGAGACCTTTTTGAAAAAACTTGTTGGCAGGACATTTAAACAGCAGGAGGAGGAGTTCAGTTGACCTAAGATGTCCTCCAGGTCTTTGCTGTTAATAGGTTGAAACTGTTTCATGGTGTTTAAACAGTTTTTCGGTGGACACAGTACATATCCTGGATCTGCTGTTGATGTACCAACTGCTTGTCTAATTTTTTGGATTTTTTCAGTGAAGAATTTGGCAAAGTCATTGCAGGCCATGGTCGAATGAAGTTCAGCTGCCACTGACACAGGAGGGTTTGTTAGCCTGTCAACTGTAGAAAATAAAGTATTTGTACTTGGTTTCTTCCCATTGCTGTCAACAACCAAGCCACATTCAGATCCTTAAATTACCTTTCTTCCCCATTCTGATGCTCGGGTTAAACTTCAGCAGGTCATCTTGACAATGTCTACATGCTTAAATGCAACAAGCTGCCACGTGATTGGCTGAGAGTTGTGTGAATGAGCAACGGAAAAACATGGGTAGTAAGTAAAACTGATTTTGTTCCTTGTGTCAAACAACTGTTCTGCTCTACAAAGAAGAAGCCAGATGTCCTGTTAAAATATGTGAAAACATCTAAAACATTTTAAAAATTCAGTGCCAAGGAAACATTTATATTTCTTAGAGCAACAAACGACAGGGCAGTCGTTTAGCTGAAGCTAAGTCGATTAGCCTTTCAGTTAAAAGTTAAACTTAAAACCTCTTTTATGTCCTCAGCTTTAAGTACTTCTTTAATGTTGAAAGTTGGGACGACTATACTGTTCGCTTTAATTCTCCAAAACAAAAACAGAAAAAGATGATAACTATCTGAGCTCCACGATCAGCCTGTTGGAAAGCTGATTTTCTCACAGCTCGTTTGAAGTGCACACCCACCGCTGCTTAATGAACACTTCATTTGAAGTATCAGGCACTCGACCTACAATCAGTCTGTTGTTTTAGATCGAAATGGAGAGACGCTTCATAGTCACCTCACACCATCAATGTTTAAGCCATAACCACTGTACTCACACACAGACACACATCTTCTACCTTTGTGTGAAGGTTTATTTGCCTATTTGAAAGCTGATAACAGTGGTGCGAGGCCTAAAACAGCCGTTTTTGTGAATGTGAAAATGCTTAATTATACCTATAAATCATCCACATGTAAATGTAGTAACAACAGCTTTTTTGAGGAACAAATTCAACTACATTCATTTTTTTTACATAGTGTGAAGTCACTAGAATAGCTGACTAAATAAAAGAGGTTTCTTTTTTTAATGTTTTGCCTGCTTATACAGTAATAGTATAAGAGCAGTTTCATTATAGAATCAAATCCACTGTACTGTTTTACTCATTGTTTAGGAATCTTACCCCTAAATACATGATTAGTTCTGAGATCACTTGGTGCATTTCACATCCCACAAGGGACCTGCAAACATTTACATTTACATTTATTAATTTGGGTTGTATGGAAGCCCCAAACGCAATTTCATTGTTCTTGACAATGACAATAAATAAATAAATACTAAATACTAAATACTAATTAATACACAAACGCCCATAGGTGTCGTTAGCAAGTGATTATGCGGTAATGTATTATGTATGAGCTGTGGATTGACGGGCATGTTGAGACTCTGGGGCATGACGGTCTCCATTCTCTAAAAAGACAAAAAAACATGTTAGATCTCTAACGCTCTAAAATGATAAATACACTAAACGGTTTTGTACAGCACGCATGAAGAAGAACTACAGGCAAAACCATTTTTTCTGTTGCCATTTGTTCCATGCACACTGACGTTATTTTAAAATAGTTCTCCTAGTGGACATTTATGGAAATTAGTGCAAATATGAAGCTAAATCCTAAAAAATCTAAATAAATAGATTTAAGTTAATCAGTGATGTTGCATTTTTTGCATGTAAAAAAAAAAAAAGAAAAACCCAAGAATATCTGAAGGACATAAATTTATTTGTTTGTTCCTGAATTTAAATGTCTGGAAAATGTTTTTTAAAAATGTTGTTTGTTTGTTTTTTTGTTTTATTTTGGAATATGTATAGAGTGATTAAGAAATATTCAATATTCAAAACCTTTTAAACACTTTAAACTTTTAAACCAGTTTTTATCCAGTTCTCAGATTTATAATTATGAAAATGTACATATTTTAAGAAAAAATGCCTCATTTTATGTGTCTGTAAGTGTCGTACAGAAAAATGCCAGAAAGGACAGGTTACAAAAAATCGCATTGTGTAGCGCTGTTGAGCAAGCGTTTGTCTTTGCACCACTGAAATGACAGCTGCCCCAGGACTAAGTTTGTGTGTGTAATGTGCATCTACGAAAAAAAAAAGTGTTTTCTGAATTTTGACCCCCATATATCACGGCTAGAGCCCGAAATTACCTGTCAGAACAAACTACCGGCACCACGCCTTTTCCACACACACACACACACACACACACACACACACACACACACACACACACACACACACACACACACACACACACACTAACACACTGATAAATAAGTGCTAAAGTCTTTTAAGGCACACTGTTCTCCACAGGAAGGTGAGCAGCACACTGTAAATCTGTCATGACAGAACATTCTCTTAAGGGGGGATATTTCTCTTGTTTCTAACATGCGCGTGCACGCGCACGAGCACAGGTCCACGCGCTGCATTTTATATGGAGTACAGGTTGTCACTCGGTCTGATTGCTGCACTGGCCAGCGCTCTTAGTTGGTCATTTGTCTCCTGTTTTTATTTAATTTTATTTTTTATTACTTGGCACACCATATTCATCTTGGATATGTCACTGTGGATTTATCATCACAGCTGACACGAGCAAAGTGACTGAGGTAAAACTTCACTAAAGGCCCGAAGCTATAGTAGTATAGTATAGTAGCTATAGTAGTAGCCATTGAGTGAAGGATTTATTTATTTTTTTATTTTTTTGTAAATTCAGCAATAACTATTAATAATATTCCCATCAAAACAAGTTAATTTCAATTATGAAATGGTTTCTGGCACACTTAGGGCTGGAAGGAGCATCTGCTTTAAATCTAATTGTTGTGACAAACCACAGTGGAGTCTGAGAGGTGCTCAAGCAAACAAACAATAAATCTCAAGTTGAACACTAGCCAGATGCTCATAAGATAATAATACCATTATTGACATCTTGCTTACAAAAACACACCTCCTGAAAGACTGGGATAAATACTGTGCCTAAAGGAAAATACTGCAATATGTCCCACATACTGTATATTTGCACTTACATCCCATCTGCTCACCTCTCTGTGCGTGCATCTGTGTACTTGCATGTCTGTGAGCTGACCGTGTCTTCATGTCTTCCCTGACAGCTGATGATGGTCCAACAACCCACACTTGCCATTGCCCTGACCTACCTTTAACCAATCGTGTTTTCTCTTGTTCTGGCCTCAGAGCCCTATTGGCTGAGTTCTCTCACCCACTACAGTGCCATCTGTGGACACTGATCACCTGGGTAACAACCTTAGGCAGCAGAGCACGCTGGGAACAACGTCAGCTGGCTCTTGATGTTTGGTGATTCTGTTTGATGCGTCTGTGTTTCCAGACAAAATGAGACATAGATCAGGTTGTAAGTTAAGATGCAATCCGTCCTACTTTAATGACTCCTTCTGCAAATGACCGCTGTTTTGAGCGGAAGCTCGCTAATTGGTGCCAGTCAGCACCAGTAACTACCCTGTTACCTCTGTGACTTTGGGGTTGTTATGGCTCCAGATGAAATTCGGGGTGGCATTTGGAAGGTGTGGGAAGATTCAGACAGAAACATCATCAATAATGATGAAAAGCTGGTAGAGATGTAGGTGCGCAGAGAAGAAAGCTCTGCTGTGACCTAGCCACAAAGAGCCAATTAAAATGCATCATATGGCAGAGTGAACTGAGCAAAGGGAATAAAAAAAATCTCAGACTTCAAACTCAAAGCACTAAACCAGTATTATCCCAGCAGAGAAAGAAAATTGGAACTTTAATTCTAAAAGCTGATGTTACACGAAGGGAAAAAACCCATCACCGTGTTACAGCTGAGCAGCTGCTGGGCTCTTTTCCTCATTCTGTTTTTGCACTAAGCCATGCAACCTTCTCTGAGATTCTGTCAAAGCCAAATATTCAAACTTTTGCTCCAATGCCATCATCAGCACATAAGGACATGATGGTTAAATCAGCTGTTTCAAAAAATTCTTATTCTTGTTGGGTTTTAAGAATTCATCCAAGATAAAGAGCAGCGGCGTGATTTCTGTGTCGACTCAAACGCTGGATCACTTACATCAGATGAAATATTATATTGATTTACTGTGTTTGGCAAAATGTTCTGCACACTGCTAAATATCAAACACATCCATATGGCTTCATGTGTAGCTAAATTGTTTCTAAATCGCTCCCCAGACTAACCGTTTTAGTTGCAAGATAAGTAACAGTAGACACAGAGAGGCGAGATTTTTCCTCCCTGGAAATACGTCGTAGAATCAAGTTTTACCCTTTAGACATGCAAATTTTAATTTCACACATCATTATCTTAAAAAAAAATTTACAATATTGGGATGTAAACACAGGTTGCGCAACTGTGTGTGTCCCTCCTTCCTCTGCCAGATGGAAAGCCAGACAGAGCTGGCAAGACCTGCACCATCTCCCACTGGCTGCTGCAGGGTTGAGCTCATGAGAAGGGGGAGTAGAAGAGAGTGAATGAGAGATGGTGGAATAAATGAGAAAAGAACAGAAGGACTCATCAAGGAGCTCTTCAATTTTGGAGAGCACTCATTTGTAGCGGCCTCCCGCTGTTCCCCCCAGTCTCGATTTCTTGCCTGCCCCTGTTTTTTCACTGCCTACATCACAAGCTCCCCTCTCGACTTCCATTCACCTGTTTTTCCTCTCTGTTTTTAACTCCTACACTTCCTCCGTGCTTCTTCCTCTATCTCTCCATCCCTTGCTCTCGTATCCAATAATTGCATCTTTTCTCGAATGGCAATCTTCAGCAGCAACTCGGTGAAAGCTTCTCTCTAATTAGCGAGGATAAGGGTGAAAACAGAAGTTGGAGGGAAAGAGTCATCCATAAAAAATCGCGCATGCTAACTCGGGGACTTTTCAGATGCTTTTAAATTACACAAATCAAAAAAACACCAATATTATTATGCTCCTCTTTCTGTTCTATTAGTGCTCCTCAGACTCACACGTACTTTATTTGTTAATAATCATTAGAGACAAAAGAACAACAACAAAGAAATAAACTCTTTGCTTACTTATGAAGTGCACTGGGAGGCAGCTTGGTTGTCTTCTCCATCTGGCCGTAACAGGACGTCTTGGCTTCAGGGATGTCGCCGTACTCGTCCAACATGGCTGCCGCCGCTGACGTTATGATGCCTATACCGTCGCGAACACGGGCCTCCAGCGGGTAGTCCCAGTCATCGTACGACACCGAGATCATTCCCGACGGGAACGCGTCTGGCGTTATTTCTGGGTTGCCGGTGGTGAGGGATGGCACAATCCAGATGTATCCGAATCCGGTGAGGCCCAGAGAGCGAGCCTCATCCAGGATGTACACCGCCTCATCTTTGGAGCAGTACAGCAGGACCACTGGAGACTGGACTTTCTTCAGCATGATCTGAGAACGGCTGTCTTCCTCCACGGCATCCAGAGTGATGATATTCTGCAGGTCCCAACCCACAAAACTAAAGCAAGGATAACAAGAAGAGGAGTGAAATGTTAATATTTAACTAATAGACTATTAACTTTGCTCAGGTGCTGGCAAGGGCAGTTACAATTATCCATTATAATTAATATCACTGTTAAGTGCGACGTGAATTCTAATAGATGTAAAGTGCTTATTGTCAAAGGGAGAGCACATTAAGCACAATAAATTGAATGAAGCTGGTCCAGTAATGATTCTCAGCTGGTTCCAGCCTACACACAGTTAAAGGACAAGGTGAAAAAACACCGCCCTGATAATAAATATCCAAAGCAACGCCTGTGGCCATTGGGCTAATTGGTGACACTGGTGATAACATAACAGCGAAGTGATCAAAACATAATGCAGCTTCTGTCACCTTTTACACAAAAAAGGGTAATACGTATTGATTTCCCACGGCGCAATCATGGGGCTGCTACTTTATAGTGTCGAAACTGCAGCAAAGGAAAGCAATCATGTAAAATTTCCAAAGATTTTTTTTTTCCTTGTAATTCAGTAGCCAGTTAGCTAAAGTGGTCAGAGTGAGAAATAGCAAGTGCTCATTAAAAAAGATTATGAATTTATAGAGCATCTCTCTCATCCAGTGGGACTGGCTGCTCTTTTTCATAATGTCACGAGTAATAATAATCAGAAGGTCCCAGTACATGCGGCTAAAGACCCGCAGAAACAGAGGGAAACGGCACTTATGATCGCAATTAAAGAACATAATTGTGCGATAAACTGGCGATTTTCTGCGGTATCACAAGTTGACAGCAGTTATGAACAGGCAGAGTGAGGATTAGGGAGTGATGCTCGCATTCACACACACACACACACATGCACAAAAACACACAGATACACAAGAGAGAGTGAGGAATACAAAGTGTGACACACGATAGGGCAAAGATGGCAGTTAACCATTGTGTAGGACCCTTCAGCGGACAGGTGGTGTAACATGAGAGTGATTTGGGACTTCCTGGCCTCTTCTTGCTTTTCAAAGTGATGACAGGTTACTTGTCCCAGATGACAAAGCTAATAGAGAGAAAATGATCTACATGCAGACAAGTACACACATACACGCCCAAGGAAAAAGACACAGTACATGCTGCTGAATGCTATATTATAAGTAAACAGTAAATAGAAGTTGATAGTCACATCTAATGTTGGGGGGGTTTCTTCAGGATGCTCTTTAATTATGCATCGGTCTCCTTAATTGAAATAGATAACACCATATTCTGTGTTTGAGATGATGGAGAACACACCGGTCTCTATTGGTCCAGCTCATTTACATTCCCATCCAAAAACTCAATGCAAACTCCTTTAATCTGCAGATTACACAGAGAGACCACCTGCCCACCTGCACTCAGCTGAGATGAGAAAATACACGCCCTGGTTTCAACTGTTTAACACTTTGAAAAAAGTAAAAAGAGGCAAAAGAGGTTGTTTTAAAGATAAACATGGGGTTTGTTTAAATTAAAATGTGTTTATATCTTCTGTGTGTATGATTAAGGGACCACGTCTACTATCCATGGTCAAAATAACTGTGATACACCACTCATCTGTTCACTTCCATCAAACATATAATGAAAAAATGGTATATACATGTTTTTAAAACTGAATATAGATCTACGTAGTAAAAGATCACCTAATAACTGAACTTCCATTCTGATTACACCTTCATATGTCTCATTGTTTAATCTTAATAAAATGGACCTGATAAAAGTGCATAAAATGAATTTTATAGCCTGGACTAAATCAAATGGCTTCAAAGCCCCTTGCCTTTAAACATGCTTATCCAGTCATTTATCCAACATTAAACTGTTAATATAGACCCTAAATACATTAAACCTGATGTCATAAGTTAAGGTGTCAAATGATTTAATGTAATATTGATAGTATAAACATTTGGTGATCTCAGCAGTCAATATTTGCTAAATTAGATGTTGTTATCATGAAGTTAAAATGATACAACGCTCTTGTAATATGTTACGTGTCCTCATTTAACCTGTTGGTAGGTTGCTGCTAAGCAGCACGATGACATCATCATCTCTGTTGAAGATAAAAACCTTCTGAGCTCTGAAATGTACCTGTATGCCAAGTTAGCTTGCCTAACTCCTGATCATGTAGGAGGAATTTGGAGACAACCAAACAGACAGGTTTTGTGTAATATAGCTGTAGACATGGGATGGTGTCAAAAAAGGGCATTTGGCATAAAACTCTGCCAAATCAAACGTGTAGAGCTGCTTGCTGTGGTGACCCCTTGTGACAAGGGGGCAGCTAAAAGTAGCACTGAAGTCAAGATCACTTCTTAAAGGCACAAATACAGACACTGGGATTTTAAGTTTCCTTTCTCTCCATATGAATGTATTAAACATGTCTGTCACCTGCTGCCTGTAATTAAACTGCTTTAGTTATCATCAACAAAGCATAGAGTAGGAGAAGCTGTTGAATCCCTGCTGCGTCTGACATTAAGAGTAACTGCTGATGAGAAAGACCTCAGGTGAGCTTGAATATATCACAGGTACAGGCACCAGTCCTTGCCTACATCTCCACAGTGCTGAACATGTATCATTAATATGACC
This sequence comes from Mchenga conophoros, assembly GCF_057382185.1. Lineage (NCBI taxonomy): Eukaryota > Metazoa > Chordata > Actinopteri > Cichliformes > Cichlidae > Mchenga > Mchenga conophoros. Next base: position 17,644,378 of record NC_140529.1, read on the forward strand.
ATTTTTGCCCAAAATTATGGCGTGCTGTACTTTCCTCTTTCTCTCCGCTGAAACAAGCACCATCAGTCAGAATGACCTAAAGGTGTGGCAAACAGCCAACCTGCACGCGCAGTAAACCTACTTATCATCCCCATTCACTGAAAGGATGCTTACGAAATTCTTTTAGGCTGGATATTTTTGAAGAGCACAATGGATGTACTTCAATTCATCTAGTCTTCTACTGGTGTAATGTAATTTTGATGTTGTTAATTTTAATACATTGAAAGTGTTTCTAGTTAAAAGACTGAGTTGGCAGGGTTGGTTAATGCTTTGATAATCCTGTAACATGCTGTGTGAGGATTGGGGACACTTAAATGATTAGCAGTGGAAACCCACCTGCTCACTCTTTTAGAGAGAAACAGGTTGAAAAAACGGTCAGGTGTTTTTTTTTAATGCCCTGCATTCTGGTAGCACTGCAGTGTGTTGTGTTCTGAGGGAATGCACACTGAGTGGTTGGCTTCTAAACAGCATAAAGTTAAAGTCTAGGCTACTTTATTGCAAATGAGGGGCTTCTGGGTCAACTCAACACCTCCAGAAACTCCCCCGGAAAACATTTAATCAAGTTACTGATCTAAAATGCAATCAAAATCAGAAACTGCATCCCTTGTTTTAACAAATGTTTTTAGAAAAACATTATGTATGCGTGAGAGAAAGTTTGCATCCACTATTATCATAAAATTAGAAATCATAATTATCGCTATGATTATCATCGTGAGTTCCACTTCTGAAACTTTAATTTAATTAATACCTGCAAACCTTAATGTCATTTAATATTTTGTGTTATGTAACACACTTAACAGCGTTACAAAAACTAAATGGTTGGATAATTGCCACATATCAAAACAAACAGCATAACTGATTTAATGAGCCATTTGATGTTTCAGTGCACTGCCTGCATTCTTTAATCTTTGAGACAAGCAAATGGTCCTGTTATGATAAACCAGGTAGCCCAATAGGCAGCTGACTAGCCAGAAAATACCCAGGTCGGATGTGTGCACTGTGGGCTACTAATCCTGTGAGCCTTCAATAACCATAAATACAGAGTGGCAGTGGCAGACTGGTCCCACAGCCAGTTGTAGGGGGATAACTAACCCTGAGGGTGGGAGGCATTTCCTGTACTATACCCAGCAGCAGCAGTGGAGTTAACAGCCCCAGTTCATGGTGAAAGGATTAAAAACATATAGGGAAAAACAATGCAAGCACGAAGAACAGGCCACTCATCTGTGGAACCAGCTTCCAGTTGTGATTCAGGAGATTGACACGCTCTTTACTTTTAAGATCAGGCTTAAAACTATCATTTTTGCTAGAGCATATAGGGCTGGATCACGTGACCCTGAATCCTCCCTTAGTTACACTGCAATAGGTGTAGGCTGCCCCAACCTGAGCCTGGTTTGCTGGAGGTTTCTTCCTGTTAAAAGGGAGTTTTTCCTACTATCGCCAAAGCGCTTGCTCATAGGGGGTCATATGATTGCTGGGGCTTTCTCTGTTGATTAATTGTAGGGTCTATCTAACAATATGTGATTTGGCGCTGTATAAATAAAATAAAATTGAATTGAACTGAGAACACACCACAGTATTGTTCTAACCTGTTGTCCACAGTAGTTTTCAAGATGTTGATGAATTCCTGGTAGCCTGGGAACTTTGATGTGACAATGGAAAAGATGTGCCAGTCATACTCCTCCATGATGTTCAGCATGAGCAGAGCCTCCTGTTGGATGGAGGCACCAAACTGGAAGAACGTTGACTTCACATCCTAGGAACAAAGAGAAACACAGAGACACAAGATTAGCTGAATATTCATTAGACTATCTGTACTGGGGTTTTTTGTTTTGTTATTTTGGGGGGGCGGTTGCACTTTTCAGATTAGTCCACCACCTATTCGAACTTGGAATAGGTGATGCATCTCGGAAACATCAATCAGCAACAAGGCATTTAAATCTTGGCACAATATGAGTAGACAGACTCTCTCAGTTGCTCACCCACACACATACACACTCAAACATGCATACAGAGATTGAGAGTAATAAGTTTCTTGCAGAGGAAATATATGGATGAGGGCCTCAGAACAATTCAATTAAGACCAGATTGGATTGGTGCAGTACAGACCAGGCTGCAGAACTCTGTGGGCATGGTTCTGAGGAACAAGGGTTGCATTCACTCCAAGTCGCTCATATTCACTCCATTAAACCTGACTGAGAATCATTTGCCATTTAATTCAGCCAAACTCAGACATTAGCTTGGACAGCGCAGACAAGCACAATTATAGATGGACAAATTACTTCTATTCATTTATGCTGTATTTAAAATGACTCATTATAGTGGACTATTAAATGATGTGAAATTAGAGAAAGCAGCGAAGAATTAAAAAGAGTGTAGCATTGCAAAAAGTGTGGACGAGCAAATGTGTTACCTTGTCTTTGGCTGAGTATTGCACGATCTTCGTGCTTTTCTGTTACCTTGAAATGTCAGAGAGTTCACACATACCTTATCTTGACACCACTTGTTCTGTGTCACTTGGTTCTCTTATTATGATTGAGGCAGGGTTGTGTGGAGGTCTCCTCTGTCTGTGTGTGTGTTTGTAAAGCTGCAACCTGACAGCTTGGGGAAAAAAAAACAACCTAAAAACCATAAAGGCTAAGAAACAGAACAAAACACTGGGCTCACACCTCAAAATTAATAAATGCGCTGCACACGGTTACACAAACTGACACATAAAGGCACACTTTGCTAGTACACACTGCCCGCGGCCTGCTTCTACCGTAATTTATCCACAGTGTGGCTAAAGTTGAAAAAAAAAAGAAAGTGAAACAGCAACCATAATGCTCTGAGTCACTGCATATTGTAATAGGGCCGAACATTAGCCTCAATCCCATATGCTGCAACAGTCAAGTCTAATCAGTTTTGAAGAGACCTTTAGAGAGACCTAAAAAAGGTCAAAAATCATTCCAAACCCTGCACCCATAAAAAACTATATACGGATGGGCAATTTGCTGTGCCCAAAGAGGTGACTATCATTACAACATGTAATTATCATTTTAACTAAACAAACTGCCATTATTGTTATTATTACTGGGTTTATGGTGGCCTTTGGTAGTGATGATGGCTCAATCGGGTTCTACCATACTCAAGCAGAAGCTGTTGAGTAACTTCTTCAGACGCTGTACTGTTATTCCATTTCATTACTCCCAAATGCATTGTGAATGGAAAACTTATGGTGGCCCTGAGAAGTCAAACTGAACCGCAACATAAGAAAACACCAGCAAAAGAAAAATGCTGCAAAAGCACATAAAAAAAAAAGTTAATTAAAACACAAAGGAAGTAGAAAAAAAATCTGAAAAAACGTGTTTTCGGGGGAGACAATATTGTGACGGACAAGATGTGGAAGTGACAGAAAACCAAACTATTAATATAAGTACTGCACTGAGACAGGCTTAATAGAAGCAGAGGATTCATCTGTGTTGTTAGAGAGAAAAAAATGCAGGTAATGTGTGTTTTAATTGCATAATTCATATAACACTGTAAACATATGTTTGCTATTAGCCACTTGCTGTTAGCTTGTCACTTTGGCAACTCTTCCAACATGTTGTTGTCCCCCAAAAATACTTCTGTTGCGTTTTGTACGTTTTGGGGTTTTTTTCCCTTAGTTTTGGAGTGAGTTTGACCCCTCAGGGCCACCGTAAAACTCACTTAGATGCTTATGCTACTCACTAGCTTACCATAAAATTTCTCTATATTCTCAGGTTGGGACACTGATTACTGTGGCACCGCACCACTTATCTTATTCTGTATTTCAGCCATGACATGTATGAAAGGGTAATGTAAAAGTCCAAATTTCATTTTGTGCTGTTACTAGAAATCCATCACAGTCAGATCTACACTTTGTTCAACCTGATCTCGACTCACTTTGTGTTTTGCTACAATGAGTGAAAATACACAGCTGTGGAAAGTACTCACACACTACTGTACACTTTTCTGGCTCAGATATACACTACACAGCCATATTCATATTCATATATTCACCATTATAATATTTATTTTAACAAATAGCATCCACCTGTAGGCTCTGATCACACTTTCCCAAGAATAAGTATACTACATTTGGCTTCATTTAATAATATTTAAAAGGGTCAAGTAGTCAGACACTTTAACTACAATGACTGATAAGCTGCAGCAGGTTTAGATGTAATTAGTACTCACGTTTTTTCCCCCCTATCAGGAACACGGATTGATTATGTGAGATTTTAATAACTAAATGTATGGAACTAGTCAGCTGCATCAATTAAACATATCAAATACTTTCTATTCCTATAAGCCTCTCTTCTATTAGGTTACAGGGTATTGGCGTATCACCAATTTCCTGCAGGTAAAGTTGCATTTCTCTACAGGGTAGGTTTTGTACAATATATTGAAAACGCATTGTGAGAATAAAAAGAGACACCAGCAGAAAGCACTGGATGGCTTTTGTAACCATATCGAGCACTGCATGTAATTTCATCGCCTCTGCACAATCTATCGTTTTCTTTTCTACTGTCTTGATAGCCTCCAAATAATGCGGGAATTCACTGTTTGCATTATTTGGGTCAGTGTTGGAGAATGAGAAAACGAGTGAGACTCTTCTCCCTATATCGAGACGCTTGAGTGCTTTTTAATGGTATTGTATCTGTATGTGGGGCTGGCTCACTATACTCAGATTTGAGTGTTCTTCAGAGACCCTCTGTGCAGCTCGGCGCTCTATTGTATGTTCTAATGGGGTAGAAACTGAAGCGATGCTTGAGCATGGTGGGACAGGAGGGAGATCATGCTATAAGACTTGTCACTCCCTGTCTTCATCACGGCAGCAGCCGATGCTCCCACGCTTTCCTGCATTATACAAAAGGATGTAAACATATAAAGGCCTGGTACTGGTAGTTATGTGTTGGTGAATATGGATAAATTAGATAAGGAACAGTGTTTTTGCTTTTGTGACTTGTTTTGGCTTAGACATACAACTAGTGGAAACCATCTGTCAACATATTTGCCGGCAGTGTGTTTTTGAGCTATTGTGCCATACACTGCTAATGGTAATCATGCTGCTCTCATACTTTTTGTTCCACAGTAACTTTTGTTGAGGACAATGCATTTTTCAGCATAATAGATTTCCAGGAACTTTCTCACCCATAAAGGAGCAATTTAACTCCTTGGAAAAACATCAAATTTCAAAATGCATTTTTTTTCTAGACAGGAAAAGTATAATGATGCCAAAGGCGACATTTATGCAAAATTAATTTGGCAAAAGCTAACACTGGTTATGAATAATCTCCCAAGACCTCTGATCCACTGATATGTTGTGTATACATGCGTGTCTGCACTTTAAGAGTGTGCTTTTTTTTTTGCTTGTTTCTGCCCATCTGAAGGAATTCAAGCTTTAAGGCTTCCCAGGAGAGGAAAGTACCCAAAAATCTCCCTTTTCCCTAAAATAATTACTCCTTGCTGGTGTCAAGTGAGGCTTGTGCCTGTATTCATTCATGTAAGCCAAATCGTGTCTCTTTAATTTCCCTGAATCTCATAATAGCAGATTCAGGGAAATGATATTTTACAATCCCAGCAGAAGCCAACTGCACATAGGAACTGACTGGGTTTAGGCTGGGCTTCATATCATTTTACGAGCATAAACAGAAACAAGTGCAATGAGAACATTGCGAACCAGACTTTGGTAGTCTTAAAAATTGGTATTTTAATAAAAGAGATCTTGAAGAAAAAGAAAGTTTATGTTTAAAGCACCAATGGAGACTGCAGGCAGAAAAACTCCCACATACATGAAATCAGTCAGACACAAACAGAAAGAAAAGCTAGAGGGCAGAGAGAAGAATACACTACAGAGGGAATGGGCAGAGCAGTGGAGAGAAGGCTATTGAAGTGAATAAGCAGTGTATGACTGTTTCTAATTAGGACAGCTCACAATCCGTGACATCAGAAAACAGCCAATCATTTCCTCTCATTTCACCCTTGTCAAGTGTGACATGTCTTTGCTTTCCACTCAAACCTTGAGCTTGTGGTGTCCGCACACACAAAAACACCCGTGCGTGCACGCAAATTAACGCACAGGCTGTCACTCACAGCTCGTTCCCTTTCGCCCCTGTCTGCCACATTCCTGGTCTCCATCCTCTCTTAAATTTCGCACTCTGTTGCATGCACTCAAACACGACAACAGCGATGCACACAACAAACATGCACCTACCCCACGGGGCAGGACAGTGTGTCTATTGAGACTGAGAGGGGAGTTATAAATAGTAGTCCTCATATCCTCTACTGCTGATAGCATCTTGCACTGTCTAGTCTTATGACATACACACATACACACATACAGATACATATAACGCTCAGAAATGCACACACAGAGATAAGTGTGTATTGTGAGTTGAGATTGTGAGGCTCACCTAGACAAAAGGCCTGATAACGTAGAAAACAAGCACACCAAAATCTGCATTTATCATAAAGGGGGTGTCATACCTATCTTTATATCACATATTAACCATAGATAGCCAGCTATCTGCTGGGTTCATGGGAGGAGAAACACACTGATATGACAAAAATTCCTCAGTGGCCACTTGCTAAATATAAACAGGCACAAAAATAGCTGTCGAAAAACAAAGGAGGAAAAACTGAGCAGGCAGCGCTGACCACTGACCGCTTGAACATTCACAAACAGTATATACCATCACTTTATTAAGAACAGAGTATATCTGATTATTGCATAAATGTAAATGTAAGTCTTTTACCAGCCTGTCTGTAAACAACAGCAATAACGCCACAGGGCTATAGTAATGTCTAACTGTATGCTTTAAAAGTAATATGGAGTCCAATGTTATAGAATTTAAGCCATTTAGGAGACTGTAGTACCTGCTTAATACATCTCACCCAATTACAGATGCTTTTCCCTAACAAGATCATCAAGGTCCGTCTGTCCACCTGCTAATGGTTTTTAAATTGTTTTCTTTCTTTGATATTAAGGCATTGCCAAAGGTTAAACTTACACCCACTAGTCACTTTGTTAGTTACACCTGTTCAACTGCTTGTTAATTCAAATCTAATCAGAGAATGACAGCAACTCAAAGCATGTAGATAGACACTGATAAAACAAAGTAATAAAGTTCAAATTGAGCATCTAAATGGGGATGAAAGGTGATTTAAGTGACCGTGAACCTCGTGTGGTTGTTGATGCCAGATGGCCTGGTTTGATCTGCTGGAATTTTTACACACATCCATCTCTAGGGTTTACAGAGAACGGTCTGAAAAAGAAAAATATCCATTGAGCAGCAAGTCAATGGGTGAAAATGCTTTGTTGATGTCAGAGAAGAATGGCTAGACTGCTTCAAGTTTGTAAGAAAGCAACAGTAAATCAAATAACCACTTATTGCAACCAAGGCATGGAGAAAAATGTCGCTGAATGCACAACAAGTCGAACCTTGAAAGAGACCAGGTGCAACTCCTGTCATTTGAAACAGAAAACTGAGGGTTTAATGCACATGAGTTCACAAAAATTGGACAATTGTACCCACTAGTAATCGCTGGTTTCAGCTGGGTAATCCTCCATGTCAAAAAAGCTCAGCTCACTTGGAAATGATTTCTTGAACAGTTTGAAGTCCTCTCAAATGTCCTCTCCAGTCACCAGATCTCTCCAACAGATCACTCTTGGGATCTGGTTATGTCATGTCAATGTAAACCAAAATCTCTGAGAAATATTTCCACCACTTTGTTGAATCTGTGCCAAAAAGAATTAAATACGTTCTGAAGGCAAAAGGGGTTCAACCTGTTACTAGCAATGTGTAACTAACAAAGTGGCTGCTGAATGTACAGCCATTACAGATGATATTTTAAAAAAGTTCTTTAGTAGAATCAAAGCTGCACATAAACCTATATGAGATTCTACAAAGTAAGACTCTTCAGGGTTTCCTTATAGTCTCAAATTGAACATTGAACTTTAGAAATGTCTTTCTACACACGGCACATTGTTCTACCGAAACTGGCTAACAAATATGCAAACGTTTCTTTGGGATTTACACGATCACAGTATTTTAAAACAATAAGCAGATCTCTGAGAGGCACTCTGAATAAGAAAGTACACTTTTAAAGGCTGTTGATGTGCTGTGGTGTGAACGAGTGGGGGGAGGCATACATCCTTTGTTTGTGTTGGATAATAATTGTAGGGAAACAGTAGCCTTCAACTGCAATAGCGGCTACACACACAGACAGAGAGCAAGGCTGTATTTGACGTCACAGAGGAATATTTTTGGCTTGAATGCAGTCCGGTTTAGCAGATAACACACACACACACACACACACACACACACACACACACACACACACACACACACACACACACACACAGACATGCACACAGAGGGGAAATAGAGACCTACTGGAAGTTTAACACACAGGAACACTGCCCGTGTGCACGCGTGTATGTTTGTGTACGTGTGTATTATTGCTGTGGTTCCTCTGTCAGGACTTTTTAACAAGCAATCGAGTCCCCACGGGGAAACACTGACAAAATAACATCATCCCTCCCATCCTCTCTCTCCCTTCCTCTTTCTCTTTCCATTTGTCTCCCTGTGCTTGCCCTCTTCTCCCACTCACTCTCTTCTCTAATAAGTCCAATATCTTCCTCTCTATGTCTTCCTTTCTTTTTCGTTAGCGCTCCATCCAGAGGCCCTGTCTGTTCTCACCTCCCTCTATCCATCTTGCCCTCTCCCACTCACTCCCTATCTCTTCTAATAAAGCCAATATGCTGCTACCCTCCTCTGGGAACCAAATCTTACACCTAAGCAGAAACAGCCATCCTCAATTCTTGGAGGGTAATTTAACATTTTACCTTAAAAATCCTCTTATTAAAAATGAACAGCCGCATAAGATGTCACTGAAAAAGAAAAGCCTTGTTATTTCTGTAAACTTTTTTTTGGACCTTGCTGAGTGTCCTTAAAATAAGGCATAAAAGAAAAAGTCTGATGTGACAGATGTTTGCAAGTGGGGAGAGGAATCACGCAAAAATGTAGTAATCTGATTACAGTGGCATCTTCCCCCACCACAGCCCGGCTTGTTATTTATCTCAGCACTATTATCTCTGCTCTCACTCTGCTTTGACAGACTGTGCATTTTCACACCTGCCACACAGACAGAAAATGTGGAGATCATTATGAAAATTATCATCACTATCGAAAATTGCCAAAATCAGCAGCCATAACCATTATAATTAGTCCCGGTATTTTTGCTGTGTACCTAGTTGCCTAATTTCCGTCTTTCCCTCCATTATTTTCTTACTATTTTAGGTTTTCGTTTTCTTCTTCTCCTTCCTAGTTTTGCACCCTTCAGTTATCTTTTTCTTTTTTTAAAATAAATCCTTAGTTTCTTGGCTTACGTCTTACCTCGTTCTTTTAAATGAAAACAAACATAACACCAAAAAATTCCCACCACATGAGCTGTGGTGCTAATCACAATAAAATAGGAATTTTGAATTAGGAAGTCGCTGCACGCCCTTATTGAACACATAAGTAATATTTTGACAAGAAACCTCTTTGTAAGGATTACTTATTGAAACATGTTTTCTTTCCAAGTACTGAATAAAGTAATCCTGTGTGGAAGCACTTAGTGTGCAGTCGCCTTAAAGAGTTTTAAAGAACGGGAAGCGTTTAACACGAGAGTTTGGTACAATGCAAAGAAAATAAAAAAGAGGGAGATATAAAACTGTAACGTTTAAGAGCTGTTTATTAGGAAATTATAATGCACAAGAAAGCTGCACGCAAACACATAACTCACAAATGGCACACATTATGTGGTCGCATTACGATGTTTGTGCACGCAAGCATGCGCGTCTTGCACACCGTCTACTCAAGGTAAGGAGATAAGTCTTGTTTGTGTGTGCGTGTATCTGTGCCAGAGGGCTGTGTATCATGCTGAGTTTATTCCAAAGACACAAACAACATAATATAAACCTCAGCTCAAACAGAATGGAAGAACACCCACTACCCAGGAAAAACAAGGAAATCAAAGGCCTCAAAGGCCAGATTTACACAGGAACAAAACACCCTAGACCTACATTTATGGAGTCGTAAAACAGCCCAGAAGAAAGGCTGAGATGACTTGGGGGAGCATGAATACGTAACTGGTGTGAAATCATTTTTAGTTTAATGGCATGTTTTCAGGAACAGCATTAGGATACCTCAGATTTACCTTTAGGTATATAACAGAAAGTTTGATCTTTCAGCTGGAGTTGAAGAAATGCAAGCTCGGATAAATAGGGACAAATCAGCCAGTGCAAATTAGCATCGCCGGCTCAAAATGGATAGCCTAAGACTGTCTAAACCAATACCTAAAAATTTGGATTAGGATGTTTTTTACCCACAGTTCATTGGTAGCTGAATCCAATTGCATCTCTTCCAACACTTGTTTTAATGTGTGCAGATATTTTTTTTACATTCAAGTGAGGCAAGTCATAAAGAGCATAGTCGTGCAGCTGTTAAATGGAACTGATCACATTCTGTATACTGTAACTTATATTTGGTGGTAAATCTCACAGATTAAATCTCGTGTTTTTTGCTTTCTGGTTGAGGGTTTTATGAAAGCAGCCACCTCCAGGGCTGAGAAATGAAGAAAATGTGCCCCAAACAGCAATTTCTTGCACAGCCACTTGGGACTGACTCCAAAAATATGTCACTCCTCACAGATTCATATACTGAAATGATCAAAATTAGAGCAGAAATTTAAAAACGTTCATTCATAACAACTGTGTTATAAAAATTATTCACATTTTTAAGTTCTATAAAGGCTTAGTTGCTGAAGTTTTGGTACTTTGGACATACTTTAATCTATACTATTGTTTTCAGGATACTTGAATTTCAAACTCATTACTACTTTCAATACCACATTAGATTAGAACGGTCCAAAAAGTAATATTTATGACAACATAATTTTAGGTTCTCTAATGTAGTGCAAAAAAGCTAAAAACCAAAAAAGCCAATAATATTTTTATGCTGGCTGGGGTCATTCTGTGCTTCTCCATCTGATTTTCATTGATTCCATCAGATGGAATTGTTTTTTCAGTCTGCCACTGTTTCTGTTTAGTTAATGCTAGCATTTTCTCTGCTTAAATCTGGGATTTTAAGAGAATCATAACACATTTTAGACACAAATATTTGCGTTATTCTGTTAAAGTGATAATGTAGTGACAATATTTGCCGCCTAGCAACATTAACATTATCGTTTCATCATTAGCCTTAGCCACTAGCCACTATCCAAATAACTTAAAAGATGGCTAATGAGACTATTGGGTACTTGCTAATAATTAAATGACTATCTATATGGGATTGTTATTTGTGTTGTTAGAAAAAAACACACACATTCTGAAAGCATCTGCTGTAATCTGATGTGCATCTTGCTAGATATTGTAACTACACACTAGAGACACAGTGTGTAGCTACAACAGCGACACAGGTATAAATGGTGCTTAAAAGAAAATTAATGTGTGAAAAATTGATCTACACAAAATCGCCATCATCATCATTAGATTAGATTAGATTAGATAGAACTTTATTAATCCCTCGGGTGGGTTCCTCTGGGAAATTCGATTTCCAAAAAAGCACAGCACCGACAGAAGTTACAGAGTTACAGAATATTATATATATATATAAATATATATATATATATATATATAGCTGGATAGCGTAGTGGTTAAACTACACGCCTTTGGAACAGAGGATCGCAAGTTTGATTCCTGCCTGGGGCGTCTGTATCCAGTAAGGGTCCTAAGGCTAGACCCCCTATGCTAAGCAAGCCTACCGCAGACATGAGCGAGACAGATAAATATGAAGGCATGCCGGCTCGGACGTCGCCCGGATCAACAAGGTCCGCGTCAGGTGTTGAGGAACCAGGGCACCCTGACGAAAAGTGGGCTACTGGAACAAGAAGGCATCGGTGGGCAAGGGACGAAAACAGGGCGTTGTTGGAATGCTACTACGCAAGCAACCCCGGCGGAAGGGGCTACATGAATAGGATGAGGGACCTATGGATTCTTCGCTACCCAACATCCACAATGACGGCGAAACAACTAGTAGCTCAGTGTTCCAACATTCGAAAGAAGGGACTGCTCTCACAGCTAGAGATTGACGAGGTACAACACAAATGCTACGGCAAGGAGGAGTCAGGACGCCAGGTCAGGGGAGATATCATCACCCCCACCCGAGATTGGGTACATAGCCCCAAGTGCGATAGGAGAAGGATCGTTGAGTGCGAGAGGAACTGACCTGAAAAATAGGATCATGGCCAAGCTTGAAACCTGGATCCCCCGTAGCCGGTTACCAAGATTACGTGAAGTACCCTCAGAAGGTCTGCTAGATGATGTTAATGCAGCACTACGGGCAATACCTACAACCACGATTACCGACACTAACAAGCTGATCTACAATACGGCAGCAGTGATCAGTGAGATGCTTGGCTACAAGTTGAACAGCCACAAGGGGCAGTACCCTCCATGGAGAAGGACGCTAGAGGGCAAGATCAAAGTAGCACGGAGGGAGGTTAGCCAACTAACAGAGTTGCAGAAAGGTGCGACAAATAAGGTGCCTAAGAAATACAGCAAGCTGTCCATACCTGAGGCCTTGGAAACTGCCAAGCAAAGACTCACAGCCTTGGCCAGCCGCTTGAGGAGGTACGCCAGAGAGATAGAAGGCAGGAGAATAAACCAGCTGTTCTCCACAGAACCAGCAAAGGTGTACTCTCAGTGGCAAGGGAACAATAAGAGAACAGCACCACCAAGGTTGGAGACGGAGCAATACTGGAAGAGCATATGGGAGAAGGATGCAACCCATAACGGCAATGCTCAGTGGCTAGTGGATCTGAGGGCAGACCACAGCGACCTCCCTGAACAGGGTCCAGTAACCATCACAGTGGCAGATATCCAAGAAAGGGTCTCCAGTATGAAGAGTTGGACAGCACCAGGGCCCGACATGGTTCACGCCTACTGGCTGAAGAAGCTGACTGCACTCCACGAGCGTCTGGCAGCACAAATGAACCAGCTGCTAGTTAACGAGAGACACCCGGAATGGCTAACTGAAGGCCGGACGGTCCTGATCCCCAAGGACCCCAAGAAGGGACCGGTCCCCTCCAACTACCGACCAATAACCTGCCTCAGTACTACATGGAAGCTCCTGTCAGGCATCATATCGGCTAAGATGAACAGGCACATGGGTCAATACATGAGCGGGACACAGAAAGGAATTGGCAAGAATACCAGAGGTGCAAAACACCAGCTACTGGTAGACAGAACAATCAGCCGAGACTGCAAGACCAGACTGACCAACCTGTGCACTGCCTGGATTGATTACAAGAAGGCCTATGACTCAATGCCCCACAGCTGGATACTGGAATGCCTAGAATTGTACAAGATCAATGGGACCCTAAGAGCCTTCATCAGGAACTCAATGGGGATGTGGCGTACAACACTAGAGGCCAACTCCAAGCCCATAGCACAAGTTACCATCAAGTGCGGGATCTACCAAGGAGATGCTCTGTCCCCACTGCTGTTCTGCATAGGCCTGAACCCCCTCAGTGAGATCATTAACAAGACTGGCTACGGATACCGACTACGGAACGGAGCAGTTGTCAGCCACCTCCTGTACATGGATGACATCAAGCTGTATGCCAAGAGTGAACGAGACATCGATTCACTGATCCACACTACCAGGCTATACAGCAATGACATTGGAATGTCGTTCGGACTGGAGAAGTGTAGTCGGATGGTAACAAAGAGAGGGAAGGTAGTCAGAACTGAGGGGATTGAACTACCAGAAGGCAACATTGCAGACATAGAGGACAGTTACAAGTACCTGGGGATCCCGCAGGCAAATGGGAACCATGAAGAGGCCGCTAGAAAGGCTGCAACCACCAAGTACCTGCAGAGGGTCAGGCAAGTCCTGAGGAGTCAGCTGAATGGTAAGAACAAGATCCGGGCCATCAACACGTACGCCCTGCCCGTGATCAGGTACCCTGCTGGGGTAATAGGCTGGCCAAAGGAGGAGATAGAAGCCACTGACATAAAGACAAGAAAGCTCCTGACCATGCATGGAGGGTTTCACCCCAAGTCCAGCACCCTGAGGCTGTACGCTAAGCGGAAGGAAGGGGGCCGGGGACTAGTGAGTGTCAGCACCACAGTCCAGGTTGAGACAACGAACATCCAAGAATACATTGGGAAGATGGCCCCAACTGACCGAGTGCTCAGTGAATACCTCAGGCAGCAGAAACCCAAGAAAGAGGAGGGAGACGAGGAACCATCATGGAAGGACAGGCCCCTGCACGGTATGTACCACCGGCAGATAGAGGAGGTGGCTGATATCCAGAAATCCTACCAGTGGCTGGACAAAGCTGGACTGAAAGACAGCACAGAGGCACTAATCATGGCAGCACAAGAACAAGCTCTGAGTACAAGATCCATAGAGGCTGGGGTCTATCACACCAGGCAAGACCCCAGGTGCAGGCTGTGTAAAGATGCCCCAGAGACAATCCAGCACATAACAGCAGGGTGCAAGATGCTAGCAGGCAAGGCATACATGGAACGCCATAACCAAGTGGCCGGCATAGTGTACAGGAACATCTGTGCCGAGTATAACCTGGAAGTCCCGAGGTCAAAATGGGAGATGCCCCCAAGGGTGGTGGAGAATGACCGAGCTAAGATCCTGTGGGACTTCCAGATACAGACGGACAAAATGGTGGTGGCTAACCAACCGGACATAGTGGTGGTAGACAAACAGAAGAAGACGGCCGTAGTGATCGATGTAGCGGTTCCGAATGACAGCAATATCAGGAAGAAGGAACACGAGAAGCTCGAGAAATACCAAGGGCTCAGAGAAGAGCTCGAGAGGATGTGGAGGGTGAAGGTAACGGTGGTCCCCGTGGTAATCGGAGCACTAGGTGCGGTGACTCCCAAGCTAGGCGAGTGGCTCCAGCAGATCCCGGGAATAACATCGGAGATCTCTGTCCAGAAGAGCGCAGTCCTGGGAACAGCTAAGATACTGCGCAGGACCCTCAAGCTCCCAGGCCTCTGGTAGAGGACCCGAGCTTGAAGGATAAACCGCCCGCAGGGGCGTGCTGGGTGTTTTTTTATATATATATAATACACACACACACACACATATATATATATAAATACAGAGACAATATAAATAAAATATACGAAGGGGATAAATAGAATAAATAGGAATAAAAATAAAAATACAAGTGAATTGCACATTTCAAGTATTGAGTCTATTGCACTGTTGACTATTTACAAAAGTATTGCACAAAAGGTATTGCACAGTGAGGTGAAGAGGCACTACAGCTTAGTTGTTCCCCCCTCCTTTGTCCTCCTGTCTCCCCTCCCTCTCCCCTCCAGGGAGGAGTTAAACAGTCTGATGGCGTGTGGGACAAAGGAGTTTTTAAGTCTGTTAGTTCTTGTCTTTGGGAGAAGCAACCTGTCACTGAACAGACTCTTCTGGTTGTTAATGGCCGTGTGCAGAGGATGTCTGGCATTGTCCATAATGTCCATCAGTTTCTTTAATGTCCTTTTCTCTGCCACTGTCACCAGAGTGTCCAGCTTCATGCCGACCACAGAGCTAGCCCTCCTGATCAGTTTCTCCAGCCTGGATGAGTCCTTCTTTGCTGTGCTGCTCCCCCAGCACACCACAGCATAGAAAAGTACTCCAGCAACCACCGACTGGTAAAACATCCTCAGGAGCTTCCTGCAGATGTTAAAAGACCTCAGCCTCCTGAGGAAGTACAGTCGGCTTTGGGCTTTTTTATACAGGTGCTCTGTGTTGCATGACCAGTCTAGTTTATTGTCCACCCACAGCCCGAGGTACTTGTACTTGTTGACCACCCCCACCTCCTCCCCCTCTATCTGAACCGGCAGTGGACCTGCTCTAGACCTCCCGAAGTCATCATCATTTATAAAAGATTTTCTCACACTTTAATCACAAAACCTATATGCTAAAACATAAGATAGTGAAAAAGAGCATGCCTCATCCCCCATCACATAACCTCCTCCTACTCTGACATACAACTATATGGAGGCAAATCAATACCGCATAATGTGCTGATAGTTTCCCCCACAGAGATGCATCAGTCAGCTGCCATGGTCACTGCTAACTATGCTGGCAGTATCAGTGATTCATCACCGCTGCCACCGACAGCTACTGACACCAAGAGACCTACTTTGAAGAGGATGACACAGAGCAGGGAGGGCAGGAAGAATGGATGGAATGAGTGGCAGAAAGACAGATGAGGGGAAGGCAGCAACAATGGCAGAGAGCAAGAGGGGGAAAAAAGAGAAAACAAGCAGAAAAATTAAAAGGTGATGATGAAGTAAGAAAGATAATGGGATGAAGCAGGGAGACAAATATATAGACATAGTTCTATATACAGTGTTGAAGGTGGTACAGTGACAGTTAGGCATTGAATGTTTTTCTCTGTTATTTCTTCCGAGTGAGATGAAATATCTACATCAGTCACTTGTATGTGTTCTAATGACACAGCGGTGTTTGATCTAATGAAAGGAAGCAGCAGGAACAGCTACTATCAGATCTAAAATATAGTAATCAACAAGTTTTCTAGACCATATACCAAGAGAAATAGAGATGATAATTTGTTATGACAGCCATTAAAGTTATATTGCTCCCCTCATCCCAATACAAAAAAAAAGAGCTTTTTCAGAAATGTTGATCATCGTCCTTAATCACATCCTGTCATTGACCAGCCAGGAAAAACTTGGTTTGCAATGAAGGAAATGTTTCTCTTTCATCTTTCACAGGAGCACTGTTCAACTCCTCTTCCACCCACACATTTGTCTTTAAAGTAGAGATATGTTTTTTCTTATTTTCTCTCACATATACATATGGATCCATATCGTGCATGTGACCGAAGTTTTGAATAATGAGCTCGTGGCTATGTTTGATGTCACAGAGAGAAGAGCACTTTAATATGGTTTCCATCAATATGATCTCAGGTAGGACCCAACGCTACTCTGAGCAGCACAATACACAGTAAATGCAGCTTCCTGTCCCACAAATAACACCAAATGGATTTTAACTAGTTTTGGTGAAGAAAACGGGCAACGTAGCTAAGATGTTCTTTATCATTCTATCTACTGTTGCAAGCCATTTTACAAACAGGGGAAACAGTCCAGAAAACTTGGCAGTCGTAAAATCTTCAACATTATTTTTTTTTAACATGGCCAACATGGGAGCGTATGGAAGCCCATTTCCGCCACAAAATATCTATAACTTGAAATTTCGAGTTATCTTTCACAATATTTTGAGTTATATTCTTAACACACACAGTTATTCTTATTAACTCAAAATTTTGACAAAAACAACTCGGAATTTTGACTTATTAACTCAAAATTTTGAGAAAAGTAACTCTTAGCATTGCCAGTCTGTGATCTACATGAATGACTTGATTTTCTTGTTATCCGGAAGGATTTGGCTCAGAGGAATGCTCACTTAAAACCGTATCATAAGCTACCAATGTATAGCAACAAATTGGCCCTTTCGAGAGTGCGTTTGCCGATAGTAACGCCATGATTCAGCTAATAACACAAGGATTTCATCATTTGTGAAGCCACGCTGAAAATACTCAGCAATGTGTGCATTCACAACTGTAGCTTAGCTGTATCATTTGTAGCTGAGGACTTCAGCTTCCTGGTAACAAGGAAATGATGTCATTCACGAAGATTACTGATTGGCAGTGCTAACTCAAAATTTTGAATTTACTTTTCTCAAAATCTTGAGTAATCTACATCAAAATTTCAAGAAATAGAACTCAAAATTTTGAGTTATGGATATCGTTTTTTTGTGGCGGAAATGGGTTTCCATAGAAGTGCCTTAAATGTGCACTTTTTAATGTATTTTTTATGCAACATAGCTGGCTGCAAAAAGACTTCTACTTATATTAAACACTGTCAGACACTGGCCCGTTTTGAATAAAGACAGATCTAAGTAAAAGCCTTCCTGATAAATTTATGGGCTCATTCACACTTTTTAGGCCTCATGCTCTTCATACCTGGTTTCAGAACACCAAAAGCCTTTCCTTCACTTCCTGTAGCTTTGTTAACAAGGCGTGTTTCACACAGCTTGTATTAGTAAGGCTAAATCCCTGATTACATGTACGTCCCACAATAAGCAGGCAGTTTACCAAATAAACCTTGTGCTCCAGCATGTGTGGTGTTTGTTCTTATACTGTGTGGACTGGATTTCAGAATATGCCATTTCCAATTAAGAATGAGAAATGATAGGTTTATGGTTTGTTTTTAGAAGCTCCACAATGACAAGTGAAGGAGGCAGTGCTTCTGTTTGGGAGAAAATAGACAGATCTTGGCTTAAAGGAAGGAAGGTCTTAAAGCAACCGTGTCACGGTACTGGGTCGTGTGACCCAGTGTTTGAGTTTTATGTATTTTTGCATTCATTTTCGATCTAGTTAATTTCTAGGTTGCTGTTTAGTCCTTATTTCTTAGTTGTTTCTGTCATCTCCCCCTGTACTCAGTCTCCCTGGTTCCTTCCTGCGTCTACGTTTCGCGTCTATGCAGTTATGTTAAGTTCATGTCATGTTTTATCTCCATGTCTATGTCTCTGTGTTTCCTGTTTTATTTTGGAAGAGTCTGGTGTTCTTTGTTCATTGTAGTTAGTGTTACTCTCCCCTGTATTGTCATTATGTTTCATTCTAGTCAACTGTGTTCTCATGTGTCTCCACTTCCCCTGATCACCTCATGTGTGTATTTAAGTTCTCAGTCTTCCTTTGTTCGTCGTCGTGTTGTCTGTGTACCTCCCCTCTGGTCAAGTTAAGTGTTTTTCAGGATTCTGTGCAGTTCATGTTTGCCATTTGGTTTATGTTGTTTTTCATGCAGCCGCACGATGAGGTTCGGTGCAGGTCATGTTCATGTCTGTTTTGTCACGCCATTTGGTTCATAGTTTCCATGCATCTGCACAGCATTCTGTTCACAGTAATCATAGTTATTCCTTTCAGTCAGGTTAGTGTTTTTCCAGTTTAGGTTTTTGGTTAGTTGCAGTCTCTGTCCCTGTTATGTTTTGTCCACTCCCCTCTGCATCAGCCCAAATAAAGGCTCGCTTTCAGTTTAAGTTCACTCCTGTCTCCTTGCCTGTGTTCGCGCCTGGGTCCACCAAACACACTCTCCACACGGTGTGCCCCCGCTGGCCGTGACAAACAGTAGCCAAAACCCTGTCTCAGACAGGGGCAAATTGATAAGCTTTAAATCCAACAATAATAACATGGAGCCATATATGAGTACAATGCGTCCACCATCAAAGAAGTAGGAAAGAGAATAGTGAGAGACTGTAGGGTACGTTATCTCCAATAAATACATGCATTTTCATTCAGACACTTCCTTTTATGTTAGCAAAGTACTATATAAGCGCTATGCCCCGAACCCTATTGTCATCACTAAGCTGTCCTATTTCTGTTTGATTGGCTGCCAGCGAGGCCTGCAGCGTAATTGGCTTCATTTCATTGGCCAAGCAGATGGACAGCACTCCTGGGAGGACTCCATCAGGCGATATCTGTTAACAACATGCACAGAGTTTCACACAAACAAACACACAGACATACACATGAACAGGGCTAGAGGGGAACTCCCTAATGCCTAATGTACCTTTTACCATCACAGATGGGTCACTTACATTTCTGGGCACAAGAGAAATGAGACTGGACAAAAAAAGTGGAGTGTGAAAGATTGGAGTGGAGGGGTCAGCTGAAAAGGCACAGAGTATATCAATTTTGTGATTTTCTTTTAACTTCAGTTTTTTTTCAATAAGCAGAAGAGATAAATATTACAGCGTTAAACAGTTTTCACTTTTGTACAAAGTTAAACTTACAATGGCGTGAAAATGTCTGGCTAATTAATTATGTTTGTCTTTCTGATAATCATTAGTTTTGCACCAATTAGTCAGTTAGTCATTTATACATCTTTAATCAACATGAAAACAACAACAAAAGTTCAGATTGGAATTTTGGGCAAAAAACACCAAATATTTGCTTTAATGTTCTCAAAATTGAGGATCCACTGCCTCAAAATTGTCTCATATAAAAGAAAACCAAATATTTGGAGGTTGTGAAGCATCTAAGGAGCTAAGGTTGCATTGTGATGATCTTTTTTTTTGTTGGTCAACCCAATCTAGGGGTGTCAAACATAAAGCCTGGGGGCCAGAATAGGAATTGGACTTTTAACAGTATTTTTTTTTATACAGTTTTACAGCTTTTCATAATGATCAGACCTTACCCTTTGGGCGACCGTGGCTCAGGGGGTTGGGAAGCGTATCTGTAACCGGAAGGTCGCCGGTTCGATCCCCGGGCTCTCTGTCCTGGTCGTTGTGTCCTTGGGTAAGACACTTTACCTACCGCCTGCTGGTGTTGGCCAGAGGGGCCGATGGCGCGATATGGCAGCCTCGCTTCTGTCAGTCTGCCCCAGGGCAGCTGTGGCTACAACTGTAGCTTGCCTCCACCAGTGTGTGAATGTGAGAGTGAATGAATAGTGGCATTGTAAAGCGCTTTGGGTGCCTTGAAAAGCGCTATATAAATCCAATCCATTATTATTACCCAAACCCATTCATACTACACCAAAGAAGTTAAGCAACAGATACGGAGAAGTCTAGGCAGCGAGCTACCAGAACTTTTTCTGTAATTTTACACATTTATCATGTAGAAAAACTGAGCTGCACTGATGAAATTGCACTTCTTTGTCTTATATTGTGACCCCTCAGGGATTAAATGTGGGGTTAAACATCTTTACACTGACAGAAAGAGAAGTTTCTCTCATAAGGCCCATTTAAAATCAAAGTGGGCTGCATGTGGCTCTCAGTGTAAAATTAATTTGACATCTCTGGTGTCATCTTTCAGAGGCTTTTGTTAGGTTTTAGTTTGTGCATATGGCTTCATACCTCTAACTTTACATACTTTCAGTACATATAGCTGTTGCAAAAGATGTTGCAAAATTTGTGTGAGCAATTTAAACCACGTTGATTGACACATTGATGTGGTATCAAACTAACATAAAAAAAAGATATTATAGATCTGTTTCCACATAGTTTTCTCCAGATCAAGAAATAATGAAACTAAAACATATGAAGCATTCACTTATTTGTAGAGAACATACGGGAAGTGCCAAAGACCGTGTGCGCTAGTTAAAAGCCACGTGTGATAGAAAACAAAAATGAGTCATCTGTGATGCTGGTTAGGGGCTGAACATCTTGAAGAACATCAGGGTCGTCCTCACGCGGCCTCGCTGTGATCTCTCGTATGAGGACTGAGGACAGTAATGCTATCCGACTCGAGTCGTGAGTGGAGGGGAGCATCTGTGGATCAGTGCTCGCACAACAGAGGGGGAGAGACTCAACTGGGTCACAAACACGTTTGTACAGCAAGGTTTGAGCAACACGCGTTTTCAAAGGCAGCAGACATCGAACTCTTCCCGCAACCACTCCCCAAACACACACACACCCCCAAAAACACAAGGACTCGGTATTTCTCTCGATTTTTCTTTTCTTCTGGTTGGTGCGGTGTTTAAAACAGGACTCTGACCGACGCAGATGCTCCTGAATTTACCCCTGAAAGTCATGTGCGTTTTATGTGAAGTTGCAGTGGGAGAGAAGAGTGGAAGGTAGAGGAGACGAGGGGGGAGGGGAGGAGAAGAGAGGAGAGGGGGAGGAGATTAGATGAGAGGAGAGGAGACAAAGTTGCTGACCCACTTTGTAGCTCTCAAAGTTTCAAATCCTCTTTAAAGAGAGACTGAGTTGTGGCCAAGAATTTGGCAAGACACACACACACATGCACGCATCATATATCATGCATTAATTCACACACACAAACGTGAAAAGACACAAACATAATTGTCAGGCCCTTGACCTTAGACACCTTGAATAATGAAGGAAGTGCTGCTTTTATTTGACAGCGCATTAGCTCTTTACATCACCTAATAATGGCAGCACTGAACCACACTAACACACACTTGCACACAGTTCTGGTAGTGCTCGATACGGTTTGTTAGTTTTCTCATTTGACTTGGTCTATTTTAGTCTTGCAAAACCCTCTTTCTCATTCCTCCTCTCTCTGATCCTCCTTCCATTGTCTCTCTCTTTTATCTTCGCTTTGCTTTTTCTTCTTCTTCGGTGCTTTTTCGTGTCCCTCCTCTCCCTCTCCTCACGCCTCTGTTGGTACATCTCCTCCGTTCACCTCTCTCTCTCTCTCTCTTTCTCTCTCTCTCTCTCTCTCTCTCTCAGAGCATTTTGTTGATGTCACTGATAAGATCTGCATGTGATTGGCTGGGCCAGATAACAGATAAGAGTGTGATTTGTTTAGGGAGCTTTTTCTCTTCCTATCACACCCCTGCCGACTGCAGTCAAATTAATGAACATTCACACATCTACATGCACACAGGCGCACACTTTACATGTGGGAATACAGTGGGAGAGATTGAGGAATAGAGATCTAGAGTAAGAGAGATCAGAGAAAGAAACAGAAAGCTAAGAAAAAAAAGAGGGAGATAGATGGGGTACAGTGGTGGGGGGGGGGAAACAGTTGCCCTAATTTGCAAATCATTATGAGTCACATATTTATAGCCAAATCAGCCAAAGGGGAAAATATTTCTCTCCTCTTCCTCCTCCTTTTTTTTGCTTCACTTTCATTCCCCCCTTTTCACGCCTGACTTGCTTGTTTGTAAAAGATTCTTCTAAAGATGAAGAAGTGTTATCTCTTGCTAAGCTCACCAATTATTTTCATCCCATCTTTCAATGCTCACTGATGCATCTTCTATAGCAGTTTTTATTCAAAAAATAAACAAAAAACTCCGTCTTTATTCTGAGCGTCCATCTATTTCAAATTTGGAGAGGAATTGAGAAAAGAAACAAAAGAAACTTCAAAGGTTTGGAAAATTTGAAATCAGTAAACGGAAAGCAAATTTAAACCTTAACTTCTGACATATCAGGTTTCCTTTCTTTTGATTGCCATACTAATTTCAAAGAAGACTAGCATGGTCTGGAATCCGACCAGTTTTGAAGACTGATATCGGTACCGGTATATGTGATTTAAAAATCTGATATATTGATATGTCTATTTATTTATGATTGCTTACTAAGACGAGCTAAAAAAACTGTATTGATTTAATGTCAAAGTCACAGATTACTCTTTGCGCTCTGCCAGACTCTGCTCGGATCAGCTGGTTGTCCAAACACACCACAAGCACAACAACTAATAGGGAGTGCCAACACTCATAACGTGGTTGACAGATGTTTCTTCTGCCTCTTCTTTAGTTTTAAAATGTTCACTTACTGACTGTTATCAAATAGCTAATAATGGTTTGCCTAATTTTAGCTAACATTGTCCCCAACAATATATCTCTGACCTGTACTATTAACCCTTGTATGGTGTTCGGGTCTGTGAGACCCGTGTTCAGTTTTTGTCAAAAGAAAAATTAAACAATTAATTATTTTTTCACGTGTAAATGTGTTGTGTCTTTCCACTCACTCCACTTGATTATAACTGATTTATTTATAACATGTTATATAAAAGAAAAACGAGAAGCACATTAATTCATAAATGTGATCTAACAAAGGTAAAGGGAAAAAATTAACCATGTTTGCTGTTCATATGTCTTGTAATTGGGATGAAGTAAACATCTGTTGAGTAATTTAACATAAAATTGTTTGATAGTGTTAATTTGGAAAGCCAAAACTCTAGCGGGTCCACCAGACCCATGAACACTGGCTGAGTAACAAAAATACGAACACCACACAAGGGTTAAAAGCCAAAAACTGTGTGTGTGTGTGTGTGTGTGTGTGTGTTTGTTTTTGTGTGTGTGTGTGTGTGTGTGTGTGTGTGTGTGTGTGAGGATTTTCCTTTATATTGGAGGCAAAGATCAAGTCTCCATGAGGTAAATCATACATTTGTTAGGAAAAACATATATAATCGTGCAGTATTAGTTATGTTCAGTGTATAAATGCTTGTATGTTAATGTTAGACCATCTGAGGTGTTTGCATGTGGGTCCGTGTGATCTCTCACATGTAAAAAAGAAAAAGAAAAAAAAGGCAGAGGGAAAAGACAGGTGAAATGGAAACAACAGACCCTTTGCATCCTCCCTAAGGCCATCACCCAGATACACATACAGTACATTCATCCCATTGTGCCTATTCTAGCCAATTACACAAGGCTTCAATTTTAGCATTACTGCATCCAGATCTCTGTTTGTATGGATGCATGCACAGCATCCACTCAGCCTCTTGTCTGGAGGCTGCGCATGCAATCGTAATGAGGAATGAGGCTCACATGCTAGAGAAAGACTATTTACAGGATAAATGACACTGTGTAAACAATAGTGTATTTCTTGTTTTGTAAAATCTTCCAATTCAAATGTGGAAGTGTTGAAGCTTTGCAAAGAAAGGAAGTACTTTTTGCGCACAGTGAGTTATCATCTGTGGGCAAACGGAGCCAAAGAAAAAGCGTGCTGTTTCAGCTCTATCCACACTATCTACTGTGGAGAGTTCAGATTATAATGGCGTCCTAGAGTCAGCCAGTAATTCTGAAAAATCGACACTTGGAAGGGACATTTGAGCTCTTGAGAGTCCTGATATTTCAGAACCCTGCAAGTGACTGACAGTTGCAGGAACTTCTAAAGTGCCCCAGAGGAAGAGCTGTTAACCTCGGCGTACACAATATCTAGCTGCTCAGATGGACGAGCACTGGAAGTTGAAAACCTAATCTGGTGGAGCTTGCGCTGAATTGCTAGAAGGATTGGCAGGTAACACAGAGAAACTGTCCAATCTGCAGCGAGAAAATTCAGATGTGTGCCAAAACTGAGGTTTGTGTACAGCGTGTTGTGCTGTGGAATCCAGTGCATCGAACAAAAGTGTCACTCAACATCCCGTCACAAATATTTGGGGACATAGTGTTACACACTCACCGAGCAGTGCTTCATTTTTCTCCATTTAAAAAAAAAATACTGCACTCTCCACACTGACTCTCTACCTTGACAATCCAGTGAAATCTTACAGCATCTTCTCTACAGGGAAAACTCAGAGCATCCTCAAACTACTGAGGTGGCAAATTCACTGATCATTGAAGTGTTAAAATCTGGTTACACAACCAATAATTGAATCTTGACTGATTTTGTTTATAATGTCTCATTCTCCCTTTTCCTCTTTTTTTAAATTTCTCTTTCTCCCTCCCCTTCGGTGTTCCTACACTGGCCCCCCCTCTCGTCCTCCCTCTGCAGTACAGTCTTTATCCTATTACAGCCTCCTGCTTCTGTGTAGCAGTTTCACTTGTAGACACAATGAAAACTGGCAGGATACATTACTTAGCACCATACTCCTCCCACCCTTTGTGGTTCTCTCTTCCTACCCATCACCACCACCCCCAGCACCCCTCACCTCCTTTTCATCACTCTAGCTTTCAACAATGAATACATTTTTTCATCATGCTGTTATTTTCCCCCCTCCTTTGGATTTCTCTCATTTTATCTTGCTTCAATTTGTTTAGTTTTCTGTGTGCAGCTTCACTTCCTTTTCGTACTACAGCATGCACCTCCCTGCTAATGAATGAGCTGTTGCTGTCATGCTTTTCTCTCGCTACCAAAACCGAAGATTACAAACCATTTTTGACATTATTCTGTCTTCGACACGTAGAAAAATGCTTTTGCAGAGGAAAACACAGTCGGATTGTAACTGATGAGCTCAAGTTAAGAAAAATGGAAACAAAGAAGAGGCGCTGTAAAGGTGGAATTGCTGGAGATAAGATTTTCAAGCACAGCAAAACTCCATCTGAATGAGTAAAAGTGGCTCTTTAGCCTCTTTTAACATCTGAGAGAGATGAAAGGGTCACAGGTGGATGCACTGTGCTTACAGTAATATAAGCTTATAGTCAGCAACTGCAAAAGCTGAGTATTGAAGTTGCTCTAATAGCAGGTAGGTATGCTCATGGGCGGCCTGAAACAATAATTCATCCAGTCTGATGTCACCCCAGGCCGCTGTAGTCACATAAATTAGCAGACCACTCATTCTGTAGGCTAACTCTGTGTGTTGATGTAACTGACAGCCTGATCATTATACACTTGAACCTTTATGTATTATATATACATTTATAAGTCTGCAAAAAGCATGTTTCTTTTTTTTTAAATTTCATCATTTACGAACAACAATTTATATCACATAATGTTCAACTGTGTGGTTTTTTACTTTTTCCAGTGAAACAAGCAAAAGTTTCCTGACTGTCAGCAAAACATATCGGTTTCTTTCAAATAAACTAACAGTGGTTTTGGCAATTAGAATTTCCAGACTTATAAAACAAATATTTGATGTCTTTTTTTACTGATCACGCCTTCTTTTATGCTTCAGACAATAAACTAAAATGGAGCTGATAGATGTATACTGCTTCTACATTTATATCATCAATGCATTCCAACCCGCTAGCTTGGCAGGATGGAATCCCTGCTGATAGGAAGGGCTTTGAATGAAGCAGCGGTTTTATTTGACAAGCCCTGCATGGAGACCTGATGGCCGACTGGAATGCTCCCAGGGAGACGGAGCTGATCTCTTTATCTGTCCGTCCTGTATCCTATTAGAGTATCACCTCCCATCACACCCTCTATTCAAAGGATGAGAACAGCTTTTACTAAGCTGCACACTCCGTCTAGCCCTCTCTTTACCTTACTTACTGTCTCTGTCCCCTCTTCACCCCCCGTTGCTGCCCCCCTCCACACATTGCCACACATTTTCACTCACCATGTCCGCTTGTCAGTGTCTCTCACACAACTGATTTTCCTTAGGTGAACAACAAAATGAGGCGTGGGTGATTTTTTTCCAAAATGACTCATGTGACAATTTTGTAGCATGGTCAAGTACGACTGTTAAAATAGGTTTTACAAAACTGATGCCAAGCTACTTGGTTAAGATTGCGTAATTGTTGCTTACATGACTAAAAGATGCCAGCACCGACTTGCACCCTTTGTACATCAAACTGGCGCCTATTACCTCCTCTAACAGAAACTTTTGCAGTGCTTTGGCAGCAGCACTTTCCCACTTTTGCTTCTGGAAGACAACTGTTATAATTCAGAAGGTCACAAAAAAACAATTTCTCTGGTACAAGGAAACAAATTGTATTTCATTTAAGATATCTGATACTGTAATTTTGCCAGAAAGTGCAGTTTTGTTTTTGCTTTCTCTCTCAGCTCTATTCTTCTGTCATTTCCCTTTAATCCCTTTCTTTCTGTCTTTCTTTTCTCTTTTTTTTTTGTCCACTTGTTTTCAAAGCACCAACTGCTGGCCAGAGAACTGCTGAGGCAGCACCGGGTTCAATTTCTGAAGCACCACACGGACCCCATCAAACAAGCGATACCCAAAACACAGTGGCAGCAGAGCGAGCAAGCGAGCGAGGCAGAGAGAGAGAAACGAGGCGGGTGGGGGCGAGGGCAGTTGCTGTTGCCCGGGACTGCCTGCCAAGAATCGATGAGGGATAGACCGATGACTGTTGAACAACCCCGCTGGTACAACCAACTGCAAACCGCATACACACAACACGAGCCACCCCAGAGACAGTCCTGACTTGCTAAAGAAAAAGCAATAGATTTTTGTTTTCCTGTTATATATATAGTAAAAACATAAATTTCTTTGATGTGTGCTATGCTATAGTCTCCCCACACCAACTGATAAGCAATCATAAGACACATTTTGTTGCCAAATTGTTCTTTGATTCAACCTATTTATGTATAACACAGAGTTAAACGGCATATCTATCAGTGTTCCTTTATATGTGCGTGTGCAGTAGCCAGATTGACACCATTATGTCTTTTCTCCCTCCCTCCACTCTATAAGCCAATTCGCCCTCGTCACTATGCTATTAAGCAGCTTTGCAGGAGTACCGCTACAGCTACGGCTGTAACTGTGGGAATATGTGTTGCGATGGTTTTGTGTGTGCATTCGTATGTGGAAAAGACAGCGGGATGACTGCAGAATAACCCCCAAAGAGTGCTTTGCCACCAAACGCGTCCTCTCCTCTCTCCAATATCTCCAGTACATTACCCTTGTTTCACCCTATTGCACTTCCTCACACACTCCCTCTGCTTTTGTCACAGTAATCTGTTCAGGCGACCCAGCCTTGAACTTTTAATAATGTTAAAACAATAAAGTAAAGCAACAGAAGTGTGAATCCCATTCTAGACAATTGTTCAGCAATGTTTTTTTGTTTTTTGTACTTTAAATGAATTTCTAAATGTTATTTATTCACTGGTGAGGGTTGATATTCCAATTATTCCAATTACAATAAAGCTGATTCTTTTCAGTACAAGATAGCTATGAGAACAGTTGTTACAAGTTTTTTCCTGTAATTCGAAATACATTAAATTGATGAGAAATGATTACTGTCTACTTTGCATCAAAGTTTTTAATAAACCTCTCATTGATCATTATTATAAACCTCCTTTACTAATTTCTACATTGTCCTCCTTTCTTTTTTATTTTCTTGCCCCCTTCGTTATGTCCATTCCACAGTCCTTCCCACCCACTGCAGTGATGTCTGCACACAGGACTGTGTGTGTGTGTGTGTGTGTGTGTGCATTTTGTGTGTCTGTGCATGGGCTGTCAGGTTCACTAGACGCTCAGTGGCAATCAATAAGTATTTGGGCAACAGCTCAACATCATTATAGAGGGATACTGAGACTCGCCCTGGGTGGACAATGTGTGAGTGTGTGTGGATAACAGCTACCTGAAAATGGCCAGGCTGTAGTACACAAAACTTTTCTCCTTATGTATAACTTGTCCTGCTTGTGGCAAGTTTGGTCTGCAACTTAAACTATTCTGACACAATTTGTTACACAACGTGCAAACATACTTTCCTCCTTATTCACCTAATTGTTTTGGTGTGATTTTATTTAACTGGCGCACTGTCTTTAAGACACTGTGAGTGTTTTGTTTCCAATGTAAATGTATTTTTAGAGAATAACGGTTGTAGGAGTATTTTTTCAGCTACTCATTCTTAATAGATATAAGATGCTAAAAATGATGACACCTTCAAATATCTGCTGTATTAACTTAACAAAGGTACAGTGCAGCATTATGGACAAAAAACGATACTACTGAGAAGTCTGAGGAGACTTTGACCAATGAGAAGCACTGGTAACTGATGGGCTAGGAAGCCGGAGCTGACAAACTATTGACTTCACTCATCATTAGCATGAAGAGGCTAAATTGAATTAGCTAAAAAGTGACTGTTTCTGTTCTTTGTTTGCATTCCACTGGCACATTAAAGCCAAAGACAGCATATTACTGCCGGCAGCTATCACTTGTGTTTCCAGAACAAATAAAGATCTCTGAATTTTTAATTGTACCCTCACAATTTTAGCAGATAAGCCAAAGAGTCAGGGAAGGAAAGAAATTATGCTAGCTGAAACAGAGAAGAAAGAGAGAAATAGAAGAATTATGTTTTTTAAATTAAACTCTCTGTTATGGGGTCCTTACATTACAATATAAAGCACCTTGAGGTGACTGTTGTTGGGATGTTGTAAACTGAATTGACCTTTTTTAGGTAGTGTAATTAGCCTTTCCATGCTATTGACAAGCCAAGAATAGCCAGCTCTGTAGACAGTATAAAGGTGGACACAGCTACCATGACGTCCGCTATAGGGTTGTTTTGAAGTCTCACGTTGAGCATTTCACCATCTCGGTTGCAAAAAAACAAAACAAAACAGATTTGCGGAGGAGAAGAGGCTCTGATTGTGAAACCACAAAGTCAATGGCTAACAACGTATGACTACCTACCTCCATATTTTACACAGTGTGGAGCCAAGTTGCTATCTTATGCATACAAATCACTAGCTTCGACATGCTAACGTCCAGCTACCTCAATCCAGCTCTCTCCTCATTTCCCACCACCAGTCTGCCAGTTGCTGGCTTCAACAAAAATACAGCCACTTCTCACTTCTCAGTAGTATACTTTTATTTCCACAATGCTAAGCCATAGAAGCAATTTTGACCACATGTAAACCTATTTTCCAAGCTTTTCTCTCAAAGGTCATCCAGAATACACTATATAGACAACAATATTGGGTTTTACTTGGGCTATATCTCTGAATTCAGATCGTTTCAGCCACATTCAGTCACAGGTGATAAAATCCAGGATGCCGCTATCTTCAGTTAGTCAATAAATTTCTTCCCTCCTAGATATTCCACTGTATGTGGTGTCATTACAAACTGGAAATGTTTAGGAGCCACAGCAACTCAGCCGGTAAGTTTCAGACCACGTAATATTACAAAGCCGAGTCGAGAGCCGAGGCGCACAGTGCGTAAAAGTCACCAACGCTCTGCTGACTCAATAACTGCAGAGTTCAAAACCTCCTCTGGCATTAACAAAAGCATAAAACAGCATTGTGGCACGAGTTACTATGGCCTAGCAGTTCATGTAGGACTAAGGAATGATTGGAAAAAAGCTGAGGAATGAAATAAAAATAGAAAAAAAGTCAAAGACATTAAGAATTACAGGCCAAGTAAGCAGAAGTGGGTTATTGGGCTACTGATAAAGCTTACAGGTAATGAAATATCTATAAACAGTATAAGTGATAATCATTCTTATTATTACTAACCTGCCCTTTCACTGCTATGATGAATATCAATTTTGGGTGTCAAAATTATGGTAACGTGTAGCCTATCACACAATAAAAAGGAATATGTGTAGAGGAGTAATTACTGCATTAAAGCCCCGCATAAATGCAACAAACACACAGCAGCAGCATGTGGCACGCATGTTTGGAAGTGGGATTTTGATGACAGTTACATCTGTGTTTGACAAGGCCCTCAGGCACAGAGTACAATGGCGTGTCCAGCGGGGTGGCCTGGGGGGGCACAGGCCACCCCCCCAACCAGACTGGCCACCCCAGGTGCCACCCCAAAGGCAAAACAATAAAATTCAATCAAATATCAAATGTACGATTATGTTTTCACGGTGAAGCTCAGATATCCGAGTGTAAGTGAATGCAGCATCGGCTTCTGCGCTATGTGCATCACGTTAGCAAAGGTAGGAGAGCCAAGCACGAAAGACGGCACTGCAGGAAACAATTTTTCGGTGAAAGAAAATGAGGACAGAATAAATGTCCCGGTAAGTAATATTAAGTTTGTTGAGTTTAGTAAACTTCGGTGAAATTAGAATCCCAAGGAAAAAATAACACTTAAAGAATTATTGCAGCCCTCGAATATTTCAGACAGTATGCTACTGAGGGCAGCTAACATAAGAGTTATGAGTTATAAGATATAATCTAAGTCGTAACATTGCTGTATGGAGCTGCAGATTTGGTTGCAGGTTAACATAGCTGGACTGGCCATCGGGCATACCGGGCATGTGCCCGGTGACTTATTTTTTATTTTTTTTTGTAATGGCATGAACAATGAGAGGTGGTGGACTGGCCAGATGCAGGTCGATGTGTAAAAATAACTCAGTTGTTTGGTGGTGGCTATGGCGGGGCTTCCACAGAGGCAACAGGTGGATGAGGGAAGGGGAGGCAGGAGGAGAGACCCGAGGCAGCCACCAGTCCGAGTGTCAGGTGAACTGAACTTCAGGTAAGAAGTTATGACCTGCAGTCTATCTGGGTCAGATATGAACCAAGTTTAGGTGGAGTTTATTTTCGTTGTGCTGACTTTTTACCCTCAGTTGCAATAACTCGTACTGCGTTCTAGCCAGCTTGATGGAGTTTTTAGGTGGGTGGGTGCTATGATGTTACTGATAGTGAACTTTATTTTATTCATAAGGTTAGTTAGTAGAGTTGCCAACGGCTCCTTAAAAAAATGGAATGGTCCCTCAATCAGAGAAAATATTACACGTTTCATATTGAGCTGAGAAGAGACGCAGTTTGTCCCGAACTTTAGCTAGAATGGAAAAAGACACAAAGCTGGAGTTATTCTGTGTTTACGCTGCACAGCTGCCTCTTCTTCTCTCATTCTCCCCCTCCCTCTCCTGTTGCTACTTCAATCATGAAACTGATCAATGATCAGCTGATCGTCTCTCTTGTTTATTTATCGCCCACTTTGTGCCAGAAAGAGGAAACCAGCGGATGTCGCGCTAAACAACGGCAGCACGTTTAAGCTTGATCAGCTGTTGTTAGAATTTATTTAATATTAATTTCTAGTATCAGCTGATGTTTGCTGGAGCCATAGCTGTAAAGCTGCTGGTCATGATGTCGGTTTGGTTATCTGGTGAGAGGGAAACATGAAGATGAAACCAGGAGATGTCCTT
Source organism: Mchenga conophoros (assembly GCF_057382185.1). NCBI lineage: Eukaryota > Metazoa > Chordata > Actinopteri > Cichliformes > Cichlidae > Mchenga > Mchenga conophoros. The sequence continues at coordinate 17,676,692 of NC_140529.1, forward strand.
ACTGAATCATCAGAGCTGAACAGGTGATGGAGAAACAGGTTTACCTTTTAGGTGACATGAATGAGTTGAAGGGAAGTTATGAACTGTTTCTGAGAGACAAATAACACCAGGATCCTTTTCTAAGCAGCTGACAGCTGGTAACTGTGCAGGGGCGGATCTAGCAAAATGTTGCCAGGGGGCAGGTAGGGCATTAACAGGGAAAGGTGGGGCACAAAGAAATACTTTTCTTTCTTATTCTCATTTAAAATATCTCGCTTTTATTAAATAATTATCTAAATCTTACAACCAAAGTTTTTATCTGACGTAAAATGTATAGAAATCATACATATACCAACAAGACTGTACATCACTGTCACACCAGCATTTGTTTTCAGTCAAAGGCTTTATGGCTTTAATACCTGGGGGGCCCGTCTCTAGTCAAAATGCCCGATTTTCTGTCCCAGTCCAGCCCTGCAGGTTAATACTGGCAGTGTCACCATGCCAGCTGACTGGATTTCATCATCAGCCAGTGTTGTTCTTTATCAATATTACCAAAGTTTACCATAAGGCAGCATAGAAAGTATTTACTTGCCTTTAGGTTTTATTCAGATGTTAGTCTTTTCAGTTGTTTCCCCACTTTTTTCCTGTTTCACAATCAAACACCAGTTTGTGAGAAGATTATCTTCTTTTTTTAACAGGCAGATAAAGTTTTGCATTGGCTAATTTGTCAATTGTTTGTTACAAATGTTCATATTTTAATATTAAAAAATGTTTTTGCCCAAAACATATGTGTACTATATGTCAGTAAAAATACTATGCAAATATTGCTGTCCTTGAATGCTGAGTAAACACTGACAAAACACTGATTGTATCTCTTGTCCTTTAGCAACGCAGTATCTAAAAACTTTGCACAGTTGTGGTTAAAATCTCATTCTAATAAGAGTTAAAAGCGCATTCGGTTATTAGGTTTACAGGGTTATTGAATTATGGTTAATAGAATTGTTTTTAACATTATCTGCCAATTACATCTGCCACCCTTCTCCAAATCTGTGCCCCTACCTGGCCCCCCCAACAAAAATTTTCTAGACACGCCACTGACAGAGTAGCAGTGATATGACTGCAGTACATCACAGGCATGATGATGTTTTCTGAGGACGTAGGAGTGTTTTAGATGGAGCATCAAAGTCAAGTGGCTGGCTTAAGGCAGATGCGTAAGAAGGGGGTTTTATGAAAGAAAACTGGTAGCGCGCGCTCTCTGTGAATTCACATTAGGTGACTAGTGAGATAAGTGAGAGGGACAAATACACTCATATGTAGAATGTGGCCAATCTAACCACAGACAAATACAACCGGACATGCGCATTCACACAGTCAAACTGCCCTGTGACGTACTTACATTGAAAGACTGCTGACTGATTCCCATAGTACAGGGAAGGCCTGCAGATCTGAGTCTCGATGCGCAGAACGCACATGCACGCTCGCAGACAGACGCACACACTTGTTCAACTGCAAGAGATATTCTGAAGCTGCTTCCATCTTGATCACCCATCCTTGTGTTTGCTTGTGTATGTGAGAATCTATGTGCATGTGTTAAAGAGACAAAAAAAGGGAAGCTGAGAAAATCAGGTCATTCTGCTGCAAAGTCCCATGGGATGACAATCACAGGGTATTTCAGGAAGTCTTTTACAAGCGTACTCACCGGGGACCCAGGTGTGTGTGTGTGTGTTGATATGCATGTGTATGACAGAGAGATGGAGAAAGAGCAAAAAGGTGTGCAGGCTCAGGAAATCTTTGAACTCCAACACATTCCCAGTTTTATTTGCACCCAGAGTATGACATTCAAAACTTTACTAGAAAGTCAAGAGGCCGGGAAGATAAGAAAATGGCTAATTCTTCACGGATAAATAAGAGTCCTTCTACCAATATAAAGCAGCTTTTGTAGCTTAATAAAACATTTAGTGTTGTTTGGTTGGCAACTAAGGCATTGCTTCAAAGACGATATAACAGCCCCAAGTAATAAAAGTCACAATTTAACAGCTGTAGAAACAGGGAAAAGAGCTTATGTCTACAGCAATGACAAGAGAACACAAAGAGCATACATCAAGTGGCATGTGTCCCATGATGCAGCAGCGTGCAAAACTCTTGAGCCAACAGTCATGTCTTTTATGTTGTTTCCAGGGAGCCAGACTTTCCTGTAATTCTTTTTACTATTGATCTTGAGCAATAGTTCTTTTTTCAAGGTCTTTCAGAGTGTTTCTTTGTTCATTGGTTGCTTTTTCACTCAGTTTTGTCAGTCCAGTCCTTTCAGAGGAATACTTTTTGTTTGCTTACTGACTTATGAATCATATCGCATAAAAATGTACAAAAGTCAAGGGATGACCAGTGTTGTGTGTGCAGGCGACTGTTAAATTGTGTAAGTAGCAGCCTCTCAAAAGTATTAAAATATCGCTTATTGATTAATATTTTATTGGTGGCTCCAGACTTCAAAGTGACTTCTGCCCAATGTTACAATTCCTACTCATAAAAGGGATGCCTCTAAAGTCAAACTCTGGATCTCCATTAACTCTAGAAGTTAAGCACCATATAGTGATTAAGAGTACATTATTTTAAACCTGCACTGAGCAGAATTTTCATCTTTATATATCTTAGATTCTAAATATAAACCGGGATTAAGGCTTGGATGATACCCCCAACCTCCCTGTGAAGAATGTTAAAAGTGACACTTCCCTCCCAAATCCTTCCCCCTCTCCCCTCCTTTTACTCTCTTTCTCTTGCTCTCTCTCCCACTTTAAATCCTTTCTTATCTCATCCTGTCCTTCCCTCCAGCTTCTTCTCATCATTCCACTTAAACTCTTTCACTAATGAGTTCCTCCTCTTCCTCTTCACCGTCTTCACCCCTCCCTTCCCGGCACCCACTTCCTTTGCCTTTTGTTTCAGTATTATATTCTTCTGGGGAAAAAAGTCACAGACACAGACTGCAGCAGATATGTATGTTACTAATTCTATCTGTGTCGTGGACAATTATTTCCTGCTCATGACTAAATGTTTGACTTTTGGTGGGAGGTGAGCAGAAGGGCTGAACTGAATAATCAGTCTAGACTTGCAGACACTAATGAGGTGAGTTCTTTCAAAGGGGGACATCATGGTCAGCATCTAAAAATGAAATGTGTCTTTCTCAGAAAAAAAAACATATATAAGAACACAAACACCAAATAAGAACAAGTCTAATGCCTGTGTGCACGAGATTATGTCAAACACACTCATTATTCAAAAAAGAGAAGGAAAATAAAATAAAAATATGTTACACATATTACTATTTTTGAATGATAGATACAGTACGCTAGTTTTTAACTCCATTGAGAAATTTACACTACTTTTGCAATAATGTGTAACATAGGCTTAAATCTATTGTTTGTGTCTATGTCACAAAACTACCAATAGTAAAACTTAAGTTACAGGCTGCACACAAATGCCTATCCTAATGAGGACACACACAAGGTCTTTCTGTTAGTGTTTAAGTTTGAACACAAAGTCAAACAGATTAAATCCAACCCAAAGAGTCTTCAGGCGATCTCCATTGCAATTCTACTGGGGAAAGAGGTGCAAGTAGAAACTAAAGCTACACTGTTAAAAGCCTGACTGCTCATCATTGCCTAAACAGCTGCTGCAGATCAGGCTCTGGCTGCTGAGCTGGGGTCAGCATACACTCCAAATCAGTATCAGAGCAAAGCATATAACAGACCACCGGTCCACTGTGTCCATTTCAAGGTTTGGAGAGCTAAAGCGTGAAATGGACACACATGCATAAGCTGCGGTACCAACAGAGGGAGATATTTTATTTGAAGCCATGAAAATAATCACAGGAAAGCTGTTGAACAGACTTTCACATTAAATACATATTAGCCACCTAGCTTAATCATTTTCGGCATCAAAAGACCTTCGAATGTACTTCATACCTTCCTTGCTCGCTAGCGACTTCTTGGCTTTAAATATGTGATCTCACCCTGCTGGTACTGCAAATTCTGCATGTGTATCCATTTTACGCTTTGCCTCTCCAAAGTGTGAAGAGGACACAGTGGACCGGCATGTCTATTGCACGCTTTGTCTTGAGATTGGGTTGCACACTGAGCTGCATCATCACTCTGGGATCTTGGCTAGCTTTGTGTTAGCATGCTGTATGTACAGATGCTTTCAAAGAGGTGATGTCGTGTTAGCAGTACAATGCAGTTTTTGATTCCTTGATGCAGTTTGCACGCTGTTTGCACCTTCATGCTTTGGACTTTCCATACAATGAAAATAAAAGTAATTTTTTGTATCCCCTCAAAGTTTGTAGACCGCTGTACTGTTTCTTTCTTCTCACACTTGACTCTTATTCAGACGTGTTTGTGTTGTCTAACTTGTTTCAGGTGTGCTCATTCTTCAAAACCTTTGGTGACTGTTCCTTGTCTATATAAATAAACTTTACTCACTTACCTACTTTTCCTGTACTGAAGAGGAAACTGCAGAAATGCTGTCTGCCCTGATTTATGATGACAGAGTTATAGTGGCCTCAAGAAGAGAGAGCCACTTTCTTTCCAAAATTCACCATAACCTGAATGCAATTTTGAAGTCCAATATCTTTATATGGTCATGTCACTTTTTGGTGTCTTGTATATTTGATCCTCTGGCTACATTTTTCTTTTTTCGCAAAATCAAGTTACAGATGCCTTTAAATAGTTTTAGAAATTCAAAGGAAAATTTGCAGTGACTTTGCAAAAGAAGAATTTGTTATGCTGAACTTCAGTTGCTGTGCGATAAAATCATCAGGGGAGACGAGTTTCACATCCACTCGCACGGAGCTGAGCCAGAAAGGACCAGATTCATGTTTGAGTCATATTGAACACAGTGGAGCACATCCTGTCCTTCCATTCCTTCTTCACTCGCCTTTTCTGCATCCTTATCTCTAGTTCCCATCCCATCGCTTTGCCATTCCAGCCAAGAGAAGGCCAATGACCCTGCAGTCCCTCCATGTGTGTGTCTCTATGTTAAGGGTAATAGTTGCACAACAACCTTCCTTTCTGACACCAATAACACTTCCGTGCAACTACAAGAAGTACAGAGCAGTACCATGTTTTATACATCTTCTTATAGAAGTCTTGGTATATTTTATATTTATACTTTCAGTAAAATTACATTTCTGTGAAATAGTACTTGCTCCCTTCCCGATTTCCTAGTTTTTTGCATTTTTGTCACACTTGAATCTTTGGAATAGTCAAACAGGTTATGCTGGAAGACCATACAATATGCTTTTGTGAAGTGATGACTTCTTTTATTAAGGCAGAAAAAAAATCCCACTAACATGAATTAACTGTGATTAACCACATTTTTTGGAAATCTGAGTGCAATTTCATCTTGTGCACTCAGGCTTGATTACTGCCAGAACTGTTGGAACAAGAAATCACTTAAATAGAAACGTCTGACTAAGTGAAGTAGGCTTAAAGACGTCAAAATGCAACACATTATGATACAATCTAAAGTAATAGCTGATAAAAAAAACTGATTATCAGTCTGAAAAGGCTTACAAAGCCATTTTTAATGCTTTGAGAATCCAGTGAACCATGGTGAGAGCCATTATCCACAAATGGAGAAAACAGGGGTGAACTTTCCCAGGAGTGGCCGGCCTACCAAAATTCCTCTAAGAGCGCATCAACGAGTCATCCAGGAAGTCACAAAAGAACCCAGAACAGCATTTAAAGAACTGCAGGTCTCAATTGTCTCAGTTTTTTATGATTCAATAAAAAGAGACTAGGCAAAAATGGCAGCCGTGGAAGAGCTTCAAGGAGGAAGCCACCGTTGACCAAAAAAACCCCAAAGGGTCATTTCACAACCGCCAAAAAACATCCCGATGATCCCCAAGGATTCTGGGAAAATATTCTTTGGACTGACAAGACAAAAGCTGAACTTTCTGGAAGGTATGAGTCCAGTTACATCTGGCATAAAACTAAGACAGCATTTCATTTTATTCATGTACAACTTGCTGTAATTTCAAAGGCTTTGCAAAAACAACTCCAAAAGTTATCATGGTCTTATCAAAGTATGAAATTAAATCAGATTCAGATGCTTTGGAATAACCTTAAACAGGTTGTTCATGCTCAAATACCCTCCACCATGTCTGAATAACAACAATCCTACAAAGAAGCCTCAAGACATCACTTGCAATAAGAAATCACCTTCACATTTAAAAGAGGAGTAGTACATTAATTTCAGGTTAGTATCTTAAATTAGATTTAAAGTTGTAAGAATTAAAAGTTGTTGTTTTTTTTATTATTTACATCAACTGTGGCTAAATGCAATGCTTACTTTTTACTTTTAATATTCATATGAAGTGCTCTCCATACTTGTCACAGCAGAACCCATTCAGCAGCCTGTCTATCCATCTCTTCCTCAGTGTTAAAGCTTTGTGTATCTATATCCCCTGTTTTTTGAGGCAAAGGCACAACTGGGACTGATCGGATGAATGGCTAAATCTTATTTCATGCTTGTTACACACACACACACACACACACACACAAACACTATCATCCGTTCATTAGCTGCAACAGGCTAATTGGGCTCGGGGAGCCTGGAGCACGAGGACGAGAATAGGGAGAGAGTAAGGATGCGAGGAGGAAGAGGAGGCCATCAATATACACATGGCGGACGTAAAGGTTAGTGTTACCGAATCTTGATGCCCCGCTTCGTCCCTCCCTGAGTGATGTAAAAGATGAAGATGGTATATGGAGATGGTATATGGAGGGAAAGAATGAGGTGTGGGAGAAAAAGGGGGAAAAAAAGATGAGCGTCAGACCCAGAAACCACTTAAAGGAGAGGGAGAGATGTGATAATGCAGATTTCTGTATGTGTGTGAAATTTGTGCATATGTGTGTGCCATAGGTTAAATCTTTGTGTGTGCCTCATCACCGAGGTCAGGGTGCCCGTAGGCAGTTCATTCTAGTTGGCACTGCTGAACACAGCTGCAGAAAAATCCTCCTTTTTCTCTGCTTTGCTATCATGCTGCACTCCCCTATTGCCTTTTTTCTTTGCTTCTCCTAATGTTCTTTTTCTCCCTTTGTTTCATTCCCCTTTTCTCCCTTTACAGATTTCAATCTAATTTTCCGTTGTTAGAGTCCCTTCCCTTCTCTTTGTCCCATCACACTTTCTTTTCTTTTTCTCACTGCAGGCACTCAAAAGGGGCTCTATGAAGACAGTAATCTCCCAATACCAACAATCTGCTTTGATTCATTCCTTTCTTTCCTATCTCGCCAAGCACTTTTGTACTTAAGGTTTCTTATTCTGTCTCCACCTGCTTCTCTATCAGCCTCAGTCATCTATCTCTCAAGTGCATCCGCAGCCAAGCCAAAGAGAAGCCCATAATTTCCTCATGCTTTCATGTTTAAGCAAACATATATACATGGAGGTTACAATTCACACCGGCTCACCAAAAAATATAGAAGAATGCTAATTTCTGTGGTGATATTGGGTCAGAATTTGATGTCAGATCTCAGAGAAATGTTTCCTGAAAAATACCTTTATGAAGGCGATGTAAGCATGATTCTATTAAACATCTTTTTCAAATGAAATAAAATATCTGTGCACATGAGAGCAGTATTTTGAATTTTTTTTCCTGTTCTTCAACCCTTCAGTTTGCAAAGGGGCTAAAACTACTTGGTTCAGTTAGTAAATAAATTGAAAGGCTAGACTCAGTGTAAGATGAAAAATGACAAGTCTGAATTGCAAAACACATACATTTACTTTAGTAGAAGAACTAAAATATGGAGCTGGAAATAGGTCATAGGTATACTGTATTTATCCCAAGTGATCCAAACAGTGAAACTACAAAACAAAAAAAAACTGTTGTGTTAACTCCAGAGAATCTAAATGTTTTATTAATGACATTAACGAAGACTTTGTTCAATCAAATTTACTAATTCATTTTGTAATTTTTCGAGACAGACTGCTTTAAAATATCCCCATAAAAAAAAGTCAACAGGCTGTAAAACTATGAGTAAAACTGTCCTCACGGGAGAATTTAATTAAATCATGTCTCATTTTGACACCTTAATAGGTGCAGAACTTTCACATCAGCCCATTACTTTTACCTCAAAGGTCTCCATTTTCCCAGAAGATAGTGCGTCATTGTTAGGTATGTTAGGTGGGATACGGCGGGCATGTAAAGCAGCTAAGCTTACGCTTGACATGAAAATGCAAAAATCTGAGAGAAAAAAAGGAACGAGAGGTGAGAGAGATATCAGTGTGTATATTTAGTATTGATTTTTTTCTCGCTCCTCAAAATCAATAGTTCACAAAAAGATGCAGGTATTGTAATATCAATATTTACATTAGCGCGCACCCATCATTAGCGCGCACCCATCATTACCACGCGAATATCAGTCAGAGTGAAAAGTGCGCTGCCGAACACAAGCACACACACACACATAGCCTCTGCTGTGTGTGAGAAACAAAAGAGGCAGGCTTTATTGTCTGAATAATTACTTTACACGCCACGCTCACTCTGAAAGTAACCACAAGACACACAGCAAAATACAACACACTCTGGAACCGTCTAAACAAACACCCGTGGAGTGGATTACACATCCTTCTCTGGTCGATACCGAACACCGTCATGCTGCTTTTGCCACCAAGATAAAAACCTGCCTCTGTGTGTGTGCGCGTGTGCAAAGGTTCTTTTCTTTTTACGGCTTCAACTGAGGTGTTCCTCCATTCACCCCATGTTCAAATACGACTTTGACACACATGCAGCACATGTACGCTCGCAGGCAGCTCTACCACACAGACTGTGATCCTCAGTAATGCTGGCTTGCGGGATGCAGGCGACTGTCACTGTTGGCGGTGTGTTGCTATGACGCTGTCTCAACTGCTGGACAATTTCCTTTTGTTTTGTGATAAGCATGTACGCAAATGCAGAAACAACCGCACGTACACTGCTTAATATGCAAAAGAGAAAAAAAGCCTGCTTGAGTGAGTCCCATAGGTGTAAACTGATTGAATTAATAATCCAATAAAGACTCAATACTCAGAGGGCTCCTTCTTTTTTCCCGCAAGTGACACAGTTGATGCATCCCACACGCACAGAAGCCCATCAGACACATATGAACTAAAAGGAACGGTTGGAAAAATTATTGTCTGGATCGCATGCCGCCTTCCCCGCCGAGGTCCCTCGGGTGGATGACGAGGCGATGTGAAGAAAAGGTAATTCTACTGCGGCGACGGTGGTGAATCTCTGTGTGAGCACCATGAAATAGAGTAGGGGCAGAATCTGATCGAGACACTTCCCTGTGAAGGTATTACAGGCACATACAACTGGAAGGAGACCCCGGGGCAGACCCGGAATTCACTGAGGGGATTACGTGTCCCTTGTAATCTGGAAGCACCTTCAGGTGAGCTAAGAGGAGCTGGAAAACAGGGTTTAGGGGATAGGAGAAGGGTGCTGAGGCTACGAGCCCTGAGTATTTACTAGAAAACAAATTAATAAATGAGTGCATCGCTACTTGTTATTTTTTATAATTTGTCTGCTACACATTCTAGATGTGTTTGTCCTTAAAGTAAGAAAACAAGCAGGCAGAGGCTTGATAGAGGGTCATTGATCTTATCTTCCTGGGGAGTCCGTAGAAGGCTGCTAACCCGACCCATCTATCACTTTAGCAGGTATATGCTGAATACTGAAGAGCTCCCGGTGCTGTCTCTGCCATCTGAGCAGTCATGAACACAGTGGATCCCAAGTGTTGCACGGCTCCAGCACAGTATACTTATTATGAAATGGAAATGCATTGGAGTGCGTCTTAAAGAAGTTCTTATTTAATCAAATTCACTGAGCAGTGAAATAAGTAGTATTAGAATCAGTACTTTGGGTTTTGGTTTTCCACACAGATGCCACAAATTTTAGTTCATCCACCTGTTTGACAAAAAAAAAGAAAAATAGATCAAATGGAACTCTCTTTGGTTAAAGATTGTGCCGATCTATGGAAATCCTCTTGAAAAGCTGAGTTCTAGCAACCTTGTGTGAAATACCTACTAAAGTAGTCTCTGATCTTGATCCTCGCTGCGTGCATGTTATGCATGGTTCTCCATGTTACAGTCTTATTCATCTCTGATCCTTTTATACCCTCACCAGTCAAAATGTCATATTCCTGACAATTCCGCCCAGAACACCTTATCTTCTGTTCAATCAGGGCTCATTATCCCATCTAATAAAATCATCACCACATACCCATGGCTCCGTGTGACCACAGCCAGATGTTCACTGACAATACTTCAGCACAGCTATCATAGGGCAAAAATCTTCATTAGTGCGTTATTTTCGGTGTTTACATCACCAAATAATGTGGTCAGATTTCATTATCAGGGACCCGGCTCTGCTCAGCAGAGGTACAGATGCTGCCAACACAGAGACAGCTTTGCAGCGCTAGCCTTCGCTTTCTGGCATGGACATATGTGGGTTGCCGGGGGCTGCGGCTGTCACAGGCTGTAGCTCTTCTCCGAGCTAGCTGATGCGAGTGGATGGGGTCGATGTGATTGGTTGATAAGAACAGAGCGATTTTGTATGTGTGTGTGTGTGTGAGAGAGAGAGACAGACAGAGAGAGATGATGGGTTGGGTGGCTGGTCGCAGGCCGGCGTGCTTTTATTGCTGAATTATAAACATCTGTAAACAGACAGTGTAAACCAATATATCTGAGGTGAACTCTCAACTCACGCAGGCACTGGCAGCACAGACTGTGAAAAAGCTTTCAAAAACAGTGACAAGGCAGACGACAGGCGAAAAAAAGGTGATTTCATCACACGGCCACAGAGAATGGACAGCAGAATAAAGGCAAAAGAGAGGTGTGAAGGAAAAATTTAAGAAGAGATGAAAAGACTTAAAAGAAAAAAAAGCTGTGGGAAAACAGGGCAAACAGAAAGGAACCCAGGAAAGGAGGCACAAGAAGAAGAGGAAGAAGAAGAAGGAAGGGAAAGAGGGAGGGAGGGAGGGAAGAGAGGTTAGCTGGATAAGTGGGGCAGTGCTGCAGCGTGACACATCAGCATTCTGAGCACAGCGGCAGAGAGCAGCGCAACAAACGCAGTCGCACCCAGTCCTTCTCTCTCTCTCTCTCTCTCTCTCTCACACACACACACACACACACACACACACACACACACACACACACTGCAGACATGTATAAAACACACCCGCACAAGCATCAAACATGTACAGCACTGAAAGGCAGAGCGTGCATCAAACACAAGCGCAGACAAACAAGCTTCTGAATGCTCCGATAAAAGCGCAAACTGCCAGGTCGCATAATTTCCTCTTAAAACACATACAGTAAGTTGAACGCAACTATAAACATGCGCGCTACAACAGATGACAGCTGATTTGAGACTGCCTTAGCCACTGCAGAGCTACAGATCCTGGGTGTTCCCTGAAGTGGCAGACTACACCGAGAGGATGATGCTGTGACTAAAGCATGCTCAGTGTTGAATCCACTCACTTCACTCTACAAAATGAGCTGTTCAGGATTCATTAAGTGGATGCTTGATTAATATTGATTGCAGGACTGACTGAAGTTTGCCTGATTGATTGAAAACAAATTGTAAAGAGTGTTTTTCTTTCATTTTTTTAAAGTATAAGTAGGTCCTGATTGAAACTGGTGGAAATAACTGCTGTCTGGTAAAGTATATAAAATTAAAATAAAAAAATAAATAAAGGCTTAAAAAGCACAGAAAATTAGAAGAGTTAGGAATGGATGCACAATACGGGCACAGAAATGTATAACAGCACACCCCTCTCCTTGCCCAGATCTAACCCAGAGGCGCAGAGATAAACATGGCAAAAGCAACAGACGAGCCTGGAAGGTCATACAATTCTACAAGTCCATTCTTCTTCACCCGGGCAGCAAATATCTACACCTTAAAAAAAGAAAACACTTTTTAAAAAGATGCTTTCACGTCTGAGCTTCTGTACGGAAAATGTGACAACATCCGTGACCCAGGGGTTTAATGGTTCTGCAAGGCAAAAATGAAACTTGTAATTCAGGTGAGTGGATTCAGGTAAGCGCTGGTAGTATTCACATCTTGAGAGCAAGACAGGTGGGGTAAAGGTCGCCCCACATTCACTTGAGATCTCTGTTCACTGACAAAATTTCAAACGCGCTATGAAAGAGCCAAGTTTCAAAGACATGGATTAAGTTAAACCCGAGGAATCAAAGAGGGGCTGCGTATGATTTGACTCCAAAGACTGAAGGATCACTGAGAGCTACTGTGCGTGCTGCATTCGAGTACTTAGGGAAAAAGTTTGGCAGACAACAGAGCTCTTCCTTTAATTCCATTCCAGTCTCTTAAGGGAGGTAATATAAACCTCAAATGTGAACTTTTTGCAGGAGAGAGGCTTTTTTTCTATATAGCCATTACAATAATTGGGAACTTCAATCATTAGTGAATGAATGCCATTGATTTCTATTGGAGTCTGATTTAACTCAACGTGACTTCTTTCTGGCCTTGCAACACAGAAAAACTCACGATAAGGTCGAAACCACAGTGAAGTTAGGACTTTTACTTCATCACTATAAGTGTCAATGTTGGATTTTATATTTTAACAAAAACTCATGTCACAGTAATCTATAGAAAATATATTAAAAAAGCATGGTGTGAGGAATTATATTGGAAAAACTGTTTTAATCTCTGAAAAAAAAGATTACTGGATGAAAAGATCAGGGTTTTTTTCATCCCCTACCTCATCATATGTCTGCACACCTTTTATATCCGGTTTAAAGTCAATTTGTGTACAGTTCAGCTGAACTTCTGCATCATGAGTCAATGTGAAGCTAAACATTGAGAAGCTCAGAGGAGCTTCCTATACTGCGTTACTCTTCAGCAGTGTGCAACACACGCCAGAGTGAAATAGCCCCAACAGTGGTTTATATGTGAGTAATAGGGAGCCTCTAGTGGTCAAAAGTGGTGCCTACACCCATTATTGTACACCTGTATCTATAATAACTTTCTTATAACCAAAGTAGTACTTTTAAAGTTTAATGTGACGGGTTATCACAGCTGTATTCTTCCATACAAAGCATACTTTCACCATTTGCTGTTTTGCTTTCAGCAAAAATGTGCACACACTGATGTGTATGCATGTGTAAACACACTCGCAAACACACACATACATGCACAGAATCATTCCATCCATAATGTATGCATCATCTTATTATTGTCCAGGAAAAATTCAGACCGCACACTGATAAGTGTATGTTTGTGTGGAAAGTCTAGCATCTGTCCTGCTGAAGTGTCCTGCTGTGAATCTCCACCACCTGCAGGCTGCTCCATTGTACCTGACCTTATGATGCAAGGCAGAGGTGAAGTCAACTCTCTTTTCAGGATGAGTGGGAGCGTTACTTTAGCACTTTAACCAAACAATCCCAAACTGTAAAGAGAGAAGAAATAGGGCGGTGCCACAGCAGCAGACATCTGTGCCACCTTACATCTTACTCTATTATAATCTCATGTAGTTCACAGCTGTAGTTCATCATAGTACCTGTACAATGATGGACTACTTAGATGCCTGATTACCGCTTCACACTCACCACTTTGTTAAGTACACCTGTTCAGCTGCTCGTTAATGCAAATGTCTAATTGTTCAATTGCAGCAACTTAATGTAATTTATGCATTGAGTTAGGGTGAAGATGACCTGCTGAAGTTCAAGCCGAGCATCAGAATGTTGAAGAAATGTGATTTAGGTGACTCTGAACTTCTTATGGTTGTGGGTGCTAAATGGTCTGGTCTGACTTTTTCAGGAGCTGTTGATCTAATGGGATTTTCCCACACAACCACCTCTTGGTCTGAAAAAGAGAAAATATCCATTAAACTGCAATTTTGTGAGGGATTAAAGGAGAATATCCAGACTGCTTCAGGAAGACAACAGCAACTCAAATAACCACTTGTTAAAACTGAGGTATGCAAAAGAGCATCTTTGAATGCACAAGATAGCAAACCTTGAAGCAGTGGGGCTACCATGGCAGAAGACCATCCTGCTTGGTGTCAATGGTTCAGGGTGTTGGTGATGGTGTAATGATGTGGGGATGTATTCTTGGTACATTCTGAGCCAATTGAGCACCGTCACAGCCTACCTGAGTATTGGTTCTGACCATGTCCACCCCGTTATGATCATGGTATGTACATCTTCGGATAGATGCTTTCAGGAGGATAACACACTGTCAAAAAGCTCAAATCATCCTCAACTGGCCTCCACAGTCCCGAATAAATCCAACAGAACACCAACAGACAACCTTTGGGATGTGGTCAAACTAGAGATTCCTATAATGGATGCGCTGCCAGCAAATGTGCAGGAACTATGTGATGCTATTGTGTTAACGTGGACCGATATTTCAAAAAGAATATAGGCAGTAGTTAAGGAAAAGAGGAATCAAACTATGTACTAAAAAGTTGTATTCAATCTTACAGTCAACCTTTTACATAAGACCAGGGTTTTATACCACAGAGAAAACCTGGCCTTGTCTACAGTAATGCCCTCTACCAATGGGCTGGTTTGTTTTGATTTGGGATACTTGTGCTTGTATTTAAATTTTTTAACATTCAGTGGTTCTGAATTTTAATTATTGGACCTTTAAAATACCAATACATAATAATTTTATGTCATAGCTTATTAAAATTCCTTGTGGCAGCATCAAATTCTCAGATAAACACATTCAGCAGAGCCAAATATCAGCTTAATAAATAAAGTTCCTGGTATGACTGCATATGTTATACTGTTCCAGACATTTGAAGGGGTTGGTATTGTAAGAAATTATTTTAAGATTATGACAAGTTTGTAAGAACATTATGACCTTGTTCACTGAGTAGCCTTCACGATGCACAAGAGCTTGGACATTTGTTCATGTACAATGACACAACCTTTTCAATCTATTTCTATCTGGCACACAAAACAGTCATGTCTTCAAAACTCAACTATAACATTTAACCTCCTAGGACCTGTCGTCCACATATGTGGACATCACATTTTGGGTTATTTAGACCAAAATACTCAATTTTGCTCTACATGGGCCTGATATCCACTTACGAGGACATTATACTGCTACTGTTCTATCAAAATTTTAAACGAATATCCTCATATGTGGCTCTGATTTTTCATAAAAACAAAAATAAGGTAAAAAAAATCTGGTAATTCTTTGTTTTTACATTCATTGGGCCCCAATCAGGCCAAATATCAAAGAGAAATTAAAAATGCATGCCGTGGAAGAGTTCGGGTCTTAGGAGGTTAAAGGACAGCTCTTGGTTATGCATGAATGACTATTTTCCTCCACTTGCCAAACAGTTTCACACGTTCGCATATGGCAGATCTTTCAGCACAAACTCAACAGTCATCACAGAGGCAAGGGGACAGTGACAGACGCTAACATTCCTTGTGCAGATTTTCCCAGTCAGTCCATGGTGTCCAACTGGCGACCTTCCCAGCACAAGACCATTTTGCCTACTTTTTTGTCACTGCCACTCATGAAAAGGGGGTTTTTCAATAACAATGTTCTAGAGGAGATGAGGCTTCACTATAGTTGATCCTTCATCTGCAAAACTGAGAAGAGGAGCGCCCAAAGAAGGATGTGGGAGGAGAAGGCTGAGGCAGTCTAAATCTACTTTATCCGACAGTATTAAAGGTACTTTGTGTGTATTTGTGGAAGGAGAAAGATGATGACCTACTTAATTGTGTTCTCATCTTTAGAACCGCACCCACTATAGCTCTTTTTAGACTTAATTAGCAATAACACAGATGCACACATAATGTATACACTGCCATATGTAAGCAGATAATTGCCTAACAAAAAACATTAGGAATATGGAAAGCATGAAGCCTGAGTCTCTCCGTATGTGTACAAATGCCAAATCGAGCATAAATACTTGGCTGTGCATACTGATAATTCATAATTAACACCTGAATCTTGAAGGGGAATTATAGTAGAAAAATGTGTCTACCTCCGTGAAAGTTGTGCAGAACCAGAAGTGAACAAATATGGAATTTTAGCTAATCGAGTATGTTAAAGAAAAAAGTAATCTAACATGTAGCTTCTGTACATTTATGTATATCTTGGTTTTCTGTGTAAGTTAGTTTTATTTTCAACCAGAAGAACCACTGCCCTTATAAGAGCTTTATAAGGGACAGTGGGAGACCACAAGATTTCAAATTTTCATTTTATTTCTCTTCCTACGTGTGATAAAGATGGATAATGTTTGCCACAGGGGACCATGTCAAATGATATGTCATGTGTGAGTGGAACTCTAAGTAAAATTCAAAATATTAAACCACTTTTGCATTGACATTAACATGTTTCAGGAAGAAAGAAAAAAATCAAACCATCAGCACAATTATTCTGGTTCACTCCCCTGGCATGTTGTATGATAGGCACATAATAATGAAGACATGTGCTAAGACTTACATTTTCCCTTCTTTTATGGCGATTCTCACTAATACCAACCTCCTTCTCCTTGGTTACTTCTTCTTGTTTCCCTGCTGTCATCCCTCCCACTCTCCCCCAATTTGTAGCCCCCCAAGAGGGCGAGACAGATGGCCATCAGGTAAATAAGGTGAAGAGAAGTGGAAGAAAGACATGTGGTGGGGGGTGTAAGGAAAGAGGTTACGATATGCTAGGGGAAGCTGCTTGATGGAAAAGAGGTGAGACAGCTTTTGAGTGCAGAGATGATCCAATGATGTGGGGAAGATGCTAGAAAGGAGGTGAAAGGAAGAGCAGGGAGTGGGGAGGGAAATTCATTGCAAGTGTGGGACTATGCACGGAGCTATGTACTAATAAGTGTACCTTAGATCCACTGTGTTGTATCTTCGATTATATGCCCTGTGTAAGCATAAAGGTGCTAACAATCTCAAAGCAGACATTTTAGCAGTTGCACATCTTTGCTGTGAGTATGACTTCTTTGCAAATATTTTCTGTATATAACAATCCACACACAAACACACTTTGACACAACGTGCTGTAAAGGTATAGGCTGGACCTACTGATGCATGTGAAATAGGTTGTCAGCCTACTTACTCATTCACGGGTATGTGAATGTCATGCCTTCCCGTGCAAATGCCCACACTTAAACCATCGGACCCTAACATAATATTATGAAGCATGAACCCCCCCCCCCGATGCATGTGTGAAATAAATGGCAGATTTATCACAAGTTGCTCTCTGCTTTTTGTCTTTCTTTGTATAACACATGCTTTGGTGAAGGTGAAGGCATTTTTCCAAATACTGATGCATTAGAAAGATAAGGTTTCTACATATCTTTTGGAAGGGTCTCAAAAAGATTTACAGCCACCAATAAAATCCACTCATCATGTTGCAGAGTTGAGTCCCTAGAAGTCCTTTGGGATCTTTACAATTAAAACAGACAAGGCTCATGTAAAATGCCTTTAAGGCACAAAGAACAACTGCTGTTTTTAATTGTTGTGAACTATATTATTGACCTGATTAGATAGCATTCGATTCCAGATGATTACACCAAAGTTGGAACAATATTAAACTGAGAGAAATTGTGGAAGAACATGGTACTTTTCATAAAATATCCTGCTTATCTTTCATTATACATTCTTTCTCTTACTTTCTGCTACTACTCCACTTCTTATATCTCTTCCCAAGTACCGTACTCCCGACATGCGATAACAGCCTCGCCTTACTGTATGCTAGTATGCGTCAGAGGATCAGGCCGGGACTGACAGCGTGGCTGGTTTGTCAATGCAAACACCTATTGATTACACTCTCACTGATTTCTGCTTCACTGGGAATGGCTCAGTCAGGTTGCTCAATGATGGGCCTGACAATACAACAACACTTGTACATCTGTCATTCGCTGATCTTTTACTCATTGTGTCCCATGTGACGTGCCACAATTACCCACCAGCAAAATCATCAGAGGCTCTAAATGTTAGGTTTGGGCAAATAATAGGACAAGATAATCATACTACAGTTTCATGATCATATATATCTATGTCTGTTCTCTAAATTCTCCTGGACACATTAAACAATTTGGACTACATAAGCTGTCAAGGATTAACAACATCTTTGTAGGTTTTGACAATTACTTTTAATACATTCAAATCCTTACAAAGGACACATATTACGTGTAGAAGCTAAGCTCAAAAGAAAGGCAACACTGCATCTGCAAAATGATTATGTTACGTTTAAATTGCTCACGTTACACTCACATCTACATTACTTTGTAAATAAGTATAGCTAAACAATTTTAAGCGCAATGGCACTTTGTGGTCACTTTGTGTTTTATGCATTTCTTTAAATAAGGGTTCATTAAACAGTGATGCTAATAGCATCTGTAAGGGATTACTTTCTATTAAATGAAGAATATCAGTAAATGTGTGTTTGTATGTGTATGTGTGTTATAGGTTTATGAAGGCACTGAACATGATTTTTGCTATAATAGAGCAGCGCTAGTAAATAGTAAAAGTCTGTTCAGACAAATGTATGTGTTAGCATACATATAAACAAGATGTCTCACACACACACGAGGATACGAGGTTGGAGACCGAATGGATAAACACACCCTTTGAAACCACCCTGCTCAGCATATAAACTGTACTTAATCCTCAAAACCTTATTTCACCCTGATATGAACATTGCACCATCCATAATCCACTCAACTATCATACCATGAGTGACACTCTGACCCCTAGAGGCAGCTTCAGTGTAGGCCTGTATCACCACTAAGAAAGTGCTATTAGATTGGTTCTCCCCTCTGGGGTTGTGAAGACTCTGGTGTTAATTATGCTAAAATAATTAAATTAAATTCATTTCAACTTTAATAACTGCAGTTTTTAACAGACAGTCGAAGTGGAAGTATTTGAGCCAGAATTACTCCAAAAATACATGAATGAAGCACCCGGGTGGTACTTGGACTTTTCCGCTTTACTGTAGTGTACCATTGCTGTCCCTTTACAGTATTACACTGAGTAATGCTGTGGCCAGGCAGGAGTTAAAAGCTCATTTGGCAAAAGAGACAAAAAGTCAAGCGAGCAAGCGCAAAAATCGATGGAGCTAATGTGATTTAATAAGAAGCTCTCTTTACTCCTGTGATGCTGGTGAGCCTTGATAGATATCTTATGCTGCTGCTGTGGCAATTTCATTTGGATCTTGTTCAGGTTCTTGCAGTGGTTTTAACAACCATTAAGGTGGGAGGGTGTGAGGAAGAGCGTGAGGAACTCAGAGAAATTCAGTGAGTCAGAAAAGTTACTAAAAAGAAGGTTTAAGTTACAATACCAGTTCTTTCAAAGGGGATTTTATTGCTTCACATTGAATGCATACACGTGCCCTAATTAGATGCACATATTCAACTGCAAATATGTGGTCAGCCAATCATATGGCAGCAACTCGATGCATTCAAGAAGAGCATCAGAATGGGGAAGAAAGGTGATTTAAGTAACTTTGAACATGGCATCATCCCAGACAGACTAGCCTGAGTATTTCAGAAACTGTTAATCTGCTGAGATTATCCCACACAAACATGTAGGGTTTACAGAGAATGGTGCAAAAGAGAGAAGCATATCATTTGCAATTCTACCTTAAAGATTGCAGTACACGAGCTGGTTTTGGTTATAGTAACTATAATTGTGTTACTTAATTTGAAAAGTTAACTAACTACATTATTTTTTCCCACTAAAAGTGTCATCTCAGCAGTACATATGATGTCGATGTTTGTCAGTATTACATATGGTTATTGACATAGCACAAAGGATTTTAGTATCACTTGTAAACTGTACACCAATAAGTATTTAGCTCCTCACAAAGTTACTGGGCCTGATGAAATTCTCCATAACACCATCAGCTATTACTATTTAAGTTTAAATTTTGCCTTCTTTTTGTGAATTAAAGAAACAGGACACAGTATAAAATGTTAATCAGTGAGCTTCAGACGTGCTGATTGGCTGATTTCTTTTTGTTTTGGTTT
This sequence comes from Mchenga conophoros, assembly GCF_057382185.1. Classification (NCBI taxonomy): domain Eukaryota; kingdom Metazoa; phylum Chordata; class Actinopteri; order Cichliformes; family Cichlidae; genus Mchenga; species Mchenga conophoros. Next base: position 17,696,650 of record NC_140529.1, read on the forward strand.
TCAACATGACTTGCTGATTTCGCTATTTTTTATGCTAAGTTACGCTAACAAAACTCTGGATGCATATGATAATTAGCGTGGAGATATGATGAATACTAATGCAAAAAAAAAAACAAGTCAAAATTGGAGTATGCATGGAAACGAAACAATCTACAAATTGTGTCTCTGAACTGAATTTCACGTACACGAGAGTTTCATGCATAGAAATGACTCCATGGGGTAATTAACTCGCAATGAAGATAAACAGGGAATGAAGGAGGCGGGGTGGGGATGGGACGATTGATGTACTGAGAAACTAGTAAACTGTCATGCATTGTATGCCAGGTAATGAAAACTCCCAATTGTCCCATTTTCCAAAGGGAAATGGAAAGGAGGGTAGCTCAGCGTTCATGTGTGCATGTATTTAAGCGCATGTATCATCCCCCTGTTGTTGTTGTGGGAGTGTGCATGTCTGTTTGTGTCAGACAGTAAGGCTATGTGTGGGCATGTGGAACACATGCAAGTGAATGATAATGCACTGTGCGTGTGTGCGCGTGTGTGTGTGTGTGTGTGTGTGTGTGTGTGTGTGTGAGAGAGAGAGAGAGAGAGAGAGAGAGAGAGAGAGTGATCAGATCACGATGTCTGTGGTGAATTATTCAACAGTAGAGATATGGTAATAATGGCAGAGTCAGCAGAAAACTACAGAGCCTCTGTCTGCCAGCTTTGTGTGTGTATGTGTGTATAAGTGTGTATGACAGATAACGTGGAGATTGCTGAAGGAAGAATTGATAGTGTAAAAAAGAAGGTTAGAGTTATACAAAAAATGAGAACACGTAGAATGAAAACAGCTTTGATTTTGCACATTCATTAACAAAAACTGCTTTTTTCTATATCTTAACTACGCAATTTGTTCATATTTATTAGAGTAGTGTTATTATTTTAACTCATATTACACGCCAATAAGAAGAGAACAGAGAGAGTTTCCTCAGTTCCCTGAGCCTGGTTACGCTGGAGGTTTCTTCCTGTTAAAAGGGATTCTGTCCTTCTCACAATCAAAAAAGTGTTTGCTCCGAGGGGGTCGCCTGATTGTTGGGGATTTCTCCGTATTTTTGAAAAGTCTTTACCTTACACCATAAAGTGCCTTGAAGTGACAGTTGTTGTGATTGTAGCCTCTTAAACTCTCACTCCAACAGGTAGATTTTCAAGGTTAACAGAAAATATCCTGGAGAATGTGCAACAGTGATCCCGCTACATTTAGACTCTCTCACGTGTTTCTGTCCCTCAATGTATTCCCAGTCCTGCCAGTTCTACTGAAGAATACAAGACTAGTGAGAGATCAAACAATAAGCCTGTTAAAAAGTCTTTACACAAATCTTCTAGAATTTGCATTGATTGTAAAAGTATTTTATTAGTCTGATGCCTGTGGTTTTACTCTACACTAACTATTTGAAATGCTTTGAATTTATGAACCACAGATTCTTGGGCTCTGATTATTTTAGTTTAGAACTTCATGTTTTTATTGCTTAGTTCTGTTTATACTGTGATCTGGCAATTTGTGCAATGTCTTATGTATTTTTTTATTTGTTAAATGTCTTTTCCTTTAATTTTGTTTAGCCATTTTCTGTCAACTTTCTTATTTATATTGTTCTATTTTCAAATTAACTCTTCTTAACTGGTTCTTTATTTTAAAATGTACAAGTCAGCTTATCAGACTGGATGCAATGACTCATAACATCTGTTGCATAATCACCCTGCTGGTGTTACTTAAAGGATGGGAATCTGAAGACATGAAGTAAAGTGCAAAATATTTTCATAATGCTTCATCAGTATGTACTGTATACTATATAAAAATACAAGAAAAGTACTCCCCTTTCCGAATCTGTAATTCTGTTTATACAAGAGGAAAGATTATAAAAGAGGAAAGAACAAAACACTGTGAACACTACTGATTGGATATATTGCTACATAAAATGTGAAGTAAAGTAACAATATGTACCAGCAATATCTTAGTCATTCAAACAGCATCCTGGGCATATTTTTTCCTTTCCAGATTCTAAACAGAGCTGCAGAAACACTGCTTCAAGCAGGTAGGGCAATAAGGAAATTCTGCAATGGCTGCGTTTAGATGGAAGTGCAGAGAGAAACTGAGAAATTAGGCCAGAGAATGAGAGAGAGGGTGGGGGCTTATAAAATGGGAAGCAGGGGAAAAACGTAAACAGAGACACAAACCTACTGACAAAGAGGAGGAGAACAAGACTGATAATGCAAGTGAAACAGAAAAAAAATAGACGCAGAGACAGCTGGAGAATGATAGTGAGAGCCAAATGAAGCTGAAAATATGTATCAAGCTGTTCCAGCACCAGGCAGAAGGGACATTAACAATTAAAACCAAGAGATGCATAACAGGTACTGTGTAAATTGGTAATCAGTTAAGAATTAGTATTGAACATCCATTATTATCAACTGTTTGTTGTGCTTTCGTCTTTCATGCCAATGAAGCAATTTCAGGTTTCGATGCGAAGACGACAGCGCGAAAAGCAGACAAGCAGAGGTGTGTCTCCAGCTGTGGTTTTAATGGCGTGTGTGAGCGCAGCAGATGGAGTCGTTAGCTCCCTGGGCATTAGCCCAGTCACTTTCTCAACCATACACTGACAAACCCCCAAACTTACCTTAGCATTTACCTCTACCTTTCTTAACAGTACGTTCAAAACACTGTTAAATCATAACTCAGTGTTTCTTAACCTCCACCAATTACATCTTTGAGGAATTGTTGTGAACCTTTAGTCAATATGCTTTTCCTAGTATTATATTAATGACAATGAAAATTATCATTATTATAACAATGCAGCATTATGCGTTTTTAAACAAAATTATGAGTTTGTCCAGTAAATTAATGCAGCCCCTAAATTAATCCGATCTGACTTCTACACCTTGTGTGTCGATATTCACATGTTACATGTTACACTGTAGGCATTCAAAATTCCTCATTATCTTGTGGTATTATTAAATTAATAATTGTAAATCCATTGCAGATTGGACTACTAAAGCTATCTGTGGAAGGGAAATACCTCAGGCCGAGGGACTAGTCGGTGATGCCCAGCCGACCTTCAGTCAAAACAAAAAAATGTGTAATCCCCAACCAGTTGGAGAATGATTGCAGGAGGCTGCTGGCCATTGCAAATGAAAATCAGTTACACCAAAGAATCTTAAACCAAAAACTTTCTTGTGATATCTTCTTGATAGCAGATTGCCATGGTCACCTGTAGTTGCCTGGAAAGCACGGACTTGTCTGCAAACACTTGCCAACTACTTGCCAAGCGGTAATGAAATTGGAAAAAGGTGAGACTCAAATGTGACGTGACGTTTTGACGTGTTTGTTGCAGCAGTTTGCCACTACTGGGTGAACGATTTCTGTTGGTGCCATGAGTCACTTGGTTTTGCCACTAGTAAGATGCGTCCACTCACCACCACCATCAGAAATGTACTATAAGCATTTTTAACATGCAAGGATAATATTGTGAGGTGTGAGAGCAAAAGTTGAAAGGGTGTGAAAAGTGACTAACACAAAGCTTCAAAACATGACTCAATCCGATGTCTCCTGGATGACATAATGAGTCTTCCACAGCCACCCCTCCAATCTGCCAGTATGGACTTTTGAATCACCTTTTTTAAACATTATCTCTTGGCATCCAATGTGTCCTTTGGCATCAGTGCTGACACGAAACGCCAGCAGCATCTGACAGAGCTGCAGTATTTGATTCCCTGTGATAGGATCATGTTGTACGTTCACACTCAAAGCAACATTTGGCGACAGCTGGTTGAGCTGGAACTAGTTTCATAAAATATTTTGGCCACACTTAAAATAGTTTATGTTTAATAACAACGCATGGAAAATCAGACTCTACCAAGTGTAGCTGGCAGATAAATAAATGTGGGGTAATAAGAAGTAGAAGATTTTGATTATATATAAATAGCGTAATAGATACATAAAGTGAAACTATGCCAAAATTGGTAACACTACAAGCTGAGATATACTTATCAGATTTTATTTACCAAAAGTAGTTTAGCCTGAACTACTTTTGGTAAATTTAGGTTTCTCAAAATCTATCTTCGATTCCTGGCTGTCTTTCAAGAGGCCTTTTTGGGAGCAAAGTTCATAAAAAGTTCATAAAAAGGGCAATACCCACAATACTCTGATTGGCTGGTGGTTATAACAATGAAAAATATTCATACTACTTCTGTATTCTAAATTCTGTCTGTCAAAGTAAGGGACAAACCCGTTTCTCCTCAGGATGTTTCCAAATGGATGATACTTACATTTCCCAACAACTCCAAAACTGGATTTCAGCTAATCTTAACATAAAATTGCAATCTTAAAGACTGCTATTTTGATTACTTTTCAGCATCTAAAAAAATAGCTTTAGCTCATTTTCCAATATTCTGATTTCAAACTACAATAAAAATCCTGTCTACACACGCTGCTACCCACCCAGTGCAGCAATGGGAGCGTATCTGCACGTGCAGGGGCGTAATTTCCAGGGGGGTTAAGGGGGTTATGAACCCCACCCCCAATAATATTATGAATTATCTTGCATAAATAGGCTGTTGATTTTCTTTACTCATTTCAGGTATTACCAACAAAATAGTTGCATGTTTAATCATCTGGGAATTTACCCATGTTTATTTATTTATTTATTTAGACAGAGATCTTGACCCCTCCAATGCTCAGCACAAATTTACACCAATGTGCACGTGCTAAAGTTTCTGAAGCGCTCCCAGAGTTTCAAACAGCTCAGTAGGGCAGAGGACAAAGAATTTAGTTTTATGAGTTTGGTTGAGGAGGGACCCCACTATCATCAGATAATTGATTTTCTGTCTTTTAGATCAAAAGTTAGTTCAGGCAGCTTCCGTTTGCCTCACTGGTTGGAATGTTTCCACCCACCAGGAAGTAGGTCAGTGACATCGCAAGTATTTTCACACTGTACTCATCGTATGGCCAAATTCTATAGGGGTTACCACAAGTTGCATCATAGCCTGAGAAGGATTTCTGACACTGGCCGACGGCAATGGTACTCACCAAATGCACCGTGACAGCAGTACAGTAGCACTGCTTTGTTCACAGGTGCCACGTGAAATAAATAAATAAAAAAATTTTAAAAAAGGGAAATCAAATGAGCTTATTGGCAAGGCCATTCAGAGCAGTCTAATGGTTCCAAAGACACTGATGGAGGACCCATTTAGCTATAGAGCAAAACAGCCAGGGAGGCAGAGAAGAGATGGAGAGTAAAAGAATAGAAAATGACAGAAATGTAGCCAGGGAAAAGAGGGAAGACGAGGGGAGGGAAAAGACAAGGGAGGATGGAGGATGGAGGAGAAAGCAAGCGGGGGAGAGAGGTAAGTAAAACTCCTTTGTTTCCCTCAGAAACCCAAGAGGGAGGTATTTGAAAAAGAGAGAGGGAGACAGAAAAAGAGAGAGAGAGAGCCTGCGCTTTACACTGCACTGCGCCATGCTCTTTCCCACATTAGGAGTCTTTCTCCAACCTCTTTCAAGTCTCTTTTCACCAGCATACACACCCAAACGCTCGCAAGCACAGACTTATACACAGGCGCGTGCTCAGTAGTGAGTCAAAGAGATAGATAGCCCCCTAACCATCTCTACAGTGGGACTGGCAGAATCAATTATGGATAGATTTCAAAGGGAAGAGTGCATATGTCTATGAATTATAGACTCATAGCCACACACTGCACACATCACACCAGAGCGGCAGAGCAAAGCACAGCACATGTAAGAGAAGGCCAGCAACATACTGCAAGTCTGCACAGCAAGCATGTTGCTCATATGTAAAACGGTACACTTATAAAGCTATAGTCACTCTATATGCAAGCTGCCTGTTCCATGGCAATGCTTCCCCAAGTAATAATTAGACTATTGCATATTTGTTGTTAGCTCCCAGCCTCGTTCATTGCAGTGGGAGGTTTATGTATATAGCATTCGTATTCTATTTTTATCTTATTGTATATTTTTATTCTATTTTATTCTACTGTATATAGTATATTATTTTATTCTATTCTGTACAGCTGTGTACTGTATTTATTCTTATTGTATTCTAATTTTTGCCTCATAACTTTTGCACTGTCCACTTCCTGCTGTGACAAAACAAATTTCCCACGTGTGGGACTAATAAAGGTTATCTTATCTTATCTTATCTTATGAAACCGTTCCAACTGTATCTGTATCATAATGAGTAAATGGTGCAGTTTAAATAGACAGACTCCTATCAAAGTGCCTGTTATCCGCTGTTGTTGTCTTTGTATCTCCTTGTGTTAATAGGTCTACACCAGCAACAGTTCCTGCACAGTGCCTTCCTCCCGCACAGCTTCTCCAGTGCAAACCACGATCTTCGTTCACAGCTAAAGATGGCATTTTATTGCTGGCAGGCAAACTCTCTCACACTGACAAAATGGGTGCAGCCAACTTATCCTGCTCAACATTAAAGCTGAATAAATAAAAAGGAAGGCTCATTCCCCCCCTCCTTTCCTTCAAATTGGCTGCAGTTGTAATGTAACACACCATCTCATCCCAACTCAGCCTCAGCCAAGTAAACCAGACACCGACACAGCTGTACAAGAGTAAAAGATATCATAGTAAATTATAAATTGGGTAGGCAATCCAATTGGTCAAAGAAGCAATCCAAGTTTGCTGACAACTCCCAAAACACTAGCTGCATTTCACTAGTTGCTATGACAACTTCTAAGTACCGCTAGTTAGTGACCTTTTTCTCTGAAATGTCTCTTGATTGTCAGCTTTCTATACACTGATTGCAACAAAGAGAGCACAAGCTTTAGCAACCACAGCACAAACCCTTATGTTCTTTTCTTAATACTCGTTACAATCATCATGCCTCTGTGAACTGCTTTCTTTATTATTTCAGCACAGTGCTTTGCCTGGTTTGACACCTCACATTAAACCTATATAAGCTGCTTCTCAGAGGTTTTTGCATTGCAGCTGTAAATGGCCCCAACAGGAGCACAGTTCAACTCATAAAGTCTACTATGTATATAAAAGATGGTCATAGCCACCATGAAGTGAATCACTGGGTTGTGTAGTCGTTTGAAAGCCTCAACTTGAGTGTTTGGCCATTGACAACTTGTTTTATTGAAACCGCACATGGCAAGAAAAGGCTGGTTCTGACTATGAAACTGAGGCGACGCTGTGAGCCCACATGGTAGTGACTTATCATTCAGAAGGCAGAGCTTCCCTAAGGCATGCTATTTAATCTAAAAGACATAATCATTTATAAAATAACTGAGACCATAAATTCACCTGGAAATAGTTTACTGAGGTCACAGAGAACATGGAAAGCAATGTTGTTTTACCATAAACTTCTATGCGCTGTAAAATCAGAGCCATTTGAAAGAATGTAACTTCAATGCGCCTTAGAAAGGGAAAAATAGTTTTTCGGAAAGCAACTTATACTAAAAATTACCATCAGTTTAGATACAGCAAAGAGTATTAATACCAACATTACCCTCTTTGCCTCCTACCACACGCTGACACAGAACTTCAAACAGCATCACTGCAGGCAGGTAGGCACATAGCCCCTTCCCTCACTAGCAGCTCACCACATGAACAGTGGAGGATCTTAAAGACCATCACCCCAGTCTTTATCAAGACTTTCCTGAGGTCAGTAAAGCTCCTGTTTCAACACCATTGAAGAACAGTTATCATGAATGAAACTTTAGCCCTTTAGTTATTAGCAATTAACCATACTAACCATCTGTTAGGTTATCATTAAGAACACAGCTAGCGGCTATGGCTAATTATAAAGTGATAACGTCAATGTGGGAAATAGGCAGCAAATGCTTTCAGTCCTGTGCGTCTGTAACATTAATAGACACTGTTAATTTCACACGATAATACAGTTATTTGTATATAAAAAGTGTTATGGTTGTGTTAAAGTCCAAGATTGAAGCTGAGGAAAGTCCATCAGCGAACAGACAGAACCATTTTTTCTGATACCATATTTTCATATGATCAGCAATGGAAATATAGTATGAGATAAACAGATAATTAGAGGGGCTGTAGCTTAATACATTGCACTGACCAGTATTGTTGTAATCTTTACAACAGAGTGTCTGCTAATTTACCAAAATCAACATTGAATACTAAAGCTTTAATTTGTAAATGTTAAATGTACAAGAGAGGAGGAAGGACTGAAAGAGAGGGTCTGGCGGTTGGTGGTTTATCTAATTGATAGCTGTGAGCGTGGACATGTCGACGCCATAAACTTGAAGAATGGAGAGGGGAGACGGAGGAGGAAGAAGAGAAGGGTGACTGAGGGGTGGGGGGGGGTTGACCTTTGTTTGATAAATCACTCCAAACTCACTCTCACATTTTGATTCAATTTGTAGATATTATTTTGGAAAATTGGAAAAATCCCCATCCGCTCCCACAGCTGCTGACCTCATACAATCATTCGGTGTATTCCGAGAAATGCTATTAAACTGACAAATTTAACCTCAGACCTCTGTGATTTTTCGGCAAAACACCAGTCTGTATGTTGTATCCACATAAAGCACATATTTTGGTAAAAGTAGGTCCATTTTTTTCTGTCATGCTTGTATATGGTGTAAGGCCAAATTCATTGCAACTGTAAGAGCTATTCTGTTGCACTGCCTTCTGTAGTTTTCTGTATCATTTTATTCAGAACTCATATAAGCGCCTTCATGGGAATTGTCGATCAGGCTGATTACATTTGGGAAAGCCCGTGTAACTGCACCCAGTGAGTCATAGCTTTCACTACAGCACCATACCCTGTTTATGTTTTCCAGTTCAGCATGCCAGCCAAATGTGATCGAAACCCGGTAACAAGAAATACTCCAGTCAGGCAAATTTTGTTAGGGAAAGCAAATTGGAAGAACATCTAATTTCAAGTTAATCTGATCGTTCTGTGTGAAATAGAACACAAATTAATACACTGACTATAAAAGCTATTAGTGTTACAAAAGTGTTGCATTAATAGCTCTCAGTGAATTACCAGAGTATTGTACTGTAATGCGCGATGTGAACATATTGGATCACCAGCTGGTCATGTGTCACGAGCATATGCATCGGGGACAGTACATTCACTTTAAGTTCAGTTTATTTTTATAGATGTGATCTAAGTAATAATATATCTCACTTATTTATTCAGTGTGGCATCAAAGTCATTAAATATATACAGTTTTCCAGTTAATTTATTAAGCACATATCTGCACACAGATTACATCAAAATGACAAACGGGTTGCAGGCTAGTAATGTTGCACAAAAATATCTCAGAGTTGAAATGCTGTGAATGTCGTTTGTGGTGGTTAGGAAAGGGTTTAACTATGTTGCTGTGTTTGTTCGAAGCAGTCTGCATGCCTAGGTGCTTGATTTTACACACCTGTGTCCACAGAAGCGATTGGAGCACCTGAATTCAATGATTTAAATGGCAATATAATGTGTGCATGTGCTATGTTGTCACTGTCTGTTTCTTTTTTGTGGTTTGAGCTCGAGCAGTGGGTTATATTTCACCCGGCCAGCCCATGAAGGGATTTAAATTGGTTAGTGTGCTAAATCAGCAATGTGCCAAAGTGTTTAAAGTCAAGCCAATCATATATTATGACTGTTCTTGTCAAGTCCAGTGAAGTCAAGTCTGTTTTAATGTAGAATTTCATGCACCTCATATCTGATGTGATCTAATTTCGGTCCCGGCTGCGATGTTCCTCGTTGACTCCTTCCTCTCATTGCAAATTAACATCACATCTCCTCGTCCTCCCCACTTAAGGGTGCTGTTGAACAGGTTAAGCAGCAGAAAATTCGCTGTTCCCATTTATAATTTGCTCATAATTCTTAGCCTTCATTTTGCTGGCTCTTTACGACATTGTTTTGTCTCCTTTTAATAATCCTCTCTTATCCCATTCCTCCATCGCTGCCATCGCCTCTCTCTTCTGCTCTCATTTCATTCTGTCTGACACCATTATTTTCTATTTAATCACCCTGCATCTCTGCCTACCTCTCTCTCTCTCTCTCTCCTTCTGACAGAGACGGCTGCATCTCCTGTTCTCTTGCCTCCTATCCATTTCTTTTCCCCCTCTCCCTCATTTCTTGTCTCGATCACACCCCCCACCCCTCTCCTTTTAATTGTGCCCTTGTCTCTTTCTCACTCCCGCTGATCTAAATTGACGAAAGTGTTCACATTGTTATTCCCCAGCCTCAACGGCATTCATACCCTAACACGCGGGCACACACAAACACACACATCATCCTACCGTTGCCTTCACACCCCTGCTGACATCATGGCCAGCAGTGTTTTTCTCAGTGAATCCATTAGCACCAACAGCAGCACTGCCATCACACACACACACATGCACGAACAGACATTTACAGTGAACACAGAACAAAACCAGACGCTTAAACACATCCAACAACAACAAACACAGAAGCCCAGACAGCACCCACATTTCACAGTGTCCAAATACTCCCCTACAGCTATGGTGGACCTTTGAGAATCACACATATAGGAGCAAGGTAAAACTAAATTAGCATGCAACATGGCACTGCTGAAAAAAGAGACACGAGCTAAACATAGGCAGAAACACTGGTGTTTTTAAATTTTTTTCCATTAATGTACATCATTTTTTGGTTTAAGCCTGGATTTGTTCGTTGACTGTTTTCTGTCCTTACACACTGAATTCCAATCATGTGTAGAGATTACATATCTATATTTCTCCCTCATAGATCATTGTGCTATGGAGAAAACTCCAAAACATATTTTGACCTTTAAAAGATGCAAAATAATAGTTTCTTAAATTACTCCATAAGAGATAATAAGTGTTCAGTGTTCATTAAACTGCTCTTTGATTTTGATACGATGCAAACTGTCTCTGGTTGGTCTCTTTCCTCCAGATGTCAATCACAATTACAAACTGCATTTTAACTTTGATGTGGAAAATGTGATTTAGTTGGTTCATAACTATTACAGGCAACTTCAACTGTCTTTTTCTTTTAGCTCTTATCTTACATCACCTTGCGATGGCAGTAACTCAGTGCATTTATGCATGTAGACATGGTCAAGATCAATTTTTGAAGTTCAAACCGAGAGTCAGAATGAGTACGTAAAGTGATTTAAGTGACTTTGAACATGGAGCGGTTGTTGGTGTAAGACACGCTGCTGATCAACTGGGATTTTCCCACACAACTATCTACTGTAGAAAAAGAGAAACTATCCACTGAGCAGCAGTTCTCTCGCTGATAAATGAGGTCAGAGGAGAATAGCCAAACTGTTTCAGGCTGATAGGAATGGATGCAACAGAAAACCAACGAAGCACTAAATGCAACCCGCGTATGCAGAGGAGCATCTATGAATGCAATAAGTTGAATAACAAACCGTGCCTTCTGGTCTCATGATTCTTGATATTTGCTGTGACATTTGAATAGCAGGATCAGATACAAACAACATGAAGGCATGGATCCTGCTTTGTATCAACAGTTTCGGTTGGTGCTAGTGTTATGATGTGGCACACCTTGGGCCCCTTAGTACCAGTTGAACATTATTCTAACACCACAGACTACCTGCGTATTTTTGCTGATCATACCCATCCCTTTATGACCCCAGTGTACCCACCTTCTGACGGCCAGGATAACACACCATGCTACAAAGATCAAACATCTTGAACATGACAGTGACCTTGCTGTATTTAAATGGCCTCCTCAGTCAACAGATCTCAATGCAACAGAGCACTGGGATGTGGTGGAACTGGAGATTCAGACCATGGATGTCCAACTGACAAATATGCAGCAACTGTGTGATGCTATCATGTCATGTTTCCAACACCTTGTTGAATCTATTTCAAGATGAATTAATGCACTACTGAAGGCAAAAAGCATCCAACCCACTGCTAGAAGGATCTGGTCAAATATATTTTTAGACCACCTGTATCAGACCAGTAGACTAATAATACCACATTCATGACATGGCATGCTAACTTTTAACAAGACTCACAGGCTAGCTCTTTAACTGCAAGGCCAAGCTAATTTTAGGTATGAAGAATGAAGGTACACTGCATATCGTTGCCTGTTTCTTAGGCAGAACGGCCTGTCCTTGTTGCCTGAAAAGATTCCCAAAGCTCCAGAGCCTTTAGAGCCGATTGCTGAGTTGGGTCCCCAGACAGTCTTTGGCCATCATTGTTCCAGCCTATAATGATTAGCCATTAGGCTCCTGTGCCATGACATGCCGTTGAGGCCCTGTTTCCACTGCACTAATTTTAACAGGGGATAAAAATGAAAAAAAAGATGAGAAGAAGAGCATGAAAAAAGAAGGATTAGCAAGGAGAGGAAGCACTTTCCCTCCCTGTCTCTCTCAGGTCCCCAACCAACACTTGTTCAAACATAAAGAGTTTTATTCTCTACTGTGCCCTTCCTTAATATCTCACACTTCAAAATGTATACATACCCCATGCCAGTTTCTCTTACTTTCTCTCTCTCTTTCTTCCCTCCCTCTATCTCTACGGGGTTAGAAGACTTAGCTGGCTCTCAGAGAGCTGTTGATTTAGCATTAAGTGTTTTAATGCAGGAGGCCAGGAGGGGAGCGGTGCTGACTCCAATACACTTTCAATCCACCATATGCCAATAGATAGGATGGCACCTGGACCTCTAGCTGGGACAATCTGATGAATAAATTAAGTGGCTCTCATCTCTATATCGATCTAAACAAACCTGCAGCATGTTTGCGCGATAATGTGTGTAGTGAAGAGCGATGGGCAAGGTGGACTGTAAGTGTGGGAAGCTGGAAAGACTTGTCCTGCAGAAAGGTGAGGGATTTAGGCTAGTGTTTAGTGTGAGTTTAAGTGTGTGTGTGTGTGTCCTCTCCGTCCAGGCCAATTTTTCCATCCATTGATCGTCAGTTCAATACCGGTATGGAAGCTGTGATAGCATCTTTAAGGCTATTAGCCTTTCACGCAGAAGGTCATACAGTATACATACACCTACACACAGGGCAATTTTTTTGTCCAACTAACTTTAGATTAGTGGGACTTTCAGACACAATGCATGCACTGCGTGTCCCGGGCGCTGCACAGAGAAGTATTGAAGGATAAAGGAAATTACGCAGTTTTTAAAGCTTCCCGCAGGACTGCATCATTATGACAGTAAAACATATAGGATGGCTCTTTATACCTTTTGTTGAATGGAAAACAAATAAGCCTGTAGAGCTTTTAAAAGAAAACACATCACAAGCTTAAACTGTGTTTAAAAATGACTGGGAAAAAAAATCTGAAACACGTACTTGGATGTAAACCTGTTTTGGGGAATTGTCTTAGTACTGAGGTGAAAGTGAAGGCCAAATGATGATAAGATAAACTTCAACTGCACAAGTTCTGTAATCACTCATCTGCTTGCCTTCCTGGGTGTTCGGCTACTTTCTGTTCTTTACATGAATACTGCTTTCCCATGCTGTTAGTGTGAATGCTGACATCATTTCTCTTGTCCAATCATCTTCTTGCCCGCTTTCTTTTAGTTCCGCACTGTTTAAATCTGCGATCTCGGTCATTATCCCTTTCAGACTCTCTTTTGTGTAACCCACCTCCTCCCCATCTCCACCTCAGACACCTCAGTCAGAGATCTCTTCAAGCCTCAGTCTTCATCTTCACCTCCACCAGCATCTAGACTCCAAGGGGTCCTGTACTAAATCCTGTCACCTGTGATTCCGTTCTGCCATGATGGGTCATCGGCATCTAATTGCCAAATACATCAATTTTTCTATCCCAATAATCATGTTCATTTGTTCCAAGCAATTGTTTATCATTACAATGTTCAATTTGCCAACAAAGCGTTCTCCAAAATGACTTAAGGCCATTACACAGCGAATACTTTTACAAAAAAAACCAACATGAAATCCAGAAAATTTCAGATTTGAGCTTGCTGTATAACATATACACACTGAACATGTTGTGTTTTTGCAGAAAAAATGCAAAAAAATTAGGTCTACATCAAACTATACTGAGTTTGTCCTCATGTTAACAAATACATGTCACAAATTTGTCCAGCAAAATTACTCGGAGCAGCAGCAGAACAGCTGCTATGTTCATGAGGTCAGCTCATAAACACAAAATAATCATTTTGAGTGAAATTCAGCTGAATTATATAAAATCAATTTTTTATGTATTAAGATAATTATTAGTTAATGAAAATATTTTTGGCATAAACCGTATGCCTACCAATCACCCAAATTTAACATTCTATATGTCCTTATGTAACAAAATCACATCGCTTAAATTTAGCATTATGGGCATACAATTTTTTTTCAGTTTACACGACCGGCTTTTCAAAATGGTCAAACCAGCCAACGGTCCTAAAACTCATACAAAAGAACTTCCCTAAGTATCTAATGCTGCACTGCTGTATAATTGGGGAACTTGCAAGAGACAGACTTCAAAAGCAGAAAAAAAAAATCATAATTAAATCAAAAGAATCCAAAAAGCTAAAATCAATACAGCAAATGCTGCACTTTCCTCACTTTCTGTCTCTAGTAATGGATGAGGTAAGCCCCAAAAATGCTGCATCCCACATTTCCCATAATGTAACTTAGCAGCATTTTGTACACCCTCCCTCTCTTGTAAATGTTCACATTTATCAAACTCCGCTGCTCCAGTTTGCAATGCTGGCTTTCCATTATGATAAATGGACACATAAGGGAATTGAGCCCCCCCCCCCCCCCCCCCCCAATAATTAAATGGTTAAGTAATGGTTAGACGTGCTATGCACTTGCTAGAAGTTTCTGCTGGCATAAAGCACTGCAGAGAGGCTGGACAGAGCAGCTTCTGAGTACACACAAAGCAAACTGTTTCTGTCATTCCCGTGCACAAAACCCTCTGCATCCCACAGGATCAGGGTATTTAATATGATCATATGTATATCATCAAGATTAAAATACATACATAAGAAGGAACTGTTCCATATCAGTTATCTGCGCTGTTCATGCTATAGTCACCGTGAGATTCAGCTTCTGATACTCTCATGGAGTAGAAGCTAGCCAGAGGTGCAAATAAGTCTGTAAATGAAATCAAAACATTGAATTGTTAAAGTTCTGTTAAAAAATGTGCAGAGTTCTTCTTTCAGATTGGATTGTGCTTGCCTTATCTCTTGAACTCTTGCAGCCCTTTTCTGAGCAGTTTCTACCATATTTCAGACAAATGGTCTCTGCCTATGCAGCTACCCTTGGAAAAACCCAAAAACTATTCTAATGGTTGTCAAACCACATATTAAGGATATATACTAAAGTGTCAAAACTCACTGTTAAGGTGAGGTTGTCAAATGGCATCTTTATGGGGGAAAGAGTTATGTAGTAGATGTGAATTTGTCACCCAGCAATTGGCTGTTTCTTGCCAAAGATATTGCAGCTGTCATATTTAAATATACATTAAACTAATTGTTCTCAGACCCTTCCCACCTTGTTTGGAATATAGAAACAGAAGGACAAGATTTTACTTTGCTGACCACATACATGAAGAAAAAAAACACACACATATATGAAAAAAGAGTGTACTGTACTTGTAAACACAATCCATTTTAAAAATGCTCGCGAATTGTTGCAGAACTGCCAGGCAGATGTTAAAGCTGTGACCTCTGAACTGAACGTGAAAGGAAAGCTTTGGAAGCTAACACATTTGAAAATATCATCTGTCACCTCCGCTCCCCTGGGGCTTTCTGACAGACCACTGGTTTGTCGGCCTGAAAAAAAAAAAAAGCAGTGGTCCAACACTTCAGATGGACAGCTCCACTTCTTCGTGCAGTCGTTGCAATTTGCGCGACAGAGATCGGACTCATGTGAATCATCCTATTCAGTGCATTTAGCTCACTTTTCATCTCAGCACAATGAGCCTTAATACAGCCCTAAAAATAGAAACCGCCTCCAAAATGGCACAGAAACTGTCTGAGCTTCACAATCACTGTCTCAATGCAAGAGGGGAAAAAAAGGAAGAAGAACAAAAAAAGAAAACAAGCAGACACATAAAAGAGAGAAAGCAAGAGTGGTGTAACACGCAATTCATCATCCTCTGTCAATGTCCCGCAAGATCTCTTTACCTCTCTGCTGTATTTTCTCATTGGATCTCTCTGGTTTTCCTCAACCTTCCCTCATTTTTCCTCAGCTAGTCAGGCTCTGACTTCATGCTGTTCTGTTTGCATGAATTACACATCAGTGTGCACAAACACGCACACACACACACAGATGCGTACCGTGCGTGCGCTTGTCTGGGGAAAACGAACCATGTGATTTGCTTCTGTGACGGTGAAAACAACCCAATAATCACGCAGTAACTATTGATGCATTGTGTATGATGTTAATAAAAGAGAAGATTAAAACTGCTTGTGTGTACGTGTAGGTGTGAGTGTGACAATAAACCCAATTCCTCGTCTTCCCCTTGATTGGATTTGTTGTTGTAAAACTCGCCCATTCTCTGGAAAGTCCTGTGTGTCTCTGTGTGTGTGTGTGTGTGTGTGTGTGTGTGTGTGTGTGTGTGTGTGTATGTGTGTGTCTGATGACGTAATACAGCCTACATTTTCCTTCCTTTCCCTGTGACTGCATTTGTGCGTATGTGTGTTTTACAGCCTCCGAGAGCTTATGCAGTGTGTCATCGGGATGACTCAAGCGGATGTACAGTAGTTGTGTGTGTAGGTATGTGTGTGTATTTTCTCTCTGGAAGTGAGGAAAAACAACACTGTGGTAAATGTGCGCATTTTCCTCTTGTGTTTCGAAGTAGGCGCTTGTGTGTCTTTGTGTGTGTTTCCTGAGGTAAGGCCACAGGCTGGCGATGACCTGCTTTGCTAGCTGACTGCATGTTACACACGCGCTTGCTCGCGTTCTTTACGTTAAACTGGAATTTACATAAGTTCTCTTTGTGCATATTTCACTGTTCTTTTATTACTATATTAACAGATAAGAATCACAGCCCGTATCTGCAGCTCTAAGCAGCTTTCTGCTAATTGTTTTGGTTTGCTGGTGTGCACCGGTTGAGTGATACACAAGCTTATTAAACGCACCCTTAAACGTCTCGCCAGGAATCGCTGAGAATTAGACAAGAATACACGGAGTTGTTATCAAAGTGCTGTTATGTTTACATAAAGTCTGAGGATTATTAAAACAAGAGCAGTTCAAGTCAAAGCAGCAGAGGCTGAGATGTTCCACATTTTTGTTGTTGTTTATTTTCTACTTTTTGTCCCCAGAATGTCTCCATTTTCAGTTTGGGGGCCTAATCTTAGATAACAATTTAGTTAAAGCTGTCTTCACAGTAAGGGTGGGTGATTTCGTCTTATATGTTATATATGATACTTTGAGAACATTTGCGATAATAATACTTGTGTCTCTTTGTCCTTTCTCTCTCTCCTGACCCCCAACCACTCGCGACAGATGGCCGCCCCTCCCTGAGCCTAACTTTACCTGGTTTCTTCCTGTTAAAAGGGAGTTTTTCCTTCCCACTGTCACCAAGTCCTGTTGACTGTTGTCAAGGTATAACTTGACTGTTTAACAATCAATAAAGTGTTAACCCTTAACTCTCCAGGAGCTCCACAGTTCTGTCTTAAAACATAACTGAGTAATATTCTCACTACCTGGGACGTTCTATCTTGGGTACAGCTTTTTTAACCAGTTAAAACCATGCTTTTCAACCATGTGACCACATCAGTAATTTCTACCCACCGTTTACTCTTCCTGTCATTTGGACTGCAGCTGGCGAGCGCTGCAGCGATGCTCAGTTGAGTCATTTCTTTACTTTCGGGCTGCACATCGCAAGCTGCTGGTATCTCTTCCTTGCAGGTCTCCATAGTCTGGTTGATCTCGATGGTGTGTTTTTACCTAATTAGTGAAGCAAGTTTGTTGCCTCCACTTTTAACAGTTTTCTTGTGCTTTGTTAAGGGTTGGTGAAGTAGCTTCTTTTTCAGGCATTGTCTTCGGAGGCTGACTGTGCTCTTGCTCTCTGACGTGCGTGGGTTTGTCTCGGTGTTATGCACCCTATGGATCGAGAACTCATGGATTTGCAACATGACACTTTTATATTACGCAAAAATTTACACTGTAGGTATTATAACGGACAGTATTTAAAGGTATAGATATAAAGGGGGTAAAGGTGTATTGCACATGTTGCCTCAGTGTGATATATCAGCTAGTTGTCACACTTTTTCTACTGGAGCTTCAAAGCTATCACCACGCTGCAGTGGGCATTTCCTTAATAATAATCTGAAAAATGTATTTAAGAGACGTCCTGCTGATAAACTCTGACCGCTTTACTCTTCAAACCTAGTGTGACACACTAATGTGTGGCCACATCAGGAGTAGTACTTGTTAAAAGAAAGAGAGATTTGTCACCGAAGAGAACTATGTGTAATGAGGTAGTTGCACCCCCCAGCCTCCGGGTGGCGCATTGTTCAGTGAGACAGAATAGCGAGGTCATAGGTCCTCCTCTCTAATATGGCAGAAGCGAGGCAAAGAGAAACTTCACCAGTCGTCTCTGTCTCATCATTTCCCTGTTTTGCAGGTTTGTAACCGGTAAAACTATATTAAAACGGTTCTAAAATATTGATAAGAAACATAGCTAAATGTGGGGGTATAAATCAGCGGGTAAACGCTGTTATTGGTTACGTTTTATGAAGTAGAAGGACTGAAAAAAATGCCAAAAACCCAGCCAGCCGCGGGCGCCATTTTGGTTTCCTTTCTTCACTTATTTCGGGTCGTTTAGCTGAATAAGCTCCTTGTTGTGTCCTGATATTGTGAATATGAATGTTAACCTGCTGTTGGCAGTGAAAAACGACTGTTTACTGGTTCTGAAAAGTGATTTTGAGAATGTTAAAGCTAAGCCTGTCGACATACACATGACTCTTTCATGTATTTGTGAGCCACTAAGCTAAATTGGTTTAAGACCAAGCACTGGTATGTTGGTTAAAACAATCAGAATACATAGGTATTTGGGTTAAGAGTTAAAGAGAGGTAAAATGTATTTGAACATGCATTTCATATTGTTTTGAATTGTCATTCAGAGAGAATAACCGAGTAAATGATTTGAAGGTCACTACACGTGAAGTATTCTTGTTTCCCATGTAAAGATCGTGGTATTGCAGCTTGAACACACAGACGGTTTTACTGTTATTTCTGTTGTATATAGAGAATGGTGATGCTGCAAATTAAAAATACATGTGATTATATAAATAAATATGGCAGAAGCGAGGCAAAGAGAAACTTCACCAGTCGTCTCTGTCTCATCATTTCCCTGTTTTGCAGGAACATTTAATCTGTTTTACCAGCCCAAACTCTGGGTCGGTTACACTAGCCTATGTTTGCTTTCATGTCTGCTTCCTTTTGTGTGTGTTACTTGTTTTACCAACTTCCTTTTTTTGTTTTCTTTTTTTTACTTCTCTGAGCAGACTCATCGCTGTCCCTCGCTCTCCCTTAGCGACAAAATGAGCCCCAGTCACCAGTTGAAATGCAGTGTGACATAACACTCCTGGTCACACAGGCTTAGTCAGAGAAAGCAGCCACCTAAATCCTGTCTCACAAACAACCAAACACATTCAAATAGGTACACACTGACACACACACACACGAAGTGGAGAGGAGTGAGAGAGATTAGGAATCCCAAGTATTTATGAGATTTTTTTTTATTCATTTACCTATCCCCCCCCCCACACACACACACACACACACACACACACACACACACACACACACACACACAGACTAACATTTTGCACCCCTTTAAGCAACTGTATTTACAATGACGAGTCAGCAGTTAGTAATAGGCTGGCATGCAGGGTTATGTACAGGCTGACGCACACACACATACACACTTACGGGCCAGCACTGCGGCTTCTTTTGTCATCTTATTCACTTTCTCTGACTAACTCCTGCCTCAGACAGAGGTGTGGTCATCCCCCAGCTCTTTAGTTTGGGCTTGAGGAAAGAGCTCATTGTATGAAAACATTGTAGTGAGAGAAGGTGACCCAGTTCTGCTTAAGAAATGCATTCATTTTTGAGGTGTGAAGCCCTTATAACTAATTCATTCATAGACAATGTATTTACAATGGGAGAAATAATTATGTGATCCCCTGCTGAGATTATAAATTTGTTCACATCCAAAGAAATGAATGGTGGTTTCATTTTAAACTAAATATTTACCCAAGATCCAGAAAAATACACTACATAAAAATGATTTGCACATCAGTGAGTGAATAATATTTGATTCCAAGGCAAATCATGACCTAGGGGGAAACCCTTGTTGGCAAGCAGCAGTTGGTCAGCGGGTTTGTGTAAATCTCAGGAGGGATTTGGGCCCACAGAGTTACAGAAACTCTCTAAATTATTTTTGGTTGTTTGGCTGCTGCTTGACAACTTGAAGCTTCAGGAAGAAAGTTGTATTGGTGAACAGAATCATAAAACATAATGTTTCAACCTCTGTGCTTGACTGTGGGGTGCTGTTCTTTGGCTCATTTCTCTTCCTCCAAACACAGCAGCTCAAGTTGGTGGTGCTACCTTTCAGTGCCTGGGCTGCTCCATCACCTTTCTTGTGCTTATCATCACCCATGAAGAAAGATCTTCTATGGAGCTCCAGATTGAGGGTGAATGCATCAACAGTGTCACCTTCTTACAAAGCTTCTTGCTGATGGGCTTGTAGCCCATTCCAGTCTTATGCAAGTCCGTCTTGTCCCGGATGTCCTCTTACAGCTGTTTGATCTTGCTCATGGTGGTGGAGAGGTTGGAATAGAAGAAACTTAATCTGTGTACAGATGTGCTTTATACACATAATGAGCTGAGTTCAAGAGTGTCTCTAATAGACTGATATATAGAAACCTTATGGGAGCCAGAGTTCTGGCTGGGTTCTAGGGGATCAAACACTTATTTCACTCAGTTACATGCAATCCATTTTCTGGATTTCTGGTTGACATTTTCTCTCTTCATTAAAAATGAAACTATCATTTAAAAAAGTGTCCATTTCTTTGTAAATGATCAGAATTACAAATTAAACATGAGATCAAATAATTATTTCCTACACTGAAAGTGCTCAGTTCAGTTTTCTTTTTTTTTATCCTGTAAATCAAACTATTCCTGCATAAGATAAACTTTGTTTGGGCTACAGCATGACACATAGCAAACAATTACACCAAAATCACATTGCAATTAAAACTAATATGTTGCCCCATTAAACAACTTTCTATCCCCAGCTGTGTGGAGGTACGCCCTAGTCGGCTAGGTTGCAATGATTGATTGCTTTTTTTAGTGTGTATAGCATGTCAGTGAAGCACAGATGCTTGGAAAGTTAAAGGCTTCTTTTCTATGGTAGAAAATCAAGGAGAGTACAGAAGGTAAAGAAGCTTTTCATTTAAGTGAAAAGATGATGGTATTCGCATCAAATAAAGGAGCAAAACTACATCAAGTGGCATGATCATAAGGATTTGAGAATTTTTTCAATTGATGGAAGTATCCTACAATATTACCCTGACATAGATCACCTCAGATAAGACAACACTATTTTTGTTTTGTATTTGCATCAAAAAATGAGTAAGCTACAGGAATCATCAACAGATTTCTGTAGTACCGTTTAACACACTTGCATCTTTATCAACTATGTTTATGGACAAATACATTTTAATGTAGGATTATTCAGTTTTGCACCTTTGTAGCATTATTTTTTTCACATGACAAAAGTTTAGATCACTGCTGATTGCTTATGTAGTCAAAAATCTCAAGAAATAACTGAAGTACTGTAATTTTGTAGAGCTGGCAGTTTGTCTATTTGAAGCAGTATAACTGGATTAATTAGCCAACCAGAATCCAATAATGTCCTCGGTTTTGTTCAGCAAGTTCTCATAATGGCTCACTTTTATCCTGACACACAATGTGCTGTGACACAAATTTGAAAATGAGCATTTAAAGGACAATTACGAAAAACTGCAAAAAAAAAAAAAAAAAGCTGAAAGCCACAGCATTTGAAATAGTTAAAGATATGAATTAATCACCACTTGAAATGGCCGAGTCCCCAAACAATCCTTTTAAAATCGAGACAGGCTTGTGATTTATTAAGATGAATGCTGGCCACAAATGAATAAGCACGCATCGAAATCACGTACACACAAGAGATTAAGGGTGGGAGAGGTAACGAGAAGAGGGTAAGAGGGTTAATGACTGTCTTCAAAACAAGACGGGCGGGATCGCACTTGTTAGTGTGTGTGCAAACACACGAGCGCGCGCGCGCTCACACAAACGCGTTTACGGGTCAGCCTGATGAAAACGCACGCGATAGATTGATGGGCCCGCTGACAATACACCTCTTGTCTTTTCGCTTTCTATTTATGTCATACATGCCTGCATGTCACAAAGTGAGAAAGGTGGCGAGCAGAAGGAAAAGGAATATAAAACAAAGGACGTGTGAGATTGAGGTGAGGAGAGCATTACAAGGGGGGGAGAGAGCGAGAGAGAGAGCGAAAAAAGAGAGTGATAGTGTTTGAGCCAAGAGGGTTGCTCTTTGTCTTCCTAATGGAGCCATTACCTCAAGGTGTGTGACCCTAAGGGGTCAGTTTCACACAAACACACACATACACACACTCTAAGAGGAAAATATAGATTGTGGTATGAGTAGAACTGCCAAGAGCTGAAGGACAAGCTGAAACGCTGTGTAATTTGTATTTTATCATCAGATGTTGCTGCCTCGCTCCCAAATTCTGCCTGATAGCACTCCTCCTTTTTTAAAGTGGTCTTAAGCAACAGTTCTCCAGACACTGGCTGCTTTTTCACTATTTTGCACTGCATAAGAACTGGACTGAAAATCAGTGAAACAGGTGATGAAGGAGCAATGTAAAATATTTGGTTCAAGTTGTCATCAGTATGATTAGAGGAGGTCAGGACAGGAGCACAACAATGAGTCATCTGTAAAACAGCGGTGGAGGCTCTGTCATGGTTTGGGGCTACACTTCAGCCAGTGGTGTTGGGGATGGGTACCGGTATCTGGTGCCATTATGGCATAAACGGTAGTAACCAGATCGAAAAGCAGTGCACATTTCGGTGCTTTATTTCGGTGCTTTTTTTTCCCTGAGATGTCACACACTTTGAATTCTAGCCAATCATTTTACCTTTGCAAGCGTAGTAGGCGGGCCCAGGTACGTACGTTCTCTTAGAGCAGAGCTACAGATTAAAAATGCCCAAAGCGAAGCGGTCAAAGTCTGGCTGTACTTCACAGCAAAATATGCAAACTCAGCAGCCTGCAACAAGTGCTTTAAGGTGATACTGTGATACTGTGCAAAGGTGGTAACTCCTCAAATCTGATGAAACACCTGGCAACACATAGCGGTGTTTTTTTAAAGCCGAGAAATGCACCGTATTTGATAGCTTGCTGCAAGAGCTCACACCGAGCACATCTACTGCGGGTGTGGTGCCTGTTATCGACCCAGAGTTAGCAACATCCCCCAAGAACCCAAAGAGGAGAGTCAGTGTAGCAGAAATGATGACGGATGATGATGGCAGCAGCAGCCATTCTTCTCTGGGTGAGTCACTTAATGTTGTTCGTGTGTAATTTATGTCGAGTAGGCTAACCACGTTATTACATTAATGCATGTAAGGTGAACTAGCAAACACCGTCGTAGATACATGCGGCTGTCTTCTTGTTTGATGGCAGATACTCCCTTCACCCTGGCCAAAAAGGCTAAAATGACCAAAGAAAAAGAGGGAAACAGCTAAACATGAGAGGTTTTTGGACAAAGTTGGTGTTTTTTTTCCATTGTTTAAGCACTGCTTCCAGCCAAGAGTGATACCATATATGCCCTATAGCTGCAGAAAAGGCTAACATTGTTATCTTTTTACAAAAACACAGCTGAACATGAGAGGTTTTTGGACAAAGTGTGTGTTCTTCATTCTTTAAGCACCGGTTAGAGCACCGTTTAAGCACCGGCACCGTTTCAAAAGTACCGGTTTGGTACTGGTATCGGATAAAACCTAAACGATACCCACCCCTACTTATGAATGCCTTAAAGCACCATCAGATTTTGATTCACCATGCAGTTCCATCATCTGACCGGCAACAGCTTCATTTTCCAGTGTGATAATAATCCCAGAGACACTACCAATGCAGTGAAAGCATACCCCAGTAAGACACACAACAGTCATGGATGGGCCTCCCCAGAGCCCACACCTCAATATAATTAAAGTAGTGTGGTATCATGTTGAGAAAGTACAGAGCAAAAGTTAGAAACATCCAAAGAAGAGCTTTGAATGTCCTTCAAGATGCTGGACAACTATTCCTGAAGACTACTTAAATAAATGAAAACAAACCCTGGCTAAGAAGACGGAGGTAAGATGGTCAGAATTGTACAAACTCTGGATGTTTGCAGATGTCTGAATAAATCGCTGCACCTATTTCCAATTTTTCTAGCAAACTAAAAGTAAACTAAAATTCTATTTATATTGCACCTTTCAAGATAAAATCACAAAGTGCTTCACAGCAGCAAAAATGGACATACAACCTCAAACAAACAAAATGAGGGGCGGCTCAAGACTTTTGCACAGCATTGAATTGTCTGTTTTTCGTATATCTATGTTTAGACCCCTCCAAAGGTACTGATCTCTCTCCCCACCCACATTACCTCTTCTGTCACTCACTGCTTTTCCTCCACTCTTGCCTTGTGTCCCGCATTAGTCTTTCCCTTCATTGCCATCCATTTCCTGCTCACTGCACTGAACTCTACCTAATTTAAAGTGAAAGTCACCTTTTTGTGCAAAGAGTTGCTGTCACACACCAACAGTATGCATGGACACATACGCACATGTCCAAGGTACTGATATCCCATGTGCGTGTTTATCTACAACAGGACATGAAATGCAATTACATTTGTCCTTGGGAACATTTCAGTCGCTCTCTGTCCGCTTGAGGCAAATTACCTATTCAGCAGTATCACACATGAACTGCAAAATATGAGTGCGGGTATGTGTTTCTGCTCTGTGCTGCAATTACATTCTTATGGGAACATTACAAAGTAACATACATTAAGCTGTAGGACATACAAATTACAAATGTGAAAATCACATTCATGACGTACACTGTGTGACTTGAAGGTGGTGCTTAAACATGAAGAAAAGACAAAAAAAATACCACCAACATATTTAAAAGAACATTTTTTTTAGAGTTATACAGCATCCTTTTATACATCAGATATAAAGTAAGAACAAAGTAACCAGATCTGATGAAGATCTGCTACTCTCGCACAGGCAACCAGTTAAAATGCCCCCCACCCCCATCCATGTATCTCTCTCTTATTGTCAGCCCTCTGACAGAGTGTAATTGAAGAAAATAAAAACCCCAGAGAAGAGGATCAATTACTCGGTGTACAAGACCGGAGCGATGTTTTCATATTAGAATGATAAAGTGTTGCCCAGAGTTGTGCGCTTTGAGAGGAGAGAGCGAGAGAGGGGAGGCAAAAAAGAAGGAGAAAAAGATGAATGGGGAGAAAAGAAGAAGAGACACAGATGGGAGAGGTGAGAGACAGATGTAGTTTTAATAGCGTTTACTAATGCGACGGTATTGTATGTGTTAGAAAAGCCTATTACTTTGTTTCCAATGTGTGTGCGTGTACATCACAGGAGATTTTGAGTGTCTGAGAGTGAACTGATCTGTATTAAGTTGTAAATTGGAAGGGTGTGATTGCGCCTGCTGCTGTGAGACTCGGTTATCTTTCAGACTCATCACTGCCAGCGGTCTCTGTGCTCGCTCGGAGATAACGCAGGAAACAATGGCAGGCCTAATTCAACTGTGTCCATATACCTTCAATAAGAGTGAGAAGGTAAGAGGAGGGGGAGCAGGGGGACACAAGTGGCCGAGGGACACAGGAGGGCAGGAGACGGTGAAAAGGAGTGAAGGGATGAAAGTTTTTTAATGAAGACTGGAGGAGTGCAAGTGGGAGCCTCGCAGCTCTGAGTGACTTCAATAGCCTTTCCTCCCTTCCTCAGCCCATTGATGCCACTCAATTAAATTCTAATCAATGGAAAAGCCTCATTATCCCCGCTGCCTACAATGCCGCGGAATTGATCTCAGTCCCCGAGGTCCATCCATACAATGCAAAATTACAAAGTTTTGGTCTGCAGGGCTGGTGTTAGTGGCTGCAGGACATCTACATTCTGATAAGACAGCATATACGCACAACCTTTGCAGAGAATTCAAATCAATTACCCAAGTCTCTACTTAACGGAGATCCATGAGTTTGACTTGAAACTGCACGTTGGCTCCTCACTGAACAAACCTACAATCTCAGGTGGGGTTGCTGTGCTGAAAATTTCAATTTCAATTCTGAAGATGCCACAAATCACCGCGTAAGCGCACATGCAGATGCATACACAATTGAAAGTTAAGGGAGAAAGATGTGGCTACTTTCAGCCAGAGACGAGGACAAAGGGTGTGCGGGGGGGAGATCTGCTTGGAAAGCACCTGCCGATGACCCCAGGGAAGCAGACAGATGATTCGCCACAGAGTCAGAGACAGCCTGACAGCTCTCAAACACATATACCACACACACACACACACACACACACACAAACACACAGCAACCCAAAGACTATATGAGTACAAGCTGAGTAGGTGACTTGAAAGCAATTTACCCCATCTACGAATTACCCACACACAAACGTTTTCCCTTTGTTTTTGTCTCAAAGACACGCGCGCACACTGAGAAACGCAGTAGTAAGCAGAAACAGGGAAATTGAAAGGGGCAGGGGGAGCGGGTGTCATCCTATCATAAATGCTCTGGGCCATCTTTTGCATTTTTTTGTGATTCATACATGTTGTGCATCTGCTAGATAAAAAAAAAAGAAAAGCAGTCCGAGAGCCTGACCCTCCCATACCATCACTTCACGTCTTTAAATCTTTGAATTTCAGCCCAGAAACACATATCCAGTATTGTGGGAGGGGAACTATTACACTAACTGCTCAATCATTAAATTCTCATTTGCAATCTTTCCTCATTTATTAGATAAAGAGGTAACCGAGAACACAATTTCTGTTGTTGTTATCGCACCTGGATTATTTGTCAGTTTATGACGGGTACAAAGTTGCTAATTAAATGCTGGGAAAGTCTCCAGCTGGAATGAGTGTTTCTGTAAAGCCATGTGCAGAATTATTCTGCTTATGAATGACCAATTTCCTCATTGCCGTGACTTTTTGTCCAGACCTCAGGCATCTCTATTGTAATCATTTCCTGGGTAGAACGTGCTATTTAAATGGCTCCGGTGAAAAGAAATGACAGTCATGCACTCTAAATCCACTAAAAGAGATGGAAGAGAATAAAACACCATAAAAAATTATATCAATGTAATTTTCAGATTATGCTTCCATGCTGATGTTGCAATCCCATACATAATACCCGAGCACGTGGCACTGCCGCTTTCCACTGTCACATAACAAAGACCTGCTAGAGTCGTGACAAGAAATCTATAGGGAAATTTCAGAACACCAAGGATGGCAGGTGTATGATATATCTCACTCCTACCCCCAAAAAGCCAATCTTCTTCCTAACAGCCAAACCATGAAACACATCCAACCGGCTGTGGTGTTGTTCTGATGCAAACGCCTGAGGAGAAATACAAACAGCTGCCTAAAATACACGCCTGAGGGTGTTACCAAGGCAGCATCAAAGTGAAAGATTTGCAAGGAAGCACCAAGCACAGGGACAGATAATCTGATGCTTCCTACTAACACATTTTAATCACATCATAGTTAACCAGTTGAACATCATAAGGATTTCGATTTTGCAACTCAGACAGCCATTAATGTAACCTTTGAAGAATATTTGTGCATGTCAGCTAAACAAGGTGACAACTTAAAACATATAATCACAGTAATGTTGTTTTTTTTTGGGGGGGGGGGGGGGGGGGTTGTTTGTTTGTTTTTACCAAATTTCCCCTTGTGGGACAATTAAATGGTTATTCTATTGTTTTTTGGTTTATTTATGACATGCAACATGCAAAATCCCCACCACAGAGCAATATTTAGCCAGCTGTGGCATTTAATATTAATATTTAATGAAATGGGATCAAATTTCAGCAGCACAAATGAATGAAAACATAAATAATGCACACAGTGCTCAACAAATGTATTTGACCAGCTGTCATAAAAACAAGAAAACATCAACTTTTTGTAAATCTCTATAAAATTAGTTGAAAACTAGAAATTGTGTTGTTATACAACAGATATACCAAACTGAAGTCACATTTGTATACCCAAACTCCACTCGGCACACTGGACTCCTCAAAGAAGTCAGAAATTAATTAAACATGACGTTCAACCAAAAAAATGAATTTATCTTTCCATAGTATATTTAACCGTTTCACGCATTGTGATCACTACAGTGCACAGCTGTTCAAAGGCTGTTTTCTTGTGTTTGTGTCAGTGTTGATGGTATACTTGCACATAAACCACTACATTAGACACTGATGTGTCACTCCATACCAAATTCAAAGTCAACATGTATGTTGTCCACCTAAGCAGACATATAAAAAAACTCAGTGAAAAGTACATGTTTAAAAAAATGAAGTTCAGAAATCTTTGTTTCATGCCTAAAGATGAATAAAAAACTTAAGAAAAAAATCCGGATTGAGGTTTTCATAATCCATGCATGAAAGGGTTAAATCGTTGTAATTTGGCATCTTTATAAGGAAATAAAAATATTATTATACTTTTTTCACCTTTTTTTATAAAAAAGCAAATTTGAAAATTCATGGATAACAACATTGTTTATATTCAAGATTAAAAATATCATTTTGATTAAAGAGCTTCTGCAAACTGGTGGATTACAGAAATGTAAGAACACTGCATGGTCTCCTTAAATATTCCACTACAGTAGATTCCTACATAGTGCACTTAGAAAAACACTCCGCGTTGATGACTCTTTTACCAACATCCAGTTCATTCCTGTTTCATTTAGTAAAACAGTAGTTTTTCACCCTGAAACTTGAACTGAATCTGAATCTGTTGTTACAGGCTCATGAGCACTGAAGGTACAATTCAGTTTTAATGTTTGACGGCTCTGAAGGTTAGCAAAGGTGGAGAAACCCATCCTATCCACCATAACAATATATATTCTAAAAATACAGAAACATATTTAAGTATTCATAATTTTAGATGATGAAATTAAAACTTAAATTAATGTTCCTAGCTGCTTTTACTTCTTCATCTACATCAGTTTTCTAAACCACTGAATACATATTGATTTTTGGAGGCAAATCTCGCCTTTGGTGATATATATACTGAGAGAGAGTAAACAAACACAAGAGAACACTGTAAGCAGCGCTTCTGGGCTGTTGGAGAAAAATGCTAAACAAAACAGCTTTAGCTGGCCTTGCTGTGAAGTGACAGCACTGCAAAGCCATCACTTATGGCTGCGTGCTTGTGTCTGGAAACGGCAATAAATTACAGGTAATATACTGCAAGGATACACAGTTAAATGAGGGCTCACTTAGTTTTTATCTGTAGCTAGATGTGTAAAATCGTGTGTATGAGGCTATCGTCGCGGATGCATTTCAACAATGAAGACCCGTGATCAAATGTAACAGGCAGATATATAAACACATGCAGCGTGTGTGTGTGTGTGTGTGTGTGTGTGTGTGTGTGTGTGTGTGTGCACCGTTCTTTTTCTCTTCACTGTCACGGCACATTTCTCAGTGGGTGTGCACTAACAATGCCCTCTCCTCCTTGTCAAGGTTGAACTAAGCTAACATCTCAAACACACACACACACACACACACAAGCTTTCTCGCATTGCAACTAACATGCTCAAAAAAAAAAAAAGCTGCGCACGCAAACATGCGCAAAAACTCGCCTCATCCTGACTTCTTATCAAACCTCTGAAATGAGCTATTGAAAAGTCAGTGATTTCAATTCAATTCAGCCCATTAATAACAAACCTCAGTCTCCATTCATTCGGGATCTTCAGTATTCAGGCACAAAAAAAACAGGGTCAGGCAGGCAGCGCGTGGGTTTACTGCAGTGAAGGGAATAAAGGACCACTTCTTTCAAGGACAGCTTACCTGAGCTATCACAGAGTGGTGGTTTACCTGGAGATAGTGTTAAGAAGAAGTTTATTGTATAAAGACCTACAGAGAAACATCACCTCAATTTTTAAAAAAGAAAAAAAACTGCCTTTGCTGGTACACCCAGCCTTGGTTTAGAGCTACATGTGGTCCATTAAAGGTAATGGAAAAATAGTGGTGGTTAGGCAAATTACACTATAAAACCACTGTGTTGATTTTACACCGCCACTAGCTTCTGTATATGTGAATGCAACCCCCTGCCCCGTAACTTTAAATAACAGTGAGGCTAATACCCCATTCTCAGCACAAATACAATGGCCTCACTCTCCCTGTCTTTATATCTCTTTCACTCTCTTTCATTCCCTCCCTTTCTCTCTCAGGTGTTTCAGCAGGTAAAAACCCCATTTCCCTGTTCCCCTTAGGGAGCGCTGACCTAACTGCCGGTACTCCCGGGAGCCCCAGCTAACTCTGCAGACCCATTTGTCAACGTTGACCCTGAAACACTCCCTCTTTTCATACCCTCTATATCTGTCTTCCCTCCCTACCCATTTTCTCCTCTTCTGGTTCTTCGGCTATTTTTAAGTCTTCCCCACATGTCTCGCTGTACGCTTGTCCTCCCAAAAAGGCTATAGAAACATCAAAGGCTGGATAAGAAAGACAGAAAAAGAGAGCATGAGAGGAAAGGACAGAAAAAGGCAGAAATATTACTGAAGTGAGAAGCTTTTAGGCACTGATGCTAAAATACTGTACATCAAAACTGTGAGCTCATCTTTAACAGTGACTCAGATGTGTAATGTGAAAGGTGTCGCTCATAGCAAGAACCCACAAAGACTCATCGTCTGACTCTGCAGTTAACCTCAGCTTTATGGAGCATTTTAGTGTCTTGCAGCTCATTATTTCACTTTCAAAGCCGAAAGACTTCATTGTTTTGCTTTAGTCTCACGACTCCCATCAACCTAATTTCCGGCTTCAACAGGCAAATGCACTCGGCTGAAAAGTTCTAATAAACCCACTGTACACTTACAGCACCGAGAGCAGACAGCATTATCAGCTCCAGGACGGTGCAAAAGTCTTGATCTACCACACATTTCAATATATTTTGCTTAGAAGAAGCCAGGCTTTACTGTAATTTCTTAAAGTGGTTTTGAGCAATGGCTCTCCAGGCTTTCTGGAGGCCTTTCAAACCTTTTTCTTAGGCACTTTTTTACCAGCAGCCTGTTGCAAGAACACATAATTTATACTATTTTATTTGATCTACGAAAAACAACACAGTTTGATGGGAATAAAATAGTATTTTACCACCAACAAGGTCATTCACAAAAAGGTACTGGCAAAAAACTCATATATATATATATATATATATATATATATACTCACACTGCATATCTCACCGTGCAGTGTCATTAGAAAATGTAATGAAACTAGACAAGTTAGAAACAAAAGAAGAATGGTCAGATGGAAAGTACCTGAGGCTTTAAGGAAAACATCCAGCAAATACTTGACACAGGACCTAAGAGATGGACTCCTACTGTTCACTGAAGCCTTGTTATTGTCTCTTGTTATTGCTGTCAGAAAGCCATTCTTAAGGAAGCAACACAGGGAGAAGTATATTGAATTACACAAGAACTGGACTGAAAATCAGCAGCAACTAGTTTTTGTGAATGTTGAATCCAAATTTGAAATCTTTGGTCATCAACAATTGCTGCAAAGGAGGTCGAGAGAGAGGTACAACAGCAGCTCATCTGTACAACATGAAAACCATGACAGGGTTTGGGGCTACATTTCAGCCAGTGGTGTTGGGACCGTAATCCAAACTGATGGATGAACGATGAACGCACTAAAGTACCATCAGATTTTGATCCACCATGCAATGCCATCATCTGATTGGCAACATTCATTTCCCAGTTTGGTAATAATCCCAAACATACTGCAGTAAAAGCATACCATAGAAAAACACACAACAGTCATGGATTGGCCTCCCCAGAGCCCAAACCTCAACATTATTGAAGCAGTGTGGGATCATCTTATGAGAGAACAGAACTTGTTAGATTTCTACAAGCTGTATTTGCCTTATACGTGTAAACTTTCCATGTATGTTTGCATATGTGTCAATACATTTCTGCACCTATTTCCCAATAAAATGTAATCCATGAATGTGTACATCACAAAAAAACAGACTACTAACAGGTTAATAAAAAACAGATTCATTTTGAGTACCCGAGGCATGAACTTAACAGGTCACACAGAGCTAATATTCACAGAGGTCATGTACAGTAATTACAATATGCAAGGGGGAAGTTAATAGGACGCACACTGACTTCCTCAGCAAAATCCTTATCTCTAATAACCACACTATCAACTTAATTAAAGACTTCTTTTTTAAAAAGCCCCTCAGCTTTGCTCAGGTTTTTCTCTGTGCTTCTTATTCTATCTTTAACGCTCTCATTTGTGCCCATTTTGTCTTTTTCTGGCTGCTGCTTTGTCAACGTGAAAGCTGTTGAGTCACTCTTTCCTCGTCTCCATTGTCTTCCCCCTATCTTTGAAGTCACCCGAATTCCGCAACACCGCGGTGTCGAAGCGCAGAGCCCACTGCACCGTGTCAATTACATGATGCGACGCGACACTTTAAGGACTACATATTAAGGACTCTCCAGTTAAAAGAACCAAGAGCGCTGAGACAAGTTGCAAGTGACCTGAAAACTAAAAATAGTTCCTCCCAAAAAACTCGTCTTTCACTGCAGCATTTAAAATTAGCAAGACAAAAATGCAGTCGCTGAAACCTACATCAGAAGCCCCCTGCAACTCATGTAGCTATCGTTCTATCTTATAGCAAACCGTTCTGCACGACATAGATAACATGCTTCATGTCTGAACAGATAAAATGTCAGTCTGGACTCCCATGCATAACACTATTGAGTGTATTATTCTGTTACTTCAGTTCCAGAGGGTCAAAAATTTGTTGTGTTGCTGATGTGAAGCCTGTGTAGCTTTCAGTAGACTGTCAGACACAAGGACACTCAGGTTCCTTTTTAGCCTCTACAAGACCTCTTAAGTTGTCTTTCATGTTAATGGATGCAATGCAGCATCCTTTTTCTTTCTTTTCTTTTTTTCTTAGAGCTGAAGTTTTAAGAGCAAAGTGCTGGCTCTACATTACGAAAAACGCGAGAGCGAGGAAGAGAGGCAGGCAAAGACAAATAAACTGAGCATGCCAATAAAACATGAATAATTCCATTTTCCTGAGAGCCCCCCACGGTGCTCACAGCTTGTTCAGCGCCTGTCATACAGGGACGTTCTTACAAGTCGTGGTTCTTTTTCCCTCTCCCATCCATCCATCCGTCCTTCCTGACGGTCTTGCCTGCAACTTCAGAACAATTAAGGTTGACTTCATGCTCCAAGGGGCTTTTAGTCATAATGGAGAGAGGAATGAAACAAGGGAGAGGCTCGTCGAAGGGATATTTAATTCATGTCACTCTTACTGCCTGCATCTCTACATTCCCTGTCTTTTAGCACAGCTCACTGCCCCCAACATGGTGCAGTGCTGGGCAAGGATACACTATGCTAACACGAAGGCAGAGGCTATGGCCCATTTTGTGTTGCCATGCTGGAGGAGCTAAGAACGAAGCGGGCAGGGGAGGGAAACAAGCCAGCCTTATTCACTGCAGATTAATGCAGCGACAGCAACTTTGCATGACAGTCCATGTGTTGCATGTATACTTGGGTACATATGTGCTCCTTTACAGTTTTTTCTGAATGCTTAAACCCTAACTGTGATTCCTGTAGCACAATCTCTAAAACTATTCAGACTTATAGCAAAACCACTCACTGAGTTTGCAAAACTAAAAGCACAAAAACTGCTTTGCACTCAGTTTGCAATTTTGTAACACACACTTTGCAAAACTGTAGGCACAATTCACTGCACAACACTCAATTACCAAATTTCCAACACACTCCTAGCAAAAGTATACACATGTATGGCTATCATTAACACTAATTTGCCAACTGTCTGGCACACTTTCACATGTGAAAACTTCTTTAGATAATTAGTTCACTTTGCAATCAGCCTAAGCACTATAATACAGGTAAGCTGTGTGTGCGGAGTACAATGGAGGGAGCAGAAAGAGTGAGAAGTAGAGGAGGCCGAGGAAGAGGACGTGGAGGTGAAGAAGTAGGACGAAGAGGACGACAAGGACAAGGAGGAGCAAGAGGAAGACGAGGAGGGGGGAGAGGAAGATGAGGAGGGGGGAGAGGAAGGGTAGGAAGAGTAAGAAATAGAATTGCTGATGACATCAGAGCTACAATACCCTGAGGGTAGCTGGCCAACAGGTCCAGCCTAACTCGAGCCGCTACACTGTAGCAAGTACCATAAGGACATCTTGAAATGAGAATCGGTTAGCACAGTCACTTCGCACAAAGATTTGTAGCACTGCCATATGCCAATGAGAAACACACCAATACCATTGATGTACAAATACTGAAATTGTTACTTTACAGAATTGCTAGATGACCAGATGCTGGGGGCAGAGGAAGCATGTTCACTGCAGACCAAGTAACCCATATAGTCATTATGGCGATTGCAAATAATCCTATACTTGGAAATGAACACTTGTGTTTGTTTTGATGTGTTTGAATAAACACCAGTACTTGAAGTTTGGATCCCTCTATGCTTATGGATCTATGACAGAAGTATGAGCTCAAACTGACATAGCCTACCTTGTGCACAGAGAAAGCAAAAGCCAGATGTGTTTTGTATTCATACCATCAGTGTGCAGTTGGCGCATTGTGTGCTTAGTAGATGATGGCTTGTGTGTACTGTTTGATACGGAAACACCATTTTTACAAAGGTGTGAAGAGTTAATCTAGCTGTGTTTGCTTTTGCAAGAGAACTACAATGTTTTGATGATTGGGTGACAGGTTTTCTTATTTGTGTGAAGAGTTTTGCAAAATTAGCCAATAGTTACAAAAAATGTGCTTAAGCAATCAGAAAAAACTGTAAGTCAGAAACAGGTGAAGCAAAAATGGGAAAGAAGTGGGTGGGGGGGAGACAGAAAAAGCAATTCCATTAAAGAAGAGGGACTCTCAAAAGCATGGGACACACTTAGCTACGATAAGTGCTGTGTGTTCATTGTGTGTGTGTGTGTGTGTGTGTGTGTGCGTGTGTGTGTGTGCATGAGCGCAATATAGAGGGCAGGCAGAGTGGGGTGAAGTTGTTGCCAACTTCTTTCGGCATGGCTTCGACACAAGGAGAAATCTCTCTGTATAATCTTCAAACACTTAACAACTGATATGATGGGGAAAGAAGGAGAGAGGGAAGGACAGACAGACTTTCAAGATTAGATGAGAAATGCAGATGAAAAGAAGAGATGAGGATGCGGGAGGAAGGAGACTACAGTGGACTGATAGAAGAAAACACAAGGCCAACAAATATTCTGGTCTCAAAAGATTTAACAGGACGGCCAGCGCTACATTATAAACCAGTAACTTTTTTTGTTTGGAAAATGATGAAATTCCTGTTCATACTGTAGCTTGATCTTTAGCATGTTACAAGTGGATTTTACTTTTGTTTAACAAATAGAAAGAAAGAAAAAACAACAAAATGTCTTCCATACCATTCATTAAATGCCCTTTTCCCAATTTTCTTCCATCTTTCTCCAGGATGAGGTCTGAGGAGTGGGAGGTCTGTTTTTCCGCTGCTCTTCTAATTAGATCAAACTTAAAGTAAGTGACTGTTGTCTGACCTCCCAGCACGGTGGAGTTTAACTCAAATCCCAAAGCAGCTAGAAGGGAAGATAACAGTGTGTGGCATAAAAAACTGCACAAACAAGCCTAGAGAACTGACTATACCAAAATCCATGGAGAAAAAAAGGGAATATACTGTATGAGAGAAAGAGCTACAGAAACTCACCGTGGATTTGAGATAAAGATGTGCACAACTTGTTAACCTAACAAGTTGTGAAGAAAGCTATGTAATTTAAA
Organism: Mchenga conophoros; assembly: GCF_057382185.1. Lineage (NCBI taxonomy): Eukaryota > Metazoa > Chordata > Actinopteri > Cichliformes > Cichlidae > Mchenga > Mchenga conophoros. Next base: position 17,732,674 of record NC_140529.1, read on the forward strand.
ACTTTAGTAAAAGGCTCATCCTCAGTTCACATCCTTGATTTTTACAACTAAATAAAGTGTTTTAAATAATACATCCATCCATCTTCCTAACCACTTGAGGGTCCTAAGGTACATCTTAGACCTCTAAAGGTTCTTGTCTACATCGGATATTATGACATCAAATTTTTGCCAAGCAACCACCTACTAACAGGCCGAAAAGACCCATATATAGCATGTATGCACCTAAAACACTACACTCAATTTCACAATTAGATAGATAGATAGATAGATAGATAGATAGATAGATAGATAGATAGATAGATAGATAGATAGATAGATAGATAGATAGATAGATAGATAGATAGATAGATAGATAGATAGATAGATAGATAGATAGATAGATAGATAGGAACCCATGATAGCGCCATTTAAATGTCATAGGCAGTTTAATGCACATTAATATTAAGTCAGTTAATTTTTCATGTGTTTCTTCCACATGATGCTTTTAAGATACTCACAAGTCACCACCTGCACGTTCGACATATCTTTATTTTCCTTCTTCTCATCTCATCCCTGTCATGCAGATGTCAATAAAAATGTGAATGTGATACTTCAGCATCTAGCTAGCCCTGCAGCAGAGGAGCGAGGATAAATGAGCAGAGTGTTTTTGCAGCAGCAGGTAATTTCAGGTTCACTGTTTGAAACAGGTTAAAACAATTATGATAAAACTTACTCTTTCTGTGCAGTTTGGCACACAATTTGGTGCAGTAGTTACAGACACAATGTCTTTTTTCCCTTTATCTTTAATTAAACACTCTGAACATGTTAGAAAGAGGCTCAAGAGCTGGAGATCAAACATGTTTTTCAAAGTAAGGACTGCTCAGCAAGAGGCGGCCGATAAAGAGGAAATTTAAAGTGTGCATTATCCTAATTATCTGTACATGCTGCGTTACTGATGGAATCTGATTTTTTTTATTTTTTGCTTTGTTTGTTTTTTTATTGCTATGAAATATCTGAAAAAATTAAATATTTATGAGTTAGTTTGAAATGAGTCCATTGCATCGCTGCATCAGGTTCTCCCACCTGCTCAGCCCCACTTCACCACTTGGACCCAGTGTGTCTCAGCATTAATTCTAAGTTCATTGCTCTTCATCGCTGCTGATATTGCAGTTTCTGTGCTTACTTAACAATTTTGAAACATGCGTTGGAGTCATTATCCTGCTGAAATGATAAAGTCCACTTTAAGTCCAACTTCAGCTTTGACGTAGCCTTAATCATCTTCAAGTGCTCGGTGATAAAATGCAAAACTCAAAGTTACATCAGTGACTGCGAGCTGGCAGTGATACAGCCACAAACTCTAACATTTTAATTACCATGCTTCCTAGCTGGTCTGAGTTTTCTGGAAGAGCCCAATATTACATATCAGCTGTATAGCAGCTGATGAAAATTAAAATAACAAATAATAGAAATACCCTTCAAACAATGTTAAACACAAACAACCAGGTGATCTAAGCAGAGTGTAAACAAATAAATAAATAACTATTACACATAAAAGTTCTTTGAGAAATCAGTTTTTGTTTCATACGTTGTATATCGGTTAATGTCGGAGTATCGGATTTTATATAGTATCAGTCTTAAAAGTCCGATATTGATCAAGCTCAATTCTCTTGTCTGCCCACACTCATTTAATGATACTGTGACTAAACAACTCTATCTTTAAAATGCATCAAAAACCAGTGTTGATTAATCATATAAATAGGGCAATTGGCTTGTCATCCACAGCACATGACTGGGATATTTATGACTCTATAAATGCAGTCATAAATATCAAGGAGGCTGTAGCTGCAGACTTATAAGGGCGGTAACTTTGTAACTCCTACTGCTACCTGAAAAACTTTGTCAACTCCTTAACAAGCTGTCAATCTGGATCCCCATGCCATTGTCAGCGTGGGTGAAATCAATAGAGTGATGTGTTTACCGTTACAAAGCGCATATTCACATCATCATAAATTTGCTGCCATGTCAGCATCCCTGAGGGCAAAGATATTTGATATTTACTCATCCGTATGTATCTGAGGAGGTGTGAGCGACAGCGCATGGTAATAATGCACTCTGAAAAATCAACCCTTCGCTCAAGTCTCTCTCTCTCTCCAAACTGTATTTATGATTGACACGTTCTCCTGAAAGATGCTTCGGCTTGATAAGCAGCTGCTGCTCGTAATGAACCGGTTTGTAGTGCGTACAGAGAATGAGGATCTAGGTTTTAGGTGTATTAAAACACCCGAGTAGACAATTTAATCTGACAATTTCAACACTCATAAAATGTTTTTCTTTGAAGCTTCGGCGACTGAAGGTTTTTTTTGGGGGGGGGTTTAAAAGTTTTTACTTGTGCTGATGCGACTGCCTTGTGGCACAAAGATGAGGAATAAAAAGACTTCCAGAGCCAGCAACTGCATGCATGCGTTATCTGTATATTAGTCAGGATTAAGCTGAGATGACAAAAATTCTTTCCTTCAGAGCCGTGATGGCTGTGTTATTCTCCGCATGCCTCTTCAGTCTCTCAGTAGCTGAGCTTATGTTATATTTATTGTGGGGTTTTTGTGTCAGCTTATGATGGCTGACAAGAGGCAGATCAGAAATTCAATTTACTGCTGAGACATTTGGGTTAATCAACAAGAAAAAAAAACTTTCACACATATTATTCAGTCATTTATACACATGCACTTAAAAAAACAGCCAAAAATGCAAAGACAAAGAGACAAGGGGATTAGTTTGATGTTAGCCGGGCTGTTGTTAGTTTAACCGTGTACACAGACACACACACACACAGAGGGGGGAAAGGAAGCAGTTAGTAATAATGGCACTAGCTCCAAATAAATTGTTTGAGGAGGTGTCAATGTAGCAGCATTACACACTGCAAGCGAATACACATGACAGGGCATGATCAATTCCTGCACATCATCATCCGTCAAAATCATGCCGAGCGCAGGCCGACGTTATTAGAGCATCTCTCTCTGCGGGAGCGAGCTCGACAAAGATTTTGATTTGTTCAGCGGATGGAGGCAGCAGTGGAAACGAGGAGTAAGTAGCGGCAGGCGGATAAAATGGAGAAGATGAGGCACGTAAGGGGATTAAAGACTAAAGTAAATGTCTACACGAGAATAACATCAAAATCAATTTATATTCCCATTTAGGCGTCACATTACACAGCGTTGGGCCTTCTATTCTGTGCCAATGTCAATTAAGTTAAAGGAGGAAGAGTGTGGGCTATAAGTTTTTCTCTCTCCCCACCCCAGGAATCTGATCCAGTTCGTCTACCTGGCTACAGCTGATGATGTTAAAATGCTTTGATAATGTGCCCGTGAGTATGTGTGTCTGCTGCAATCTTTGCATAAACCTCCGCTGTTCCCGAGGCTAAAGCTGAGGCTTTGCCGAGAGACAGAGGGAAGGAGACATGAACGTTTACTGAGAGACAAGAACTGAGGAGACAGGAGGAGAAAGAGAGAGGGTGGGTGAAAGGAGGGATGCTCCACGAGGGAGACAGCGGAAAACGGGGATAGCGCGAGAGGCAAGTCAGAAGAAAACTTGATATGCACGGCGAGCCGAAAACTGTGCGGCACAAACAAAAACTTCCACTACTTTGGAACAGATGTCATTGGGGAGAGCCTGCAAGAAGAGGGAGATGAGAGAGAGAGGCAAAAAAAGAAAGAGAAATAAAGTCATAGAATAAGTGAACAGCTCTATTTCCCCCAGTCCCGCATATTCATCCAAATCGATCCCCTCTGAGCAGTGAGAAGCCATTTCTCATCTGGACGACAGCTGAATCTGGCTATTAGAATAAAACACGCCTACACACACACACACACACACACACACACACATATATATATATATATATACATATATATATATATATATATATATATATATATATATATATATATATATATATATATATATATATGTATATATATATATATATATCCACTTCAGTGTTTTTATATTAACAATCAAAGTCAGACACAAGCACAACACTAAGAGTGCTAACAAGCAAGCTGTTATTACAGGAAACTCAATGAGGACGGTCTTAGTGTGGCAATAAGAAAAGTTCCTTTTGATGCCATTACTAAACACACACACAGGCGCATAACCAATTACAGAGACACAAAAGCAAATCAATTTGTGTGCATGATATTGATAAAGTACAAGCGTGTAAAGACACACACACACTATCTGCGCAGAGGTGTGCTACTGTGCAGCAGAGCCTGCATGTGGTTCAGCAGGCTGAAGATGCTCTAGTTAAATGGCAGTGTGATTTAAGGCACACAAAAACAAATGGCTCCACGCAGTAATTGGACAAACTCATAAATGATATAAAATGTTATTTTTATTCACTTGTTTTCCCTCTCCTTTCCTTCCCTCCCACTTCTATTTGCTATTTGACACAACCAGACAGCAACAAACATCAGACAGCGCGTGTGTTTGCGCGCGCCCCAGGCGTACGCACGTATGTGTGCAATTATACCGCCTGAGGGGAGACAACAACAGGGATGGATGAATAATGTCCTTTGATCACAGCAACACCACACACACACACAAATCTACTACAACAATGCTGGCATTTACATCAGGTGTGTGCGTGTGGCCATTTGGTTTGAAAAAATGCATAAATAAACTAAAACAAACAAAACTAAATTTAAAAAAGGAAGAAAAAAAAGACAAATTTCCAGGAGTACACTTGTGTACATCTGTAGTAGAGGAGAATACTTTAGTAAATTAATGATTAGAAAATACTGTTCGGGTCCTCGGGTCCATCGACAAAATTTCATCATTATGGATCAATAAATTACAAAAATACACTCGCAGCATATACTGCAGTGGATACTGTGCGTGCGTCACTGCCTAATTAGTTGAATGGAAACATTGGGTAACAGTTGCTGATGGTTTTTCTTTTTAACATCTACACAGTCAGAGCCAACTATGTGAACTGGGAGGGGCAGGGCATTCTTTCAGACACATATGATTGGACTTAAAGATGATCGATGACGAAAAAAAGGCCGAGATAATGGGCAAGATTAACAACAGAAATGTCGTCTTCTCTAAGCTAGCTAAACTAAATACAACTACAATTACCTCGCAGTTGTTACAGCTTTGTGGGCATTTATTTATGCACAGCTCTCTTAAGGTCCCACCACATTTGAGTCAGGTTGAAGTCTGGACACTTTGATTCTTTTCTTTCTCAATCGTTTTGTTGTAGATTTGCTGTTGCTCTGGGGATCACTGTCTTGTTCTGTGACCGAGTTTTAGCCACATTTTAGCTGTCGGACAGATGTCCTCATATTTGACTCTAGATTACTTTGATAACCAGAGAAGATCATGGTCAACTGAGTGACTGCAAAGTGCCCCAACCATCACCCCTACACATCCACAAAGTTACCACAACATCATGGACATATGATCTCCACCTTAGTTTTGTCCTTCTGAAAGAGATTGTTCCAGAAGTCTTGTGGTTTGTCCAGCTTAGCTGTGCTGCCATGCAAGGGGCTTACACCAGGCAGGATGTCCAAACGAGTTATACTGGTTCAGTCTTTTTTTTGTTTTGGTCTTTTTCTTGGCTTTGTGTTGTCACACACATAAATGCTCCAAACCAGCAAACTGACAAAACTTCTGCCTTTCATATAGGTGTTCATACTTCCTTATGATCAATTATTCAGTAGAATAATTTGAGTAGAAGCGGCTGTCTGCTACTTCCCTTATTAATTTCTATAGAAGCTGTAAGGATGTGCTTAATATTTCACAAATTGCCTCTGTATATTGGCTTCGTCTTGTTTGAATAAACGACAGTGTAATATGTTATGTGTTGCTGTTGCATTTAACTTATTTTGAAACCTTTTAAAATTAGGACCTGATTTTTTCTTTTCAAGTCCTGAAACGTAAAACCTAAAGCCTCAAATAACTATTCAATTTGCAATTTAAAACTACACTTATTCAGACAGGTAACACAGCCTTTGTAGAGAAACAATAATATTAATAATATTAACAGGTGGACACTAAGGTTTACCTTCAGCATTTGAATATATAGCAAAACATTTATGGACATAATCTGTTTATTTGTTTGTCACTTATGGGGTTAAATAGTGGTTAACAAAAAGCTGTAAACCTTTGACCTTTTGGATATATTCTGGATTTTCATATATTTTAACTTAACTTTAAAGCACCTTTTTAAACGGCATTGTTATTTTAGGTAACACTGTTTTTATTTTGATGTATTTTAACTTTCACAATTTTATCATGCTCCTTTCTTTTGTGTAATTTTCTTCCCATTGAATGATTTTTCTCTCGTCATTTTATATTTTACTCGCCTGGGCTATGCCACTTTATTCACGCTCTTTTTGTGTAAGTTGTGTTTTCAGTGAAAAATGCAGACCTGATTTTAACTCAGTATCCCAAAGAGAATCAGTTAAACTTGTTTTTGTTTTAATAATGTGGCAATAATGAATTGGAAGCCGACTAAGAACCTCTAACAGCTTTGTTGTGCAGCTAAAATTGTAAATGACTTCCATTCAAAGCTCTTTACAGCAACTAGTCAGTTGTTTCTGGTTTTTTTTGGATGCTTTTGTTTTTGTACTTCAGTGTCATATGGACAAGAGAGGCCAGGAATCGATCCAAAAACACTGCAATTATGTGTCTGTCTCCAGAGCCACCGCTACCCGACAGTGATGTCAGAAGCCGGATACATAACTCGCCACTGATTGGCTCGAGAAAAACAAGAGAAAACAACTCTCAGCCCAGTTTCGCTAACCTTAAGACACCATGCCAGATTTAATTTCATTGGATTACCAGGCCTCTTGTTCACACAGGTGGTCATAGGTACAGTCAGTCTAGAGCCAACAGCTGCCTCTTTTCAGTCTGAATGGGGGCTTTCAAACCAGCTTTTTATTTAACTGAGGGTGATTGAAGGCTAATCTGAGAGTCTCAGCCTTATTCCTGAACGCATGTAGAATAGGAAATACGTGCTTCACTGCGCAGCAGCACAATGTTCATTCATTTGTTTAAATTGCTTAAATATTAATTAATCAACCCATGTAAATGAAGTGACAGCTGCTCTAGGGATGAATGCTTACGTGAAAGCTGTGTGTGTGCATGCGTGCGTGCGTGTGTGTGTGTGTGTGTGTGTGTGTGTGTGTGTGTAAAGGAAGGCCATGACTTATGAGGAACAATATAGACGGCACACACACACAAATTTTCTGACTCTTTGAACACTGTCTGTTTAATTAAGAAGTAAAGTGTCTTTTCTTCAAGAAGCAAAACAGGGAAGGACATCTCCCATCACTGCTAACACATCTGGTGCATACAGACCATGGTTTAATTCATGTGGCATGCTCTACAAATGAAAAACAGGAAAGAAAAAAGCAAAGAAAGCAGCTGAAGCAACAGAAGACATCAGACGGCTCAGACTCGATGCGACAGCTTAGAGTCAGGACAGACAAGACTCGGGAATACATAACTAAGGCTTCGTGACCAACACAATCCAGCTGCTATTATTTAGTCCAGTCAACGAGTTAGGTCAGACATCTAGTCAAACACTTAAAACTGGTAAAGGAACGACAAAGTATGTGACACTAAAACGCCGCAAATTTAGTAAAAAAAACTTGGGCTCTGACATTTTTATCTAAGTTTGCTAGGGTGCTACAGTCAAGCTTAGTTGCTTAGATTGCAGCAGGGGAAGACGTTTCTTTCCTTAATCAATAATGTATTCATTTCGATACAGGCAAGTCTGCATTATTCAACAAAGGCTGTGGAATGTATGGGAGGGAGTACCACAAGGCGTGGAGATACTGCAACATTCATCTAATTAATAAGCAAGAAAGACAGACAGCAGGATGGAGCGATGGGATAAAGGATCGAGGGACAACACGTGGAGAAAGCAGAAAATGGAAACAATGAATACAAGGAAAGTGAGAGCGCAATGAAACGTATACATGTTTGTTTTGGGTCTTTCGTGCCCCGAAACAAACATGTATACGAAGATGTTTGTTTGATTTAAGTTAAGAAAATGATTTAAACTTAAGCTTTGTACAGTTTAGTATGGAAGCCCATTTCCTCCACTAAAAAAAAAAAAAAGGCTCCATAACTTGAAATTTCGACTTATTTTCTCATAATTTTGACTTATTTTCTCAAAATTTGGACTTATTAACTCAAAATTTTGAGAAAAGTTAGCGCTGCCAATCAGTAATCTACGTGAATGACGTCATTTCCTTGTTTCCTTGTGTAATGTCCTGTGACCCTGAAGGAAGCACATCTAAGTGTGTGTGTGTGTGTGTGTGTGTGTGTGTGTGTGTGTGTGTGTGTGTGTGTGTGCGTGCGTGCGTGTGCATGTGCATGTGTGTGTGTGTGGAGTGTGGCAGGTGCCAATCAGGACATTCAGTAATTCCCTTCCACTCAACATCACCTCTGGTCAAAAAGAGGGATTATCTCTTACCCCTTCATTTCTCCGCATCCCCTCTCCACCTACTCTATTCCAGCTCACACCTCCTCCCTCCTCCTCAGCCCTCTCCTGCAGCACTTATCTGCTTCTCTCCATCCCTCCTATCTCTTAGAACTGTGCCACATCTAGCATTACAGGATCAATAAACCATTACCGCAGTACCTTTAAGACATTTGTATATTTACTGTAAATAAACAAGATAATCTTTGAGAGGTTCTACAGTCTTAACCAAACTGCATGTTTTATTGTGGACCACAGGGTCAGATTTGGTGGAAAATCTGTTGAACTACTTTAGAGGAAGATAGCTTAATGGTATAAAACATGAAGATTGACGCTTTTCCTTTAAGGGCAAATGGACCAAAAGATTTAAGATTTTCTTGAACAAGAGGATCTTGAAAAGAGAGAAATGTTTACAGAAAAGTGGTAGAAAAGACTTAAGACACACTACAGCCATTAGGATGGGGAAGGAAATGAAAGAATTCAGAGGAAGTGTAGCTGTAATCTTGAGTAACATTAGCACTAATGACACAAGCATAACAGTTTCATTGGTTTACAGCAATTATACCAAGGCACTGCATCACAGATTAGCTAACAGTGGCATGCGGATGTTCAAAAATATATCTAACACCATAAAGCTGGTCAGGCTTTCATCGAAGTCACTGACAGCAGTATGAGAGGTCAAACACACTCAGACTTAAGGAAACACCAGCAAACAGAAAATGTCAAAACCATAAAAAACACAACAAACACAGTGGAAGTTATATAAAAAAAAATGGAAGTTGAAACCTCAGAAAACACAATGTAAGTATCTTTGGGGAGACAATAATGTGATCTAACAACAACTAAAGTGACAGAAGTGACACACTTAAAATAAGCAGTGGATTCATCAGTGTTGTCAGATAGAAAAAGATGCAGGTCGTGTGTTTTAAATGCATGATTCATATAATACTGTAGGTACTTGTTTGGTATTGGACACTTACTGGAAGCTTGTCACGTCCGCAGCTGTTCCGTCACGTTATTGTCTCCCCAAAACACTTCTGGCATGTTTTGTAAAAGTTTTTTTTGTGAGTTATGATGGCATTTTTTCTGTTTCCGTTGTGTTTTATGACACTTTCATTGTGTTTGTGTGCTTTTTGCAGCTTTTTTTTCTAGTTCCTGTCTCCTTGAGTAACAGTATGCTTCACCTCTCAGAGCCACCGCTCCAGATACGTCCAGAGACAGATCACTCTCTGCCTTCCTCAGCCAACATCTGTGCATGACCAAATGTACATATTTAGACATGTTTTCTCTGGATATGTTGTGTTTATTCGGTGATCAAGAAGGAGCGAGGACTGCTGTAATACCCAGTGACATCAGTGCATGGACAACCAGTGCATTAAAACACAGAATGGCATCATTATTGTAACACACTGAACAGAGGAGCAGTTTTCCTCCATTATCTGCAGTGATGAACCTTAAATTCTATGATTGTGGCAGGTTATTGTATCAATGTTGCTCAACATCACTACGTACGTTTTGTTTATTACTACGCACATGTGCATTTCTGTCCTCTTTTCTGGTTCTGATTCTTCTAAACTAATGAAGGTGGTAATATATATTTATAAATGACGTTCAGTTCTACTCAACAAGCTCCCAATTACTGAGCTACAGTACAGGGAAGAATTTGTTTTGGACAAAACCGTTGTTGCTCACCTGGATGATGCGATATAGGTTTTCACTTGTATCATAAAGCATTGCTTTCTTAAAGGTGTCCCTTAACAGTTTAATATGATGAAATTATTATCTCCACATAACAATTCTCATCTTGCCCCGCTCCCTCTGTTACAATCTGGCAAATATGACAAATTCCAGGAGCTAAGCACTGACACATGAAACCACACAATCATGCGCTGTTCATCTGCTCCTATTCAGGGTTCGATGAGACTGGCTTTGCTTATTCAAATGAGGGGACCAATCAAGACTCCAGCACCATGTCTGAGGGAATCCTGCACAATGAATGGAGATTTCCCAGATTAGAGCACACCGCACCACGCAGTCAGTGTTAGCCAGGCTACGGCAACACCCACTCCTTTCACATTTCCTTCTCTCGCTCTCTCTCCTCGCCTTTCTCTTGTTTAGTCACTACATCCCTCATTCTGTCCTTTCTCCTGCTCTTTTTAAATACTTTCTCCTTCCAAACCAGTCCTCCAACACTTTCCTGCAGATACTTACCTCATCCTCCTACCTTGTTTTCGCTCCTCCACACGTCTTTCTACCATCTACACCCTGGCTCTGTAGCTTCTTTTTCGAGATACCAACTGATGATATTTTGTGAAGTGCAGCTATTTGGTGAGAACTCCCTTCACTCGGCAAGAGTTTGATTTCACGAGTTGTTGATGGTTATAACAGTAAAATACCCAAAAGCCGCAACTTTTGGCAAATCACATAAAGCCAAGCAATTTAACCATCAGTCTTTTCTCATATACTTTGCTCACTATTGCGTCCACCCATCAACAACAACATCTTTCCGTTCACTCTACATCCTGGCTTTCATTCATCAGTTTACTTCTCCATACCTTGTCAGCCATGATCATGGACGACCCTCCATGAATGCCCAAGATTGGTATGAGCGTCTGCGAGGAAATAAAATCCAAAATCTGGGCGATGGCCTCTTGGTCAGTGCCGTCCCCGAACACCACGCCGTGGATCTTGGTTCCTGACATCAGGTCACACATGTGGGTGATGATGCTTTTTGGATCAGTCTCATTGACCAGCAGTGTGACCACGTTGACATCGATGGGGTCTTCTTTGCTCCACAGCGCTCGGATGTCCCGGTCTGAGATGTAGCGCGTGCGTCCCAGGATCACTGCAATGTTCAGGACCGGCACTTTTTCTGAGCCACCAGTTCGCTGCTTTTGAGCCGCCACGGGATCGGCTTTCATGGTCAACGCCACCAGGAGAGCCAGGGAGAGCAGCGTGCTATTACTTCCGCCGTTACAGCTGCGATTGCTGCCCCTTCTACTCCTCCTCTTACTTCTTTTGCTGCTGAGGGACATACTGCCAAACCACTTCATCCCCTACATGAAAGGAAGTTGAGGGGTGAAAGAGACAGAATGACAGATCAAAGCGTGAATGAGATTGGAGAGAGAAAGAGGTGTGGAACGATGAGGGAGAGAAAAAGCACAGATAAGTTGTTAATGCACAGCTCTTAAACCCCACACGTTCAGGTAGGAACTTTCTTTTTCGTCTTCATTTCTCCTTAGTAACTTTGTTAAACACAAACCCTGCGAGGTGGGAGATGGCCTTGTGAGGAAGTTGTGGAGGGGTGAAAGAAAAAGAAGATGACTAACAAGTATAAACTTTATGGTCACGACTGCAAGAATCAGATGATTCAGGAGCAAGCTGTTCAGTATTCAGAAAAGGCAACAAGACATTTTTATAGTGTAATAAACCAACATTTGCCAATCGGCAAAGAACGCTACTCAGCTTACAGTACAAAAGGATTTCTATGACAATAATAGACAAACTGTCAGATAGATACTTTCAGCTATGCCATTATTTGCAGTGTTTTGCAGAGCAGACAAATAAAAATGTGTGCATGTACATGTGCGTAAGAGGCTGACGTAACAGTGGGCAGACTGAGGATCATTCAGTTCAACTTTATCTACCATAAAATATGAGAAGTGGCAGCCAAAAGTGCTCTTTGTCACATAAACATCATGGCTCGAGAACAAATGATAACAGTCTTCCATTTGGACTTCTTTTTACCAACATAGTCAGTATAACTTTTAGTTCAGTGCTACTTAGATGGGAAACATTATAATTGCTAAACAAAAGTATCAATGTTTAGTCTTAGAGTTGACCGTTCTGGTCAATTGTGTTGTCAAGAGCTGACCAAATTTTTACTACGTGGACAATTTCTTGTGTAGAAAAGCACTACATCAATAGCCTTTTAGGATAAATTCAATACTTTTGGCAGCTAGAGGAACAGGCTATCACTCAGCAACCAGGTGTTGCCAAAATACTGGACCCACCTATGCTTACATTAGCTTAACTTGTGGTATAGCAGTTAACACATTTGCCTTATTCAGTAAAGATCTCTGGTTCATATCTGGGAGGACACTAATCCACCTAGTGTGACCCTAACTCCAGTCCCAAGCATGGATTAATGGGAGGGTCGTATCAAGATAGGCATTCGATGTAAAGTTTGTGCCAAATCAAGTGCTGGAAAATGAGACAGCAGCTGAAAGTACCTTCTGCTTACTTAGCTTTTTCTCACAGTGGGTTCCAGATTTACTGACATCATTACAAAGAAGCCAACAATGTTTCTGCAATTTGTTTTTACCTCAAATCATCCATCCATTTTCTTCTGCTTATCAAACCCAGCTATTATTTGGTGAGACGCTAGGTCCACCCTAGACGCCACCATGCCCAACACTACGTGATGCTGAAAAACTAGTTTGTGATTTTTTTACGTGGACTGCCATAATCCATTATAATCAGGTTGTTCTTAAATTACCATAAGAAGCCTTCACTGGATCCAAAATTCTACAGCGAAAGCAATAACTGGAACTAGAAAAAGTGAGCACATGTCTCCCATATTAGCTTCTCTTCACTGACTCCCTGCTTAATCCAAAATTGACTTTTCTAAATTTAAATCTCCTGTAAAACCAGCTCCCAGTTTGGATTCAAGACGCACACACTCTCTCTACTCTTAAGATTAGACTTAAAACGTTCCTCAGTTTGGCCTGGATCAGGTTACCCTGAACCATCTCTTAGTTATCCTGCAATAGGCCTCGGCTCCTAAGAGGACATGACGCTCCATCCCTGCCCACATTGTTTTTTATCATTCCATTAATCCAACTGCTAAGCGCTCTTTTGAAATCCTATAGATCAATAAGCATTGAAACCTTATATCAAGTCAACTTTTTTGCATTACAAGTTTGATTAATTTTATGGTAAATATTAAAATATCTTATTTTAATAAACATACACAAACGTTTTGATGCATGCTCAATCATCCAGGTAGGTAAATCCCAAAAACTTTTTGGGCATTTTCTTTCTACTTCTTTCTAGAAGACACTGAAAAAAATCTATAAAAGTTAAACAGTGTATGAAACTATTGGGTGCAAAGGTCACACCCAGGTTTTCATTAAATGCCTCACTGAACCGACGCGCTTTTCCAAAATACTCAAGTTGTATGGAAACCCATCAAAAAACCTAATGTTGCTAACACAGATACACTCACAAAGAGATTAGTTTGTACCCCATAGGTAAATATGAAGCAAACTAAATAAAGCTAAGAAAAAAAAAGCAGACCAATACAAAAGGGCGAGTCTTGCAAATAGCATGGGACGCTACACAGCGCATGCCTCTGACGGAGGGGCAGAAGTACGGCGATCGAGGGCACCTCGCTGAAAACAAATGTTTGTGTGTGCCAACGTGACTAACAGGTTAGACGGTGATCACAGCTACTCTGCACAAATCGAACAGAAAAGCGAAGCGACATCATCGCTTCTACGCAACCCCTCCCCCGTGGAGAGAGCACTCACGGCCTACTTGAAAAGCCAGTGCTCAGCGAACATAAAACATCATCAGGCATTCTAAGACTTATGAGCAGGTGTGCTGAACAGTAGAGCGTGAGCGAGCTCAGAAAGGCATGAAACATATGGTCACATAATGCGTCCATGTGTATTGTTGACGATTTATGGATTCACTGACAGGCCCTTACGTTTTTGCATGGGTGCTGATAGGTTTGTAGCTTGAACCCATCCGCTGGAACGTTGAAGACAATATAATTACACTGCTAAGCAAGACACAAATAGGCAAAGTTCTTCATGTTACTCGTGCACGGGAGAGACCGGACAGAGTGCCGTTCCTTCACTTGACCCCAGTAGCTCTCGTCCGTTCTCCCGTATCACTGTCCTTTTATTGAGGTTACATGAATATGCATAAGTTCATTAACATATGACGTCTACATACACGAAGAGTACCTTGCCTGTGTGTGTGTGTGTGTGTGTGTGTGTGTGTGTGTGTGTGTGTGTGTGTGTGTGTGTGTGTGGACTGCTGATCAAAGGGTCAAACATCCTTGGTCAGGAAGAGGGTAGCCTCCCCCTCCCCCTAGATGGTTCATCCTAGATAACACGGTGAGGAAGTCCTGCAGTTCATCTAAACAAAGAGCACTTAGACTAGAACAGACGCAACTACGTTAATCCTACCATAAAACAATAAGACACGGTATGACCTCTCATGCTCCCAAAGTGCTGTCTAATACACACAAAGTTTGCAGACTATCAAGGATCAAAACCTCTACCAATCTACAACTAATTACAAAACTCTAAGCATATATAAGTAAATATTTCTAAGCATAAATGACAATCAACAATACAACTCTATCAGGTGCGGAGACCGCTGGTGCATAACTGATTCACAGGAGCTGTTGTTCAGCGTGCTGTTGTCAGAGGCAGCACAGCTTCGTGAGGTCACACTCTTACCATTAACATTAAAGACAAAATAGCATAGAAAGCAATCAACAGGGTGGCAAAAGCTTCCATGGACAGACAGCAGAACAGAGTGACTCATGTCTCTTTGTCACTTTTCTTACTTAACAAGTTGTTTCAGAAAATATTAAAAGATTTTAATGAAAGAAGCTGAAAGGCCTGGGCCACAGGCCAAGGAAGAAGCAATCTGCTTTTTGTTCAGACTGTAAAGAGTTTGGGAACCTCAAACATCCGATCCTCCCCATCAACTAGTGCACATACTTACATCGCATGCTTGAATCCCTCTGAAGGCTGCAGGAGCGAGCACAGCTCTCTATTCACCAGCCGTGTGGCGTGCAGTTTCTTTCTCAAGTGCCTTCAGTGGCCCTTTCTGTTGTTTTTGTCATAAACATTGTGGCCTAATCATCGTGCCTTTCAGCCTAAGAAGTGCAATGAAATGCTTTTTATTTTCTGACTTTTTTGTTGTTGTTTATGACCGCTCAACACATACTGCTTGAAACACAGAGAAAGATTGTTCTCCACTGTCTATTTCAAAGTATAATGATAGTTTCAGATTACTTTCTGTAGGCTAGAATTTGTCGTACCTTGTGATTTTGTAATGAAATTGAGACTCCAAAGGACAGGCTCTAATGTGAGCTGAATAATGCATGCGGGCTTAACTGTGTCATCCTGTGTTTTTAAAACAAGCAGAGGAATGCTTGCCCCCCCACCCACCCATCTCTTGCCCAACTAAGCAGAAACACTGAGAGAAGAAACCGGAGAATGAATCATCCAAAATTTCAGTCCATTCACTGCAGAGAGCGCGCTGATGCCTAATGGATTCCTAGTGTCTCTGTCAAGAAGTCGTCATATTCCTTTGTCAAAAAGCCTCAGGATTACATGCAGGCTTGCCCTGGCAGCTTGTGAAGTAATTGAATTCTATGGGACTGGCTTTTGTTTGAATTCAGGCTTTAAATGCATCATACATTACTTGGAGCGATCATCTCCATCCTGCTTCACTAGCCGAGAGACAACATAATCGCAAAGTCCTTTTTAATGTTTGCCACTTCCAAGCACACATTCCACTCAATAGTCACATCCATCCATCCATCCATTCGCTTCCGCTTATCCTTTTCAGGGTCGCAGGGGGTGCTGGAGCCTATCCCAGCTGTCATAGGGCGAGAGGCAGGATACACCCTGGACAGGTCGCCAGTCTGTCGCAGGGTTAAGACACAGAGACAGACCACCATTCGCACCCACATTCACTCCTTTGGGCAATTGGGATTAATCAATTAACCTATCCCCACAAGCTAGATGTCTTTGCACGGTGGGAGGGAACCCATGCAAACACGGGGAGAACATGCAAACTCCACACAGAAGACCTGATGGTGGAATTGAACTCAGGACCTTCTTCCTGTGCAGCAACAGTGCTAACCACCGTACCACCATGCCACCGTGCTGCTCAATAGTCACAGTTTGATCCAATTAGCAAAAGCTTCTATTCCATCATTTAGTTGTTTGTTATTATTATTCATTTTTGCTCTCTTTTCTCCTTCCTCCGCTCGCCTGGTTCTGCCAGGGTTTCTTCCTGTTAAAGGGGAGTTTTTCCTTCCCACTGTCAATAAGTGCTTGCTCATAGAACTCATCTGATTATTGGATTTTTTCTGTTTTCTCTGTACTATTGTAGGGTCTTTATAATATAAAACACCATGAGGCAAGTGTTTTTGTGATTATTAAAAGTATTTCTTTCAATTCAGTATTGAATTGAACTGAACTGAATTTTGTTTGTGTAACATTACCTGTGGAGCAGATTACATATACAGTTTTTCAGAAGAGAACTTGAGCAGAATCTGTTAAAGAACAGCATTCCAGTCTTAAGTTTCACCATTTAGAGGCCTTATGAAGCCCACACAGTCTGGAAAGTCTCCACGGAGCTTTGGTGGACATGCTCTTAACTAAAACAACACTGTTCTATAAATGTGCACTGTGCAGGCATGAATATTAGTATTTGTTTGTTAGTATTTGTTTCTCGTGTTCTCTTTAGATGATGCACACACACATAAAACAAAACAGATAGCAAGCTGTTAGACAATTTCATGAGATGCAGCATCTGTCGTGGAAAATGATTTAGGGAAAGTGCGCACACGCAGCCTTTGCTCTGAGTAGCCACAGCGACGGGACTCAGCACAAACCAGTTTCATAAAAAAGGGTCAAAATGGCACCAATTCGGTGTAATATGGTATTTATAGAAACAGGCGAGTCGAGGATGACAAGATTATGTTTCAGTTCCAATTGGTGCCGTGGAAATCTGACAAACAAAAGAATGTTGTGGTCTTTTTGGTTTTTTCGTTTCCTTGTCACAACTCTGCAGCAGTACATGAATATTTTGGGGCGATGAGAAAAGCAGTAGAGGATAAAAAAAATAGAGGAAGTAAAGCAAGGCAGGCAGAAAAAAAGTGGTATAATAAAAGAGGGCGAGAAATACAGAAAGAAAGGGAGAGAGAGAGAGAGCACCCCCAGCCAAATCGTATTGGGCAGTTTGTCGTCACACAAAGGCTACCGTTTCTTGGCACCACAACCGTAAATGATGTTTGGCAGGCGCATCCATACTACTGGCTAGTGTTCACACATGCACACATACACACACACAGACTGCTATTTCCTCACGAGCATGAGGCACAAAACAGATCCTCCCTGTGCGTGCGCGCATTCATTTCAATTCTTCACTCTTGGTGATCCGTCAATAAGAAAGTGAGGCGCTTTTATAGGTATCATTTCATTTCTTGTTCTACATATTCAATCACAGAACGCTCTCCACGCAGACACTTCGGCAATAAAAAATCTCTCTCGCTAAGCCACGGCCGCAATTCCCTCGTGCTTCACGGTCACAAACCCCACATTTCCGATCCGCACGCAACTAGGTTTCACATGCATCAATAATTCAAGCTGCATTATCTTTATGTAACGGTTAATATAATTGCATGTGCCGCCGTGGCCACATTTGTTCTTTCTGCTATCTTCTACGTGGTATAAAAATTAGATTAACTCTATGATTTATTTACACGGTCAGAGTGGTTGATACTGAGGGTGATAAGTGTGATTCTTGCTATGCCACAACCCAGGGCATGGATGTGTGGGTATGTATGCGTTACAAGAGTGTCCCAAATACTGCATGCTTTTCATTCCATCCCTCACTAGCTCATCTGTGACTTCGTTCATCACTTCATACCTTCACTTATCCATCTGTCCTCACTTTCATCTTTCATACTGCATCTTTATGCCATCTCGACCATTTGCTACCAAACTGAGCTAACTTGAGGCACTGTGTGTATTCTCAAAACCATTATTCTCCATTTGTCATTTTTCTTTAGAGTCTGACCGATATATGAGGGTGGATATATGAGCCGATATTAGCAGTTTGTTGAAATATGGTATCTGCATTTCTAAGGCAAAAATGTTTGAGTTTGTCCACCAGAGGGAACTACGAGATTCTCTCTCTTGGCGCATGTTGTTGGAACACCACAACCGCAACAAGCAGAGTGAGAAAGAGCATAAACAAACAATCCACGACTTTGCTGTCATATTACCTTTTTATGGCCTCACAAATAAATGCACTTAAATGTTAGAGAAATCAGTTTGGGTGTCTCAAGGAAAAAAATATTGTATCAGTATTGGTTTTCCTTTTCCTTTTTGTTTCCCAGCACATATTCTCCACTTTCCTCTGTCAAGATCTGAAACTAAACAATTTATTCATGTTTTGGTGCAACATATTTTATACTCATAGTCGACCCTATGGTACAGTCGCTGGAACAGGCTCCAGCCCCCCAAAGACACTGAATTGGATAAGCAGAAGCAAATGGACGGATGCATATTTTACAGTCCAGACTAGCCTTTTGGGGGGTAGGCTTTGCTTATTTCAGCAAGATAATGCAACACAATTTACAATTTTGCAGGTATTGCTCCATAGAGGTTTCACAGTGAAAGTCTGGGTGCTAAGATGGCCTACCCTGCTGGAATCAAACAAAGAGGAACTTTCATTTGTTGCAGTATAAGACACTTAACACATATTTGCTGTCAAAGCAGTTTTTAATGAGGGGAAAGCTGTTTCTTTGCACCAGAATCTAACCATTTTACAATGCTACAGCTTATTTATTGGCTTTTTAAACTCAGTAAATAACATGGTTGCATTTGGATGTCCCCCCCCCCCCCCTTCTGTATTGTTTCTCTTCCTGCCCCCACCCCATACTTGTAACACTGTGCCCAATTACACAAAGAATAATTCAACAATAGCTAAATACTAAAATAATTCTGCTTCGTTTTCCCTTTCTCTCCCCCTGCACAATTGTTCTCCTATTATTTTGCAACTAATTTCATTCATTCCCCAGGTTCTCTATCCCTCTGTCCTTTTCTATTTCAAGAGTTTCATTCTAAAATGAGATTCTTCCATTTGAAAAAAACAGACACCAGGAGAAGGAAACTGTATGAATACCAATGTGCTGCTGAACTTATAGGTCTACTTTCCTTTGCATACGAACTAAGCATGCGAAGGAAGATTGGATACTATTTTTTCCAAAAATAAGACTGTAGTAAAGCTATTTTTCTTTCACCGGCCAATGGATTTCACCTTCTGTCATCTAACACCCGTATCAAAAAGAAGCCTCTGCTAAACACACAAAGAGTTTTAAATTCTCATGTTTATAAGAACTAATAATTAGCATGAGTGTGTAAGGAGAGGAGTCAAAAATGTGCTACCTTAAGAGACCAAGGGCCAACCTTCCAATTTGGAAACTGAAGCCAACAAAGGAATCCCCAAACTGTATTAACTCTAGTGACCGCTTCAGAAGTGAATTGTTCTCCACAGATGCACAGATGTTAAAATGCCAAACTTTATAGCATTAAAAAGCATGTTTACAGCCTGGTACAATTAACCATTTTGGTCCCCATTGTCAGTGTACCAAGGCAGTGATGTAGTGGTTAGCACTCCTGCCTTATAGTAAAGTGCTTTGGATTTAAAAAATCCAGCCTGGATCCTTTCTGCATGACAGACTGGATGTACCTTATGACATCTGGGAAAGGCCCCAGCCTCACAACCCTAAATTAGTCATAACAACTCCGTGGGGGAGGGGGGGTCATTTATTGTTATTATTTGCAGGAGTAAGGGGCATGACCGCTTTGATCAACAGGTGTCTCAACAGAGGCACCTGAAGCCTGACTTTGAATAATCAGAGTCACTGAACAGGACCTCTCCGCTGTGTCTCTGCTGTTGATTCCCTTTTGACTGTTTTTCGTGGAAATATCTGTGCTATTAGTATTAGCATTATCTGATAGCTTAGCACCCCACCCTCTTATCTACATATAGTCACTTCAGGCTCCAACAAAACAAGCGGCTCCTTTAAATTGCAGAAGCTGAAAAAGTCACGGTGGTTACATATAAGGTCTACATTGTTTTTTAAAAATGCTCATTAAAATGCTGCTAAACCCAGTTCACCAAAACCTGTGGAAGTATAGTGTTTGCAAATTAGCTGACAAGATTTCAGTTTACACTGCCAAATCAGTTCTCTCTCGATGGAGACTAACAGTTGTATAATATCTTTAATGATTCTGGGGGCTGCTCTAATACCTGCCAAATAACCATAACAATGTAATCAGGGCCAATTTTTTGTTTGAGCTGAGGCGCGGCAAATTAGCTGACAAGCTTGCTGACATAATGTGCCTTTTGTTAGACACAGTTCCTCAAACTTTGCTACACAATTCCCCATATTCCCCTCATATTCCTCTCCTTTGTCACCTCATTCCTCTGTCCATTTTTTTTCCAGTCATTCTCTCATCCAGTCTCTCTCAGGCCCCAGCCATCTGCTCTGTGTGCCCTGACATGTGCATGAGCGCCCGTGAGAAGCCCAGTGGAAGTAATCGTCTGTTACCACTCAGGCTTCACCGTGTTGTGTGCCCACTGCGCATACCTCTTTAGCTCCCTGCAAACCCACTGAGTGTATGGGCACAAGAGAGGTAGAGAGAGAGAGACAAAGGAAGACATGAGATTGCTTGTGTTCTCTCTTATAATGGATGTGAACACAATTGTGCGCTCTCTCTGCTTCTTTGTTCTCCATCCATGCACCTGATGCCCCAATATACACCTAGCCGCCCCCCTGTCCCCCTCATTATACCAGAATTCACATTATAGTTTGACACCTCACTCATTTACTTTTGGCTCTTTTAGTGCTAATTGCATCAGTCACTTTCTGCTTCCTGCTCTGGAGCCTGTAGTAATCCCATGTTAGTGCAGCGTCTCTCTTTCTCACTTGCAATTTCAACGTGCTGTGATCGGCACGATGGGTAAAACATCTGCAGAAGAATGCTATTTAGATCCATGAGTAGGTTCACGTGCTACTTGATCTTGCCTTGTGGCATCACAAAGAGATCCAGATCTCGTGGTGTTTCTGGTTTCGCCCAATAAGTAAGCAATCTTTTCTCCTAAACCATCCCCGAAGGCCAGAGTCAGAGGTGATTTCAGGTGTTATTCACCCGTGAAAAGCACTGATGAATCCGAAGCACACGGACACTGCTGTGCAGGAGAAATCTGCTCTGTGCTCGACTTTAAAGTTGTCAGAGGGTATCCTCTAACTGAATCACTCTCTTGCTGTCTTCTGCTAATTCTGTCTTCATCTATATGTAAATAAAGGGCCATTAAAAATCAATCACCGCTATCTCCCTGTCTCTCTCCCTCAAACACATAGAGAAGATCTCGCTCTCCCGCTCTTTTATCTTCTCAGACTCCCCATTTTCTCTTGACTCCCTTCTCCCCTGTGTCTGCTGTTGCTCCTGTTTGGCATGCAACAATACTTTGAAGCTGTTTGGGCGCACACATGCAAGCAAACGTTCACGTTTTTCACTCCTGCACGAGAGGGGAAAACCCTTCAACCGTGCACTGTAAGGCCCGACTCTACCTGGATGGAAGTAGTGGGTTTTAATACATTTGATCCTTTTGATGTCATGAAAAAAAAACTGGCTTGTCCTTCCATGGGCAGCAGCCTCTGGATGCAGGGAGAGAGAGGGAAAGAGAGAGAGAGCTTTTCCGTGATAGAACTGCGCTTTAACAACGTGACTGAGGGAGCAGGAGGAAGAGAGAGAATGTGTGTGCGTTGGTGCTGGGAAGGGGTAGATGTAAATTCATTTGGATCTCCCCGTTTGGTTCAGTGAAGCCAATACAATACAAGTGCGACCCCTACTGGTGAAAGCGAAAGTGGGCCTGAATCCCCCACTCTTGGCTGAGACGCTCCTCGCACAGTGAAAGCGCTTTCTTTTCTCTCTTTTTTGAGCTCGTTCTCACTTCGTGTCACAGTTTAAGGTTGGAACAGGCACGATGTGCATCTCCCTTCTTTAAATTACAACTTTAAAAAGAAATTAACTACAGGCCTCCTTGATGTATGATGACTGTTCATCCTGATGCGGGATGAGAGGAGCTAGAAGTTGTGCCAACAATTGGGATGACTAAAAGAAAAAAAAAAACGTGTTGTCCAACCTCTGAATAAAATAATACTCATCGCTCAATCATCCATCTTTGTTTTTATCGGCTAAAACACGCTCGGTTTCTTGTGTCGGTGGTTATACTTTGAGAAACTGGAGAAGAGGAGTGCACGAGCCCCCAAAGATCAGCCGAAGAAGCTGTTTTTTTTTTCTCTCTTTTTTTCCTCATAGCCGAGCTGACAGATTATAGCTCTAGGTGTGCCAATGAATTTAAGTTAAGGGAATAAACTGGTGTGTGTGTGTGTGTGTGTGTGTGTGTGTGTGTGTGTGTGTGTGTGTGTGTGTGTGTGTGTGTGTGTGTGTGTGTTGCGTGAAGCCGCCTGCGCTCCGCTCACTGCGCCAGTGTAAATTAATAGGAAATTATAGCGCTTGACGCGAGAGGCTGGACTGCAGAGTTTGCTTTTTTGTTTGCGTACCGACTCCCTTTAATCGTCTTCATCCACGTTGATCTTGTTTTATTATTATTCTAATTATTATTTAGAGCGCCGTGTCCCTGCGGTGTGGTGCCGCACTTTTTGGATGAGGGACGCTTGTGGGTAAAACAAAAAGGCGCCAGTGGCACGCGCCGATCAAGGGAGATGGGGTGGGTGGGGGGTTATGATCATCAAAACCCATTTTCGGAGAGCAATAAGAGATACGGCAAAGTACTTACAGCATCTCCCTTCCACAGAGCTCCAAAACAGTGGTGCGAGATGGCATTGCAACAGTCCCCTCTATCCTCCGAGAAACCATGTAGCCACTGATGGTCTCACAAACACTGCACAACAGGAGAGCGAGGGGGGGTGAACAAAAAATCAACGACTCTCTCGCAATGAATTATTCCAGCGTGTCCAACAAAAAAGAAAAGAAAAGAAAAAGAAAGAAAGAAAAATAAAAGAATGAATGAAATCCCCCGTTTTAGCACTTCACAAGCGCGCCGCTCCGAATAAAAAACATTGTAATCCAATCTTCATTGTGTGTGCGCCTGTGCTGCTGATTCTCCACTGCAATCTCCACTGGCCCCGCGCATTGTGGGGGGGTGGGGGGTGGGGGGGGGGGTTCAACCTGCCTCGGTGCGATTGGAGCTCCCCGTATCCCGTTATTCCTGTCCCGGGAGGAGAGGAGCGCATAGGGGGAAGATGCAGACGCCGGACGCGCACATAGACGCACACGCACATTGACCAGTACAGCAGAGGCTCCGGCAGCCTGCGAGCCGTGCATGGGACCCTCTCCCAACGATTCTTGTCGTTCACGCGTACGCGCGCGCGAGCATGTGTGTGTGTGAGAGAGAGAGAGAGAGGGGGGGGGGGGGGGAGAGAGAGAGCGTGCTGGCGTTTAGTCAGCGTGTGTGCCTGCGCGCTTCTGCAGAGGCAGGGGCAGCTGGATAGATGGACGGACTGGCGGTCCGTCGGTCTGTCGCTCTCCCTCTCTCTCCCCTGCTCTCTGAGCTAAAGCTCCATCAGGCAGCGGCTCAGTCAAAAAAAAAAAAAAAAACCCACACAGTTGGGCTATATCACAAATGAGCGAGAGAGCACATTTTACCCTCCACTCCCGAAACGTTACACCATTTCAATTCTTATTTTTGTCAAGACTAATCTTCTTTTTGACAGCAGCGGCCCCCTCCATTCATTTTTTCCCCCAACACAATCAATCCTTCCGGAAAACTACAGTAGAGCACACCATAGGTCCTACAGTGCAAAAGAAAAATATAATGTTAATATAATGTTATTATTGTACAATAAACTACATGGAGTGGATTTTTTCGCTTTTCTTGCTTTTTAATGAAGACAAAAACAAAAGGCTTGGCCTGAAATCTTCGCTGGTGATCTTTTACTGAACATGAATTATTTTTGCACTAATTAACCTACCTAGGTATGATGCCTTGGTTCTTGCTGATGTTCTCATTGGCTCATTGCTCAGATTAGAGCCCACCTGCTGGTTTCTTGTAGTGCTGTGCCATACTACAAATTTTAGCATCCATCCAATACCAACTAAATAGAGTCCCAGTGTTATATATACCACTATTGATACTTTTAACCTGTAAAGGCAACTTACTAGGGAAGAGCAGTGTGTTATGATTTATGAGCTAAATCATCACCGTTTGAAAATTCTGAACACATTTTAATGACCACTAAATCACTGTGATTTTTAGTTTCCGTAATACTTAGTTAATACAATAAAATACAACTTTCAGCTTTTCATATATTTTGAAACTGGGTGTTTTGGAGACATGCAATGTAAATGTGCCTGTCTTGAAAGCACTGTGGGTCAGCTTCTGTTGTTTAAATGCACTATAAATAAATTAATAAATAAAATAAATGTGACAGTCAACACAAACGGGTTATCCTCTAAGATCTACATATTGAACTTAGAAACAAGGATAGAAACAAGATATCGACCCTATCACGCGATCCAATACTAATACCAGCGTTCGTAGTGATACTATCAATATTTGGACTGATCTGCGTTTAACAAAGTCACTGATGTTGTGTAGTAGCTTAACTAGGACTGTTTCTGACTTGGAAACAAGGGTCACAAACCTTTGGTGTAAGTCTTCATCAGTTCTCTCATTTCAAACTTTAAACCAAACTGAGCATTGTTAAAATACCACAGTCTAGCTGCGTATTGTTGTTGACCATGTCAGTCCTTCGGTGGAAACGGTGCACCTATCTTCTGATACTTCCTTGCAGCAGAATAAAACACCATGTCACAGAGCTCACACCTTTTCAAACTGGTTTACAGTCACCAGATTTCAATCCAGTAGAGCACCTTTTTGGATGTGGCGGAACAGAAGATTTTCCCCATGGATGAGCAGCCGACAAATCTGCAGCAACTGTGTGATGCTGTCATGCCAAATATCGACCAAATTCCCTGAGAAATGTTTCCAGCACCTTGTTGAATATGTGCCACGAAGAATTAATGCAGTTCTGAAGGCAAAGGGTGGTCCAATGTGGTACTTGCAAGGTGTGCTTAATAAAGTCTTTGAAGAGTGTAGTGAGATTATCAGCACTTAATTATAGCTATAATTATATTACAACTAGGTTTATAGTACCAGTAAGATACCAATAAATGAAAGCAATTGGGAGTACTTAGGGGCAACAGATAAAAATATGCAGGAACAACCAGTGATGACCGCTTATTAAAATATACAAAGTCAATGATATCAGCAACAAACACAAGTCCTCGAGCATAATTTGGATTTCCTCAGTCTTTCAAATGGACCTTGTGATTATACTTTGGTAAAAAATAAAATAAAATAAAAATCTTCTAAGCTCAAAATACTGAAGCAATGATGTATCTCACATTGGTAAAAAGAGAAGCAAGTGGAAGGCACGCAAAGTCTAAAGCAAACAACTTCACAGTGAGTGGAAAACATGCTCAAAGCTCGGATAAAAACACAGGTTGGTTCAGGATAAAACCCCTGTTGAGCATACATTATTACAGTTTTTTCTGATTGCTTAAGCACATTTTTTGTAACTATTGGCTAATTTTGCAAAACTCTTCACACAAATAAGAAAACCTGTCACCCAATAATCAAAACATTGTAGTTCTCTTGCAAAAGCAAACACAGCTAGATTAACTCTTCACACCTTTGTAAAAATGGTGTTTCCGTATCAAACAGTACACACAGGCCATCATCTACTAAGCACACAATGCGCCAACTGCACACTGATGGTATGAATACAAAACACATCTGGCTTTTGCTTTCTCTGCGCACAAGGTAGGCTATGTCAGTTTGGGCTCATACTTCTGTCATAGATCCATAAGCATAGAGGGATCCAAACTTCAAGTACTGGTGTTTATTCAAACACATCAAAACAAACACAAGTGTTCATTTCCAAGTATAGGATTATTTGCAATCGCCATAATGACTATATGGGTTACTTGGTCTGCAGTGAACATGCTTCCTCTGCCCCAGCATCTGGTCATCTAGCAATTCTGTAAAGTAACAATTTCAGTATTTTTACATCAATGGTATTGGTGTGTTTCTCATTGGCATATGGCAGTGCTACAAGTCTTTGTGCGAAGTGACTGTACTAACCGATTCTCATTTCAAGATGTCCTTATGGTACTTGCTACAGTGTAGCGGCTCGAGTTAGGCTGGACCCGTTGGCCAGCTACCCTCAGGGTCATTCCACGGTTGATGACATGGTCCACTATTGTAGCTCTGATGTCATCAGCAATTCTATTTCTTACTCTTCCTACCCTTCCTCTCCCCCCTCCTCATTTTCCTCTCCCCCCTCCTCATTTTCCTCTTGCTCCTCCTTGTCCTTGTCGTCCTCTTCATCCTACTTCTTCACCTCCACGTCCTCTTCCTCGGCCTCCTCTTCTTCTCACTCTTTCTGCTCCCTCCATTGTACTCCGCACACACAGCTTACCTGTATTATAGTGCTTAGGCAGATTGCAAAGTGAACGAATTATCTAAAAAAGTTTTCACATGTGAAAGTGTGCCAGACAGTTGGCAAATTAGTGTTAATGATAGCCATACATGTGTATACTTTTGCTAGGAGTGTGTTGGAAATTTGGTAATTGAGTGTTGTGCAGTGAATTGTGCCTACAGTTTTGCAAAGTGTGTGTTACAAAATTGCAAACTGAGTGCAAAGCAGTTTTTGTGCTTTTAGTTTTGCAAACTCAGTGAGTGGTTTTGCTATAAGTCTGAATAGTTTTAGAGATTGTGCTACAGGAATCACAGTTAGGGTTTAAGCATTCAGAAAAAACTGTAAAGCAGTTTTCTTCCCTCCAGTTGAGTCCCAGAGACTTGGAGAATCAGTGCTAAGGTACATTTAAGCTGTTGGCAGCACGTTACAGTTTTTCCACCCATCTGTACATTCCCTCGCCGCAGGAATAAAAATAAAACCAATTTTTGTAGCATGACCTCCTATTTATTATCGACGATACCAGATCTTTGAAGTGTACTAGTTTATACACTCGTGACTGCCTCATCAGATAATCAACTTTATCCTCTTTCAGAATTGATTTGACACATAAATGGAGATCCAATAGCCTACATCTGACAAGTGACCTGTTCGTAATTTACAGTTATTTGCTGAGGGCGATACACAATGTAGACTTTGTCAGTCCAATGGACAGTAGAATATATAAGAACACATGGATAACCAGGGTTTCTGTTTAGTTTAATTAAATTTTAAATTTAATTCACTTTCAATATTTTCTTTTTTTAACACAGTAAGGGATGTTCAACATTGCATTTCTAAAAAAAAAAAAATACTAGTTATCTTTAGAAAGTAATTATTTGAAGGAATTATTTTGACCGGGGTCAATATTATTACCCCCCTGAAAAATTGACCTTTATATTGAGCCATAGCACAAACCACTGCTGTGAAATGATGGGCTTTGCCTTTGTAATGCTCAGTGCTTGTAAAATCAAGTTAAAACTGTGGGTTATGTTTCAATTTACACACAATATAAAATCTTCAGCAAGGGTTTGAGCTGTCGCTCGAGAAAGCATCGTGCCAAAAACAAAAGAACCAGTTTAGACCCGTTGATGCTCACAGAGCAGTAGATGGATATACAAAGCTATCACAGTGCCGAAAACTAGAGTGAGAAGGATTATCAAGAAATTCAAAGAGAGCCATGCAACACCGAACATGCCTGGCAGAGGTAAGATGCAAAAAATTTCAAAGACTCTGCAAAGAACAACTGCTGAGACATTAATGAATGACTTAGCCAAGTCAGGAATTTTGGTCTTAAAGAAGTCAGTAGAACCATTCACAGGAATGGACTGTAGGGTTGTGGACCAAGAAAAACTCTACTTCTGCAAAAGAGATGCCTTAAAGCCAAACTGAAGTATTCTAGGAACATACTGGAGAAAGATTATGCATGCTGGAAGCACATGTTTTGGTCAGACGAGACAAAACTAGAACTTTTTGTCCACAGAGATGCTGCTTATGTTTGGAGAAAGAAGGGAGAGACGTACAACTCAAAAAACACTGTCCCCACAATGAAACACGGTGGCTGGCATATTATGCTGTGGGGGTGCTTCAGTGCATCTGGAACTGGGAATTTCGTCAGGAATCATGATCAACACGATGATGACCCAAAACACACTTCTACTTCCAGAAGCTGTTGTTGACTGATGGAATCCTATTAAAATCTGTGGGCTGAACTGAAGGTCTGTGCCAGACGAGCATCAAATCTGGAGGCGCTTGAGAGAACCAGCAAAGAAGAAGGAGCTGGGATCATTCACGAGATGTGTCTGCAGGCTATTATCCAGTACAAAAAAAAACAACACAACTGACTATTCACATAAAATAACAATTTTGATTCTGGGGGTTATGAAATAATCTTATTTACGTGTGCAAAGTAAAATAATGTAATCGTCTAAAATAAAACCAGGATGTTTGGCTAAGCTGTGTTAAAAGAAACAAAAAACTGCTGCTTCCTCTGGTTAGCAGAAGTTGGGGGAAAAAAAGTTTTCAATCGGATCTTCAGAAAAAGATTAGCTTCAAAATAAAGTTATAAAATCACAAGTTAGATTTTGATCTACAAATAAAAGAGCAGGAACATTACAAAAAAACCTGAAGTGCACGGCTATAACAAAAGAAGCCCTAAAAACTCAGTTAAGCCCTTCATAGGTGGAACCGGACATGCTGATGTTTTATGCCTTACGTGACACTGCTTTACCAGTTTGACTGTGTAACACTCTACTGCAAGCTGCTCCAGTGCCAGTCAGTAACCATGGTCCACTGAAGCCAGAAGCACAATGTCAGATGGCACCCCGATGCCTTCACTTTGGATCACATCCAGAAAGTCTGGCTGCACCTTCTTGTACTTGAATATAACAGTCAGGAATCAGAGGCAGGAACATCCTGATTGGAGTCCAGAAGTAAGGTTAGCTAATTGCCAAAAATGCTAATTTAGCTTTCATTATTTCCGCAGCAGAGCCCTCTGGACTGCACGCGCAATATTGTAACAAGCTTTTGGAGAATATTCACAAAACACAAGACTGACAAATCTCCATGCATCCATTATTTATCAAAATGACGCTCTATCTTAGGATAGCTCAAAAGATTGTTTTTTTTGTAAAGGTCCCTGTACCTTTGGTGGCAGAAAGTGTTGCATATACACATATTCTGTTGTGAGCGCTTAGTGGCTGTTTAAAAAGCTTCTTTATCCTCACACCTTTCTGATGTCGGACTGGGAATTTTAGAAGCTGTTTAATAATTTCTGTGACATGCAGAAAGCAGCAGTCTGGCATTGACCACCACATTCACGCCTGGATGCTAGATGCCATTAACATAATGTTTGATTTTTAAACTATCCTTTACTTTTTAGTGCTAATGATCAAAAATCATCAACTGAGAAGGTTTAGCGTCTACTTTTAGAGGCAAATGAAGAATGTTGGATGATCTGGAAGTGTACTGTGTGTGGGACTGAAGGTGTCTGACTGTGACTGCGTTTGAGTGTCTATGTGTGCGATGGCTCGGGGATACCAGTGGTGGCAGACATGCTGCGCTGCCGTGTGGGTGGGAGGGTGTCTGTGTGTGTGTGTGTGTGTGGAAGGGTGTCTGTGTGACATGCTGAGGGAGGGAGAGGAGGGGTGTTACCAGGTCACCAAACAGCTGTCTGGGAGACAGAATGGCCTCAAGGGGTGTACAACACACACGTGCATGCGCGCACACACACGGACGGTAACGCAACCACAAATATGAGACAGACATACTGGAAAACAGACATTACAGGATCTCGCTCTCCCCATACACACAAATACACACGCCACTGCAACATAACATACTGTATGGAGATCAGTTAGTTTCCCTTATGGTTCTTGATCTTTTTATTGAGAATATAATTCAGTGTTTCCACTGGTTTTCTAGATGCAGCGGCCCGATAATAAAAATCAATTTCTCATTTCTCTGTATCTCCCGTTTTCTCTCTCTCTCGCTGTCTCTCTCTCTCACACAGACACACACACACACACACACATCTATTCAATTATAGCACACATATATTACACGAATGCACAGACACACAAATGTGAACACCCAAGGTGCACATGTGTTTGTCCTAAATGAAATGATTGTCGCTGCTGTACTTTCCTCACCTGTCGTGTTTTTGTTTACTCGATCGACTTCACCTGTTCCTTCCACTAGCACTGCAATACTGCAACTTTTGGTATCGATCTGATAAATACAGAGCCAGTATTGCAGATACCCAGGTCATAATCAGAACCAGTCCAACACCAGTGCTTTCAACTAATAAAGGCACTTGGATGGGTCACGAGTTACAGTTTTTTCTGAATGCTTAAACCCTAACTGTGATTCCTGTAGCACAATCTCTAAAACTATTCAGACTTATAGCAAAACCACTCACTGAGTTTGCAAAACTAAAAGCACAAAAACTGCTTTGCACTCAGTTTGCAATTTTGTAACACACACTTTGCAAAACTGTAGGCACAATTCACTGCACAACACTCAATTACCAAATTTCCAACACACTCCTAGCAAAAGTATACACATGTATGGCTATCATTAACACTAATTTGCCAACTGTCTGGCACACTTTCACATGTCAAAACTTTTTTAGATAATCAGTTCACTTTGCAATCAGCCTAAGCACTATAATACAGGTAAGCTCTGTGTGCGGAGTACAATGGAGGGATCAGAAAGAGTGAGAAGTAGAGGAAGCCGAGGAAGAGGACGTGGAGGTGAAGAAGTAGGATGAAGAGGACGACAAGGACAAGGAGGAGCAAGAGGAAGACGAGGAAGGGGGAGAGGAAGATGAGGAGGGGGGAGAGGAAGGGTAGGAAGAGTAAGAAATAGAATTGCTGATGACATCAGAGCTACAATAGTGGACCATGTAATCAACCGTGGAATGACCCTGAGGGTAGCTGGCCAACGGGTCCAGCCTAACTCGAGCCGCTACACTGTAGCAAGTACCATAAGGACATCTTGAAATGAGAATCGGTTAGTACAGTCACTTCGCACAAAGATTTGTAGCACTGCCATATGCCAATGAGAAACACACCAATACCATTGATGTAAAAATACTGAAATTGTTACTTTACAGAATTGCTAGATGACCAGATGCTGGGGGCAGAGGAAGCATGTTCACTGCAGACCAAGTAACCCATATAGTCATTATGGCGATTGCAAATAATCCTATACTTGGAAATGAACACTTGTGTTTGTTTTGATGTGTTTGAATAAACACCAGTACTTGAAGTTTGGATCCCTCTATGCTTATGGATCTATGACAGAAGTATGAGCTCAAACTGACATAGCCTACCTTGTGCACAGAGAAAGCAAAAGCCAGATGTGTTTTGTATTCATACCATCAGTGTGTAGTTGGCGCATTGTGTGCTTAGTAGATGATGGCTTGTGTGTACTGTTTGATACGGAAACACCATTTTTACGAAGGTGTGAAGAGTTAATCTAGCTGTGTTTGCTTTTGCAAGAGAACTACAATGTTTTGATGATTGGGTGACAGGTTTTCTTATTTGTGTGAAGAGTTTTGCAAAATTAGCCAATAGTTACAAAAAATGTGCTTAAGCAATCAGAAAAAACTGTAAGAGATTACAGTTTTTTGCAGTCGCTAACAAGCGTTTGTCCAAACAGTTGTCACATTTGCAAAACTCTAAACACAATTAGCACAGCATCGGTCTGTTGTGGCCATACCATTCACACATTTCATGTCGTGTTCACCCAATATGCAGTCAGTGAACACATTTCCACGATGCTTACATTTTCTTAACAGTCAAGCTATACCTCCCAACAAAATTATGGACTGTTTTTGTAGTATCTACGAATGTTAACAAACAACATCCCACAATAGCAAAAACAATATTCCAAACCTTAGATACAGTATAAAAACCTCTGCTTCTGCAATGATATCAGTACAAAAACAATATCAATATCAAAAATATATCTCAGCTGATAATAAACAAACAATTGAATAATTGACACACAGCTGATTTATGTTGGGTAAATTGGGCCAACCACAGCTTCTTCCATTCTGGCTTAGACTCAGTGGGGTTTATAAGGCAAGACCTTGAGGAGTGATGTTTTTGGAAACAAAAAAAGACAAATACTGTAATTTCTGGTCGAGGAAGAGTAAGAGCAAGGGGCCCAGGGAGAAGAGCAGGCCCAAGGAGAGGGCAAGGTAGAGGTGTAAGAATGTGTGGTGGTGGCATTCCAAGGGCTGCAAGAACAGTAGTCAGTGATGAAATTCATGCCACTATCATTGACCATGTAATCAACCATGGTCTTTCACTAAGAGAGGCTGGTGAAAGAGTGCAGCCCAATTTGAGGCGGTCAACGGTTGCCTCCATTATACGCATCTTTCAACAAACCAACAGGTAAGTATTGCATTTTACATGGATTGTTTCTATTCTCACTTGACATGTCAATATGGTCATACAGTAATGCATATGTTGAATTTTTTGTCTTTCTAAAGAATGCAACGTCTTCCACCCTCTGGGGGAAGATGAAAGCTCCTCAGTAATGATCAGGAGCTTGCCATTGTAGAAATGGTTACTGCAAATAATGCAATAAAACTGCGTGAAATTCAAACTAGAATTGTGGCGGACCTTGAGATATTTGCAAATATCGATAGAATCAGCCTCACAACCATTACGCGGACATTGTCCAAACACAGAGTGCGGATGAAGCAGCTCTACACTGTTCCCTTTGAGAGGAACAGTGAGAGGGTCAAGGAGCTACGACGACAATATGTCCAGGTATAGTGTATATTCAATCCAATGTCCAGTTCTATAAGCTTTGCACTTTGCAAGTAGGTAACCTACACAATACTAGGTTACAGTACAGTATGGTATACAGTAATAACATGACTTACATAAACTTTGTTTCAGAGAGTTATGGAATTGGAGGCCAACCAGGCCCCTCATGAATTCATATACATCGATGAGGCAGGATTCAATCTGGCCAAAAGGCGTCGACGTGGACGAAATGTAATTGGAAAAAGGGCCACAGTTGATGTGCCAGGACAGAGAGGGGCAAACATTACCATGTGTGCAGCAATTGCAAATGCAGGATTACTCCTTCACAGATGTCAGGTTGGACCCTATAATACAGAGCGCTTGCTTGCCTTTCTCAATGATCTCCACCAGCGCCTGGTTCCAGAGCAGGGTCAGGAGGGTGAAAACATGAGGACCTTTGTAATTACCTGGGACAATGTGGCTTTCCATCACTCGCAAGCAATAACAACATGGTTTGAAGTCCACCCAAGACTGGTAAGTCTCTTCCGTCCACCCTATTCACCTTTCCTCAACCCCATAGAGGAGTTTTTTTCTGCATGGAGGTGGAAGGTTTATGACCATCAGCCACATGACCAGATGTCCCTCCTTGAAGCCATGGATGCTGGCTCCAGGGACATCACAATTGACGATTGCCAAGGGTGGATCCGACATACCGGGCGGTTTTATCCCAGGTGCATCGACTTGGATAACATCAGATGTGATGTTGATGAAAACATGTGGCCTAACCCTGAAGATCGCAGAGATTAGATGCTAATTTTTTGCCTTTTTTTAGCCCCCCTCCCCCTCCCCCCTTTTTATCTTGGCTTTTTGCTGTTGTTTTTTTGTTCAGAATGCTCTTGTGTGTTTCATGGATATTTTGTTCACTGTAAGCAATACTGTAAAACTTTCTCTGTCCTATCATACCGTGTTTCTACTGTACCTCCTGTAGTAAACAGTAGAGAAACAAAAACTTGTTTGCTTTTTACTGGAATGCTTTTGAATGTGAACATTACTGTACATGTGGACATACAGTTACCAACCAAGACATTTCTGGTGTCAAAATGGTGGATTGCATGTTTCGCATGCAAATACCTGTAAAACTGAAACATAAAAGTCTATGCAGTTTTTGTAATGTCAATAATAGCCAGTATTTTGAAACAAGGTGTACTTTGATTGACTGCATGTACCTTGTGAGGTGAAAACAAGTGTTATTCTTTGACAGACTAATTTCATTTTGAGTCAGATTTATAGTGTTTTTGTACAGTTAGTGTGTGCAGAGAAAGATGTGTTCTATTTTGAAATGAAGAGTTAATATATATTTAACAAAATGTATTTTTGAGAAGAAAATTATCCATTTGGCCAATTGTGTTTTGTAGGTGTGAGTCTGTGTTAAGAGTTTAGAAAAAGTATCTGAAGTATGGGTAGGCGCTTGTTAGCGATTGAAAAAAACTGTAAACACCATCAATTTGCCAAATCTGAACACAGTTTGATGACCACTAAATCACCATGAGTTTTGCTTTCCAGAATAATCAGTTATGACAGAGGTTCCCAAAGTGTGGGGCCCGCCCCCCAGAGTCATTGCAGGGGGGACAAGGTATGAAAAAAAAAAAAGAAAGCTTGGACACTGCTAGCATAATTGACAGGTTTTGGATGGGGTTCCCACACATATTTGGCAAAGCAGGAGATGAAGCATCGCCAAATATGTTTCCAAACCAACTTCCTTCCAAGCCAAAGACTAGAAAATATGAAGAAGCTTTGGCTTTCCCTTGCGTTGGGCTCTCCAAATCACGGACAAACAGTAGCCCACATTCTTGATTTTTAGTTCACAAACACTTCTTGTAATGACTAACTACTCCTGACATTTTGGAGATGCTAGCTCTTTATACAGTAAAGTTACAGTGGGATACAAATAACATCAGGCTGATCCTGCTGTAATTTGTTCAAATCACGGACAAACAGGATCCTACAGTTGTTTATGTTTTTAAAACCATTTTGCACAGAGAGACATTTTTTGAAAAATGTATTGATAGCAATGTTGAATATTATTACACAGGAAAAAAAAAACAACTACACGTAAAATAATCACACCGTGACGCCTCTGCCTTTCTAAATGGAGGGACAGTAGCTGCGTGTGTATGTAAGCTATCTGCAGATAGTCAGATTAACCGTATTTCGTCTCTATCTGCCATTCTGCAATTCATCGCATGTAAACAATAACGTGGCGCACAGCGTGACGTGAAAAAAGGCACATACCTTTGACGAACTCTGTATAACTCGTCCACACGTAAACGCAAAAAAGGAGTTTTAAAAAGTGTTTAGGTGGGGGGGGGGGCGTGAACATTTTTCTTGTAAAACAAAGGGGGGCCCAGCAAAAAAAGTTTGGGAATCACTGAGTTAAGACAACAAAACAAACTTTCCAACTGCCTTGCATTTCGAGTTTTTTTGAAGCTCTGGAATATAAATGTGTCTCTAAAATACGGAGCCCCGCAGAGGACATGGAAGGGGAAAAAAATTAAGACAGACTTTTGCGAGATCTCGCAAAACTAACTCGGGATCTCGCAAAACCTTTGCAAGATCTCGCAAAAGTTTTAGCCGCATTCTTCGGAGGCCGCCAGCTCGAAGCCGACCGGGAGGTCGAGGCACGATGTGCCGGGAAAGCGGTGTTCCTCCCGGCTGTAGTAGGTCTTGACCTCCCGTTAGCTTCGAGATGGTGGGTGTCAGATCTCCGAAAATGTCGGAGCACTTTTGCAAATATGTGATGTCTTGTAAACCGAGCAGATATCTGACATTTACACAACTACATTCACGACTCAAAATATCTTAAAAGTGTATTTTGTGACCCAGAAAGAGTAATATTACAACTAAGTAGCTGCCACCATTGTTGGAATTCGACTTTTGCGAGATCCCGAGTTTGTTTTGCGAGATCTCGCAAAAGTTTCGCGTCTCTAAAGTACGGAGATGCAAAACTTTTGCGTGTCCTTACTTTCGGGATCTCGCAAAAGTTTTGCAAGATCTCGCAAAAGTCCATCTTAATTCTTTTTTTCTCCCATGTCCCCTGCGGGGCTCCGTACTAAAGCACTTTGGGTCAAATTCTGCTGTTTTAATGGGCTGTATTAAGACTTGACAGTCCACACAAAAAGGTTAGTGTGTTACATCTAGACATTTTTTCATAATTTATGTTTGAGGTATGTGTTGTTTCATTTCCAAAAATCGAAAAAAAGATCACTCATCCACTGAATATATTATTTAAATGTCTGAATATAGTTTATCCGTTATCAGTAACAGCTGTAATGACCAATAACACCTGAGTGTAATGCTGAAGAACCAACACAATGATGGAAACATTAATTTCACCACTTTATGAGCTACCAGGATATCCTTTGCTTCTTTGAATGGTCTGTGACAGTGGGCATCAGGGGCTGTCCGAGGGATTTACTCCTTCATTTGGCTGCTCCTACCGAGACAAAGCGCTCTTTTTCATCGTCATTGTAAAGTAACTATGTATGCCATAGTTATGTTACAACATAGCTATGGCATATATTTCCTCCTAAAGCATAAATCCATACATCCCAGAAGTTAAATATGCAATACAGTTTCAAAGTAACACAGGTGCTGAAGACAAATCCATGTGTGTGTGTGTGTGTGTGTGTGTGTGTGTGAGAGAGAGAGAGAGAGAGAGAGAGAGAGAGAGAGAGAGAGAGAGAGAGAGAGAGAGAGAGCAACAGAGGAAAAGCACTGTATACTAGTTTAGTATTTGGGAAGAGACCAAAAAGACTTGGGGCTACTGGGGTACATTATGACGATATGATATCTTTACCACAGTGTTTATGAAGTCTTTATACTTCATGCAATTTGTTTAGAAAATCCCCGATTATGTCAATCTGCTCTTAAATCCTGTTAAACTCAGAAAGTGGCACTTTTAAATGTATCACATATACAACCTGTCAGTGTTGCAAGAAATATTGTTCCTGCCTTGGACAAATCCATCCATTCGTCCATCCATCCAGTTTCTTAATCACTTATCCAGCAGGGTCACAAGGGGGCGGGTGCCCATCCTAGCTGTCACTATGCAAGAGGCGGGGTACGTGCCGGACAGGTTGCCAGTCAGTCACAGGACCAATTTAGAATGACCAATTAAACTGTGGGAGGAAACGGGAGCAGGCACAGAAAACACAGAGGAAAAAAGGAGCATGCACAACACAGAATAATAGTGAGCAACACAAATGACCAGAATTCATAAGAAGACAGGGAAATGATAGAATAAAGGGGGGGAAAACCTTTTGCGAAACAATTATTACAATGTAAGAAAGACAGAAACAGAAAACTTTACCTTTTGATTGAAGCAAAGAGTTTTTTCTCTTCTTTTTTTTTAATCTAACAACAGATGTTCATTATTCTCCCTTTCCATTCATTTGATTCTCTTTGGAAAAACCTATTCCACTCATAAAGAAACAAAAACTCGTCTTATAAATAAATGATAGCACGACATTAAAATAAAAGAAATCAAAACAATGCAGATGGTCGACACGACTTTCACATTGTGAAACGTTAAATTAACCTAATGTCCTCCTGGAATGATATCCAGACTTTAGAAATGAACTTCTAAAAATTGAGTTTGAAAACTATAATTTGCAGCCACTTGGAGTTCATTTGAAATCTCATTGTCACGCACTTACTGGAGTGAAACTTCTGTTATTCTTATTTTGTGTGGCATTCGGTAATACGAGGCATCAGGTATTCAGCGGCATCAGCCTACACCATTTCCTCAGCATTTCCTGACAAAGTATCTTTAAGCCTCATTAGCTACCAATGGGATAAGGTGATGAGATCAGAAATTATTCCACTTTCCTGAGCAGCATGACTTCATCCTTAATTGTTACCTTTCCACTGGTTGCATTGTGAAATACCACACATCTTGCCTCTTTTCTTTCGCCCCACTATTCGGTGATCTCTGAACATGTGGAGCTCATAGAGCCTCTCTTTGGCACCAAGGCCAAAGTTTTGTTGTGTTTTTACCTCATTGCAATGGAATTTCTTGCCATTGGACCATTAAAGCATCACGCATAATATGAACTACTGTAGGTTTAGTTTATGTGTAGCTCTCAGCCTTATTAAGAAAAGATTCTAATATTAACAGCCTTTATGGAAATGCAGGAGAGGCCAGGTTTTCCTCATGCAAAAATAATATTTATGCAGGATATGCAGATGAAAATTTAAAAACAGATACATTTATATAATTAAAAAAAAGAGATAAGCACAATGCTTACAACATGGAGAGCCATGCATTAAGCTTATCTTTTCAGATGGCGTACGTATCCTATATAACTGTTATAACATTTGATGTTCCTTTCAGATAAAGGGTCTTTTACTCTCACCAACCTCTAGATGTCTTACAGACAAAATGATATCATCAGGCCAAAGCTGTCTTATCACTTTATACAGGAGGGGCTCTATGTATAATCAAATTTAGAAATCCGCACTCTTAAAGTCTTACCAGACTAATCATACTAATCAACCATCAACTAATCATCAAGATTTCAAATAAACCTGAGATACTAATCTGATCATCTGGAAGAGTGGGGCCAGTTTCATTTCAGCTCAGTATGAGAGGTAAAAAGAAAGTTAATCCGCTGCTGTGCTCTGCTCTCTGTTTCACCATGTTTGCTTCAGTAGACAGACGCTTCACAAGTGTTGATGCTTTATTTGTAATGACAGTTTTAGTTTTCAAGTTTTTCACTGCTATGCTCTAGGCACTAAGGACTTTTTGTTATATGTAATGATGAACAAGCGACAATGGCTTTTTTGTGTTTCGAAGCAGTCCTGGGAGTAAAGAGAGGTCTTCCTCTCCTTAAGAAAACACAAACTTTGGAGTTGTTGTCTCCCTCTGTGAAGCAAGACAACCAAATGAGTGGGACTCACAGATACAGGGGGAGAGTCAGGCGAGGCAGGGATTTGCATATTCATAGAGCTGCATAAACTAAATGAGGCAAAGTTGTAGAAGTACATGTAAGCACTTTTAGGGCTTAACAGTGACCTATGAATCATTGAAGCATAAAAAAGCACCTAACTCAAGGGATGAACTAGTGTTGCATCTACATATAACAGACATCTTAGCAAAGAAGCTATTTTAAATTGCATCTCTAGGCACTTTGTTACTAGCAGCCTCTCACAAGAACACCTTATTTCTTTTAATTTCTTTAGTTGAATCTATAAATTAAAACAGTTTGACAGACAAAAATAGGATTTTTTTTCATTGACAGGGGAATTCCCAAAGAGCTGTTAGCTGAAAATGTGACAAATCTTAGCATGATGTGCAGTGTGTGTGTAACCCAGTAGAGAAAACTACCTTTTGTTATTTTTTTCTTGTTTTCGTTTTGATTGTATAAATGTATTTTCATTATTTTATTATGAAAAGAAACATTTATTTTGAAAAAAGGAAGTGTGATCCTCTAGCAAACTTTATTTTCTGTTGCTGGATCACAAGGGATAAATGCCTTTTTCATTGGTTGAAGGTGGTTTTAGCCCCGTCTTCCGAAACACCAGACCATCATTTCACATGAGCTAGATCTTTTCGCACGTGGAAATAGATGAGACAGGTCACGGATAGCTCGTGTGGAATTTTCTAACATTTTGGTGAGTTTAGCCCATGGGTTTGAAAAGTTAATAATGTGTTAGTCTGTTGCTAAAAGTTGTTTCTTCTGTTCATACCGATTCGCGAGTGGTAATTTGCTGTTTAAAAACGGTTGAAATGCTGTTGTGGTAGGATTTGTTTAGCATACTCGAAGGATGATTGGAAAAATGTATTATCTTGCTGGTTATACCTATTAATCATAATTTCATGGTTAAAAAGAGAACAAGAAATTCATTTGTTGTTTTACATGGTTAAAATAATTTCATGTATAATGAGAGATATATTCAAAGCATGCATGTAATGTATTACTGTGGTAATGTGAAAGAAATGTGAAAAGAGATAAAGAACTAAAGCTATAGCTGTGATACAAGAGAAGAAACGGAGCTGGCTGTGTACAATAATGTTAATATTGTTGTGCAGGCTAGGTTTTTTTTTCCTTGTCCGTGTGGAAGGAACTAAGATTTTGGATTCCAATGGATTCTCTCCGGATGGAGATGGTGAGCCTGAGCCCAGACTGAACTTTGCAGAGGAACTTACTCTTCTTCCTCGACGGAGACTCCCAAGTGGTAACACACAAACCACAAACGAAAGAGAACAAGAACTAGACTAAAAATTTTTGACTTGACAAATGACCAAAGACAAAAAGACAATTGAATATTGAGCTCAAACGACTATTTTTGGGGTTATTTTTGTTTTGCCGGCTTCTTCTTATTATTGTTATGGTTATTATCACTACTACTGTCAATGTGGAATTTGTGTCTTGTTTATTTCATTTTTGTGCAAAATAATAACTGTTGCTGCTCAAATTCCTGTCTCCAGCCATTTCATTCTGCATTCGCCTCGCTTTCTATTGTAGCCCTGCCGAACCTAGCAACTGGTCCGTAGTTTGGCTGTCCTAAACTATTTAAAATGAGTCAGTGGTTACATGTGCTTAATAAATTTGAGGATACTGGACACATGGGGGACAAAAGAAGAAGTGGGAGTCATAAAAAAGCATCTGTGGCTGTCAAGAATGTCATGGTACTGGATGTGTGACCCAGTGTTTTGTAATGGTTTAGTTTATATATTTAGTGCTAGGATTTTGGTTTCTCTTATTTTTGCCTTTCTCATGTTCTTTGTTGTGTCATGTCTCGTCTCCTTGTTCCCTCTGTCTCCCCAGTCAGTCAGGTCTCTATGTTCAGTGTCTAGTCTGTCTCTGTGCCTGTTGTGTGCTTCCTGTTTTATGTTGGTAATCCCACTCCTGTGTGCAGTGTATCTGGTTTTGTTTCCCCTTGTCTTGTTAGCTCTGATTTCTCCCAGCTGTGTTTCCCTCCTGTCTCCCATTCCCTGATTGCTCCAGTGTGTATTTAAGCCCTGTGTTTTCCTTGCTCTGTGTTGCGTTGTGCTTCCTTATGTGTATAAGTCTCTTTGCGTTCCATGTTTCTACTTTCACAATGTTCTTTTCCTGTTTTTCACGTTGAGGATTTTAGTTTGTTTTTGTGCTTATGTTTTAGTTATTTTTCCCAGCAATAAAGCTGCTGCCTTGAGTTCACCTTTTGTGTCTGAGTCCTGCATTTGAGTCCACCTCCTGCCTGACACAGCCTCACATTGACCTAGAAGCTTTTTTAAGGGAAGGGAAATAAGGAGCAGAGTTTGAATTATGCCAGATTTTTCAACAACAGCACTGTAAATCTGTAGCAACGGGTCTGATAAGGAGACAAACCCAAAGTTGAAAATTTTAGTTTAAGTCTTTTTAATTATGCAAGGCAGACATCAGAAGAGCGGTACAACAGCGAGCGTCTGCAGCCATCTGTAAAACACGGTGGGGCTCTGTCACGGTTTGGGTCTGCATTTCAGTCAGTGGTGCTGTCCAATTTAAAATTATGCACACAGAAAAGTAGGTTCATGTTTTGTTTTTAACTTTTCCTGAAGACTATTTAATGAAAGCTCACCTAATACAGTTCAGGCTGTGCTGAAGAAAAAAAAATGTTGTCATATGAAACATTAATGTTTGAGCTTATTAGAACTGTACAAACTGTTTTGCCTCATATACGGCCTTACTGTATATTATGCCTTATTTCCATCTATGTTTGCA
This sequence comes from Mchenga conophoros, assembly GCF_057382185.1. NCBI lineage: Eukaryota > Metazoa > Chordata > Actinopteri > Cichliformes > Cichlidae > Mchenga > Mchenga conophoros. Next base: position 17,774,524 of record NC_140529.1, read on the forward strand.
CATGTTTCAATATGCACTTCTTCCCATTTTCCTAGTACAATGAGGTCAAGTCTTATATATTCAGTATACTGATAATAATGAATGAAATACATAAATGCTGGCCGTGTAATGATGAACAAGAACCAGACCACAGAGAATGAGGAAAATATTACTCACCTCTAGGCAAACTGTGAGTGTAATCAACGAGGTGTTTTAACATTTATAAAATACTGGACCCACGCAGATGAAAAAAAAGACATAATCATTCAATCACGATCATGATGAAACAATTGCAGTGACCATAACCCTGATTTCCCAGAGGAGCATTAAGCCAAGTGTTCTTCTGGTAAGTGGCTTCTTGCTTCTCTGTCTTTTAATGTTTAATGTTACTCTGAAATTGATCATGTGGGTCTGAGGGAATTCACTATATCTGAATCTTGGCAGCGAGCTGAGATTAAATATAGACAGCTCCATATATTCTTGGATGCAACTTTCATTTTAAGTTTTGTACCAAAGTGTATTCAAGTCACAGTTGTTTTATATGGGATTAGAGGGAAGACTTTCACTTTTTCATTTAAGGCACTGAACAAAATATATTACATTAGCCCTTGAAGAATTAAAACTATTTTTGTACACAGTCATGTATTTTAAAATAATGTGATAAATGATGAAAAGCCCAGGACAGAGCCTGTAAAACCCAGTGCATTGGTGTGATGCTTGATGCATGGGCTGAGTCACCAGTGTTTCGGAGAATGGGACAAAAGACAGAAACAGCCACATGAACTCTGAAAAAATTTTACTGTTTGCTCAGATTCTGAAAAGTTCTCTGGATGGCACAGCACAGAAGGACAATGACCCAAATTGGAAAGCAGGTTTATTATTTTTACCTGGGTGAGCAACTCACCAGATCTCAAACCCAATGGGGCTGAAGACTGAAACACATCTTCAGGAAAAGCCCTGGAAAAGAGTAGCCAGGTGGGAAGCACAGTCTTTTGGGATTGGATGTTAAGTCAGGACTCAGGATGGCCACTGCCTGCAAAGTATTCTTGACAAATTGATATCTTATTCATGTTTATATATCCAGTTTCCTTCAAACACTGAGGCTTGAAATTTCCCTGCTGTTTCTCTTCACATCAAAGCTGAGAGGCTAGACCTTCAATAATATTCATCATTCAACTATAAATTAAATATATTTTGATAAATGGTCAAATGAACTTATATTTTCAGTTCGTAACAATAGAGAGGTCTAAAATGTCTGCCAACAGACTTAATAAACTGATCCGTAAGGCCAGCAATGTTGTGGGGATGGAGCTGGACTCCCTCAAGGTGGTGTCGGAGAGGCGGATGCTGTCCAAGATAAAGACAATGTTGGATAACACCTCCCACCCACTCCATGACATGTTGGTCAGTCACAGGAGCTCGTTCAGTGAGAGACTGAGATTACCGAAAAGCACCACTGAACGACACAGGAAATCATTCCTGCCTGTGGCCATCTCCCTGTACAACGCATCCACTTAACACACTGTTTGCTGCTACAGCTACACATGTTTCTTTTCCAACTATTTATTTATAAGTGACTTATGTATGTATGTATGTATATATATGTATATATTGTACTATTCTTAGTTAGCGTATTGTCTGTCTTGTCTTAATGTTGGTTTAAAATGGAGCACTGTAACAAAAAATAATTTCCCCCAGGGATCAATAAAGTATTCTGATTCTGATTCTGATTGAAGTATCAGCAAAGACTTGTTGGACTAGAAATGATCTTCCTCAGACCCGCACAGTGATTTGCTGATTAAGGTTATTTATTCGATGATTATCATGCCTTCTAATTAAAAGCACAAGGGTCTTATAGAAATGTTCAATTGAGACTATTGTTGTGCTCAATTCAGTTTTATCTATATAGCGCCAATTCACAACAATAGTCATCTCAAGGCACTTTACATTTTAGGGTAAAGAAATACCCTCCAATAATAGAAAGAAGCCCCGGCAATCAGAACGAAGAGACACGGGACAAAGGACACACAATAGAGCTGGAGTCTAACTGATTTAATTGCTAATGATTAAATACAATAGTGGTGGGCAATGGGGGAAAAGGAGAAGGAAGAGGGAGGTCCTTTTTGATCAGGTGGAGAGCAGCTAAAAACAAATAAATAAAATAAATAGCGGTCATGGCCAAGGAGTACAAAAGTCAAGAGTAGCAGATAACATTTATTTACAATAAAAAAACTAAAACCAAAACCAAGCTAAAAGTCCCACACGTATATAAAATGTATGACACGTGCAACAGTCTTGAAATAGATGTTCTAGCACCAACTATCACAGAAATCCCTCATTTTCATTGGTTGCATCTCACTGAGAAAGGCCTTACTCCATACAACTCCTCCACCATATCCAACACCAGTTCTGCAGACACTTCCAGGGCCAATCTCCTTGGCATCTGTCTGGTTTCTCCAGCCTGCTGCTCTGCTGAAGCTCTGCGGTCTTCATGCTTGTGCCACTTCTGTGCATGCTCTGCGACTCCTCTGCTGACTGCCTGGGCTCTGTGACTTCTGTTGACTTACCTCTTTTTATGCAGTGTGCTTTGATTATGACGTGGGTAGGAAGTAAAATAAAAACTTTAAATAAAATCAATTAAATTAAAATACAAACATGGATAAACCATGTTTATAAAACCAAACCAATAAAAGACAGAATAAAACATTAAAACTGCTTCTACTCAGTAACAGGTGTATAAACAGAGTGAAAAGAGATGAGTGAAGAAGAAATGCTCAGTGAATCATGTGCGTCTCTGTCTCCAATGTGACATTCATTGTATTGCCAAAAAGCATTCGCTCATCAGCCTTCACACGCATACGAACTTGAGTCACATCCCGTTCTCAACCCATAGGGTTAATATGATGTCGGCCCTCCCTTGTGATTATGGAAATTTCTGAGCGTTTTTCCAGAAGCATATTTGTGAGATCAGACGCTGATGTTGGATGAGAAGGAGTGGTTCGCAGTCAACGCGCTAACTCATCGCAGACTGTGTGTTATATCAGGCTGAGATCAAGAGTCTGGGCAGGCCAGTCAAGTTCTTCCACAGCAAACCCACTCATCCATGTTCTTATGGAACTTGCTTTGTGCACTGGTGTTTACATAAAGTTTCACTGGAACTAAGGAGCCCAGCCTTGACAGACAGCCCCACACCATAATCCCCACTCCACCAAACTTTATACTTGGCACAATGCAGTTACACAAGTGCCATTCCCCTGGCAATAACCAAATCCAGACTTGTCCATCAGATTGGCAGACAATGAAGCATGATTTGTAGCTCCAGAGAACACGTCTCTAGAGTCCAGTGGTGGCGTGCTTTACAAAACTGCATCCGATGCTTTGAATTGTGCTTGGATGCATCTGCTCGGCCATAGAAACCCATTCCATGAAGCTCTCTACACACTGGTCTTCAGCTAATCTGAAGGCCACATGAAGTTTGTCAGTATGTCACACTTGACTCAGAAAGCCTCTGGCCTCTGTGCGTTCTGTGCTTCAGTGTATGCTGACCTTTTTATGTGACCTACCACTTTGTGGCTGAGTTACTGTCATCGCCAATCGCTTCCACTTTGTTGTAATACCACTAATAGCTGACCATGGAATATTTAGCAGTGAAGAAATTTAATGACTGGACCTGTGACAGTACCACGCTGAGCTGAAGCTCATCGATCTCCTGAGAGCAACCCATCTTTAATAAATGTTTGTAGAAGCAGTCTGCACACATAGGTGCTTGACTTTATACAGTGGGGCAAAAAAGTATTTAGTCAGCCACCGATTGTGCAAGTTCCCCCACCTAAAATGATGACAGAGGTCAGTAATTTGCACCAGAGGTACACTTCAACTGTGAGAGACAGAATGTGAAAAAGAAAAATCCATGAATCCACATGGTAGGATTTGTAAAGAATTTATTCGTAAATCAGGGTGGAAAATAAGTATTTGGTCAATAACAAAAATACAACTCAATACTTTGTAACATAACCTTTGTTGGCAATAACAGAGGTCAAACGTTTACTATCGGTCTTTACCAGGTTTGCACACACAGTAGCTGGTATTTTGGCCCATTCCTCCATGCAGATCTTCTCGAGAGCAGTGATGTTTTGGGGCTGTCGCCGAGCAACACGGACTTTCAACTCCCGCCACAGATTTTCTATGGGGTTGAGGTCTGGAGACTGGCTAGGCCACTCCAGGACTTTCAAATGCTTCTTACGGAGCCACTCCTTTGTTGCCCGAGCGGTGTGTTTTGGATCATTGTCATGTTGGAAGACCCAGCCTCGTTTCATCTTCAAAGTTCTCACTGATGGAAGGAGGTTTTGGCTCAAAATCTCACGATACATGGCCCCATTCATTCTGTCCTTAACACGGATCAGTCGTCCTGTCCCCTTGGCAGAAAAACAGCCCCATAGCATGATGTTTCCACCCCCATGCTTCACAGTAGGTATGGTGTTGTTGGGATGCAACTCAGTATTCTTCTTCCTCCAAACACGACGAGTTGAGTTTATACCAAAAAGTTCTACTTTGGTTTCATCTGACCACATGACATTCTCCCAATCCTCTGCTGTATCATCCATGTGTTCTCTGGCAAACTTCAGACGGGCCTGGACATGCGCTGGCTTCAGCAGCGGAACACGTCTGGCACTGCGGGATTTGATTCCCTGCCGTTGTAGTGTGTTACTGATGGTGACCTTTGTTACTTTGGTCCCAGCTCTCTGCAGGTCATTCACCAGGTCCCCCCGTGTGGTTCTGGGACCTTTGCTCACCGTTCTCATGATCATTTTGACCCCACGGGATGAGATCTTGCGTGGAGCCCCAGATCGAGGGAGACTATCAGTGGTCTTGTATGTCTTCCATTTTCTGATGATTGCTCCCACAGTTGATTTTTTTCACACCAAGCTGCTTGCCTATTGTAGATTCACTCTTCCCAGTCTGGTGCAGGTCTACAATACTTTTCCTGGTGTCCTTCGAAAGCTCTTTGGTCTTGGCCATGGCGGAGTTTGGAGTCTGACTGTTTGCGGCTGTGGACAGGTGTCTTTTATACAGATGATGAGTTCAAACAGGTGCCATTCATACAGGTAACGAGTGGGGGACAGAAAAGCTTCTTACGGAAGACGTTACAGGTCTGTGAGAGCAGAGATTTTCCTTGTTTGAGGTGACCAAATACTTATTTTCCGAACACGTTCTCACTCCCAACTCGTCAAACGTGTGACGCATGGTCAGGCTCCCTCTGCTGCACTTATGGACGCACAGGGTACCCCTCTCGCGTCGGGAATTGACGTGAAGGGTCCGCGGAAGTGCCTTTTGTCGGTATATTTAGACATTTTCCAAATCACATTGTAGTGACGTATACAGAACACAATAAATTATATAATGTAAACAACTACCTGAAAAACAGGTAGAACAATACTTTTGTATGGTTTATTGCATTTACGGAGGGAGTGATGTATGCTGGGTAATGGCACAGCTAGCTACTGGGTGACTTTATTCACCCGCTTCGGCTGTTATCAGTCCATACAATGGGCGTTATTAGCACAAACCAGTCCCATAGATATGGGCCATCTCCTGCTAGATTGTTCAGAAGGTTGTTCTCATCCATCCAGATGGAGGATCACTAACAGGAGCGTGGAAGACTCCAGAATCCACTCTGGCTGGAATCCGGTGGATATGCAGTGTTTACAGGTAAGACCATTTAAACGGACAGCATTTATAGAATGACTATTAAAAGTCAGCGAGTGTCAGTAATGTTAATGTGGTTATGTTAGTAATACACCGAGTGCTAATATAACAGCTGTAAGATGCATTTGTAGATGTTATTACGTGTTTTACCGTCTTTATGGTGCTAGCTTAAAGTTACGGTGTAAACGTTAGCCTATATTGGAGTAAAGCTGTTCCTGTTTAAACGATGTTAGCACAGAAATATTAGCTTCTGTCATGACTGATGAAGTTACTAGTTAATAAAGTTTTCAGTAAAGTGTTTAATCGCAGCCACAGACTGACAGCAAATATCTCGATTAGCTTCAGTGCATCTATAATAAATATGTGCAAGTTTCAGTGCTTCGTTTAAACTGTATGATACTTATACTGACCCAGGGTCAGTGTAAAATACAATCCTAGCTGTGTGAACAAAGCCTGGCTCCTTTAATCCTGCATGACAAACCTCAGGATGCAGGTTATTATTACTCTTTCCTGCTGGCACACCTGTCACACCTGAGAGTCAGCTAGAAACTTACAGTGACGTGGACATCATGCAAAGACTGCCAGACTCTGTAATACTGCAAATGATCAGTGACTCAGGTTAACACTAAACTTTAAACGGCACCTCTGTGTCTCTGTGTGCTGAACATTTAGGATTGAGTCAGGCTGCATTGACTGTGGGACTTTAATGTGTTAAAAGCAGGTTGAAGATGGCTCAGAAACATTTGAAGATTACAATTTAGCATTATGGCTGCTGGTGGTTTGTAAAGCCTCTACTCAGCTGTATTTTTGTTACTAATTTATGTTTGTTGTTGTTTAACACAGATTTCAGAAGAGCAAATATGCTTAATAGTTTAACTAGATTTCATTTGTCAGTGTGGGACTGCTGAGTCACCTGAAGAACTCATTTCATTCATTCTCCACATGATGTTCATTTACAGAAATGTTTCACAGGAAATGATTCCTCCCAAAGGGTGAACTAGTGTGTTTCCATAGATTACCTCTGTATGAATGTACTTCTTAAATGAAGGCAAGTGTTTGTCCTTTTTTGTTCCTCAGGTACAGTACGTGATATCAAGGGCAGGCGGTCAACACTGGGGGTAGACAAGAAGCAGACGTACTTCCAAGAGGGAGCTGCAGTGAGGTCAGAGGTCAGAATCTGAAACAGCTCAGGTTTATATTTTAGAGGTTATAAAAAATCAAAATGTATTATTTAAAGAAACCTTTAAATAATAGTCATAATTATGATTATTATAAGAAATATCAAACATTTAAGTGGATTTTCTGTTACACATATTGTGTTAGCCCTGCGATAAACTGGCAGCCTGTCTTTGTCCTGTATCAGCTGGGATAGGCTTCATCCTCCCGCAACCCTGAATTGGATACATTGTATTCCAATTATGTAATCTGATCATTTACAAACTCAAGGTATCTAATCAAAATGTAAGTAATAATTATAAAATGGGAAAGCAGAAATAAGTGTGACATAAATGTAAATGTGTTAGCTGACATAGAGGACAGCTACATGTAGTCTGAAAAACCTTTGTTGTCAAGTTTGCTGGTATATCAGCACGAGACATTCTTACATAGAAGAGACATTAAAGTCTCTGACTCAGTGAAGCATTATTGGTCCCGTCTGTTTGGATAAATATAGTAAGTTGATGTATGTCCATTTATTGACACATTTTCTTAAGTGCTTATCCAGCTCAGGATCACAGTGGAGCTGCAGCTGGATATGTTCACTAAATAAACCTTACAAAAGTTAACAATAAACCTGCATCCATGTACGTTGTTGTCCACAGGATGAGAAAATCAAACTGGAAGACTGTGGAACATGTTAATAAATGTTTGTGTGTTTATGCCTGTGTCTTTCACAGGAGGCGCTGGAAGGTTTCCCTAATAGTTCCTGGTGAATCAAAGCAATTCAATTCAATTCAATTCAATTTTATTTATATAGCGCCAAATCACAACAAAAGTCGCCTCAAGGCGCTTCATAGATACAGAGAAAAACCCAACAATCATATGACCCCCTATGAGCAAGCACTTTGGCGACAGTGGGAAGGAAAAACTCCCTTTTAACAGGAAGAAACCTCCGGCAGAACCAGGCTCAGGGAGGGGCGGCCATCTGCTGCGACCATAAAGGTTGCTGGATTGCATGATGGCCTTACCCCTGAGCAGTCATCCTGTTAAAGGAGGAACCAGTTAGAAGCTGTTTTCAAAGTAGCTGAGCAGATTTCATCTCAAGTAAGCGATTGTTCATCTGTTCTGCCACTTAAAGAGCATTTAAGGACGTCTTTCGAGTGTCCAGTTGAATTAATTCTACTGGCTCTCATGGTCATTTGTTATTATAGACATATTTTTCATGTTCATCCAGCTATTTAGTAAATTCTATCTATTTAGTAATATCCGTCAGCTATAAAATGTAATATAAATATAAAAATATCTAAATATCTCCTGCCCTTTATATTTTAATGATGTAAGTCTGTTATCGTGTTACATTAGCATTCCTCACATATCAATGAGATGCTGTACAGTACAATCCTACTGACGCAGCAGAGGGATAACGACGGCTATTCAACATCGTTACACGACACATTCGAGCTGCATGATGCAGACAAAGTGACTAAATCATCTTGTTGTGGTTTATTGTCTTCAAACCAGCAGACAAAGCCGATGGCAGAAGATGTCGGAGAAGAACTTCAGGCCGTGGACTAAAAAGGTATTTTTTTCTTGTTATCAAAGACATTTGGAGTGACGGCTTCTACAACTGGTTGTGCTAAAGTAAAGCTTACAGTCTAAGAAGTCACAGTGTTGATGTTCAGCACAAAGAGAAAAGCTCACTTGTTTGAATTTATTTACAATCATAGTTTTATAAATTCTGACTGTAAACAGCTTTTACAGCTTTGATATTGTTTGACACTCAATATCAGGTTTAATTTAAAGGTTTCTGTGTCCCAATGAGCCATTTACACTGATCAGTGTCAGTTTAACTGTAACACATTCATTATTTAGATCCAGCAGAGAAATAACTGAATGTAAAAATGGCAGCCCTCAGGCAGGTTTATAGAGATATATGCATGCATTATGAAATTTATGTATCCCAGATAATTGTTATTCATCTAGTCATGGCAGACCCACCCCTTCCTCCCAAGTTAACTGCAACCCAAAAGAACTAGTGGGGCTATTTACACACTCACAACCAGTGTGGGGTAAAAAGAGCCACCAAAAAACTGTCAGCCACAGATGTGCTAGAAGAGTTAGAAACTCTACTTATGGAGAAGCTTTCTAAGTCTAACAGGGGACAGGTACTCCTGCCCAAATAACATGATATAACCCCACATACAGTCCAGCCATAAAGTGAACCAAGTCATTTAGTTAAAGACAGCATGGGACCAAATGCATGTAACCAGCCTGCATCAACCTGACATTTCTTCCTCCTGAATTAAATGAATGAATGGATGAAAGTTAAATGACTACAAACCTAAAGCCTTAAAGCCACTAGTTCCCACACTGGAGCTCCCTGACACTGTGTGTTAACCGTATTTAGCTTGTATCAACAGTTGTAACAGGCTAAGCCACCTGAGACACTGCATTGAATTTGTTCCTGTCTTAATGATTTCAGCTGACTGGTTTCAGCTCAGATGTTCTGCTTTTTCATTTCAGTAGATCAAAGCAGCTCATGCTCCTTCTGCTTCCAATTTAGAAGAAGAAGAAGAAGAAGGCGAAGGCTTCAGCAAAGTGGCGTTCATGGTCTCAGTGAACAGTCACGGTCACACACTGCATGTGGTTTTAAAAGCAACATGTCTGTTCACCACAACAATGGAGATGTGTAATATTAGTGCAGCTACGGTTTGTTCTTGAACATCAGTTCTGTTTTCTACTTTGTTCTGTTTTCAGACCAAACATTGTTACATTATGTCAGACGATTTTGTTTTATTTCATTATATATTTTTTGTTTATCTGAACACATACGTGTGTGTGTGTGTATATCTACATATATATTCGTATCTGTAAATGAAAATATATGTAGTGTGTATATATTGTTTTTTGTTTTATATGTCTGAAACAAATAAAGATACAATACAATACAATACAATCACTTAGACCAAAAAAGTGTTGTTTTCAGATTCTTTCTTTTACATCTATAAAGCACCTGTTCATTTTTTTATTACAGTTAGTTTCACATAAATGTTAGTGTTTCCTTTATGATCTTTTAATGCTTACACTACACTGTACACGTCTACATTAGAGACATTTCTGTTACCTGTTTCTGTTGACTCAGAGTTGTGAAATGTTCTTTTATTTGATGCACAATATGAAGCTCATAATTTTCTTACAAATAAAACTCTAATGACAAACATGAACAGCTGTGCTTATTTCTGAGACATGAGTTTTTGAATGTGTTCATATTTAGACAGTGTGCATCTGTCTGCTGAAACTGTGATGGTGAACCTGAGGTGATGGTCAACAGAAGGCAAATATATATCAATATAAAACAATATTGAAGTAATGTCTTTACCCTCTGCAGCGTGTGGACGCAATCACCTTATTCACTGTAGTAAACGTGCACCGCTAGCTCACGTGACTGACTGTCTCCATGGTTACATCGTATATTATTAGCTATGTTAACAGCTTCCAAAGATACCGCCATAGCTCTCTGCAGCTGTAACACTTCAACACTTTGCAAATCATTTCACGTTTTTGATAGTTATGAAGACAGAACATGTTTTTAAGGTCATGCTAGGCGGTTGCTATGGTGGTTGCTGTGGACTTGGGTGGACCGCATCCGATTCCTGTTATTAGCTGTCCGCCGTAGGGAGGCTGCGTTCCATTTACAAGTAGTGACAGTCTGCCGCAACTCGAACTCAAACCCCGCTTTGTTCTTTAATTATAGGCCTTTTATAGCCGTTCATGACACGCACACACACATAAAGCATTTTGCCTCACCATGAGAATGCAAGTTTACCTAACCTAACCTTAAAGTATCTGATATAGGATAGAAAAATGAAGCAACCAGAGATTTAATGATGAAGACTCTGGGTTCTGTAGTTCACGTTTTACAGTCCTGAATGACTCTTTGCATATGATTTATTGAAGAGGACTTTAGAATGCACTTTACATTTAGACTGTTGCTGTTTCATTTTTTACATTGTTGCCGTGTTATGTCATGAATAAGGTTCACCTGCTGGGGGTTTGATGGATCAGCTGGACAATACAGTCAAAGACAGACTTCATTCATCATATGCAAGAATCCTAGTTGGATTTTTGTTGTCACTCGTGTTTTTGAACCAAATATTGAAAACAATTCTGACAGACTGGATACCTGGCCAGGGTGTACATTACCTTGTACTCAAGCATCCCAGGACAGAGCCCTGCCCCACCATGAGCCTGGGTGGATACGTGGTTATAATATAAAAGGACCGATACTGAATATGAATATTTCATGAAAATTGAATTATAATACAAATTAGTAATAAGGGTTTCTCTGCGCCCTTATCTACCCCATACTCAAAGAGCTGCGGGCAGAGAGGGTGACAGGAGAGGATGGCACTGAAGAGAAGATGCTCGGCTTCTGGAGTCTCCTGGTCCTGTCAGTAGGATGCATCTGCTGTGTCTTCTCGTGGATGCTCACCTACCTTGACTCGTTCCAGCCTGGTATGGATTTCCCAACACTGCGGACAGTGGCCCACGTCAGAGACGTTTAATATTGATTACATATGTCTGAATTGCTAACCCTAACCCTAACCCTAGCTCAACAGACCACAATGCCCTGGACTGTCAGTATTATTACATGCTGTGAACATAAGTAGCTTTGATCACAGTTTATGTCGTAAAAGAGAAGGAATATTGAAAAAAAGATCAACATTGTGATATTATTTGTTCCAAACTGACCAGAAACATGCTTGTCAGACTCTCACAGCAAAGGATCAGACTCACTGTGCATGACAGCTCGGACCAATGATGTCTGTTAGATTGTCAGTTATTTAGTGCTTCTGTACAGTTAGGGTCACCATCTCTATTTCAGAATAATTAATATGCGGAAAACACAAAGTTGATTGTCTTCCAGTATTCTAGCATAATTAAAAAACTTTGACTTTGTAAGTACATATTATTAGTCCTAATGCCAGTATGATTCTTCATAACTCCTGCTTTGAAATACTGAACTTTAAAATTTACCTGATGAAAGATCATTCACAGTGGCACTCTGTCAGGATCATTCTGACTGTAAGATCACTGTATTAATCTGAATCCTTCTGAAATGTGCTGTGAATGAATGCTGATGCAACTCACTGTGGGAAAGCTGTTAATAAAAGGAATCTGTGACACATGCAACACATTCACAGAGGAAGAGGACACAAAGGGAGGACACGCAGAGGCTGTGTTGAAGTCAGAAATCCAAATCTTTATTAAAAAACAGGCGGCGGTAACAAACAGGAAGACAAGCAGTCCATCAAACAGTCTACAGGGTCAAACATTCAGAGAATTCAAACAGCAGTAAAAAATAACTGGAACTGAAAAACTTAAAGCAATGTGTGACGCAATAAAAGGAAGCAGCGCAGTATATTCACTGAATTATCATCAATTACAAAAGAGAAAAACAACGATTTCTAAGGATTATTTTCTTAAATACAGTTAGAGTGTGGCTGGTAAAGATGGAAACATACAGAATGTAAACTGTGTGAGTTTGTGAACTTTGTTAGTAACAAATGAGGTAAAAAAAACAACCCCAAAACAGACAAAACAGAGAAAGAGGCTCTCAGTATTCATTCATAATTAGAAAGAAACATTCTGGTCGTGGATTTTTACAGTCTTAGTTCCGCTCGCTGTCATCATTATAATCATCATGATCAATGGTGAGGTCCTGAGGTGGGTGGGGCTGTCTCTGGTGATGTCACCATGAAGGAACAGCATCTGGCACGTGTTGCTGAAACATCCCAGTACACTGGTGTAGTTTCCGCTCCAGCTGTTTGACATGTGACACTTGAACATTAAGGGGAAGAAGAAGAAACAGTGTTAGGTCAGGTGACCACATGGTTTCTAAAGTAACTGACAGGAAGTAACCAGGCCGTCAGAAATGGATGGCATGTGTTTAGAGTTACTGGAGTTGGGTAACTCTACTTACCAAAAGCAGAAGCACACAGATGAAGGATCAGATGCTGAATGTTGCAGGAACATGCTCATGTGTGGTGGTCATTCAGTGCTGCAGGTTAGACAGTCCAAGACTGATATGCTGCCCATCTGAGAGTTTGAAAACACACATGCAAAGATTTATTTTGTGTTACAGTCAAAGTTGGATGTTCATTTTTGTCCTTTAAAAATGTTTGTGTATTTAAAAGCACTAACATTTAAGGATGACTTGGATCGTCTCCTTTAAAGGGGAGACAAGTGTGTCCACGGATCTACGTCACTTTACCTGGATGATGACTCCTCCCCCCTCACTCAGAAACACTCCTAATATAACCAAGCAAATAAATAATATTGAAGATTTACTTACATCATTACAAAAACATCAAAAACATCTCCCTTTGATTCTATTTCTGCATTCCTGCTGAACATCAGGCAACAAATATCTCAATAAATCACAGTAAAATGTAAAGCACATGTTTTCTCTGCTTTGTCAAACCTCTGCAGAGCCTCTGTCAAGAAAAACACATCTGTAAGCATAAAACAAATATACATTTCATAACACGTCACTGGACAAACCTCGGTCAGCTGATTTCCTCTGTGCAATGCAGACGAACATCAGTCAGCAAGTCAAGGTGGTGAGATGGACTGGTGTCCTTTGTGACTCTGCTGGTTCTTCTGAGGAAACACCACCGTCTCTCCACACCGTCACCATCTGTGAGCACAAACTGCTGCTCTGCTCTGACAGCATGTAGGAAATCACATATCACACACACAGGGGTGAAGAAACATCAGAGCTCAACTTTGGATACTTTAGATCTTAACAGATCAAAGCAGCTCTTAGTTTCAACAATCAGTGAGCAGACAAACAATGATACCAAACTGATTCTGTATGAATACAATATGGTATTTTCAATACAGCTGTCAAATTAATTTATTAAAACTAATACAGATATATGTATATATTTTTTTGATAAATTAGTTTGCTAAATTATAAGAATATATATTTTTATTTTTTTCATTTAACAATTGCAACTGAAAGAAATTCAATATTGAACAAAAATATATTGTCACATTCTGAGCATGCTCAGCACGCTGACAGACTTGAAGTTGCTACAGATTTTAAGAAGTGATAATTATAGGGAAGAAACTTCTCTTTTTCATCCGTTTAATCAAACATTTGATGCCTTAGATGTCTCAGTCCTGTAGCATTCTGCAACTACAACTAACCTGAGGCTTGGATTTGGCTGCAGGTGCCCCTGTACATCCTTCTCAGCAGCACACATGTGGGTACCATTTAATCCCACTTCTTCCTGAGCTTTGCTTCATCACAAGACCAAAGGTGGCATCCCGTGTCAGTCTTATCATCATCCAGAAGAAACATTTGAAGAAACATCATGGAGAAGAAACATTTACGCGCCTCCTGGTTTTGTTTTCTGATCCTGCGAAAAGACTGAGGACAACAAAGCCCAGAGAACACGAGATACACAACATCCAACATTCAGACTCAACAGCCTCCATAAATGAAGAGCACCAGGTTGGTTCAGTTATAGTAGATATGAGCATACTTCACATTACTGGGTATGAATAATAATGAGGAGGCAAACTTTGAAGATGCAGAGCATGATGTCCCATCATCAGACTGTAAACAAACATCCACCAGGCTTCTTTGTTGCCAAAATTGATGATTCTCCCATCAGGGATCAGTAGAGTGTATTAACCTGTGGTATAAGCAGCAGTCACTGAAATATTACTGTTTCAGATAAGAAATCTAGCACATAAAAGCCAGGGTGGGAGGGATCTCTGCAAACTGACTTACCTCTGCAAGTGTGAAGCTCAACAAAAATCTGACTCTCCAGTCACAGACAAACAAAAACTCCAGCTGGGAGATAGAAAACGCTGTCTGGGTCTTGCTGGATGTTGCTGGTCAGAGTCCACACATTAGCAGAGTGCTTCTTGGTCCCACTGACCCATGTGGACAGTGACTGTGGAGAACTGTTCTGGAAAACAGAGAAGAGAATTAAAATAACAAAAAGCCAAACAGGATTTCCACAAAGACTCTCTTGGAATCAGCAATCAAAAAAATCACTGGTTCATATTTCAATTAAATATGAACAGGTTCCTTAAATGTACGCAGTTCAGACCTGATTTAATTTAATTTCCTTCACACAGCACATTCGTCCAGGCTGACAGGTAAACATAGAATTAATCTCAGGTAACATGACTCATAGTAGAGATTCAGTAAGAAAGATTGCAGGCTCTAATATTATTACCACACAATCCAAGGACACACCAACAGCTCAGATTTGTAGAACTATTTAAACAAATGTCTTCTGAATATTCAATTCATGTTCACAGTGGGAGGGGGGCTGTGTCGTGGAATTTTTTAAATAAAGTCTGCAACACAGAAAGAGCTGTGATCAAGCTATTTATTACTGCGCCAACACACATCAAACATCACAGTTCAGCCATGTCAGCGCTGCCACAGAGGTCGTGCTCCTGCTCCTTTATGCATTCCAAGGAAGAGGAAGGAAGTTAAACTGATCCTACCACACTTCACGTGTCTCGCTATGAAACCTAACGGATCAATGGTTAAGCTGTTTTGTGCCCTTGGCCTTATCAGCACCTGTAAAGGGAGTTGTTTTCTCAAACTGCTGACGCTGAAGTAAGTTCATCTAGTTTTAGAAACTTTCACTGAACAGTAACAGTGTCACAACTAAGCACATGCATAAGCACTTAAATACTTTAAATGAGAATAACAGAACATTTCTATTACAGAGGCTAGAGCCTGTCCCAGTAGTCATAGGTAGAGCACACCTGGACAGGTCACCAGTCTGTCAGAGGACTAACACAGAGACAGACATCAGAGTAACAAATCTATTTAAAATTAATGTAAGTTTGCTGCAGCTGTATGTATGAACATGTGTTTCTGTGCTCACAGTCCACCTCTCAGGAACCTGCAGTTCACTTTTAGTCTACTTTAAACAGACCTCACAAAAGGCTGATGTGGCTGGATCAGTAGTCTGATTTAAGTACGATACCTTTGGCCAGGGATTAATCTGGTGCATCGCTTCACTGCAGTCTTACGTATTTTCCCCACACCTGAATAAAAAATACTGATATATACAAATAACAGCTTCAGCTGATGCAGCCTGACTCAATCCTAAATGTTCAGCACACAGAGACACAGAGGTGCCGTTTAAAGTTTAGTGTTAACCTGAGTCACTGATCATTTGCAGTATTACAGAGTCTGGCAGTCTTTGCATGATGTCCACGTCACTGTAAGTTTCTAGCTGACTCTCAGGTGTGACAGGTGTGCCAGCAGGAAAGAGTAATAATAACCTGCATCCTGAGGTTTGTCATGCAGGATTAAAGGAGCCAGGCTTTGTTCACACAGCTAGGATTGTATTTTACACTGACCCTGGGTCAGTATAAGTATCATACAGTTTAAACGAAGCACTGAAACTTGCACATATTTATTATAGATGCACTGAAGCTAATCGAGATATTTGCTGTCAGTCTGTGGCTGCGATTAATCACTTTACTGAAAACTTTATTAACTAGTAACTTCATCAGTCATGACAGAAGCTAATATTTCTGTGCTAACATCGTTTAAACAGGAACAGCTTTACTCCAATATAGGCTAACGTTTACACCGTAACTTTAAGCTAGCACCATAAAGACGGTAAAACACTAATAACATCTACAAATGCATCTTACAGCTGTTATATTAGCACTCGGTGTATTACTAACATAACCACATTAACATTACTGACACTCGCTGACTTTTAATAGTCATTCTATAAATGCTGTCCGTTTAAATGGTCTTACCTGTAAACACTGCATATCCACCGGATTCCAGCCAGAGTGGATTCTGGAGTCTTCCACGCTCCTGTTAGTGATCCTCCATCTGGATGGATGAGAACAACCTTCTGAACAATCTAGCAGGAGATGGCCCATATCTATGGGACTGGTTTGTGCTAATAACGCCCATTGTATGGACTGATAACAGCCGAAGCAGGTGAATAAAGTCACCCAGTAGCTAGCTGTGCCATTACCCAGCATACATCACTCCCTCCGTAAATGCAATAAACGATACAAAAGTATTGTTCTACCTGTTTTTCAGGTAGTTGTTTACATTATATAATTTATTGTGTTCTGTATACGTCACTACAATGTGATTTGGAAAATGTCTAAATATACCGACAAAAGGCACTTCCGCGGACCCTTCACGTCAATTCCCGACGCGAGAGGGGTACCCTGTGCGTCCATAAGTGCAGCAGAGGGAGCCTGACCATGCGTCACACGTTTGACGAGTTGGGAGTGAGAACGTGTTGATTTTCCACCCTGATTTACAAATAAATTCTTTACAAATCCTACCATGTGAATTCATGGATTTTTTTTTCACATTCTGTCTCTCACAGTTGAAGTGTACCTCTGGTGCAAATTACTGACCTCTGTCATCATTTTAAGTGGGGGAACTTGCACAATCGGTGGCTGACTAAATACTTTTTTGCCCCACTGTACATCTGGGGCCACAGAAGTGATTGGAACACCTGAATTCAATGATTTGGATGGGTGAGTGAACACTTTTGGCAATATATTGTATTACTGAAGGAGTTGTTATTGCTTCGTTACACCACAGAAGGGTGTAAAAGGGTCCCCTAAAACGAGCAGGTCTAGTAGGGGTAAACAGACCAGTCCACCTAGCAAAAGTCTAGAGACTGTGTAAAAACGTGTATATCTGCATGTAAGCAGGTACAAAACAGTCAAAAAAATTGACCCTGGCATATAGTGTATTTATTGGTAGCTGTGTTTATTTGTCATGAAGCTAAGTGTCAGCAGCTAAAGCTAGCATGTAGAGACCTCATTGTACTTTGCACATGTACCTCACTGTAATCACAGCGATATCTGTGTGTGTGTGTGTGTGTGTGTACATATATATTACCCTCATTCAACCCACCAGCAATATCAGCAAGTTTCTTACTGCAACTGGATGCCACATTTCTTTTGTGCATATATTACTCGTGTTTCAACAGACAGAAGTTGTCATCTCACCACCTGACAAATCTGCTTCACACCGAAAATAAGCAGATGCTGAAGGAGGGGACTTTTTGAAGAGTGGTACAACCAAGCCTCTTTTGCTGAACAACCAAATGTAGATATCCAATTAAAAGCAGATAGCGGATGTTTCATGGCGCTGTGAAGATAGAAAACTGCCTGGCTGACAGCAGACTAGTGCCAGGTGACTGACTTGTTTGAAGAGCAGGTAAGTGCAGGGACATATGGAGACAGATGCGAGAGTATCTGCAAGGCTGCCTTTTAAAACATGCTTCAAAGAGACCATAAGCCAGAAGGAGAGATGCGTCTTTAAATGGTCGCAGGCAAAGGGAGTCTTTGAATGCAGCTTAAACTGGCTAATTTCAATCGTGGAGATGCAGAGCTGCATCCAAACCCAGAATCTGTCTGTTAACACATCAAAAGGCAGAGCTGGCTGAAACGAACAAAAAAAAAAGCCCAGAGCTGATTTTATTAGAAACAGGCAATAAATTAAAATTGAGTCTTTCAGAGCTACATAAAGGTTTACATAGATAATCAAAATAAATATAACTGGCACTCTAAAGGACAAGCTGTTAGCAGGCGCTGCTGTTTGCGGCTTGGAAGGCGGGGCGGGAGGCTTTTGATTTTCTTTTTTTCTGTGAATCTGTCATCCTGACCTTTACTTCTTACAAAAACACATTACACACAAACACACACGTAAAGACACATACACACACTGTAATATGTGCACACACTCTTGCAGCTTTAGAGGTTATCCTCACATTTTCCCACTGACAGCTTATGTTCAGCAGCACCATCTAGTGGTGTCTCGAAGGTTTACAAAGGGAAAATGTTGCAGCAAAACTATGTGAGAGGAATGGTTAACTATATCAGGCTGCCAAATCTCTTCAGAATCAGAGCATTTGAACTCAAAGACATCACAATGTTGACAGATTGGATACATTTTCCTGCAGTTTTTGGTCTCGGTAATGCTCTCTTAACCAAGAAACACTCCTTTAATATTTTTATCAAAAGCAAAGGGGGGCAAATAGTGTCCAAAATAATCAACATCAGTTCAACAATTTAAGTTGAACATTTAATCTGCAAGTATTTTATCGGCTCCTTGCCATTTCCGTCGGCTCTCTTCAAGCGCTTGCAAAAACTTCCAGAAAGCTTGATGTCAGATGAATGTGGGAGAAAGTGCATTAAGGTCAGCACTCCTTGGTCATATTTAAATGAGATCTTGCAAAGCTTGGAGGTGAGATTGGGCTCATTAGTCTGCAGGATTATGCACAAAGATCAGCATGTCTTGGAAGAATGGATTGCTGTTTCCCTTTTGATCAGATTGCAGTGTTTCGGGTGCAGATGTCCAACTCCACAGACGGAGAAGCACACTTTACTATTCCGACCATGTCTCATTGTAGTCCTGATAGATTGTCTGCACACTATCATTTGTTCTTCTGTTTGTCGCCTAATAAGGACAGCTGCAAACCCTCTGCTAGTGCCATGCATCATAAACTAGGATTCACTGGTACTTATGGACTTGTTAAGTCAGAAGAAGACCGATCCCTGAAGGCCCCATCTTGTAACTCACAGGATTCAAATAATCCGATGCCAGGGTCCCGAGACACCCCCACAAGTCTTGTGGCCGTGCTCCGAAGGGTGAGAGCTGCACTGCCAACAAATTATTAGGGAGGCAGTTTTAATGTTTTGGTTCATCCTTGTATGAAGAGCCTCCGATTCCTCATTTTACAATCAAACAGTGCCATCTAGTGGTTGTGATACTTTGTTACAGAGCATCATGGAGAACTTAGAATATGTCACTCAAGTTAAGTAAGGTTTTAATCACAGTCTGTGAAACAGTAATAGATTGTACTTTCTACACAGCAACCACACTGTGGTGTGTAACAACAGGATCAATATGTGTTTATTAAAAGATTTGCCTCTGCTGGCTGCCAGTGCTCAAGTAGAGGTCAAGTTTCTTCCTGCAGAGGGAAAAATAATAGAGTAAAGGAGTGTGTCCATAAAAGAATTATTGAGTATTAAAAGAAACTTAAAAAGAGCAACAACAGGAAAAAAGCATGCATTGTCTTGAAACACTGTTTCATTGGTGTTAGCCTGGCAGCATAATTTGTAAATTTGCACATTTGTATAGGATTTGTTAAAGCAATAATAAGATGGAATAGCTTGTTTTTACACCAGTAGTCACTGGGTTAAAACTTTTGACCAAATAAGTGCACCGCTTTGGTTTTTCACCTTTATAATTATGTTCTGAAGCTGCTCCTTACACAAAAAAAGAATGTAAGTTGTCAGAAATCACAGAAAAGAAGGTTTTGCTGTGTGGAGCGAGTGGCTCAGCAGATCCAAGGAACAACAGGTGTTGTGTTTTGCCACTGGTGGATTTTGTCTTGCTGAACATCACTAAGTCACAGTCTTCACAAATGTGACCTTAATACTTAATATTTCCCTTCAAGATTCTTTCATTCTATATCTAACACAACAGTTACCCTTTACAGTAGTGTGCAAAAGTCTTGAGCCATCCATATTTTTTAAAATATTTTGCTAGAAAATTTTTTGCTTTTCCACTCATTTTAAGGTACAAGGACTGGACTTAAAATGAGTGGAAAAGCAGCCAATGTCCAAAGAAAAACTTTGCAAGATCTCCAGAAAGGCAGAGAATTATAGTAGTCAAGACCACTTGTAAAAAAAAAAGAAAGATAAAATATCTGTCTGCCTTGCAAGTCTGGCTCCTTCTGATATGAGGGGAAGCTCAAGATTTCACAATACTGTATATTGTCCATCCATCCAGAGATTAGATGAGAAATACTTTCTTTATCCCATATTATAATAATATCTGGTAGATGCCTCTCAGCGTAATAGATGTATTGTATTGTAGAGGCTGATAGCCTCTTTTATGAAAGACTTCTTAATCCTTATCAACTTCAGAGTGCATCCCAGCTGTGATTGGGAAAGAAGCCTAAGAGAAATGCCACCTTAAAAAAAGTAGCTGGCATGTTCTTATTTGCATTATTTTAGGTTAAAGCTTTAATCTTTTCAAATCCCCACTCTAACCACACACACACACACACACATACACACACTGATAAATGTAACATGAGCTAAAACTTGTGTCTGGATTATTTATTGGTCCGGCTCTCATGCCCACACACAGTAGGAATTATTTATTAAAGGGCAAATAAGCACAATGAACAGAAGAAAAAAACCCAAACAAACAAAACTGTCAGGAACTTTTTAAAAATGCAGTTTTTTAATTGACAGGAAAACATCCTTCAGGACAATGGTTGGTCATCGCACATTAATTATCAACGATACAACAGAGTCCAACTGCGTGTCGAGCCTTTAAACACCATCCCGTCCCCTCCCGTTTTCCCCGTTTGAGGAGTAATGGCAAGGGGGCGGGGCTTATTATTGCAGACACATTGACTCTCCTCTGACAGACAGTACACATGCACCTCCTCCCCTTCTTGTAAGGCTTGAGGGGGGGTTTGGGGTGGGGGTGCTTGGGTCAGTCGGTGAAGGGTTGTAAGGGAAGGAAGGAAAGAGAAAACAAGGCTTCTGATTCATCAAAGTCAAGTTCTATCACAGTTTGAACCTTCTGCTGCTCTCTAGGTTCAGCCGTGTGAGGAGCGCGATCGCCTTCACCGGACCAGCTCGATATTAGTCAAGAAAATGAACCACTACGCTGATCAGTCCTTTACAGAGCATCAGGGCTGAGGCTACTCCTACATAAAATATACATCAGATAAATATTTTCACCATCACCAGTGTTCTACTATGTTTAGATTACCTGGAGGAGAAGTGGAAAAAAAAAGTTCATGTCAACATTAAATAATGTTGGTTCTTAAGAAAACAGAACCAACCAGGTTTCCATTTCTCTATATAAAACTGTATAAAGAGGAGCTCTGTTCTCACACTGTAAATAACCACCCAGTACTGCATTGGACAATAAAGAATAGGGTCGTCTAATCAGTATTTTATCAGATACCAATTATTAAGAGCCCAGTGCAATTAGGTAGTCGATCTACAAATGGAAACATCTGAAAATGCAAATATCAAAATCTCGAAAACATCCAGATGATTCTTTCCCAAAAGTTATTTTCTTCTTCTTCTTCTGCGTCTTCTTTTTAAACCAAAACATGCAATAGTCAAAACTGTTTCCTCAAAAACAGGATTTAAATACTCAGATCCAAAGATCTGCAAAATCGTAAGAACAATTATACAGTCACTCTACCGAACCGTGTCGATTAATACGGCGATACCGTTTAGAGAAGAGGGTTTTCTACGGAGAACCTAAAACCTCCCGTTGCTGACGGTGTTGTGCAGGAAGAGGACAGGAAACGAGACGAAGCAGCGTGTTCAAGCACTCAAAAATGATTTTTTTTTTAAAAAGGATTTGAAGCAGGTGAATAACTAACTGTGGCCGTCTGCGACGTCATTTAGTGAGCTTTGTGCTCCTGTGTGTCAGAGCTCAACGAGGACTGGCACCAAAAGACCTATAGGAGCTTTACATTCTGCCTTTGCAAGATGGGAACATTTACTCGGGGATTGTTGGTGTGTGTGTGTGTGTGTGTCCCTTCCACCTGATTACACAGTTGCCAACTGTAGCTTTAAGGAGACCCTGTGTTTAACGGTGTCTAAAGGTGTTTAACACCAAACCTGTCTGTCTACACACGTGCTGCTCGGTAAAGGCGAAAGCCAAAGAGAATGTAGAAGGAGATTTATTAATTGATTTCATTCCTGGCTCTGTGTTTACAAAAGTTTTTGCAGACTTTCAAAGTAATTTATGCATCTGATGAATGTAAAAAAGAAAAAAAAATCACCTCTTTTTTAATTATTTAGTACCCTTTGAGACAGACTGGGGGCAAATTTGCAGCAATTGTCTGATCAGCTGTTTCACAAATCTATCATAAATACTTGTTTGGTTGATTTTCTTTCCTTTTCATCTGCACAAACACGAAGAACGGAGCCTTACGTGTTTACAGATACGATATGGGAGCACTTTGGTTTTCACTCAGATTACTGAGGATTTGTGCATGTTGTGCGCTGACCCTCCCCCCTCAAGAAATAAAAATAAAATAAAGACACCCTCCAAGCCAGCTGCCTTGGAAAAGGGTATCTGTACCAATGAAGCTTACAGGGATGCTTCAAGTGTGAGTGTGTGTATATGTGTGCCAAACCACACCGTGCACATAACAGAATCAATTACGTATTGTGCTCTGCCAGGACAGAAGGAAGAAAACGTTCAGCTCCTCGATGAAGCTCCTGGACGCATGGCCCACGTGACATGTGGCAAACCGGTGCGTCAGTAAACCGATGTGTCTGAAGTTGCGAGGTGCCGGTCAGTGAGGACAGAAACAAAAAGCAGAATGATAAATGGCTTGTCGAGTCCTCGGCAGAGGTGCGGATCCCTCTTCTGTTTACAGTAACCCCATCAGTGGGTGGGCCTGAGCTTTTGGAGAAATCTACAGTACCTAACGTCGCTTCCAGCCACACCCACACCAGCACAGCCACACTCAGGGTACGAGTACTTATAGAAGCACGAACACCAGACAGAGTGAGAGAGCTATTCTCAATCGTCATATAAAAAAATGGGTTTATAGCATGTATTAGCAGTTCTACAGTATGAATACAAGAGTGTGGCTGTTTTTATGTAATGTGGATGATAACTATATTTTCCACAAGTATATATTATTATTGCACTCTGGCTACACATATTTAGTAAGTTAGTTAGTTTGGTTGTCTTTAGATGTACAGAAACACAGGTGTCGAAGCTGATCCAGCTTGAAAACAGCACTAGAGGAGAGGCTCAGTGAAGCCATGATTCATTTCATTTCAATGAATCAAAGCAAATAAAAAATCTATTTTTTTCCCTGCCCTGAAATTTCTGGATTTTAAACTCCCCGCAGGGATGTGGCCCATAATAACGGCCAAATTTGAATGTGGAGCTAGGGCGCGTGAACTAATTAGCACATCTTAGTCAAATATATACTCACATTGCTCTTTCTATAAATGCTTCGCATCACTGAGCCCATACTCTTAAGACTGATACCTATTTAGACACCAGTTACATAGAAATCTGAGACAAAACTACAGAAACACATCACACACACACAAACACACACCCTCCCCCCCCTTGTTCTCTTCGATCTCTTTTTCAAAATAGAAAAATAAAACCCGCTCTCCTCGGACCTCAGCTGGCAGGCTGAGAGGAGAGGGGCGCTCTCCTTCACGGCTTCCCTCGCTCTTTGAAAAGAGACATACATTCACAAGAGGACAACGGAGGAGAACAAACGAAACGAGCAAAGTTGAAATTCAAATTTTGTGTGCAAAAAACATTTTTAGATCTCTATAAAAATATGTGCATATGGATAGAGCTATTTTTACCTCACCAAATACAGTATTTTCCTTTATTTACACTGCACAGATACACAGAGAAACACACGCACTACAGCTCTGCCCTGCTCCTCCTCTCTGTCGTTTACAGGCGTAAGAACTACATGGCCGACTTCCACAACAACAGATTTGACAGTAATCGCACGTAAGAGAACTCAGACGCTCGCACACGCACACACGCACACATACAGAGTTCTGCTCTGATCAATGTGATCCGAGGAGCAGAGGAGGGGCAAGCAGAACTTCTGTAGAAAACCTGAAGTTGCATATCCCACAATTCCCCCCCTTACGCTCGCATTTCACAAACCTCTTCCCGTTAAAAGGTCAGAGGTTGTCAGCCAGACGCTGCTTCCTGATTGGCTCGCGCAGGTGAGGACAGTGTGTGAAAAAAAACTTTGGCTACGGAGTTAGGTGGCTTTAGTCCTGGTGTGTTATCTGCATTAGTCCCCGACACACCGCGTACAGTGAGCACTGTTTGCCTGATACAGCCTCCAGCTGTGGATCTGCTGTCCTTCCAGCTGGGTTTAAAACAAATGGATCCATTGTCTCTTATTCAAGTCTGTACCAGCTTCTCTCTGGAAAGAGTAATCAATGTCTGTTCATTATTCATCTTGACAAAAAAACAACTGAAAAGAAACACCTCTTATTCCCATCTCTGCTGAGGTTAGCCGAGGCGCCGCTGCTCCAGCCTCAGAGATTTAAAACCAGATTCACCTCCAGAATCAAACAACTGGTGTTTATTGGGCGGTCCTCCGATTCTTTGCACTGAATCCTGCGCCGCTTCCCAGTCTGCCGTCGAAAGGGGAAGAGCAGGTGGCCGTGTCGGTGTCTGATATGCCAGCTGATAGGCCGCTCATGTATCTGGACTGCGGTTGGTCGAAGGTGAACTGAGGGAGGGGGATGTGCCCCGCAGCAGGGGAGACAGGGCGTGTCTGTGAGAAAGGCATTGGGACAAGAGGGGTGTGAGGCTGGATAAAGACGTTCGGGCTGATGGGGATGTGTGGGTGTGTAGGCGTGTAGGCGTGGGGAGGGGTGTGTGTCTGAGTGCGTGTTGGGGTAGACGGTCGCGAGTGAGCCAGTGCCCAAGTGGGCGAGTTTGCTCGCAGAGGAACATGGACAGGCGTTAGCGATCTGTGCATTGGAGATTGCGTGTTTGCATCTGATGACGCGTCTTGGGCGTTTGTATTTGACTGCATGTGTGGCGTCAAGTCGTAGGAGGGTGTCCTGCGTCTCAGCATCGTGCTGCAATCAGATAATTTGGGGGGCGAGGCGGTTTCAGCGTGCTCCCTCTCTGAGGGTGGGTGAATGGATATACATGGAGGACTCATCTTCTTCTTTCTGTGGTTGCTCCTGACAGACTGCACCCTCACAGGACCGCCTTTCTCCAGCCAGTAGGCCTCCTCTGTGAAGTGTTCGTTAGAGCTGGTTGTTCCAGCCCTTGGGAGGCAAACCTCGATGGAGTGACGCCGCTGGTCGTCGGCGTATCCGGCATTCAGTGATGGCGGCTTGTCCAGGAAGCCCTGGTTGTCGATGCTGAAGCCTTTCCTGAAGTCCCGGTCCTTCAGTCCGGCTCCAAGCAGGCTCAGTGCGCTCCTCGACGAGGATGGTGGCAGCGGAGGAGGAGGAGGAGAAAAGGTGGAGGAGTAGGAGTCGAGGGCAGACGGCAAGGTGTACGGGGAGAGGGAGTGGCTGCGGCCCACTTTAACCCTGCTCTCCGTCCCACCTCCCTCCCCGTCCCACCACCTGTGGCCAGCAGAGCTGGTGATGTGATACACCTCCTCGTCGGCCGGGTCACAGAGGGAGATGGCGGAGGGCGGCCTTGGTCTCCGGAGGCTGGCAGGCCTCAAGGGGGCGCGGGGCGAGGGAGGTGGAGGGAGAAGCAGCGAAGGGGAGGACGGTGGCGGAGGAAGAGAAGAAGGGGAAGACAGCAGAGGAGGAAGAGGAGAAGGACGATAGCGAGGGAAGGCGGAGGGGGAGGAGGGAGAAGCAGGCAGGGGTGATGACAAGGAGGATGGATGAGGAGGTAGCTGTGAAGGGGACAGGGGGGGCAGATGGACTGAGCTGGTCCTCTCCTGTTGCTCAAAACCCTGAGACTCCACAGAATCAACTTTAAATGCCACCTGCAACAGAAAAGCAGAACGCATGGGTATAAGAAGCTGCTGAAATGTGTGTATGTGTGTGTGTGTGTATAAGCGTGAAACGGGGTCTCTCACCTGCCTATGCAGGGCCCGTGGTGAGGGGCTGGGTGTTGGCGGGGCGATGCGAGGAAGAGACAGGGATGGAGGTGACCGAGGGTGAACGGGGGAAATGTCCGGAACCTGGAGCAGAGAGTGGCTCTCACAGGGCTGGGAGTGGACCGACATCACTGAGACTGCAGGGAGACATGTGCAAAGCATATATGTCATCAAGTCAAACGTGATAGAACACGGCACACACACAAAAATGACAGAAACACATGCACTTCTGGAGAAAACACGTGCACAGCTGGGCATAAAGAAACACATGTTATTTTCTGTTCTTTTTAAAGCATTATATTTCAAGAGTCATGGCCAAAGTATGACATCGCTAACACTTTATTATGATAGAACATTTGGATCTTACAAACAGCCATTCAAATAAAAGTTTAAGTGGAAGATGTGGTCATAAATAACAGCTTCAGATATGAAGCCTGGAGAAGTTTTCTGGGCTGAAAATTTGCTTTTTAAAATGTGCTATCAAAATAAAGTGTTTCCTGGATGAAGAAAAAAATCATTAGCGCATACAGTAGGTTGTTACACTGTATGCTGAGCAGCAGCACCGAGCTGACTTTTCAGGGAAACAGTCGCAGAAGGCCAGCTTGCTGCATGTAAAATTCCACATTAGATCCTGGTTACAGTAACAGTTTCACTTGTCTCTACTGCGCCATGCCAAGGGAAATTAGGGTCCTGACAGAATATAGCGCTCTAATGTGTCAGGTGTCAAGTGCACAAGAGAGCACATCCATCAGATGTTCAATCTGTGTGGTGAAACTGTGTAGCCAGGCTCTCAGGTGATCTGCACACACAGGTTCAGTGAACTAGGAGAATTTCTGGAACCTGCAGCAGAGAGCATTAAGGCTCACCGAACCGGGGTGTGCAGATATAATAGAAATAAAACAATAAAATGTTAGTCAGAGCGTAAACGAGTTCATTTCAAGTAGATATTTTCAGTTCAAGCTGTAAAGTCACAAAATATTATTCTTAAAACACCACATCTTTGACAAAAGCTGGGATGCTGTGCAAAAGGTGAATAAGTACTTACTCCATTCTTGACTTCTTGCATATTTGTAACACTTATTAGATCAAACAGATTTTCATATTACACAAAGATAACTAGAGTAATAACAAAAGGCAGTTTTTAAATGATTTATTTTTTATTTATTAAGGGATCGATTTGGCTCTGTGTGAAAAAGTAATTACACCTGAAACGTAATAACTGGTTTTGCCACCCTTGGAAGTGACAGTTCTTCCAAGTTTCCACCATTTGTGGATTATGGATCTAAGCTAGCCTTAGAAATGTCTTTGTAGCTCTTTCCAGACTGACAGATGCCAATGACTGTTTCTCAGCTGGTTCTTTAGATCTTGAAATGATGTGTTGCTTTTTGAGATATTTTCACCTCCTTGAGTTTGTCCAACAGGATCTATTCAAGTGATTTTTTGATTCAGCAGGTCTGACAGTATTCGGGCCTAAGTGTGGCTACTAAAATTGAATCCAGCTTTCCAAAAAAAATGCAGTTAATCTGTCAATTCATGATTTAACAGAGGGGCAGTTACTTTGGCTCACAGGGCCGGGTAGGTTTAGATAGAGTTCTTTCATTTAATACACAAAATATTCATTTAAAAACGGCATTTTGTTTTCCTCAGGTTATCTTTGTCTATCTCTGTCTGTCTGAAACATTTGAGTGTGAAAATATGCAACAACAAAAAAACAGAAGAAGACGAAATCAGGAAGCCGGAGTACACAGAGAGAACCCAAAAAGACAACTAAATGTCTCTGTTTTCATCATCTGTGTGCTTTTGATTGCATATGAGGTTTATGAAAATCAAATCAAATCACTGACACAGCATCCCAGCATTTTTTTGTTTTTAACTAGACAATAACCAAAAGACAAAAGAGAAGTGATGACTGCACATTTTTAAACATATGCACTTTTCTGACTTTGCAACTTGACTGTGAAGACAACGACCACTATAGTTTAGTATTCGGCCATTTCACAGCTGAGCAGATGAGCCTGTGTGAAAGTTGCAGGTATTCACGTGTATCGACTCATCCACTACAGTAAGTACCTTAGGACAGAGCTGGGCCTGTCCACAGCCTGGACACAACATGCCATTAGATTCTGACTGCAAATGAAACAGTTCTTGTTAGTGCTTAGAGATGTGTTCTGAGCATTGTTTCTTTATGTTCTGACTTCTTTTTTAAACACACAGAAGGTGAAACTACAGGAAAAAAAGATAACATTATGTAGGATAGGTATAAGGTTGACTCTATGTGAGATAAACATTACTCAGTCTTTTATTTTAACTAGTTTGAATTGGACCTTGTGAAGTTTAGTTAACAAATTTAGTAACTGTGTCTCTGTCTGTTTACCACACAGATTAAATAAAATGCCAAAACTTCACAATAATAAAGCGATGCTACTCTCACAATCAATATTTTAGTATTTAACATCTAGTTTACCTGAATGCTGGTGTTGGGGACTCAGGTCTACCTCGTCTAAAGGGTAGGGGGCGCTGGCGGGTCGCACCGGTCTAAACATATAACTGTCATTTGGCAGAGAATGCATCCTGGATACAGAGATCTTGGATGACAGCAGGTTCTGGTTGTTGTACTGCACCTCTTCCTCCTGCAGGGGGAGACAGAGACCACTCAGTGCTAAAACCAACAGCTGCAGTTTTTACAAAGAAAGAATAGAGCGCTGCGTGATTCTGATGACTGACGTCTGTGTTGCAGGTTGAGACAGGTAAAAATATGAATGCCATGTCTGTGGCATCTTTCTGGTGCAAGATAGTGTACGGACAACCACTGAAAATAACACACACACACACGCACAAATTCAAAGAACTGTCTCTTAAAGTTATCTTAAAGGTAAAGGTTAAAGGAGAGCATCGTTTGTCATCTTTTCATCAGGCTCTGAGAAACATGGGCTGAATTACATGCCAGCTCTATACACAACCCAAAACATGTATTTAAATGTTTCCGTATTTGTTAAAAGACTGTAACCCAGCAGTAAGATGTAATAACAAAGTATATGTTTATACCTTGTTTTATTCGTAATATTGCATTTCCACCGATCAGGCATAACATTAGTACCACCTCTCTATTATTGTGTAGTTTCCCCTGTTGCTGCCAAAACAGCCCTGACCCATCGAGGCATAGACTCCACTAGACTCCTGAAAGTGTGCTGAGGTGTTTGTAATCAAGATGTTAGCAGCAGATCATTGAAGTCCTCTAAGTTGTGAGGTGGGGCCTCCAGCAATCAGACTTGTTTGTCCATCGCATTCCACAGATGCTTGATTGGAGTGGGATCTGGGGAATTTGAAAGCCAAGTCCACACCTCAAACTTATTTTTGTGCACTTCAAACCATTCCTGAACCATTGTTGCTTTTTGACAGGCCCAATTATCCTGCCAAAAGAGGCCACAGCCATCAGGAAGTACTGTTTCTGTGAAACGCTGTACATGGTCTGCAATAGTGCTTAGGTACATATCAAAGTAACACCCACATGAATGGAAGGACCTGAGGTTTCCCAAAACATCACACTGCCTCCGCTAGTTTGCCTTCTTCCCATAGTACATCTGGTGCCAGGTGTTCCCCAGGTAAGTGACACACCTTGGGAGGCGGCAGAAAGGTCAGCAGTAGTTTTATTTGATGCAACAGTAGCTCGTCTGTTGGATCAGATTGCACGTGGGGAGTGAAGGCCTACCCGTGTGATCTGTTCACTGTTCCTTCCTTGGACCACTTTTGAGAACACCCCACAAGAGCTGCAACTTTGGAGACCCAGTTGTCTACACATCATAGCTTGGGCTTTCTTAAATTCACTGCTGCAATTGCTAATAAGCACAGTTTTGTCTTCCTACCTCTTCAGGTGAATTTGAGCATGGCCCCACATAGGTCCCTCCGACTGAGCTGTTGTTGGAATTTGTGCTTAGTCTGCGATCCCTCTCCCTATCCATTTCCAAGGCGATCTCTGCATCAATCTCCGCATCCTCTTTAGCATCCTGCAAATATATATCTACTTAATATCTGTGCATTTAAAAAGCCAAAAACCAAAGAGATAGTACTCAAGTTACTGCACCTTGTTGCTTTCCTCTAGATGTTTCATCAGAACAGCCACCACCACATTGACCAGAACAAACTGGGCCATGAGCACAAAGGTGACAAAGTAAATTGGAGAAACCCAGGGCAGATATGGTAAACAGTGTTCGTCAGACGAGTGACACTCTCTCAATGTGTCCTGAAAAGAAAAAGAAGAGAAAATGAAGAAGCAGAGAGTTTTACCTCGACACCGAATCACAGTCACCACTTGAAAAAGCTGGGCATCCACAGCTGCAAAGACTTTTGTAAGCATCACAGTTTTACACATTTACTCATTTGTAACTTCAGGAAACAAAGAAACACAAATTTAAGCACACACATAGACATGATGTAAGTAGTTCATAATCAGTAAAAAAAGAAATAAAAACATTGCACATTGTTAAACAACCCCCACTCTCCATCACTCCTAAAAGGTATATGCATGAAATCACGTCCTGTTTTTATATTGAATTTGCTCAAAAAAAATCGCCAAACTGACAGACGCGTACATTTCTTACACACAACATAAAACAGACTGTCTGTACAAAGACAGAAATCTACTTTAAAGTGCCTTTTTTAAAGCAGTGGTTAAAAAGAGAAACTGTGTGGCATCGCCCTCTGCTGGAATTCAAGAGGCATTGCTTATGTTGTGGGCCACTTACGAGCCTGAGTGGAGAAGTTTACTTACACATTTAATCCTTCACATAATATCTTAATATTAGAAAAAAGGTGTGTGACTTCAACAAACATGTCATTTTTTTAAGCATCAGGCCTTGTGTTTGACACCTTTTCCCTAACATGATCTTGTTAAAGAGATTCTACACTATACCTAAAAATTATAATTCATTTAAAAAAAAGAAAAACACATGACATTGTCACATCATTTGTAAACGATCACATTTTTGTGTCGTTCAGAATTTCATTTTTTAATAAAGTAAAACTCAAAATGTGAAAGTTTTGACATTGGTCTCCTCTAAGCTACTTTATCATTTCATAATTGCTTTTCGAGGTCGTCGCTCTCTGCGGTTATGAGATAATCTAGTCATCATTTATTAGAGCTCATGTTGTGCATACAAGTGCGTTTGTGTGTGTGTCTGTTCATACTTTCATAATCCCATTCCAGTTGTCTCCAGTGGACACTCGAAACAGTGTGAGGAAGGCCATCCCAAAATTTCTAAAGGTTGCGTGACGACCCAGACCTTCACATGGGTTGTCGTCGCTGCACTCTAATCAAAGCAAACAGAAGACGTTAATTAAGCTGCGCTATAAACATGGTGATGAAAAGAAGACGAGAAATACAACGTGCCGCACTTCCATACAAAATACAACTTCTTCAATCATATAAATGCAGAGTAAACTAGTTCCAAGTGGCGTCTCCCTATGGACGTGGCACAGGACAGCGAATGAGAAAAGTCTTCCAGGGGACAGTCTTTGGGTCAATTTAACAGAAAGCTCTCGAGGCCCTGTTTACAGAAAGAGAATAGCCACCAGAAGATATCCTCCCTTGCCTCAAACCTGAGGTCACATTAACAGCATGCTTGAGAAGAATAACACATCCCTTGGAGTATTATGTACCATGTTTATTATTCTAAGCACCAGTCACCAGGAGACAAATAAGAGGATTAAACAATGTGAGAGTGTAGCACAGAGGAAATGGATAGGGAAGGTTTGCGTAACTTGTAATGAAATCAAGCTATACTGATGCAAGACTGAAACGCTCGCTGTGGCTCTAACAAATGGGAGACGACTGAGTCAGAGGCTGCTGAGAATTCAGAAAAAGCAGCTTCAGTTCAAATATATTCAGTCAAACGTTAAACATCTGACTTTTTCATTTTTTTGGACTGCAGGTATTTCACGTGTACGCCTTTAATATGTCTACATCATTAGCAAAAACATATTTTTAGACGTAAAAAAACTTATTTCACAAGATCAGATTGTAAGAAAACTCATTTAAAAGATATATATATATATATGTAGAGAGAGAGTTTCATCTAACAGTGGTGACTTAGACCTAATTAGACCTAATGAGGAAAACTAATGAGATCTACTAAGTCACTCAAGTCAATGTTTCCTTGCTTTCACACCTTACTAAATATTCTTTCCTCCCAGTCGGAGCTCGCTCCTGTATAGACCATTTACTGTTCTACCCCCTTTGTTTTACCTTTCTCAGGTAATCTTCCTTTAACTCCTGCCCACTGGAAATCGGGATTCATCTGGGTGTAGACTACCAGATAAATTATTAAATCTAGATTCAGATCCACACTGGAATATGTTAATTACAAGCTATGCTGAAAACACCTGACCCTGAAATGACATGAAGCCAGAACTGTATTAACATTTAAACACTCATTCAGCCCCCTGTGCCCTCATCCTATCTACACAGCCTTGGGCAGATACCTTGGACAGAGTCTGCCAACGTACGCTTATCTAAGATCTGTCAGTTAGTCGCATAATTGTTGGTCAGTTTAAATTCCTCTTCCATGGTGAAAATGTATAAAACACCATGTTATAATAAAACTAAAGACTTGTCGACGGCCTATGTAACAAGGGTTGTGTGAGACGCAAGTAAGTTCGAAGATGAGGTTTAGCTTTTTCTTACTGGCGTGAATGCAGGGAACGTTCCTGTTCTCCACCGCTCTGTGCCACGATGTTTCCTTCAAAACTTCCAAAGTTAAAACATATTTCACCCTTACAGGCATGGATCAGCATTTAGCTTGGCACTTCCAAACATTCATAAAAATCTCTGCAAAAGCTGAAGATGGGTCATGTTGCATAAATCGGCAAAACAGACATCATCTTCTATTCCCAGCGTGTAGCAGAGGATCGTAACATTTCACCGAAAGCAACCTCTTTATCAGAAAGTTGTTTTTCATTTCATCTTCCCAGAAGTCCTTTTTCTCTTTTTTCTAACACTTTTCCCACACAAACTCAGGCAAAATGAGTTGGACAGAGTGAATCCATTGAAGAAGCAATAATGTAAATAAATGGGATCATGCAAATGTGATCTTTCCTTGGTCAAAACAGGAAGGGAGGATACAAAAAAAGGGGGGAAATTTGCCGCAAATCGTGACTGTAATAGTGATGCTTGGATTCAAAAACCTTTTCTGGCAAAGTGTGTGGAGCAGTGTGTGTGTGTGTCTTTGTTTTGTTTTTTTCTTGCTGGTGACTGACCCAGTTTGCCAAAGAGCTCCACTCCCAGAGCAGCATAGATGAAGAAGAGCAGCATGAAGAGAAGACCAAGATTTCCCACCTGGAAGGAAAAAGAAAAAAACAAACCCCAAAATATGTTAGATATCTTCTGCAAAAAAACAACAGTACCATTTAAAACATTAAAGATCCAGGGACAAGAAGGCACTGTCTCCGGAGTATATAATCGAGAGGGAGTATATAACTGACTCCATTTGTTTGTCTGTCTGTTTGTTAGCAGTGTAGCATCCACAGTTTCCAAGATCTCATTTTCATATTTTGTGTGATGGTACAAGTTGGTTTCATTTAGGTGAAAATCACATCAAGATCACATCAAATGGGTAAAACAATAAAAACAAGCCTTGCTTGGCACGAGCACCTCAGTTTTCCAGGGATCTGACCTTGACCTTTATTGTTTGTGCCAAAGGTAAAAGTTGACCTTGAAAAAACATTTAAAGAAACCATATCAAGTAATATATCATGTGAATGGGCATGGGGAGAGCTGTACATTAACACAATGCCCATGACATCACAATGACACCAGAAAGTTTCCCAAAATTACACAGTGCATGAAAATATCTTAAAGTCACAACTTCTTTCAGCTTATAGAAGCCAAATCAGCCAGCTCTGTCCCAGTTATATTGGTAAAGACAATAAAAAACACTATAAATGTGTTAAAGGTCAGACATCAGCATATTGTTATAAAAACATCCTGATGTCAGCATGTTGTAATAAAAAGAATTCATAAAACATCACCGTTTTAGTACAGCCCTTTCTTTTTGAGAGGAGATGTGCTCTCTGAGTGCTCTTGTCTTATTGCATATATTTGATACCACATATGCTTATTTAAGCATTAGCATAAAATACTTCTTTTTCCCTTTTCTACCCATTGCATGGAGAAATCCCTTGCGCGCTTAAAAATCAAAAAATTCAAAAATAACTTGGACAGTGTGCACCTCCTATGACTACATGTGCATCGTGCCATCATTTACCAGCATGTCTCATCTCCTTTTCCATTTTCTAAAAATCTTTCCTCGTGCACTCTGTGCCTGGGATGGTTATATCCGAATACTTGACATTTAGAAAATAGCAGAACAACGTCTGTCACTGCACACACATCATAATCTTTGGCGCAGCTGCTCTTTGCCTCTAAGATTTGAGCCACGCAATAACAGAGAGATACATCCGCGACATCTGCTGACACGCCTAAAAAAAATGGTGGGTGCATTGACAAAATAGCAAAAGCACAAAAAGGAGCACAAGGGAGGAACAGTCTGACTCAAAAAAAAAAAAAAAAAAGAAAAGAAATCACAAGATCGGTGGCAAAAATGTGCACGGGTATCCATTTGACTAATGAACTCACTGACTCTGTGATAAAATTCCTCTTGTGTGCAGTGTGCGTGCCATTTATTATAAGGCACATTTACTAAGAAAACCAAATGTGATGTGCAATAAGCCGGCGAAAATCTGAAGAAACAAACACACTTGAGGGTTAGGATATGAATTTTGTAATGTGGAAGGATACGCCTGGAATTAAATATTTATTAAAAAGCATAAATCTTTCAGGGCTGTCTATTCTGAACAAAATTCATATCCTGACCCTGTTTTCATAAATAAGAAAAAAAAAGCAAAACCACTCTTTTGTGGTTGAGACATTACAGAGTCCATGTTTACCTGCGGCAGTGCTTGCATGACAGTATCCAACAGAGCTCTCATCCCTGTGGCCATCTTTAGAAGCTTCAGCACTGCAGAGAGACATTGAAACAGCCGTTTTACTGTGATAATTGTGAAAAAGGGTTAGTAGGAAACTGTTTTATCTACATCTGAGATCGTCTTTTTGATGCCAGATCTATTAGAATATTTAGGATAACTTAACAGAGTGAAATGATGTAAGTGTGTACAACATAAGCAAGGATAGATTGGTAAGCGTATGTGTACCTCGTGCTATCCTGAGCACTCTCATGATCCTGATGATGGTTGGATTTATTGGTAATGTGCCTTTCATTTTCAGCTCCTCCAGGACGATGCCCATGATGGACAATGCCACTATAGCTAAATCCAGCTGATTCCACCTGAGAATATTTTTTAGTCGGGTAGAAAAGAAAAGGGCAAAAAAATTAATCAATAAAAAATAAGACACAAGATACAGTGCTTCTCTTTCATCGCTCATGCAGCATATTCAACTAGTACCAGCGGGTGATTGTAACAACAAAGTAATACAAATTCCTTCTTAGTCTTTAAAGGTTATTGTGAGTTAGCTGAAAAGGAGAACAGATGGGAACAGAAGATGAAATGTTGCTGCTGCCTGGCTGCTGATGCTAAATAGTGAGGAGGCTGTTTAGATTAATGGGCAGCCCACCCACTAATCTCTTTTGTAGGGAAAACACTGAGGCAAACCATGATAGCGCTCCACCTGGGTACTCTGAAAAAGATAAGTACCCTGACCACCCAGTGCTCTCAATACAATTGTGGGAAAATAAGGAAGGCAGGAATTCACACATTAAGTAGGGAATAATTTTTGTAACCATTTTATGCGAGATAGTTACATTGACTTTAGTGGGAAACAATGCTATAGAGATTCTCATTGCTTTACCTGTCTCTGATGAACCTGTGTATGCCAAATGCCACAAGTTTGAGGAGGGCCTCAACGACGAAGATGCAGGTAAACACGTAGTTACAGTACTTCAGAACCTCTCCTAAATACTGAGTGCACAGATTGAATGTAAGGAGAAGCGTACAGATTAATTTGAGACATCTTTCACAACATTTTCCATTTGAGCAAGTTTGTAAGGGCACGCATTACCACTGGTTGTTTATAGTGCTCTATGCTCATGGTGAAGACATTGACGCAGATGATAAAAGTGATGAAGAGGTCCAGGTGGTGGCTGGTACACAGCGAGTGGATGGACAGACGCAGGGGAGAGTAGTCGTCATAGTAGCGCCCGAGCTTGGCCTCTGGATCACAAAAATTCAGGAACAAACAAATATATGAAAGACAGAGTAAGAAACACGCAGAGAGACTCACTTTGGTGAGTAACTGTTGTCTGAATATAAAGTGTTGTATGTGTAGCAGTGTGCACCGGAAGGCAAAGGGGCAAAGAAAAGGCAACCACCACTGCTGTTCCATTTCATACTTTATTCACCAAAATATGCTTGTGCCTTAATAAGATTCTGCTATTTTGGTACGCATGTCACACCAGAGAGGCCCTTGAGCAGACCAGGCGACCCACTGATCCTCTAATTGTAAACTTACTCACAGCGGTGGTGCTCCCCTTGTCCCTGTTCCTTAAACAGCATGTGCATGCTACTGCTTGTGTGGCTTGTTTAAATAAGTGAGGACATGAGAGTAACATGAAGTCTAAGATATTTATGGCATGTATTCATTTTTAAAGGGATCACATATTTAGTATTATTACTCAAAATACTTTTGTACGTAAATTTGCACACGTACAGTTCTACTTAAAAATTTACATCCACACGAACATCATGGGGATTTATGGATTTTCGTGAAACCTGAACTGTCCTTTTCCAGGGTGGAATAACTGTACCGCATACATCTTTAAAAAAAAAACGAAAATTAGACACACATCACTGAATTTATTTTTGATTTTCTATAATCCACAAAAGTTTACATAAAAGCTCAAATATACACATTCACTCACTTAAATCTTTTAATAAAGGTGCTGAAGGCTCTACAAACACCAAGGCCTTTCAGCTTCTTGTTAGTGATCGTGATTGACTACAACTGTTAGTTCTCTTTGTTTGACAGAACTGATTGGATTGACCAATACTCGAAACAATTTGAAAGTCCACAGAACTCAGAGAAGATCTAAGAAATAGAATTCTAGATGTACACAAGTTGTGGCTTTCTTTTTCCTAAATAACCATAGATTTCTGCAGAGAACTATCCCTTTAAACAACTGCACTTAAGTACAAGTTACTTGAATATGTCACCAATTTGCCAAGATCCGGAAGAAGATCCAAATTCTGACCCTCAGATGAGAGGAAATCGGTTAAGATGTTGAGGAATAACCCAGGGAACCACTAAGACTGAAGCCTGCAGTGAACTGGAAACTGCTGGAACACCAGCATCAGTGTCCACAGTGAAATTCATTTTACATCACAATGGACTGACAGGGTTTAGACCAAGTGAAAAGTTTTATGGTCAGGAGACATAAATTGAGCTATTTGGCCAAAAATGACAGGAAGTGTGTTAGGAGGAGTAAAGATGAGGCTTTCAAACCTAAGAACACTGTACCAGCTGTCAAGCATGGCGGAGGTATCATCATGGTTTGAAGATGGAAGAAATTACAGACTATCTCTAAATTCTTCAAATTCACCTCAAATCAACAGCTAGATGGTTGAAACTTGGATATAATTGGGTGTTCCAAAAGGACAATGATCTCAAACATCCATCAAAGCTAGTATTGAAATGGATAACACAAGCTAACATTAGGCTATTGGGATGGTTTTCCCAAAGCCCCACCCTTAACCCTATTGTACATGTGTTAAAAGTTGAGTCCGCGCCATGACACCAATCAATAAAAATAAACTCTACCAACTCTGCCAAGACAAGTTGTTAAATATCCTGCCAGCATTATGCCAGAAGGTTGTTGACGGTGACCAAAAGCATCTGGTCGAAGCACAAATTGCTTAGAGACACCAAATATTAGTGGGGATGTATGAATATATTTGTGCACCTAATTCTTGTTTGTTTAAGTGGTCAAAGATGTGTGCTGTACAATGATTCGACCCTGGAAAAAGAACAGTTCAAAGAAATCATTGAAAGCCCAAAATTACCATGAAATTCATGCCTACGATAAGTGGATGTAAACCTCTGACCTCAATTGTGCATACGTAATGATAAGCAAGTGCCGTGCATGTTGCACTCTTAAGAATCAAAAGTTAGAGTGACATTAGAGGAGGAGGAAACATAAGCCAATTTTTAGCCAGATTAAGGAAGTCCAGTGGCACTGAAAATACCATTACCAATGCTAACTAGCTGTTTCAAATGTTTTATGGTTATGCATGTTAATGCCATGTTTACATATTTAATATTAGGTTAATAGTCAGAATGTTGACGCTAATTAAACTTTCTCATTTCTGTAAGTGTGAAACTTGCTGCTGTTTGAGATAGCACTACCCAGTCAAGGATCACAGATGCTTACATAGGTTAGGACTACATTGTGTATGAACAGAAGAAGCCAATCCAAATTGATATCTTGGTGGATGGCATTTTTTGCTTTTGTGTGCATTTATACATTTTTGTTACGGTGCCAACATACAACAAGTGTTTTACAAATGAGACCCTGGCTATTTATATGTGCTTGTTATCAAACTAGACTGCATACTCACATGTCCACTGTAATTATCGAACGTGTATGTGAATGTCTTTGACATACTCTCACGTATACCATGCCCTGCCCTATGCATCGACTGCATGCTTTCATGCCATTCTTTTTAAAACTAGGATTTAGAGGGGCTGTGCAGGGTATGTTCAACAACACCATCCTTTAACAAATGAGATCGTTCAGCTTGTACTGCTTTAGCGATAATCTAAACGCTTTAAATTGAGCTCAATAATTTCAAATTAATCAGTTAATATTGCTGTCAAATTCCTTAAGATTTTAGTTTGAGAATTAGGGGGTGCTGTTGAACAAACACTGGAGCCACTTTTCTCTAAAATACTTGCAGGAAAAAAAATCTCAGTAGTCTAAAACTACATTCGTTTTTTGATTGATCAGTGAGTTTTGATTGATCATATGCCCAAATCCCTATGAACAGGCTCATTCCTCTGAGACATTCAAGTAGCTTATATTACATTTATCAAGAGCAGTTTTAGACCAGTGAGACATGGTGCCATTAGAACATGAAATAGCTGTGTTCTGCTCACACCATATACTGCCTTAAAATGTAACTCTGCGATTACGTAAATGAATATAAGACAAAATACTTCTACAAATTTCTCTCATTCACAATCAAGTCCCTAAATGAAATACTCTTCTGTATTGTGACTGTACAGTACTTTGAATCATGATTGCAGTGGGTGGTGTGTTTCTGATGTTTCTACCAGCATGTCCTTGCATTAGCTATAAGGTGCAACAAACAACTTTTATCTACGTAACTTAACATATGCTAACAGCGCAGCTACCCAAGGTGTTTACAGGTATAGCAGCCAAAGTGTCTGCTATGTTTCTGAGTCTGCCAGTCAAAGCGTGTTTACAGGAAATATCCTTCTTCTTCTATCCATGACAAGAACCATTTCATGGTCAGTGTTGCACATGCATTCGCAAGGAGGGAGGGGTTTACTGGCATTTCACCAATTCAAATTTTGCTAGCAAAATTTCGAAAGACATCTGGAGAAATGCAGCCGTTAATTACTTTCACATGCAGCAAGTGTTATAAAGGTGCTTTTTAAAAGTAATGAAACCAAAAACAAAAGTTAGCTTATTACAGGTTTTGTTGTATTTAAATTTGGTATCTGAGACGTATTTAAAATAGATTAAGTACTGTTAATACTTTTACACTAAACTGGTGGCAGTTCCATTAATTAAAGGGTGAGCATACAAAGTTTTAGGTTAAAACAACTGCTCAAGTTTTTCATGCAGTGTTAGAAAAAGGGTAAGAGTAGGGCTGCAGTCATGCATTTGCATGCATCAGACTGATGTAGTCCACGCCCCCTGTCAGTGATCGATCACTGTTTGCGTGAGCTAGCCAGTCTTTTAAATTCTCCCTCTTTTAATGTTTCAGTCTGTCATATATACATGTATCCCTGTTTGTTTCTTTTTCTCATTCCCGTTCTCTTTTTTTCAGGCTCTGAAAGCAGGCAGTGCTCAGAAAAATAGACTACCGACCAGCCCCTTCATTCTCCTTACTCCTGCGCTTTTTCTCTTTCATTTTGAGCCTCTTCTCTTCCCGTAAGCGCGCCTCCTCCTCTTCCTGGTCCTGTCGGCACTTGTGGAAATTCTCCACCACAACCCCAACAAACATATTAAGGACGAAGAAGCTGACGATGAGCAGGAAGGAGATAAAGTAGAGGAGCATCCAAGGATTGTTGTTTCTTTTAGGCTGAGGAAAGCAGAAGACAGCAGAGAATATTTGCTTTTTCAGTTTTTTATGCATATTTCTTACTGAAAACAAAAAAGAACAGGACTTTTAGCTCTTCTGATCATCTTGTGCAAGTAGAAGAGATACCAGCACCCAAACTGTCAGTATCTTATCACTTACAACATTCAGAAGCAGGTCAAATCCCTAGAAAATGTTCAGGGAAAGCTCCACCTTTTAAACTGTTTTCTCTTTGTCACTTAAAGCTGTGTGCACATTTGACGCGATATGCAGTGATGTCACAACCACAGACTAGAGAACGTGACATTTGGCAACATGAAGTGGTTGGGATCTCAGATAAACTTCTAAACTTCGAAGTGAGCAACTGAAGGGACTACCAATGAGGATTTCCTGGGCGAACTGGATCATGGAACGTCCGCCTACGACTTACTGTCACCTTCAAACGATCCACGAATAAGTAATCACTTCGAGGGTGGATGTAGATTAACACTACAAAGATATTTTTTGTGTACCTGACACAAGGCAATTTTACAGCTTAGCAATTTCTCACACCATTACCTGTTGGTCCACTCCTACTGCATCCAGCCCATCATACATGATGGTAACCCAGCCATCCTTACACGACAGCACAAACAAAGACATCAGAGCCTGGATATTAAACACAAACAATACAGGAAGTCATTACACATGTGATCAGTTTGTTATGCTGACTTGTAACTCTATTTCTCCATCATTACTAGAA
Source organism: Mchenga conophoros (assembly GCF_057382185.1). NCBI lineage: Eukaryota > Metazoa > Chordata > Actinopteri > Cichliformes > Cichlidae > Mchenga > Mchenga conophoros. Next base: position 17,816,113 of record NC_140529.1, read on the forward strand.
GCTTAAAAGCCTTAGGTGATTTTGTGCTGTTCTGCATATAATAATAACATAATATATTAATACCATGAAATATGTCATAGAAGTTGGGACATTTTTAAGTAATTATTTGCTGAAGATGCAGCAAGGTAATGGCCTGTAAATGGCCTGTATTTATATAGCGCTTTACTAGTCCCTAAGGACCCCAAAGCGCTTTACATATCCAGTCATCCACCCATTCACGCACACATTCACACACTGGTGATGGCAAGCTACATTGTAGCCACAGCCACCCTGGGGCGCACTGACAGAGGCGCCCCAGGGGTGATTTATCAAAAACAATTAAAAAATTATGGAACAACTGGATACCAAAAATTAAAAGGATTGGACTGAAAATAAGGCAGTGTCCAAAGAAAAACTCTGAAAGCTCTGCAGAAAGCCTGGAGAACTGTTTCTCAAAACCTCATTAAAAACTCATCCTTGCTCCTTGGAAACAAAATATTAAAAAATGAGGGATAGCTCAAGACTTTTGTACAGTACTGTAAAGTTAGTTAAAACAGCTCACAGTGAGATTGTGCAGTGCTGATTCCACACTCATGCCCCATCTTTTTTGCCAAATCTCACCCTCAATCTATTGTTTGTTACCTGAATCAGGTTGTCAAAGTTGTACTTTTTTCGTATCCAGCGGTAGTTAGCCTGCAGACAGTCTGATTTGTTGGTGATGTTTCTTGTGTCCAGACCTTCACAGTGGTAGAACTTCCCTTTGAACAGCTAGAGTGAAACAGAAAAACATAGAGAGAGTTATCTGCGGGGCTATTTTGGTAGCCATTTACATGTTATGTACCAGAGTTTGTAGCTTATAAAGCCAGAAATAAAGAAATAAAGGGAAGTTTTGTAGAACATATTATTATCATACGTTTCCCTCAGTCCTTGGGTAATACCAGGTCATCTTGTTTCTTTTCACACTTCACCTAACTGTCATTCTTTCAAAAATGCTCAAACAAAAAGCTAATTGTTGATTGGATACTGAGTGACATTTAAGCAACAAAAGGTGTAAGGCATCTCTGTGTTGTGGAACAGTGATTACCTGGACCCCCAAGATTCCAAAGATAATGAAGAAGGCGCAGCATATCAAAACAATGTTCCCAATAGGTCTAAGAGAGGTGATGAGAGTCTCCACAACAAGCTTTAATCCTGGGGCTCGACTGATCACCCTGGAACACGCAAACCAAAACATGTTTAACACAAGTACCAATAAATGCAGCACATTAAAAAACTAGAACCCAAACAAGGTAGAGCAACAAAAAAGTATCCAGCACATGTGCATCAATATATAAAAGCTACTTTCAAATTTCCCCTTATTCCTAAGGGATCCCTTCCATCACCACACTGACAAAAGTATTCATTCACCCATCCAAATCATCGAATTCAGGTGTTTCAATCACTTCTATGGCCACAGGTGTATTTAATCAAGCACACAAGCAAGCAGACTGCTTCTACAAACATTTGTTAAAGAATGGGTCGCTCTCAGGAGCTCAATGAGTCCCGGCGTGATACCGTGATAGGATGTCACCTCTGTGGAACAAATCCCGTCGCGAAATTTCCTCACTACGAAATATTCCACAGTCAGGTGTTAGTGGGATTTACAGGGAACGACATCAACTCAGCTGCAGAGCGGTAGTAGTAGGCTCACAGAGCAGGGTTAGCAAATACTGAGTCGCATCGTGCACTGAGATTCCCAACTTTCCCAACTTCATGTGGTTTCAGATTAGCTCAACAGTGTTAAGAGAGCTTTATCCATGGATTTCCATGGCGAGCAGCTGTAACCAAGCCATACATCACCGAGTGCAATGTAAAGCATCGGATGCAGTGTTTGTAAAGCATAGGACCATAGGACTCTAGAGCACTAGAGATGGGTTCTCTAGAGTGACGAATGTATGGGTTTGGCGTTTGCTCAGGGAACGGTACTTGTCTGACTGCACTGTGCCAAGTGTGCAGTTGTATTTCAGGAGTTTGACTCTGCCTCTTAGTTCCAGTGAAAGGAACTCTTAATGTTTCAGCTTACCAAGACATTTTGGCCAATTCCATGCTCCCAGCTTTGTGGGAACAATTTGGGATTGGCCCCTTCCTGTTCCAATATAACTGCAAACCAGTGCACAAAAATACACTTCTGTAAGAATGGTCAAAAATTCCCACAAACATTCCTAAACCCTGTGGAAAGTCTTCCCAGAACAAAGAGTGGGCTGACATCATATTAAAGCCTATGGATTAATAATATGATGTCAGTGAAGTGTATATGTGTGAAGGCAGACGAGCAAATACTTTTGACGATATAAAGTAGCACTGCAAATTTGCACATGATTCAGCAGATATTTACTCTAGATTCCTTGTGTGTCTTCCTGGGATCAACATATGGATCTTTTGTACTTTAGGCAAATATGCAAACCACTACACTATAACCCTCCAAAAGGTGAGAAGACAGTATCCACATACAAAAGAAAATCCAACATGTACCTCAGTGGGCGAAGTGTTCGTAGCAGGCGAAGTACTCTCAGAATTCCCAGGATCTTGTTTTCACCATGATAGGCCAGATAAACCAAAATGTCGATCAGAGACACAAACACCAATACACCATCCAGAATGTTCCAACTGGACTGGAGGTAGCTCTGCTGCCCAAAGCAGAAACCAAGAGCTACAACCTGGGAATTATTAAAATACAAATTAAGCTGTACACAAGGCAGTAATCACAATAATCTAGATCCAGTAGAAAATAGAAAAAGGTTCATCTACAGAAGAAAGAAAAGGAAATGATTCTTACCTTAATGGCCATCTCTGCTAGGAAGATCACAGTGAAAATATAGTTGGACACACTCAGGAAATGTCGCTCCTAAAGAAGAGAGTGATATTATATTTCAGCCCACATACCATGTAGCACACGCCACATCACACTACAGAGTACAGAGTATCTAGCATCAGTCTAAAATGTGTCTTTTTAAAGGTTTTAAACTCTGGGGTTTTATTCTTTCAGCTCTTGTACACTTTAATAAAATGATTTTTATCATGGCCCTGGGTCTTCAACCCAACTATTGATATGCTAATGTTCGGTTTTGTTATGTTTGTAGTTCATAGTTCTTGTTTGATTTTGTTCCCTTCTGTGTCCAGTCGGTATTAGTCTCTTGGTGGGTCCTCCCCTGCGTCCCCTGTGTGTGGTCACGTCTGGTTATAAAGCTCAAGTCTCTGTCCCTCGCTCCCTGTTTTTTGTCAGTCTCGCCTCAGTGTTTGTGTTCCCTGTCTTCCTGTGTCTGGTCCGTCTTTTTCCTGTTTTATTCTCATGGTCATCTGTCCTGTATGTGTAATGTAATGTGGCTCCCCTGCCTCTTCAGTCAGACTATGTTCAGCTGTGTTCCCCAGGTGTTTCCTGCCCTGACACCCTCTTGAAATATTGTCTGTATCTCCTTCTGTCTGTTGCCATCCCTCGATGCTGTGTGCTGTCTGTTTATTTTAGTTTCTAGCTCCTTCCCAGTTTAGCTAATGTTTTTTTGTGAATCTGGCAATAAAGCTGTTTTTGAGTTCACGTTCTGCCTGAGAGCCCTGCATTCGGGTCTTATCCTTCCTTGCCTCACACAGCGGTTAGTGACAATTTTTTTTCTAAGCTTTCTGCAAATAATCATCAATCAAGCACCAAAAAGCACATAATATGATATATTGTGAATAAATGTTTTGTAATTCTTTGCTTTTACTAATTTACTTTGGAAAATAGAAAATGAAGGCAAAGCTGACAAAGTTGAAAACAAATACATTATTGTAGCACCTTGATTCTTTTCTTTTTCAGCCTTTCTGTTGTAGATTTTTTTCCATTAAGCAATTTGGACTATGCTTTAGCTGCAGGATAGATGATTCTAGAATACTTTGGTATACAGAGTTCATCTTTGACTCAATGGCTTCAAGGTGGCCTGGTCTCGTGGCAGCAAAAGAAGCACAAGTCACCACCCCAACACCGTGCTTGACAGTCGCTATGGAGTGTTTTTGCTGATATGTTCTGTTTGGTTTTCACCAAACGTGGCACTGTGCATAATGGCCATACAGCTCCACTTTGGTCTTATCTGTCCAAGAGACATTGTTCCAGGATTCTTGTGGTTTGTTCAGATGGAGCTTTGCAAACCTAAACCATGCTGCCATGTTCTTTTTAGAGAAAAGAGCCTTTCTCCAGGCAACCCTTCCAAACAAGACACGCTTCTTTGGCTTTTTTCTAACTCTACCTTCATTAACTTTAACATTTGAAATGTTAACTGAGGCTTGCAGAGTCTAAGACATTGTTAATGTAATGTGTTAACTGTTAATGGACAACCTCATATCTGAGGTTGTATTTGCCTAATTTTAAGAACTGTTAAGGACCACATTATTTGCAGATATCTAAAACCTTAGAATTTAAAAAGCGTGTACTTTCTTTTTTACTATGTGAATGTAGTGAAAGACCCCAGTACCCAGACTAAAGCACAAGCTGAGTGTATGTGAAGCCCAAGCAAGAAACCTTTGTTACTACAGGTAACAATGGAAGGGATAAAAAGCATCAAAGCATCACATATAACAGAGGAAATTTTGCCTGTTTCTCTTACTTAATTAAGGATCAGTTATAAGAGATAGAAACTAAATAAAACAGTCCTGGTGTGTATTGGCTGTGCGTGTGTGTCTTACCGTGCTGTCATTTTTTATATCAGGTCTTTCCAGAGCAATGGTGATGCAGTTGAGAAAGATGAAAACTAGAACTATGTGGTCAAACAGTCTGTGAGAGATCACTTTCTGGCACCACATACGGAACCTAAAAAAACCCCCAAAAACAGTAAATTAAAAAAATAAAAAAAACACAGACAAACATACACGCAACTCTGATAAAACAATAAAATATCCATCATTTATTAAAACTGATAATCAAATAAATAATAGTGAGAATTCAGTAAAAAATACAAGAGACAGAAATAGTTAAATTAAAAAAAGAAGAACCAGAGAGGAATAGGCCAGTGAGTAAGCAGAAAAATGGATGGCAGAGGGTGACAACAGAACGGACTGAATTCTTCGTATGGATCCGTGTGTGTGTGTGAAACTCATGCAGGTGGGACATAAATCTGCCAGTGCAATCACACTTTGGTGACACAAGCTAATGCTGAAAATGTAAATCATTGTGTCTTAGTATAAATAGTTTGGGGTTAGGTTCGGGTTAGGATTAGTGTAAGTGTAGTAACTGTGATCCTACAGGATTAGGGTAAATCTCCAAGATATGAATGCAAGGATGAAAAGACTACTGTGTGTGTGTGTGTGTGTGTGTGTGTGTGTGTGTGTGTGTGTGTGTGTGTGTGTCTGTCTGTCTTACGGATTCTCTGGAGAAAACAGGTACAGCGTCCAGTCTTCATGCTCTTTGCACCATCGGGGCTTCATGTTATGGAACTCCTTCCTGGTCCAGTAGCAAGAAGAAGCCTGCAGAAAACGATGGTTGCACATCAACATCATTAACACCAACAACAAAACTACTTTCTCTGTCAATATCTCCGAACCAACTATAGGTGTCACCTTTGCATTTGGTGAAATGTTTATTACTGTTGTTACCGTCATGTCTGCTACAGTCAAAGCTAAGTGCGTCAAATCTCACCCAGTGAAAAACTCCAAATGGTTTGTCTTGCAAATCTAAAGGTTCAGTATTCTGGCAGATATACTTTTTCACATTTTTACACATATTAATATACACATCGAAGCTAACGCAACTGATAAATATTTAATTAATGCTGAGATTGTTGTAGATTAGAAGCAAGGCTACTAAAAGGACGATGCGCTCCTCTCCAAAAATAGACAGCTGCTCCACAAACTATGCATGCAATCTGTAGAATCCGAGCAATAAAAATGTTATTACTTTTTGTTCTGCGTGCACTCCTTAAACCCCGACTGAAGATCAGCTAGAACATTAAATCATGCAAAAAAATCCTTGAAGGTGGAGAAACTGCGTAAGCCCAAGAGCTTTTTATATAACTGAATGCTGCTAAATGTCATTGCCAAAACTATATATTATGTTTATCAGTTAAAAGTAAAATTGTATTATGACGACTCTAATGTGCACAACCCGTCAACAATTACACTGCAGATCCTATTAGAGAGAAGCAATGCACGGCTTTAAGCCGAGTTTCCACGGTGTTGCTGATGTTAGCCGTTCTGCACTTAAATCTATGGGGGCATAGTAAACACGTGTTTCATTGCATAAGTAAAGGGAGATAATTGGGACTATAACAGGCGGACCTCCAACTTAGCTAGGCCACAAGCTCAATAGAAAGTGTTTTGAAACTCATTAAAGTTTGTAATAAAACAAACAGAAGAAAGCTTAGGTGCGCAGCTTCTGCACTTCAGGATTCTAATTAAAAACAACCCAAAGTTAGGCCTCTCAGAAACTGCTTATTTGGCAGGCTGCCCATTATGTGAGCACGTGTGCATCTGGGCGTATCCTGCGTGTGTGCGCCTGTGACAAGAACCAACCGCTCAGCTCTCCTTGGAGTCGAAGCCCATAATCTGAGATAGACACTCACAGAGAAGAACGTGTATGTGCACACCTCAGTTGGCACAACGTGTGCACACACGCAGTGTATACCCTTCCAAGTGTGCATTGAAACACACACCCATGTATCAATACACTGTCTGGGGGAGAGGGCTTTTGTTTCTGCGGATTTCATGGCATTATGAACTCAATTTGGAGCCAATAAACCCATGAACACTGTCGCGTAAGAGGTCATCCAAAACCACCAAGGAGGGGGAAGTGGAAGGGGGCCTCTCCAGGTTTTCCACGCACAAATATATAAGTGTGCTGATTGCATGTACTCAAGTTGTTTTGTACCCACTGAGAAAACAATTAGTGCCTAAACTAATCAATTAAGGCATGACAATTAGTGTCCCTCCAGGCTTTGCAGTGTGAACACAAAATGCACACTCTAATTTATATACAAAAGTAAGCGAACGCAAAGGGCAGAGGGGGAGAACTGCAAGAGGAGAGAAGAAAATGAAATAAAATGTGTAAACAGAGTGACAGAGAGCACAGATTAGGAATTTACATAACATTTCAAAATCCATCCACGAGCATCTGTATTTAATTGTAAAAACGAGCCGCAGAGTAAACGAAACAACCAAATGCCACTTACATCATCGTCCAAATCGTCCTCTGGGGAGGAGTCTTCTTTGGGGTCGGAGTTCACGTTCGGGTTGTAGGTCACGGTCCTCCCATTGCAGTCACCATAGTCTGCTACCACAGAAGGGCAGAGAGTAGACGCCTGCAGCAGTTCCAAGGACCCCGGCTTTGGTCTGTTGTTTCCCCCTGCCTCCACTTTGCCATCCCTGGCATCCTCATCCTCTCCACCTTCCCCAGACAACAAGCTCTCCCGCTCTCCGCTGGTGTCTCGCCTTTTGAGGCTCGGTGCCCTTCCCAGGCTGTTCCAGCTGGAGCGTCGACTTCCCCATGAGCTTCCAGCGCCACGGGGAGGAAGAGGAGAACGCCGCCCGGGACTAGAGAGGCTCTGAAGAGACAGAAAATAGGGGCGAGCGTAATGTGTGGTTGTGAAAATGAATGTCGGTTACAGCAGCTTTTAAGAGGCTAACAGTTAAAACTTTTCATCATCTGCTGAGAGTAGCATCATTTCAAATTTGACAACGTTTCATATGTTCTCATACTTTTTCCCACTCTTCCACAGTAAAATTTCTGATGAGTCTCTCAAACAAGGGCTTTTATTAGCTTAATTTTCATTATGGTTCTCAACCGTTGAGACAGTAATTATCATATTGAATACTGCTTTTCCCACAATCTCTCTCAATGTTGTTAAATTAGCAAGCTGTGAACTACATTTCATAGACATAAAACTGAGACTTGACCAAATGCTTTAGTTACAAACAGTTTTTTGTTCCCGCTCATGTAACACAAGACTATGATTGGCTCTCTGTGTCCAAATTATTTTCCAGTTTTGGAATACTCGCTCTCCTTGTGTCACACTGACCTCCTAATTACGTGACTTGCAGCTGTAAATGTGGTTAAGTGAGCATGCCCCCTTCAGAGACTACCTTCCCAAACCACCGCTCCCTTCTGCATATGTGTATACGCCAGTGAAAATGATATATTAATGTTAAATCAATTCAGCTAAGTCAAGCATCCCTAAAGCCTGACTAAATCATAGCTATTCTCTCACTCAGATTAGAATTCACAGAACTGGTGTTGCTAAATGTCACAAATATGACATAAGTGGATCTGATTGGTTTCTGTGAAATGAAACATTTGAAGCTTGTGATTAGTTCTAGTGTTACCTCACTGGGCTCACTAGCTCTTTAGGCCATATTTGGTACTCCATTTGAAACCACTGGGTATGCACATATGAAGCTGGTCTCATATCTTCTACCCTTTTTAAAAAAATTGTTGATGTGAGTTTTTTTATTTTGAATCAGCAATAAGGAAAATGGATTTTCAAATAAAAGAACAAGCCTCATAACATCTACTGAATCTTCAGTGAGTCCACCAGGAATAATTAACTCATGATTAACTGAAGATATTGTACTGTACATGGTATTTACATGAAGACTTTCATATAACTTACCAGAGAAGGCGGATCGTATGGCTCCACTGATGTTGAGCTTCCCCGTCGGGACTCTGGGTGACCGACCCCTGCCTCAGGAAAACCCAGTCCTACCTCACTATATTGAGGTGCTCCGTCTATGTACATGAGCTCATCCCCGAGGATGGACTCAGGTCCAAGAGAGCTCTTAGGTGTAGGCATGGGTGTGGCTGCTGTGCGCATGATTATGGGAGGAGCCATAGAGCCACGAGGGTCAATGTGACCATTACCTGTCATCATCAGTGAGAGCTTTAGCTCTGTGGAGGAGAGTTATACAGCATATTATAATGCTTCATATTGCTTTATTTCTCCTGCCGCTTTCACTACAGTTTTTACTGATCAATCAGCTGTAAAAGCAGAAAAGGAATATCATGAAAACACCACTACCTGTGTCTCTGAACTGTTCTATCTTCTCGTCCTCATCAAAGTTGTCTGATTTCTTGTCATCATCTGACTCTGACCGATTAGCGTCACCCTGTAACACATGCATACATGACAACAATGATATTTCTGTATTGGCTTCCCATTTTGTTTTGACTTTAACATCACGGGGAAATTTTTTTTCAATCAACACCCAGACCATGAGCAAATTAAATTGCTCCAAAGATACACTGGGTACACATGGTTGAATGATAAAGGACTGATAGTGACTGGGAAATTCCCCTTCCTTTTTATGTTCTTCAAAGGCTTTACTATGCTAAACTACAGGAAATTTGCAGGGAATGAAAAGGACTTTTGTCTTTTATGAACATTATGTGCACCAATATGAGTGCCTTATTACCAGCTTTGAAAATGTAAAACAAGCCTACAAGTAGCATACTGGAAAATGGTGACCGCTCATAAACCAGTACAATCCAAAAATACTGAACCCTTTATTGTATGTAGAAACCAACGAGTCCGAGTTCTTCTCACCTCAGCCTGGAAGCCTTCAACCAAGATGGCCACTAGTAAATTGAAGAGCACATAGTTGCCAAATGTCATAAGAGCAACGAAGTAGAGAGCCGCCCATGGAGAGGTAGAAGCCATGCCGTTATACAGCACCACATTCCAGTCCTCCTGGGTAAGAATCTATGAAATGAATGGCACACACAGAGATTTACACACACATTAACAAGAAAGGAGAAGGAGAAATTCAGGACAGGGAAGATGTGAGGTTTAGAGATATGAAACTAAAAGTGGGAATAAGAAGTTCAAGCCTTAGATATTGGCAGAAATTAACATGAAGACATGAAATGCTCGGCTGCTTTTACTGGCGAAATACTTCATTTTCATATACTGTTTGTCTATAGGTTAACATGGGAAGTTTGTGAGTCTACATGTGTTTGCATGTCTGCAAGCTCCATCTCTGCCCTCCTACTTCACTGTGCTTGTATGTATGTGTGTGTGTATACATAAATATGTACACATAAAACATAAAAGTTATAAATTGATTGGCAGTTCAAAGCTTCAGCTCCCTCCACAGATTTTTTTTTATAGGACTGAGGTCTGGAAACTGGCTGGACCACTTCATGACCCTAATGCACTTCTTCTTTAGCCACTTGTTTCTTGCCTTGGTGGTGCTGTATGCTTTAGGACAGTACACAGACCCGTCCATTGGCTTAATGGAGTAAAGTCATCCTGCACCCTTAGCAGAAAAACAGCCACAAAGCACAATGTTCCCACCTCTGTGCTTAACTGTAGGGATGGTGTTTTCTGGGTCATACTCAGTATTTCTCTTCCTCCAAACATGGCGGGTCAAGTTGATGCCAAAGACCCTTGGTGTCATTTGAGCACAGCACTTTCTCCCAAGCTTTCTCTGAATCATTTGTTTTACTAGCCGCCTTAAGACGGGCCTGTACATGTGTCTTCTTGAGGAGGGGATCCTTGTGGGCACTGCAAGACTTCAATCCACTACTGTAGTGTGTTACCAAAGGTGCTCTTGGTGACCGTGGTCCCAACTGCCTTCAGATCATTTGGGATGTCTACCACCTTTCTCATGATCATGAGGATGATTGATGGTCATTTTATAATTCCGCCACTTCTGAATAATGGCACCAACGGTTGTCACCTTCTCATCACCTTTTTGCTAATGGTCTTGTAGCTCATTCCAGCCTTGTGCTGGTCTGCAGTCTTATTCCTGATGTCCTCTAACAACTGTGTGGCTGTGCCTCTGGTGGTGATGAGGTTGTGATGGAAGATCTACCGTTTTCTTAGCTGTGTGTTCTGTCATTTCTCTAGTTTAAGTCTGTTTTGAGTTTTTTTCAGTTTTGTTATATTTTGAGTATTAAATTAAAGCCTTTTTTGAGTTCACGTCTGTCTCCGGAGTCTGCACCTTGGGTCCTATTCCTGCCTGCACACAGCCACACCTAACAGAAGATCGTGACCAGAACATGGACCCAGCAGACTCTGTGTGGTATCAGCGACCCGCAGTTTCTGCCTTCCTCAAGGAGATCGTGAGGGAGGAAGCTGAGCATGCCCAGGAGCTCCAGTCACCCTTCTATGGGTCACGTTTGGCTTTGGGAGGGCCCCGCAGCCTCCAAATGGCTACGGCCGAGCCAGCGTCTATGCCTCGGGCGATCAGGTTGAACACGTGCTCCTTCTCTCCAGTCGCTACACCTCCGCCTTCACCCCTGGAATACCAGTCCGACAAGAGAGTTAAGCGGCGGAGGAAGAAAGATTATGTGACGCCGGACGGTAGACTCACTCCGCTGCAGTCCTTCGCTCTGTTTTTGGGTCTGCCACGTTCTGAGCTTCACAAACTCTCTGCTTCCTCATCGCAGCCCGGTCCTTTGGAGGATTCGCAGCCCAGTTCGCCACCTCCCACTTCCCGGAGGAGGCGACGCTCACACCGTCACCACTCTTTTTCTGCGGAGCAACTCCCGGTGGTGAGTTGTGATTGCTGTCGTTCCTCGGAGCTGGAAACTAACAATCATATGAACACTGCTAAGACTGAGACTATTAAGACTGTTAGACGTGGTGGTGGTAGGAAGTTAAAAAACGTTTTAGAAGAGTCTGTGTTTGCTGAGCCTGCTCCTTTGCACCATTGTGTTCCTGCTCCCAGGGCAGCTCAGGCCCAGCATTCCCCTGCACCTGTTTCAGTGCTTCAGGTGAGGGAGGCTGAGGTCCAGCTGGTCCCTGCTCAGGTGTCTAGGCTGGCTGAGCCTCTGCCTGTCGCTGCACCCGTACCAGCTCCTCGGGTGGGGACTGCAGCTGCCCAGCCGTTGACTGTGCTTGTCCCGGCTCCCAGGGTGAGGATGACCGGGAACCAGTTAGCTCCTGCACCCGTACCTTCTCCTCGGGTGGGAGTGGCTGGTGTCCGGCAGGTACTTGCACCTGTTTCTGTCCTCGCTGGAGGCTCAGGTGAGCCCGTCCAGCAGTTTTCTGTAGGATCCGTAGGCTCAGACAACCTAGTCCAACCATCTGCTAATCCACCACCTCACCCGCCATTACTGCCATCGTTACAACAGTCAATACAACTTAAACTTCTCTCCATAGCTCAGACATTAGCTCACCTATCGGCTCAGTCACCTGCTCAGTTACCGCCTCAGTTGTTTGCTCAGTCTCCTGTCTCCGCTGGAGGGTCCGAGGGGGCCGTTCAGCCACCACCGGCTCCACCGCCTGGTCCGGCCTCCGAGTCTGCAGCTTCGCCTGGTCCGGCCTCAGCCTCTGCAGCTTCGCCTGGTCTGGCCTCAGCCTCTGCAGCTTCGCCTGGTCCGGCTTCAGCCTCAGCCTGTGCTACGCCTGGTCCGGATTCAGCCTCAGCCTGTGCTACGCCTGGTCCGGATTCAGCCTCAGCCTCTGCAGCTCCGCCTGGTCCGGCCTCGGCCTCTGCAGCTCCGCCTGGTCCAGTCTCCGAGTGTTCAGCTTTGTCTGCTCCTGAGGTCTCCAATCTGTCTGTTCCTGCACGTCCTGCCCGGCCTACACGTTCTGTCCGGCCGATGACTGGACGTCGTTGCCGTCATGGACAGCCCTCTGAACTACGCCGCCGTCATGGACGGCCCCCTGAAGTACTCCGCCACCAGTGCCTCCCGCCCGGCCGGCCTCCTGACCTGCTCGGTCGCCGTCGGTGCCTCCCGCCCGGCCGGCCTCCTGACCTGCTCGGTCGCCGTCGGTGCCTCCCGCCCGGCCGGCCTCCTGACCTGTTTTCTGGACTCTTGGACCATCAGCCTCCGGGCCGCCCCCCTGACCTACCCGGGTTTGGACTGTTGTGCCGTCAGCCTCTGGGCCGGCCCCCTGAACTTTTTTGAGACTATTGCCTGGGCCTCTGCGCCTTTCGTGAGCTCTTTTGTTTGTTTGCTTTTGGACTTTGCCTGGGCCTTGGTGCTGTTGTTTTGGACTTTGTTTCTGTGTTTTGTTCTGTTGCTTTCCGGGCTCCAGTGTTTGCACTTTTTTTTTTTTGTTTTATTGTTTCTGGCTCCTTGTTTGGTTTGTTTCGAGCCCTCCATCCTGTTTCCCCCGCCGCCCACCCTGGTTGGGTTGTTTTTGTTTTTTTGATTTTGATGTTTTGGTTTGGGCTGTCTGGAAGCCAGCCCTTAAGGGGGGGGTACTGTTAGGATGCCTGGGTCGTCGACCCAGGGTTTTTGAGTTTATGATATTATTTATACTTTCTAGTTTTTGGTTTCTTTGAGTTCTGTCTTATGGCTTATGTCTCTGTCTTCTTTAGTTGCTCTGTCTCCCTTATCACCTGCATCCCCTTGTCTAGTCCGCGTCTATGTGTATCCTAAGTTCCTATATCCCCGTGTTCAGTCAATGTTTGTGTCTGCCCTGTTCCCACGTCTCTGTTCCCTTTGTTATAGTGCCTGCCCGTGAGTCTGTGTTATGTTTCCTGTTTTACTTTGAAAGTCCATGTCTGATGTTAATGTGTCTGGCTTTGCTTCCCCTTGTCTCGTTAGGCCTGATTTGCCCCAGCTGTGTTTCCCTCCTGTTACCCATTCCCTGATTGCTCCCTCTGTGTATTTAAGCCCTGTGTTTCTTAGTGTCTGTGTCGCGATCTACCGTTTTCTTAGCTGTGTGTTCTGTCATTTCTCCAGTTTAAGTTTGTTTTGAGTTTTTTCAGTTATGTTATATTTTTGAGTACCTAATTAAAGCCTTTTTGAGTTCACGTCCGTCTCCGGAGTCTGCACCTTGGGTCCTATTCCTGCCTGCACACAGCCACACCTAACAGAAACTGATTCTGTGGACAGGTGTGCTTTATAGTCATGATGAGCTGAGGTCAGTAGTATCTGTAATTGACTGACTGTAATCTGTGGGTTGGGTTTGGGATCAAATACATATATTTAACTAAATGAGGGGAAAATTTATTTATAATTTTTTACATAATTTATTTTCTGGATTTTTGGAGCTTGTTCGTTTCTTTCTGAGTAAACTTACAAAGGGATCAAAGAATTATTCCCCCCACTGTATGTGCCATGCATACATTTGTGTGTACTGTAGCTACTCCAGAAAACTACTGCAAGCGTATGACAGTCAGTTCAGGGCAAAATGCTTCTTCAGCACTAAAGTGAGACAGTGCTCTGCATTATGTGTTCTAGTCTTATGCTGAGGCATCCAGTATAGAAAAGAGGACAATCCATGTGCGATTGAACAACCTCCACAGGAAGGGAGAGCAAAAAATAGAAGTGATAGTGAAAGAGAGATTCTGGGGGAAGAATTTTCTACAGCATTGGACCAAGAGAAGACGCTTGGCAGAAATATGCAATATATACACACACACACGCGTGCGCGCGAACACACTCTAGACTGACTTTGACATTTGATTTAGACATTTAGAATAGTGTGTCAGACTCCATGCCACCAATAACATGTGAGGACATGTGCAGTAATTTTTATTTATTTCAGTTCTTTGTAAGATGGAGGCTTCAGTTCACCACCTTATCTGTAATTTCATCAGAACCCTCCCTAAGCAATTTATATAGGCCATGTGGTTATTCCTATATATCTGTCTCTTTCTGTTTTTCCCTGAAGCAGAGGCGGCGCGGACAGGTTATTATAATGGATGCCTACAGTATATGTATATTATAGCTGTAGATACAGGTAAGCTCGTATTTTGTTATCGTCATGCACAGTTTGGACAATGTGACATAAAAATAGGAAAGCAAAAGCCAACTTATAGATAATTCAAACTTATAGTGTTGCACAGTGTAAGTCAGAAACTAACCTGGAACACAGTGACAATGGCCCAGAGCAGACTGTCAAAGTTCTTTCGGTCAGGGATGGTGTCTCCATTCTCTGTGCGAAAACTAAATTTACACCCAAAAAGATGCATGCCCAGTATACTGCAGAGAAAAAGGAAATGCAGACATATTCATTTGGATGTTTGCATTAATACTCATCAATATTCCATCACTAGAAAGTAGCCTGAAGAGAGACAGGTGGGAAAAATGTTAAATCTGTTTAGCCCCTACCTAAAAGTGAAGATGAAAAGCATGAGAAGCATGCAGAAGGTGGCCACATTGTCCATTGTCTTCATCAGCACTACGAGTTGTCTCCTCAGAGCGGGTAGGAAGCGAACCAGCTTCAGAACTCGTAGCAGACGAAACGTTCGCAGGACTGACAGCCCACCGTCTGCTTGGCCAATTATCTCCCACACACTGAGAACAACCCACAACAAAGTATTAAAATACTGGACAACTTCAGTAAATTTGTTTGTGAAAAAACACATAAACAAAGCAAAACAAGAGGACAAACCTCCACCAAGGCTGCTCACTTTCCAGGCAGTACTAAAGGTGGCCAGATCGATCCAAATATCCATAGTATCAATACCAATGGTGGTACTGATATCAGGTCGATATTAACAACATAGGATTGATAGTTTATGTCTATTCCCCAAATTGATGATTCATCTCATAAATCATGACACACTGCTCTCACCTACAAAAGCTGCCTTTATAAGTTCAAAATATCGGTAACAGTATAGGTATTGGCACTACTGACCCTGTATTTACTTTGTATTGGATCAATACCAAAATTTGCAGTATCGAATAGCATGAGTGTTTACTTTTAACCAAATATATTATCTTTTTATATATTTATTGTATTTTATTTGTTCTTTTTAAAGTTACTTTAAAAATGATATATTTTTTCAAAAATATATATACATTTACACTTATTCAGGAACATTGCTCATGTATTTAAACAGTTATAACCTGTTACTGTAATGTACATAACAAACTCATAATAAAATAATGAGACATTTAGAATCTCCATATATAGTTAATAATATATAGTTACATCATTAACTATAAATAGAGCTATAAGACTTATTTATTATTATTATTAGTTATTATCACTTTGACATTCAAATCAATCTATTGACCTTGAAGGAGAGGTCAAAGGTGAAATGTGACATATTTTATTTCATTTTATTCTAATATGTTATTTTCTATATGTTAAACTAAATACCTTATCTATAAGAATTATATCAATTTTCAACCACTAAATCATTATGTTTACTTTGAAGTTTTAAGCCAAATTTGAATCGACTGTTAATATGATTCCACTCTACAACCCTACAAAGTTTTATTGAAATTCATCTAAAAGTTGTTGAGCTAACATGTTTGCAGGCACAATGATGACACGCATGCACACACTACCAAAAACACGACATCCTTGGCAGAGGTAATTACATGTGTGTTTTAAAGTGGCTCACCAGTAGTAACAGGATTATCTGTAGTGATTAGAAAGCTAATTCTATTTCAAAAGCAAAAGTAACCGAACATCACAGTTTGAAAGGCCCAAAGCTAAATGAGAGCCACACTGCAAACCTCAACTGACAGAGTAAGGAGTCTGCTGAGGCAGCAAGTGACGTGTGTTCCCTTATGACTGTGACAATCTTACCAACAGAAGAGATGCTACAGCACTGAACCTGACAACTGAAACCTCAAGTTGGTGAGAAATTAGACACACGCTATACCTCCAACTGTTACTTGTCTGCTACTGATTGCTTTGGTCTCTCTGCACTTTCTTCTCTACGTGGAGACAAAACAGCACGGATAAATACTACCTGATGATAACAATGATGCTGTCAAAGATGTTGTATGGGTTCCTGATGTATCCAAACAAGCCGAAAGCCAGCAGCATGAAACCCATCTCCAGGACAAACATGCTGGTGAAAACGATGTTGCTGATCTCTAACACATCAGTCAGTTCCTCGGGCTGGATGGAGCAAAAGAAAGAGAATGCAAAAGAAAAGAAGAGGGGGGAGGAGGGCATGGGAGATAAAGCAGGAAGGAAAACAAAAGAATGAAGAAGCAAGATAGTTAGTAAGTCCACTGTATTACCTCCAAGCCTTTGTGCCATGAGCTGAGACATTATCAGTCAACATCAGAGCTGCAGCCAGGCCCTATCAATCAATATAGGGCCAACACCAATCTATAACTGCTAATCTACTTCACTTACCACATTACACTCAGTGATCCAGCAAAGATTTAACCGAGGCCCTCTTGTAAAACGTCAAATCTTGTATTAAAAATTCTGCATTTTTGCGCTCCAGTAAATTTTCTGGTGCCACATCCTGAGTTCATACACTGCGTCTCATCAGGACAAACTAACTAAAGCATTGCAAGTCTGTTGTTTGTCTGCGAGTCTGCTGGAAAACCATAGTTACATTATTACAAATCAGAATCAGAATCAGAATACTTTATTCATCCCGAGGGAAATTCATTGTAATAGCGCGTATGTGAATGTGGACTTTCAACATTGCACCTCAGTCTCACATCATTCTCCTGCACGAACATTAAATGCTCTTAAAAAATAGCCCTTCAACCACCAGCCTTTTTATTACATTTCGTTTTACTTGCTAAGTATCAAGAGTCTTTGCTAACAAGCATTGTGCAGTCCCAAAATTCACACGTAATGAATATTTATGATCCCCACATGACTGAAACCATAAATTCTCTCTACTCTCCCTCACAGTTTGTGAAACTCTTTAGCTTGTGATAGATTTTAGTTCTCATGCCACAGAAGGAAGACTTATTAACACCACTTGTGACTCTCTGCATATGTGGGAGTCAACAAGCAGTAGACCCAAACCCCCAGGCCCATAACAGATAGACCATATTTATGAGTATCACTGACAACGCTAATATACATACACTATATTGCCAAAAGTATTCGCTCATCTGCCTTCACATGCATAGGAAATTTAGTGATATCCCATTCTTAATCCACAGAGTTTAATATGATGTCAGCTCACATGTTGCAGCTTATGAGCTTCAGCTCTTCTAGAAAGGCTGTGTGTTTACAAGAATTTTTGACAATTCTTCCAAAAGTGGACTTGTGAGATCAGACATTGATAAGGCCTGGCTTGCAGTCTCCTCTAATTCATCCTAAAAGCGTTCTATCAGGTTGAGATCAGGACTCTGTGCAGGCCAGTCAACTTCCTCCACACCAAACTCACTCATCCATGTCCTCATGGACCTTGGTTTCTGCACTGCTGTTCACAAGAAGTTGGGAGCATGAAATTGTCCAAAAAGTTCTTGGTATGCTGAAGAATTTAGAGTTTCTTTCACTGGATCTAAGGGGCTGAGCCCAACTACTGGCAAACAACCCCACACAACTTTACACTTGGCACAATGCAGTCAGACATGTACCGTTACCCTGGCAACTGTCAAACCCCGACTCGTCTGTCAGATTGCCAGATGGAGAAGTGTGATTCATCAATTAAGGAGCACATCTCCACTTCTCTAGAGTCCACTGGCGGCGTGCTTCCAACGCTTTGCATTGTGTTTGGTGATGTAAGACTTGGATGCAGCTGCTCAGCCATGTAAACCCATCCCATAAAGCTCTTGACACACTGTTCTTGAGCTCATCTGAACGCCACATGAAGTTTAGCGGTATGTAGCAAGTGATTGGTACACCTGAATTTGTTGATGTGGATGGGTGAGTGAATACTTTTGGCAACATAGTGTACTTCTTTGCTGACCTTAACAACTGCCGAAAAATGTATGTATGGTACATCTCTGTCAATATCATGCGTACCCACTGATAGTACTTGTGTTATACAGTGCTAGATTGACAGTAGTTTAAATGCTTGCTGCTAAAGCTGTTATAATTGTAAGCCCATTATCAATATGAATTGCGTTTAGTAATGTGGAGTAAGAACAGGGTTGTGTAACAAATTAACAAATTATACAGCATTTTTGCTGATGAGCTTGTGAGTTAACGCGGACTTTCAGGGAGTTTAAAAACAACACCAGCATGGGGGGGAGGGAGGGAGGCACAGTAGTAATGTCAAGGGACTCAAATATAACTGCTGGTGTCTTGTGTGGTGAGAGAAAGAATACAAGTTGTTGTTTTTTTTCAAAGACAAAACATCCCACGAAAAGCCTAAAATAAATTCAATAAAACTTCAAAAGAGCTGTCAGGAAGCGTTTGTCTTGGGCAAATATAGTACTAGACACATGTATTATTGTTTAACACTGGACTTAATGGCATTTTCAGTACCTCAGTGGCCCTCCGTCTTTACACTGGAGAAGTGAAAAAGAATTTTGCAGATGATTCTTATTCAGTCTGTGTACCACTTAACAGCATGTTGAAAAAGGACAGCACACTATGTTTGACATGGTAGAATAAAATAAATGAAAACAACTCCAGGGTATAGAGCTGTGGGTGCCGCTACAGCTAACCTGGTTGAGTGGGATCCCTGCACGCCCAAGGCTACACAACAGGGCCTGGGTTTGAGTTCACGCCACAGCAAAAGCTACATATGCTACTCCTTTCACCTTCAAAGAAAAGCATTTTTAAGTTGTTGGGCAAATGAAAAACAAAACTGGACTGGAAAAGCTGAAAAAAGCACTTTTCTTCATATTAATAACGACAGTGAAGGTGCCTTTGAGTCGTCAGCCTCATGAAACAATCGACTCTGTATTGCTGCGATCATTTGAAACTGAGAGGTTTAACAATTATAACAAGCTCTTAAGCGTATATCAATTTGTTTTATGGTCCCCATCGAGCACTCTGGACTATTGCTTTAGATGCCGTTTTCTACTTCCACCCTTACATTTGACCAACGCGGTGGTCAATCAAAATGAAATACTCTCAGTACCCACAAGGAGGCATTTCGAGTGTAGAATTTTGAACACAGCTCTGCATATGACCTTGCCCTTAGGAACAAGAGGACAAAAAGCAAAACAGAGACTTGCATACCTCACACCGTACAAAGCAGTGTACAGAAAAAAACATTGATTATCGTAATACCAGCCCTGTAAAAATCTAAGCCTAATCATGTGGACTCAGTTACGCAGTGTACCTTAACATCTATTATGTATTTAATTTTACATGGTGAACCCGTGAATGTTAATCAGGGACAGGATTAATACAACTGTAACATACATGAACGTTATGCACATAAAAAAATCTTTCACATGTGAACCAAAGTAACCAGAAACCTGTTATTTCTTATGAGAATTAAGAAGGTACGTTTAAAATTGCACAAATTGCATTTGTTGTTGTCAAACCACCTTTGATTAAGTAACAAGAGACACAGTTTTTATGTTGCAATCAAGGCCCGCTAATTTGTAATTTAATTTGTAATGAAATTTGTGAGGTTAAAGATCAGCTCAGCACCTCATCTGATGGGTGCCACGCTCCATGTGTGAAAACTATGCGCACGTCAGTTTACACCTCGATTTTACGTTCGGCCTATTTCTAAAATGAAATCTAAATGCAGCCAAAACAAGCATTGATCGCCTCCCTTGTTCTCTTTTCCTCTCTCTTTGTGTCTCTACACACATACAAAGTCTGCACTATGCCTCCCACATTTATACACCTCTCCGCGCGCACGCAGCTACACTCATAGTCTCAAAAAGTTGGCGAGGTGTAACATATGTGGGATGATGACTACTGAAGGGAGGAGGAACTCGTATTTAACACTTCGCTTCATGTGTATGTGTGTGCTTGAGTGTGTGTATGTGTGTGTCATTGCCCTAAAAAGGCCATGGTTCTTCTAGTCGCTCCTTATGTTTATGCCACTAAGATAGAAACACACTCACATGTGCGCACACACGCACACACATCCCCCTGGAGAGGGAGACATGGAGACACAGAGAGAGAGGAAAGAAGGGAATGGTCTTTGTTCATGCACCAGAATCTCTTCTTTGAATTTGTAGCCATTTCCAGACCTGCTGGGAAGTGAAACAGCTCCTATGTGTAAATGTGAAATATCATTACATAAATGTGTCCGTGTGACACCGGAGAAGGGAAAGAGCAATGGTATTATTTAATGTAAAACTTTCCAGATGTTGGCCACATAGGATAAAGTCGAAACTGTGAGTCTGGAGTGTGTGACAGTGCCTGGACGTGTAATTTATGTGTGAGAAAGAGGAAACGAGTGGGTGCTACTCCTTCCACCCCCCTCCTTCCCTTTATTTCCTTCAGCCCCTCAGCCCTCTTCACTCTGCCTCCATCTCTAACTCTCGTTTCCTCTCATTCAGACTCCCAGACTGAACGAGCCATAAAAAGGCATTTGTTTAAACACACTTGCTACCCGTTTTCACTAAACTCCTGTCACCAGTAGTCCTCTTAGCTTTAAACCACTGATTTGTGTCATATTCCCAGAAAAGCAAAATCCGCCCGACACCCTATCCCCTGTGTCTTACCTGCTCGTGGTACTCTATTCCCATGCTGAGAGTATTCACAAGAATAGCGATCATGATCCCGCGGTTGAAGTATTTACTTTCCACAATCCTCTTTAGTTTTTCCCTGAGGTCCCTCCAGGCACGAACCACTCCATTTTCGTATTCAACAACCCCACGGCGTCTGCTCCGACCCCTCACTCCTCTCACATCGGCCCCCTGGATACAAGATTTTGGATACAATAAGTCAAAACACCAACAAGGACGTCTTGTGCTTTTTAATTACTGTAGTTTTAGGCGCTATGCAAAATAATCCACAAATACAACACTGTGTTAGGTTTGAAGACTAAAAGATTGTATTTATTTATTTATATACCATGCTCATCATCATTATATGTCTAATCAACACTTGTGAATTAATCATCAAGGTTTAAAATCATCATTAGTCCACAACCATCCATTCTGACCTGAGGGAAGTCGTGTAGTCCATCTGCCTCTCCCTTGCCTCCCTCTAGGTCTCCCAGTTCCAGCTCCAAGGTCTCCAGGCTGCTGGCACACAAAGGGCAGCTAAGTAGCTCCAAGAGAAGAGGGCTGGGCACCATACCCGCCAGCTGGTAGAGCAGCCGCTGGCGACCTGAAAGGAAGAACGGGTGATGATGGTCAGACATTGCTGAAGGAGTTTCTATAACTGTCCTATGTGTTTATCTTTAATGAGCAAACATGTTTTGGTTTGGTAATTTTTTTTTTTACAAATTATATTAAATTAATATCGACTTCCCAGTATATTGGTATTGATATTTATAACAGCAATTAATTGAACATTTTTAAAGTTAAAAAAAAAGGCCACAAGAGAAACACCCTTCAAGCACGATATGAATGCTGCCATTGTACAGTCTGTCCACCAGAGGGCGCTCAGCTCCCCAGTTTACAACATGTTTTGAACACCGCAAACAAACAGCTAATCCAAGTTTAGTCTTATCGAGTGTACGTGCGTAAATAAGAACAACACACATTTTTTAATGAAATCTTTTTATATTTGTGTGTCTGAAAGAAAAGAAAATATTGGCCAATATATCAGCTTTTTAATACCACCAAGTATCAGCATCAGTCCTATTTCGGTCCGACTCTAACATTATATATTCTATATCCTGCTGTAAATCAAGTAAATCAATGTAAATAAATCAAGTTTTTAAATGTAAATATAAAAATAAACTTTCTTAAAATTACATATTTGAAGCAGGGATCATCTGTAAGTAGGTATGGTGATATTATTAGACAACTTAAGAAATCAATGAAAGTTAGGCTCTAATTTGCATCTTTACTACTAAAGCACATCATATATTTCGACATTAGCTTTGATTTACGTTTGATCCAAGTGTATTCTTTATCAAAACTATAAATAATAGAAAAGATAAAAGATCTGAAGTCCCCATTAGCAAAGTAGGACCAACTCTATGTAGTATAAAGCACCGGGAATCATTGGCGAGTCCTTTACTGCAAAGCACTTGCTGGTGCTTGTTAAGCTTACTGTTGTAAAAGTGGAACAGTTGGAGGGGAGTAAAAATGAGTGCTTCTACATGTTTATGTGGTCGACTTTTTTATAAGGACAACATAAAGAGACAAAGAGACAAACCTTGTGGTATAACGACCCAGCTCGAAGACATTAACATAAGTGAAATTTTGCATTTTGTGCTGAAGGGCCGTCCTTTTCAGCACGCGGCCAGCACACATTAAGTTTCCGCAGTGAGTACTGCAAGCTCGCCCACAGTTTGAGATCTCGGCTGCCTCGTCTCACCTTCTGTTCTCTGACTGGAGCCTTTTAAAATCAGTACAGAGGAACTGCAGAGCAAAGCACAGCTGAAAACTAACACAGGCAAAGCTTGACTTCTGAAAACGTCAGCTCTTCAAAAGCAGCTTTAACAGCACATAAAGTTGTTTACAACACTGTCTATACCCCGAGCTATTAAAAAAGGTTTGTGTGTGCTCTCATTGTATTTTATTGTCATTTATAATCTTAAACACTTCTCCAGTTTTTGACATACTCACAAATTACCTTCGCAAATTCAATCAGGGTACAAAACCCTTGTCCGGGGAAAATTTTGTTTAAACTGATCCCATCGTATAAGGTTATTCAATAAGGCTACAATTACAGTGAAATCAGAGGGCTACAGAGCTGAAAATATTCCCAAGAACATGGTCCTCCAAAAGTGAAGAGGAACCAAAAACATGATTCACACTCTAAAGCCATACCTTATAAGGTTTAGCAGATAGTGAGTTACCTAACAGTGCTGAAAGCAAACAGAACACATCCCCCTTCAAATGAGTAAATATGTGATCTTTACTACAGAGTACAATTTAGGGTGATATTTTTTTAAGCATTGCACTCACTCTCCAAAAGGATTCAGGCTGCTTAACATCAGTTTCTCGTGCTTACTGTTAGTCTCACCCTTTAATGACACAACAGAAATGTCTTTCATACCATTTCTGCGCAGCTCCTGTCTTTCTGCTCTCTGTTATTTTCTCGGTATCCCCGAATCCAGCCCTCCTTTATGTGTCCTCCCCCAGCTCTCTTCTCTTTCTTTTTATTGCTCTAATTTATTTTTCTCTTGGCGGCCTTCTTTCAGCTTCTCAATGCGGGCCTTAAATCTTTCATACTTTATGAATACATTAATAAACTCCATATTTTCTTCCTTCCTCAGCCACTTGTTTTCAGAATACCATAACACACCTGCATTCCTGTTTACATTCCTTAATACTCCATACTTTTCCTCCTTTAACTGTTCCCCCCACACACTGTGTTGATTCAGTCAGTCCTGCCCCTTTATCCACTTCTCTGCGCTGATGACTTTAACACTTGAGACATGGATTTCCTGTCAGGGCTCTAAGTGCTTCTTGAGACTCATGCACACACACACCGCAGAAGCAGCCACGGGCTATTTCAGGTCAAGCTTGGGATGAGGACGCAGGGTAAAAGAAAGAGCACTGAATGAAAGTGAGTGTGATGACAAAACTATAATGGAGCCCGAGGGAATTCTAAAGCGTCGCAAAGAGAATGTGAAGGAGACTTAAAGGACGGTGGAAGACAAATAGCGAAAGAAAAGCTTTATTTTTTCACCTTTTATCTTTGTAAGATATTTGGTTGTGGTTTAAACACTCTGAAAGTGGCAGCTTCCTTTAGCTGACTCACCTCTGATCTTTCTGACCAGAAAAACAATGGTGAGCAGTAAAGTGTGGTATTCCCATAGACGCAGATTCAACATCCATATTTTTCTGGATTCTACAATTTTGAGATCCACCCATGTGTCTGTGTGCAGTGATTGTTTTCTTACTGTGCTGTCCCATGAGCTGGTAAAGCTTGGTCAGTGTCTCGGCGTGCTCAGAAGCCGGGTGGTTCGGCGGATGCTCCAGACAAGAACCGCACTGCTTTGAGTGAGGGGGTGGCGTCTTGCTGCTATAGCTGCACACAAAAGACGGCAGAATGGTGGGATAGTTCATCCCCCCGTTCAGTCGCCCGAGTAATGAGCCCACGCGCTGGGTGACAGTGGTCGAGTTATCGTTGTTTCCATTTGCACTTCCCCTCCGAACGGTAAGCGACTTCATCTCCAGTTCCTCCCCGACTTTGATGTGTCCTTCTCTGTCCACGTGCTCTGTGGTTGCCACGCTGACGGTGTGCTGCCCGCCATTGCTGAGACGACAGTGCTGATGCTGATGGTGTTGTAAAAGGTTATGGATTGGCCTCAACCACAATGCGTTACCTGGGCCTGTCCCTCCGCAGCCCCTGCTGGAACCGTGGCCATGCCCATTACCTCCACCATTACTGCCTCCACTGCTGCCATTAGGATTCACCTTTTTACGACGTTTACTGTTCAGAAAAAAAGAGACATGAATAATAATTAAGGGTGGCTAGTAATAAATAGTAATATTTATTCAAGATAGATTTTTGTTTATTTGTGTTTGCATCAGAATGCATTTCTAATATATTTCTGGCAGGCACAATGTAATTCTGTGAGGTGCACGGTTGGCAAATCCCGCAAAATGATTGCAAATTAACAACAAAACATAAAAGGGATGTAGAGAATTAATATATTGGGTAGTGGAAAAATAACACTGGTTGTTTTAATTATTTATTTATTTATTGCCAGGGGAGAGTTGTTGAGTGAAGATCTTATCGTGTTTTTTGCTAATTTACTGATCTCAACTTCTGAAAGCAATTAACTAGATAACGAAAATTAAAAGTGTGTACTAATAGAGCCATATTAGGTGAGCCTGTCACATAGCCTGGCAAGTCGTTAGGGAACAATGAATTTCATGACCATTTGGCAAGTGGTTAGTAGCAGTAGGTGAGAAATCAAGTGCAAAAGCCTCAGTCACATGGGCCTAGATGCCACTGAGTGACCAACTGGCCAACATAGGGTGGATAAAATAGGTACTCCCTAAACATTTGGCAAATGGTTGCTGGAGGTCACTGGGAGTTGTTATGTGGAACTGGTCTCAAGAGTTATATGGTGATCCACCAAAAGATTCCTTGTTACTGTTTTGGTTGCAAGGAGATATCCAGCATTGTGCAGTAGTAGTAGTGAAATGGATAAAAGTGTTACACAATTCAGAAATGGAGACTTTTCATGAAAGTGAAAGCTGGGTTGCAGTGCACTTTTACCACAGCTCAGATAGTAGGTATTGAGTGCTTACAGACAAGTCAGTCTTCCGTGCGAACTACGGGCGACCGCAGGAACCTCATTTTTCCATAGGTTGCCATGAGGTCTCAGACCAGTCTGGGGTGCTAATAGTGCAACTTAACCTAAAAAAGCACCATGTGATGGTTTCTCTTTTTTTTGCATTGTGTTGGATTAGAGATTCTTTTCATCTTACCAAAGTTACTTGGCATTTTTAAGGTTGATGTTGAGGGCTTTAGAACAAATTGTCCATTACATTTACCAATACATTTTTGAGCTATCATCTCCACCCTAAGTAACAAAGTCCAAGTTGCTGTTTTTTTGCTAACATCACCACACAACACATTTATTGCTACGTCATTAGACATTTCTAGACATATTCTACAGAATTAAAAACAAAAAACAAAAAAAAACAACCTGTAACGTACCTGTGCCAGCCAGAGTATATCCTCTGGAGCCTGCGTGTAAACTTGCGGTAAAGATGGCTAATGTAGCGTAGCATCTCTTCATAGCACGAGCCCGGCTCGCTGTAACTGGCAAGTGTGGAGTCGTTTGACATGTAACGAGCACGCTGCTCCCGCATCAGTGCATTCTCCCTTTGCTTTGTCTCGGAGAATTGGGTGGCAATGACCACGAGGCACAAGTTGATCATGAAGAAAGAGCCCACCTGTTTGAAAAGGGAAAGGTAAAGAAAGTGCAAACCACAACAACAACACCTAAAATGATACAGTGTGTTTAACTGAGTCAAAGCCTGCTCCATAAAAGTGTTGATTTAGGGTCATAAAAGTATTTCACCTTTAATTCTGTATAAAGAATCAAGACAGTGTTTACTTTATAAATATTTGACTCACTGTTGACTTTATGCCTCCTTACGGTGTAAAAATATAAGGAGCATTATTAGAGCTTATTCATTATTTGAGATGCTACCTGCTTGGTCAAACACTGTAAACATAAAACTGAAAAGTTTTTTAGTTACTTAGAAATAATTAAATTTAAATGATCCTCCAATGAGTTGGCTTTGTCCTTACTATAACTTTGAAATGTCAACTCAATAATGAAATGTATGCTAAATATGTCATTAGCGTGTGGTACTAAAAGATGAATTGCAAATTAGATGAGCACTTTCTCCACCTGGTTATTAATTCCTCATTTTGTATTGAAAGTACTTAAGTGCAGTCAGTCTGAAAACTAAATCCAGTGTCTGTTTTTAGTTGACTAGGTCAATTAAAAATCCCAAACCAGGGAAAATTGTCTATAGACAGCTGTCTCCTCAACAAAAAGTCGATCAGGCTTAGAAAGCTGCAGGCGTTCACATTTATCTGAATTAGTCCTTTGCAAAAATGAAAAATAATGGTCCTTTAAAACAAGATATTTTGGACCCAATCACGTTTTGTCGTTGCTTCAAGGCTCTAGCAAAACAAGAGAATATAAAGAGAAGTTAAACAAAAAAATAATGAGGTACTTACAATAATGAGCAGTATAAAATATATAAAATTATAGAAGGAGTGAGCATCCATGACATAGTACATGATGTCTACCCAGCCTTCCAGTGTGATGACCTGGTGATAGAGGACAAAAAGACAGAGAGTGGGAGCCTTTTAGTTTCAATAAAAAGCAAACATTCCTATATAGCTCTGCCCATTACTTTTTCTTCAAAAATGGCATAGACACCCACACATGTACACCAATACCCAGAGACACATACGTACTCCAGTATACAGCAATCAGATTTCCAGTTATGTTTTTAATGGCTATTCTTCTGAAGAAAGTCTGCAGTGTCCCTAAAACATGTTATAAAGGATGTGTGTGTTTGTGTGTGAGTGCTAGTGCAAAAAAAATCAAACAATTCTCTCATGTAGCCACTATGCTAATGAGCATTTGAGATTCTGAGACTTGAAAACGGTGGCTAAGTTCAGCCAAGCTGATAATACAATCACACCTCAACATTTACACCTCAGCGGAGCCTGAAACACCACTGCAAAAACTGACGGAGCATGCAGATTAGCAGGAATGTATGTACATTAGGCTCAGATGCCAGCACATACCTCTGTGTGAATGGAAAATTGTGAACAAGCATACCAAAAATAGACACCACACATGCGTAAAATCCACCTACACACAAACAGGGAGACATGCACACACAAGCACCCAGAGGAGACTACTCTGCTCTCTAATGCAGAAGATCAACCAAGGAGTTCATATGTGTCAACAGTAAACGTATGCTAAACAAACCATACATAGGTACAAAACATTTAGCCAAGAACATCTATGCAGGTCTTGTAAACTGTACATTTACCACCTGATTACCTCATTCACTTAACTAACCAAGAATTTAAATGTCAGCTCTAAAGGCACATATTTTGTAATCAGTTCCTGATTAATTCACCACAGGATTCCCAATTCATTATGGACGTGGACAAATCGAAATACAAATCTTGGGCTGTGTTAAGCCATTTTGCGAAAGGCAACTGTAGTATATATGTGAAGGAGCGATATTATGACACCGTGTAGCTGAGAGAGAACACAGAAGTAAACAGATTATCCAGTGGCTTCCAGGCCAAGCTTGCAAAAATACAATTACCTGGTTTCTCAATGCCACTTCACTCTATTTAAACTCTATTCCAGATCAAGGAGACACAGAATAAGCCTGATTTACTCTTAAAGTAGTAAATAGCAGTGAAGACAGTGATGTCACCTTTTGGTTTCAGAAATCCATCGTCATCTTGGTTGCAAAAAAACCCACTGGCTGTCAAACCGCTTATATGTTAGCTTAGTAGCCTAAGTTAGCTTGGTAACCTAAGCTAACAGGTAACAGAACTTAACAATTATTTATTATATTATATAAATGAGTAAAAATTTGAACTGCTTAAATTTGTTCAAGAAGAGATATTTAATAAGCAAAGGCAATGTTTTCTTTTTCTGCCATATTCCATAAACTAAGACATTGCAACAACATGAGTCGTCATTTTCAGTGTTGATCCTGGACAAACACTATTATATCGCATGCACTGCCTATGGTCGGGGTCTGAAAAGGAAAGACAATGGGGAAGTGCCTCAAACCTGAATACTCTTTAATGGCTTCACTAACCAATGGCTGAAAAAGCCACACCTACGCTCTTTTTTTATGATGCAAATTAGACATCTCTGATTTGTGGGTTAAGAAGATAGAGTAACATCAGCCTTCATTTATTTATACGATTCATTTTAAGCCAGTATTAGTGTGAAATTGTTATGAAACGCCTGCGTGCAGGCAGGAAAAGGACCCAAAGTGCAGACTCTGGAGACAGACGTGAACTCAAAAAACAGCTTTAATGCTGAACTCAAAAGGGTAACAAAACTGAGAATACAAAATAAGCTTAGACAGACAGACAGACAGACAGACAGACAGACAGACAGACAGACAGACAGACAGACAGACAGATGAGGGTGGATAAGAGTAGATCATGACACGGACACAGAGAAACACAGGGCTTAAATACACAGAGGGACCAATCAGGGAAAGGGAAACAGGAGTGAAACACAGCTGGGGCAACTCAGGCCTAACGAGACAAAGGAAGCAAAACCAGACACATTAACGTAAGACACGGACTTTCAAAGTAAAACAGGAAACATAACACAGAGACACGGAATTGACAAGGGGATACAGCTGACAGGGGAGACAGAGCAACTAGAGAACACAGAGACATAAACCATAAGACAGAACTCTAACAAAGAAACCAAAAAACTAGAAATGATTAATAATATAATAAACTCAAAACTCGGGGGCAACGACCCAGGCATCCTAACAGAAATGTCATTAAGCTGAAGATTTTCATTTATATTATGTCAGTGTTAGGGGATGAAATGAAACCCTGAGACAGTCAGGTGAGAGTAAACAGTTACTGTGTTCGGTAGTATGTGATATTTTCTAGTTTGAGGTTACTCTATATGGATAAAATGCCCAGTCCAAATATTGTCTTTGGTGATTTAACAAACAACAAAACTGAAAACCAAAACTTCCAAAACTATGGCAAACAGCAAATACTGGTTTCTGGGTTTTACCTTCTGCAAACAAATCTGCGCATTTGTCCCCGCTTACCTGGAATATGGCTATCCAAGCATAGCCGATATTGTCAAAGTTGACAGCTCCCCTGTGAGGGTTGAGCTCCCCTGGGCGGCAGTCGTTGTAGTACTGATACCAGTTAACACAAAAGTTACCGCTGGCAACACTCCTAAAACTCAGGTCAGAAGCCGGCAATGTGCATTCGAGCCCGTCTTGAGAGTAGGGTGGCACATCTTTGCAACGCCGCATCCCGTTTTCGCGTGGAGCCGAGCAGATAAACGGGCTGTCTTCACCTTCCTCAGACATGTAATAAGGATTTAAAGACATGTTGTACATTCTGGATTAAAAAAAGAAAAAGAATAACACAAATATCACTGCGAGCACACGCATGTGGGCAAACATAAATACCCCACAAATTACAGTCAGTGTTCTCTTCTTCCAAAACATCTCAGTCAGAGATTTCCACTCTAATCAGCAAATCATCTCAACAATATGGTAATAGGATTGATGAACTCTCTGTCTTATAATTGCTTAGTGGCTTAAAAATCAAATCATGACTGCAGCCAATACGTCGTGTTATAAAACCTCAACACGAATGACTGATGATTTCGATGAGGCTTCTCAGTTATTTCTGGTTTGCGTCTCTTGTTTTGGGGGATCTATAGAGATAATATAGGAAGTTTGTATTTCCTGTAAATAATCTTTAAAAAAGCTCTAGCTGCTCCAGTCAGAGCCGAATAAGTGATAAAAAAAGATTGATGGTTGGGTGGCTCGCCCTCTATGGCCTCTAAAATATTTGTCTATCCACTCCACCTATGTGGGGAGAAAAGATCAACCCCTTTAACAGCCTTTCTGCTCTAGTGTTCAGCATTTGAAAGATACAGTAAATAGAAAAACTGTTATTATACCATATTCATGTTTTTATTCGCACAAGTTGTCATTACACTTTGAATCCTTCACTTACAAAAACAACATGGCCCTTATTTTATGACAAGATTTTTTTTATTGGTATCCATGGTGACAGGTGTTTCCTATTCGTGGTAGAGAGTGCTGAGTGCATCCCACAGATTACCTATTTTATTTATACTCCTCCCTTTAAATTGGAGAGCTCTCCACAACAGTTACTGCGTGAAGGGATATTTATGCCCGACTAACACGGAAGGCTTTAGCAACCGTGCACTGCTTTATTTTCACACCATTCCCATAATTCCTGTCATCTTTTTTTCCCGTTGTGGTGTGTTTGCCTAATGCTGCCGAGGCAAAAATCATGTTCCTTATTTTTCAAAGGCTTTAAAAAAGCCAAAAGCTTCAGTGTCATGAGAAAGTGTTTGCCCCTTACCCATTTCTTACTTTTTTGCATATTTGTCACATCTGTATGCTTCAGATCACCTAAATAATTTTTAAATTAGGCAAACATAACCTGAGTAAATAAAAAAATGCAGTTTTTAAATGAGGAGCATTTGTTAAGGGGAAAAAAGCTATCATAACCCACCTTTCCCTTTAGGAAAAAGTCATTGGCCTCCCTTAAAATAACTTCATGGATACTCCCAGATTTGATAAATTATGAAACCACTGAAACAGAACCTGTCTGACAAAATGAAGAAGACTAAAAGACCTCAAAACACACCATACCACCATCTAAAGAAACAGCCGAGAAAGTTACTGACATCCGTCAGTCTGGAAAGGGTTAAAAAGCCATTTTAAAGGCTTTGGGACTCCACTAGCCATAAATTTTGAAAACATGGAACAGTGATTCCAAGAGCACATCAGCAACTCATCCAGGAGGTCACAAAAGAATATTGAAAGAAAAATAAGACATCAGAAAGCGGGCAAACACTTCTCCACGGCACTGCATATGATAAGAAATGCCTGCAACACTCACTAAAATAGGAAATAAAGGAAAAAAATCAATTGAAATTGTGGAGACGCTTAGTGCAAGAGTATGTGCATGTGCATGTGTTATTTCAGAGGGCAGTGATTCATTTTACCCTGGAAGTCAGATAGATTTGTTCTCTGAAAGGAATCACAGCATCTTTTATATTAAGTATTAAGCTGTGGTTTTCTATCCGTCTTTCTTATCTACTCAAAGAAACATTAACTCTGGGACAATTTGTGCCATTACATCAAAAGCACAATTAGTTCATGCCTCTTTTGGCGTTGTGAGGATGTGGCTACTGAAGCAACTTTTATTATTTTTCTCTTGCATAAAATCACTCCCCACGGCTAAAATGATGACTGAGCTCGATTTTGGCTGTTTGTGTGTGTGTACTTGATTTTGAGGGAGTAAGCTTGTCTGCTGTTTTTGTATCCGATCTTGTTATATCACAAGACGAGAAAAGCTAAATGTGAAAAAATAGGTTCATCGAGTATTCCCACAATGCAAGCTGCATAGAAGGGAAATGCAGCGTTTTCCTCTCCCGTCTTTGGTAACAGAGCGAACACTGTGTTCTCTCTCGGCTGTGGGTCTGTCAGTGCTGACTCGTTTTCTGTCTCACATCGACAGAAGCTGTATCTTTTCTTGGTTTCAGGTCAGTACCTATGGTCTGCCATTTCCTACAATCTGGACTGAGCAAGAAAACTTTTACACATATTCAGGAATTTTATGGTGCAGTGGTTTAAACATTTGCCTACCAAGCAAAAGATTCCTGGTTCACTCCCGGGAGGAGGTAGTGATCCATTGGATGTTACATCAGGAAGTCTATCCAGTGTAAAAATCTGCTTAATCAAATATGTAGCGCTACCAGCTGTCGCGACCCCGTGTGAATAAGGGAGCAGTCGAAAGTAGCTTTATCACTTCACTCCACAAAGTTAAAAGTGTCTCCTGAATTAATTTTCTCTTGCGCTGATAAGTTCTAGGTCTTTTTGGAGATGATTTTCAATGATCATAGGTGCTAATTTAAATTCTTTCTATTGAGGGACACAGCATGTTTCTAGAATGTCTATATTTTTAGCCACATTATCTACAAAGATGGGGTATTTTTATTTCTTTGTCTCAGAGTACAGAAACCAGCACATTGACCTGTTCTTATTGATACAGCATTGCTCCACTTCTCTGCATTGTGCATACTCTAACAAGCTAGAAGTTCTACATTTTCACTACTGCTAACTATCACCCCAGATGACAACAGAATTTATGACAGGACTAAAAAGGGAGGAAGCTAAAATATCATATTTGTCAAGCAATTTGTAGCTTTACAGACCGAGATTGTACCTTTCACTCTAGAGCCTGACCGATTTATCAGTGGGCTAATATTAGTGATCGATATTAGGTATTTGCTGATGTATCGGTAGCAACTTTTATAACGACTGATAAAAGACAATTAAAAAAGTACAGAATAGAGAGGAGAAACACCCTTCAACCATATCTGGACTGTTGGATTACATAGTTGTCCACCAGAGGGCACTCTACAACACAGCGCCACAAATACAACCTAACGGCCATGAACGAGCAAATAAATTACTACAAATGACAAATATACAGGAAATCTGTTTATATTCCATGTTCCTGAAAAAAAAAAATCGCTCGATATATTGAGTTTTACATCCCTAAACACTGGTATTGGTATGATCAGTCAGGCTCTCGTTCACTCATCCCTTTTTTGTCAGTTTTCAAGGAAAATAATTTTAAATTGGATCCCAGTTTCACCAAAATGTATCGTTCAAAAAAATCAAATGCAGCTTTGACATAAAAGATCAAGAGATTCCTATCCTACATCACAAGGCGGAATTCCTCACGTTTCGATGTCCTCTCCCAGGAAGCAGCGATTGCGCAGCAGTCCCTCCCACAACTGGACTCCCACAATGCCGAAGATGAAGAAGACAAAGAAGCAGAGGAGCAGAACATTTCCCAGCATCGGCAGAGTGTCTAACAGCAGTGTCACCAAGATCCTCATACCTACACAGTGGGATACAAACAACAAAGATGTGTGACTAATAGCACCCGACATTCATGACAGACATAATATAAAACCCATCCGAGCTAGCCTTTTACTTTTACCTTGACGAGCTCTATTAATCTTATGTTTTTGGAGCCAACAACTTCATCCTCGCACACGTTATAATTACAACAGATGACAATACTGAAAGTGACAGATTGACATCGTTTCATCCTCTGGGATTTGAACTCGCAGCTTCCTTGTGGCTACTATTATCTAACCACGTGCATTCAGCATCCATCTCCCATGTCAGATGTGCTTAGCGTCAGCAGCATCAGGGATCCAGTCCCCGAGGTCCTCACAATGTCCCCTGTCTCCTCCTCCATATATCACAGCTTTGTCACATTGATCACATGTGCAGTGCTATGATATTATTATTCTTTCTGTGGCACAGAGTTGCCAGTTTTTACCTTTGTAGTGATAATTAAATTTAAATCTTCATCCTGAGACCAAACTGTCTGTGCTGTGCAACAGCGTGAGAAAACTCTACCTGTAGCCATTATCATCATCAGTGGAAAACAAACAAATGTCTTGTTTGCCAGTTTTACAGTTATCAGAATGGGCCTAAGAATTAAGATAATAGTATTCCTATTAAATCTGTGCCAGAAGCTAAAGAAACATTTTATTGTCAATGCAGTTATTATTGAAATGTGTAAAATGTGACTATCCTTTCTTTTACTCTTCTTATTATTAAATATACATAAAAAAAAATCATATATGAATGAGTCACATTTAGATAAAAGCTGTCATTACATTGCTAATTGTAGTCATTCATCAGCTAAGGTTATCCATCTTGTTGAATCCCTGTTGCCTCACTTTAGTAATCTTCTACCTTTCATTTTAATGTCACTGAATTAATTTCTCTGAGTGACAGGTTTAAAATGGTATTTGGTATATTTGATATGGCCACCTTTATTTTTACCAACAGTCTGAGGCAAACTTTCTTGTAATGTCTATATGTAGTTTTCAGGAATAGTTCTCCGGGCTTCTTGAATGACATCCAAAGCTCTTCTTTGGATGTTGGCTGCCTCGTGTTTACTGTTGTCAAATGTGCATTTATCCCTCCTGGGAGAAGAAACAAACCCCTTTGGGAATGTGTCAGGAAGGGCATTAGGCAACACAATGTGCTAAATCACATGTGTGGAGCCACCTCCTGTGGCAACCCCTTGTGAATTAGGGAGCAGCTGAAAGTAGCTACTCTATAAGACCTGCTGCCACTGATTTTCAGTCCAGTTCTTGTGTACTTTTGCATAACTCAACCTTCTCTCCCTGTTTCCCTTCCCTGAGACTTAGACCATTTCCGATGAGGCCTCAGTGAACAGTAGATGGATCAGATAAAGGCCAGATGCATCCGTGTCCAGCTTTCAGGGCATAAATTTCAGATACTGATCATTTGCTGTAAATAAGTTCTTTGAGCCTGCCACTTCTTCTTTTGTCCTCTACTTGTCAAACTTATTAAGAACTCACTGCACACCATGTTAAGTTATTCCAGCTCAGCTAATAGCTCTTTGGGAATCATGTTGTTGGTGCAAAAATATAAGTTTATGCCTGCAAATCTGTTTTACCTTTTGGGATTTTTTATAAATGCAATAAAAATAAAATGGCAACAAATTATTTGTTCTAGTAACAAAACGGCTACAATTTAAAATTGGTTATGTGCTAGGTTTGCTGAGTTATGCTACAATGCATTACTGTTTCATGCCTTCAGTTAAGGGTCTTTTTTATACTACTTTTACTTGAATTTTTCATAGGTCAGTGTTTAGTGGCTTAACAAAAAAAAAAAAAACGCATCCCAGTAAAAAAGGTTTGGGTAAAAGAACTGGACTGAAAATGAGTGATAAAGGAGCCAATTTCAAAAGAAAAACTTAAACTTCCCTTCAGAAATTATGGGGGAAACTATAACTCAAGACCAAGGAAGTCTGCTTTCTTGGAATCCTTGGAATCAAAATATAAAAAATACAAAAATTGTATTTTTAAAAGCCAGAACTACTGTCACCCACAACAGTTTTCGCTGTCAAGTTGTGATGACAAGAGACTGGCTTGAACCACCAGAGAAATCAGCCATGTTTCTAAAGATGCCCTTGGAGATTTCGTTATCATTGCTGTCAGCTTGTGCTTTTCATTCATGGGCATTCACTTACCTTTTTTTTTTTTTTTGCTCATAACAAGAAACTGACCTAGTAAGAAACTGAGGAAGGCTAGTGCTTTTCTAAACCCAGTCATGCAGTCAAAACTAGACAGATGGCTGAAGAATTTGCGATCATTTCACACAGGGTAAATGTAATTGTTTCCAGCACCATAACAGGCTTGCGCTAACGCATTCACTTGACGGTAAAAGTATGTGACTGGGAGTGCACAAGGCAGTTGGCAGAGATTTTGCAAAAGCCCCCTGCACGTATCAACCTTGAGAACATGAAATAATCAGAGTGCGGTGCTCACTGTTTCTAAGCTACAGCACAAAAGACACAGTTAACATTTGTAGTTCAATGAATATTTCCCATCCTCTTAGGCAGAAAGAAAAACAGAAAGACAGACTGATTAGAGAAAGAAGAACAGAGGAGGAAAACCTGTGTTAGCCTTATCTACGTGGCTCGTTCTTACAGACACTATATTTACGGTGAAAGAAAAAAAGAAAAACAGAAGAGGCCCAGTGTTGTGTGTACCTGTGAGCATATGAACATCGCCTTTCAGGTATGTTTGTGTCTTGGGGCAAGAAAACTCAAGATCACTGACCTTGAATTTCTATCTCTAAGCTAGCTGGGTCTTCACTGACATTCTCTCCCTCTGTCCTCTCTCTATCTGCCTCCATCTACCAACCCACCTTTAGGGAGCAACTGAACACTTGTTGCAGTAATAATAAGTTTTATTTCACCTT
Source organism: Mchenga conophoros (assembly GCF_057382185.1). Lineage (NCBI taxonomy): Eukaryota > Metazoa > Chordata > Actinopteri > Cichliformes > Cichlidae > Mchenga > Mchenga conophoros. The sequence continues at coordinate 17,852,792 of NC_140529.1, forward strand.
GTGCACAGCTTTAAGTTTTTCCCAGAACTACTGTTAGCTTGGTGATAATGTTAATGTGTTGACCCACTGTGTCTTCCATGCTATGTGACAGTGTATGAGTTAGCAGCAGTGCAGCCCCCAGTGTCACTCATGAATGTGAGGTCATCATCATTTAAATTCCCCAAAGAAAACTTAAACACACACAACTCAAGTATCTTCAATTCTTCAACATGCAGAAATGTCTATAAAGTGACGTAGGTGGGGATCTGTTACCACAAATGACTGCATCAGCATGGCATGGGATGGACGCAATCAGCCTGTAGCACTGCTGAGGCGTTAATGAAGCCCAGGCTGCTTTGATAGCAGCCTTTGGCTCGCCTGTAGTTTTGGATCTGTGCTTCTTATCTTCCTCTTGACAAAACCCACAGATTCTCTGTGAGGTGCAGGTCAGGTGAGTTGGCTGGCCAGTCAAAAACAGTAATAACCTGTCAGCAAAGGTAGTAGTAGTTTTGGCGCTGTGGGCAGGTGCTAGGTCCTGCTGGAAAAGGAAATCTGCATCTCCATAAAGCTTGTGACAGCACAAAGCGGTTTAAAATCTCCTGGTAAACAGCTGGGTTGAATTTGGAACTGAGTAAATACAGTGGACCAACCACCACCATATGGTTGGGTGTGCTAAATTAAGCCAAGAGACATGGATATTTCACTTTATGTGCAATAAATCTATAATATACATGAAAATGAGAAAAAAACAACCTTACATAAATACATATATATTTAAAGGCTACCAATACTGGCAGCTGAGTCCGGAAAAAGACCTTGGCTGCTTGCCTAATGTATGCTGGTTAATAACCTTGTAAGTTGTTATGACACCATTGTGTAGTGATCCCCTTTAGCTGTAGATTCATGGTTATTTCTGTCACAGAGCTTTTAGGAAATTGACAAACTATGTGCAAGATCCCGCTGGCTGGCACAAAGTGAGATGAAAACCAAAGTCTTGATCATCGGTCAATTTACCACGCAGTGCTGAGAATAAACACAGCAAAACACTGCTCTGTCTTCCTTAGTTCAAAGTGAGTAACACCAGGCAGATAGAAATATACAGCTTTACATTAATCATTGGGGAAATGCTGTAAAAACCCTGCATATATGGGAAAATATGAGCCAAACCACAACTAAGAAACTGGCATACTTGGTACTCTGTTGATAGCCCGCAGTGGCCTGAGTACTCGGACGGTACGGATAGCTGACAGACTGGCATTGTGGCCATCCAGGGAATACTCCAACATCCTGAAGACATGGTCGCAGAGAGAGAGAGAGAGAGAGAGGTGGAGAAGGTTTTACTTCATAGACGTTATAAAAACGAAATGGTGACCACACACACATTTATGTCTACACAAAACAGCAACAACAAGAAAATGAAATGAAACACTAATAATCTAATAAAGGTTGTAATTGAAGCGACCCACATAATTACTGTGCATTTGCCATTTAATTGCATAAAGTCAGAAGCACTTTTTCTTCTGTATAGTCTGTGATACAGCATGCAAACATAATGAGTGTGACAACGAGCAGACAGAAGGCTATAATGATGGTCCTAAACATGTTTACATTTTTCTCTGCAATTATGTGGAGAATGTGCCTCATAACAGACTGGCTAACGAATAATAGAGAAACATTGCTCCAACTGACAGACAAGCTGACAGAAACTTACATAGATATATATTTTATTGCATATGTTGAACATTATATTGCTTCAGTATTTATTTCTGCATCCCTATTTCTTCCTACCCTTCATTAATGCGACATAAATCTTATGCATATGTAGGTGGAGCAAAACTAAAGTTTATTTAAATAGTTATTCAATGTAAAATAAGCACAAGGGAAGTGTGTGTCAAAGTCATGGGATCAGTCGCCATGGATTTCAAATTGGGCGTGGTGAACCACCAAATGACCTACAACTTGAATGTGTGAGGTGTAAAGAGCCCTATTTATATAGTATAGGAGGAAGAAATAAAGTGCTTTTTCTTTTTTCTTTTATTCTAAGCAGACTGTTAATATTTAAGCTGCTGGTGATAGAGATAATTGAGCAATTAGTGGAGATGAGCAAAAGGCACAGTGGGATACCAACCCTGCCATGACAATGACAAAGTCAAGCTGATTCCACTTGTCATCAAAGTAACACTTGGAGCCAAAAATTCCCAGGGCCACCATCTTGATAACCATTTCCACCGCAAAGAAAGCGAAGATGCAGTCATCCAACACCTGGTCGCAAAGGATAAAGTGACAAGAACACAGACAAAAATAAGCTTTGACAACAATAAAAAGAAGAGGAAGTGGAATCCTTGCAAAGTGAACGATCCTTTTTAAGTCTTCTTATCAAAACAGTCGCGTTCTGAACCAAGAAAAGTGGAAATGCTAGAGGAGGTTTTCTGACAAAGACTGCTTTTATCAGTTAGTTAGTTTTATCCCAGCAGGGAATAACTCGGGCGTACCATGTTTATGGTTGTGTCTCAATTAATTAGACATTTTACAGCAAAAAGAATGTCTCTCTTTGAATATAATGAGAAGATCTCAGTGTGTCAGGAATCAGCATCGCACTACAGTGAAAGCTTATAGAAATAAATGGGTGTGAAAAGAGGAAAATGAATAATTAACTTTTTTCATGAGTGTTTTTATGCATTGTGGTTGCATATGTGTAATAATTTAAAACACTAATTGAAGTAGCTTAGTTAAAATAAAAGTAAAAAATATGGTTCTTGTCTTTGTAGTGAATGGTGCTTCTGTTGAAAAAGCTCTTGAACATGTCAGTAAGTTAATCAACAACCAATCAGCTGCTGACATTACTGCATACTGTGTAGCAGGCCCAGCTGACAGTGTGGGAGTGCAGCACTTACCTGTAAGATGCGACACCACTCTGACTGGCAGGTAACGTCCTCACAGGGCCGATACATCCCCAGAGTCACACAGTTGAGCAGGATCACCAACATGGACACGTGCTCAAACCACGTGCAAGAGCAAGTTAAGGTCAAAACATATGTTGTGTGAATTCAAAAGCATGCAAAAACACAGACTGTATATAGTCAAAGCAACTTACTGTAAAGTGCCTAAAACCCGTATTATTGATAATGGCCATCACAGGGCAACATCTTTTTTTATGAAAAGTCCAATGGAATAGAAGCCTATGGGAAAATGACCATGCAGCTCTTTTAATCTATGACACAACTTAACACTTTCTTGATTAGTTTATGACCTAAATCGTAGGAGCCAAGTCGGCAGTTTTTCCTTAAGTCGGGGGGAAGCATACATCTATAGTGCTCTTGTCTATCATTACATGCTCAAGAAATAAGACAAACTTAAGAAAAGGAAAAAAACTGTGCAGCAGCTGTTGCAAAATTAGCTATGTTCCATAGGCTAAAGAGTTTGCAATTGCGAACGTTATATAAATGTAAGGTAGCTCATCGGTCCCCAGCACCCGGGCCATGGACTGGTACTGGTCCGTGTCTCGTTTGGTACCGAGGCTTGGGTTTGAAATTGATGGTTTTCATGGTTTTTATCATTATTTTTGTTATTGTTTTTATCAGTAACTTGGTTTCCCTGGGTGTCTTCCTGTGTGTTATGAATAAATCGTCCTTATTTTGGTACTGGTGCTGGTTTTATTTTGTTGTATTTATCCGCGACACCTTAACGGCCTTTCAGTGAAAATATTGTCAGACATGAACCAGTCCGTGGTGCAAAAAGGGTAGGGACCGCCAATGTAGCTAACATAATGTAAGTAATGTAAGGTTATTAGGCTACTCAGCAATCATCATCATGCAATTCTACATGTACTGGTACTAATGATTAAATTTCTGGTATCGTAACATCGGTACACAAAACACAGATATACCTTTGTGAGTGTGATATAGTAGCATCTATTTCTCTGTTTGTGAGTCTAAAGGTTTGCTATTTGAAAACCTTTGTCCTGCTTTGTCTCAGACATCAACTCTGACCTGATTTTACACTAATGAGTAATCTTTCCTTTTGCTGGTCCTATTCTTTTATCCTGTTTTGGTGGCGAGTGAGATTATCTATTTAGGACAAAGCAATAAATTTTAAGTGGTCTGATGACTGTGGATTTTTTTGTCCTTGAATTTTTGTCTATGTGGTGTAGCATAAATTATTAACACATAATGCCATATTGAACTGCTATTCAAGAACAGACATAAAATGGAGTTTCTGTCTTTGATGTGCTTTGAGTGCATCAACACAGATGGCAATTAAAACTGGATCTGCATTTCTGGAAGGAAAAAAAAAGTTAAATCTGAAGGCGTCTGTCAAAATCGAATAATTTCTCTCATTCGGTTTTTCATTTTTATCCGATCACACAAAAAGCATGTGGAATATATATCAATTCACAACAAAGTAATAACCACTGTAAGAACAAACAGCAGTGAACACATCCAATGAGCACTGACAACATGTGGAAGTATGATTTTCTTCATAAATCAAACGGTTTACAAAAACAAAAGCAAAGTCTTAAATGTATATACGAACACTACATCACAGTGGGGTTGTTCATTTTAGAAGATGTCTCATCATCTAAATGGGGAAAAAAAATTATACCCAATGGAGGAGATATTAAGCAAGAAAAAGGGAGAGAGGGAGAAAGACCGGGATGCAAAATACATTAAGGAGGAAAAATGACGTGACCGTGATTAGAAGGAAACCTAAATCAGAGGCCCTGATGCTGCTGTTTTTCTACTTTGGTTGGCTTTTACCCCAAACACACATCCCACACATTTTCTCAGGCACATTGTACACTCAGTGATCTGGTGTGCGCACTGAACTGCAGTGCAGAAGTATTCCCAAGGTGAAGTACTGTTCTAATTAGAGAAGGAGTTAAAGCGGAAAACAAATGGTGACTATTGTCTTCCACATTACTCACGGACAGTCTTATGAAGCGCACGCAAACGTAGGGATACAAATATTATATGCTAATGACATTATGCGTGTTTTCCACACACAAATGCACAAACACAGATACACTTGGGACTTAATGCTGTGATCGGAGGCCAGAAGACAGAAGTTTGTATCAGCAAACAAGTTTGACCTCAAATAGTTTTTTCTGTCCTGAGGTTGTTTGAGATGCAACTGCAGCCTATTACCACGATAGGAACATATCCTGGATTTAATTTGTGCTGGAACACAATTCGTTTAGGTTTTTTCACATTCTCATATGCTAATTTTGTGAGCATGTGCATGTTTTGGTCAAAAGAATTGAATTGCAAACATAGATCCTAGGGTTACCTTCACCCATTTTAGAGAAGCTAACAAAGGTACACACACCACTTCACAAATGTGCCACCATTTCAATTTGATTGAATTAAATGTCATTTATACAGCGTAATGCACTTTATATTGTAAGTTAAAGATCTTTTCCTTTTCCAAATATCTTCAAAAATGACAGCCCACCAATACAGAACTCTTAAGACTGTTACCCCTACTAACATTTTGTGATTTAAAGATTTAATAAATCTGCGGATAGTTTTTGTTTCAATTCAATTCAATTCAATTTCTTTATTGTCCCACAAGGGGAAATTAGTTTAGCAGCAGGAGGATAAGAATAAGCAGAACAATACTATAAAACAATAATAACAATAATAATGATAGAAAATTCAAGGACAATTATTTGCCATTTAGGAGACAAGACGCAGTAGGGATAAAAGAGTGGATGAAGTGGATGGTTCACACAATTAATAATAGAATGAGCCTTTCTAAGCACATTTCTATTGTAAATGGCCAAAAGTCCATCTTGCCAGCGCCCTGAAATTTTGCTAGCAGTTTTTACCAGAAGTCCCAACCGATTCTTATTCTTCACCGTCAGGTTACCAAACCAGGCAGCGATACAAAAAGACATCACAGATTCGATAAAACTTCTATAAAACAAGGACAACATCTCAGATGAGACATTAAAAGATCTCATTTTCCTTAAAAAGAACAGTCTTTGTTGAACTTTTTTAGTAGTGGCATCAGCATGAGATTCAAAACACAGTTTATGGTCAAGTACCACACCTAGATATTTATAACTCTCAACGATCCCAATATCGGCAGTTTTAATGATAGTGGGTGATGAGCTATAAGAGGACTTCCTAAAATCAATAATCATGTCTTTAGTTTTTGACACATTAAGTGAGAGGAAGGACTCATCACACCAATTCACAAAATCATCTACAACCTGTCCATGGCCTGACTCGTCGATTACTGTGTCATCAGCAAACTTCAGGATGTGTCTGTTTGTGAAATTGCTGCGACACTCATTTGTGTACAGAATGAACAGAAGGGGAGAGAGGCAGCAACCCTGTTTTAAGTCCCTACTTAGATAATATGTAATTCACGGCTTGATAGCAAGACATGATTGCGTCACTGAACTGTACCCAAGTCTGCTCAGATTAGCCGTTGTAGTTTGTAGTGCTCCAAACCCAGGAAGTTGCCGAATCCCCCTGTTGGTCAAACTATGCAACATCAACCCTCACAGAATGCCTGAAGGGTGTTTCTCCTTTCTCTTCTTTCTTTTATAAATTCTCATTTATTGGCCATTATACTGTAACTTCAAAACATATATATTAGCAAATAGCTAACTTCTGTATCAGTATACTTGTAATTTAAAAAAATGAGTCTTGTTTCTTTATCCATACATTTTCCTATTTACCTAAACACTTTCATATATGAATCTTACACATTTCAACAGGTGTGTACATGGTCACATGCACAGACAAGCAAAAAAAAAGTCAACAGAAGTGTGGTTTTCATGTTGTATTTTTAATTTCTCACCAAGATAAAATCCATTTTTCTCAAATGCATCCTCCATATTCATTATTTTGTGTTTTTCTTCCATTGATTTAGAAATATTCCCTGCAAGATGGTGAATAACTGCAGTGTATTTTGATTTACATTACAATTCCTGCATCCTATCAGTTTAAGAGGAATTTCCTTTAGACAACTAAGCTGTAGATGCAGTACATTATCAAAGAGGCAATTTCAATTATTTATGCCAATTACATGTGACATTTTTGGACAAGGAGCTAAAATATCCTACCAGCAAAAACATTACAATTAGCCATCTGTGGCACTGTTACGTGTATTCAATAGACTATGCTTTGCTTCTTCCAACACATCATCAAGATTATGCTGTTCCCACCAGGATTTCCTGAGCCTCAGATACCAATACTCACCTACGCTTAAACCTTACAAATGCGCAGTGAGCTCTGCCAAAATGCCCAGCATATTTATTCTCCCTAGTGACGGTGAGTACTCAGTATGAGGAAAGCTAAAAGACATGAGTCTGCTTAATTGTGCAGATCAATTAAAGCATAAATGGTAAAATGTTGTTTGTATTTACTTAAAACCAATGCTGTGCCTTTTCAGGGAGAGTGGAGCCAGTGTTTTTGCAGCAGGCATTTATTAAGTTAGTGTTCTGAAAATAGGACAACTATAAGGATACGCTCACTGAACATATGAGTGTAGGATTGCGCAGGCACAAATGTAGCTTAGCAGAACTGGCACATAATAGATTACAGCTGTCTCTAGAACCTCTAACCTAAACAACCTGAGCAAGTTACTCATGATCTGTCACCAGAAACCACAAGACAACAAAATAAATTGGATTAAATGAAAACATTTGCTGTTGTCCTTGTGAAACCAGGTGGAGTTTTATAAAATCACAGGGATAATGTTGGTAAAAGTTAGACCTCAAAGGTGCTCAAAGGTGTGCTTGAGGGTTAGCACTAGGTTATGTGGTTAAAGACTTATCCAGCTTATTCTGACTGGATATATAATTATTGTCAATTTCTAATCTAGATGGCAACAAATTTGCTACTTTTGCCAATTTATCACAGTCAATTGCCATATTATCACAAACAAATTGGATGTCATTGCGAACTTGACCCCATTAAATTGCAAAGTGAAAGCAGTCTGACTGTCTTAATGGCATTTTATATTGCCATTATGATGTGGCTGCAGACCTGGTCCTTGTCTTCAAAGTCGTTTTAAACACCAACTATATTATTGGCCATATGTGGAGTCACTTGGGTTGTCCTCAGTCTCCAAACACTGTTTTCCCTACTATAGCATCCATGCAGGAGTGCAGGTAGTGCAAGGATTAAAGATTAAGAAATATTTTAATGCATTTAATAGCTGCACCAGCATTTTGGTTTCCAATGATTTGATTACATTTATAAGAGGCATTACACATAGAAAAACACAGAGAAACTGCACTGCTTTATTTCTAGAAAACATGGTTTCTGCCAGCGCATTGAGCTCTTGTTCCCATGGTATGCAACTGCTAGATATTCTAGCTAACGGAAACATTACAACTGTGGGAGTCTGAAAGAATGCAAACCCTGCAGCAGCTTATTCTCTGAAGATTTTTTTTTAAATGAGAAGGAGTCCAAAGTATCTAAAAAAGAGGGGAATACTCACAGGCGGTGGTGTTATAGCTTTGTGTTGTGCACCCGATCTACAAATGTACTGGAATCTTATTTAGCAATTACATCAGTGTAAAACAGTGTTAAACAAGTGGCTCCCTTGGGGGAGTAGTAATAAAAAAAAATGTTAATAGCATGCTGTTGCAGGTATCGCTACAAACCAAAAAAACATCTTCAATCACACTGGAAAATGCCTTGGGTCAGTCTGTTGCAATGCACAGTTTAAACACACACACACTAAGTCAAGCAGTGTAAGGTCGATCCTTCCTTGACAGATGAAAGATTCAGTAATCTGCAGCTGAATTAAAAGGAAAGATTTGAATATTCAGAAAAGCTCTCTCTCCTTCTTCTTCTTTCTCGCGCTCTCTCTCCCATGTTCTCCTCTGTTCCTCCTTGTGCTCTGCTTTCTCTAATTCCTCTTTAATTTCCACAGTCAACACCTCCAGAGTCCCCTTCTGTCTTATCCCCCCAACCCATCCACCACAAACACACACGCGCACACATATGCAGGCACAGACACACACAAGGACTAATGTGTAAGCCTTTAAAGCTAAGCCAGGCTCTTGCCGCAAAGCAGAGTAGGGATAGACAATGAACTGCAGTAAACAGAAAACAGCAAACTTACCGGTGGTTTTAAAATTTTGTTTGACTTTCTCTTCTAAGACACACACACGCACAAAAACATGATACGCACACATAGAGAAGCACACACATTCTTAAATGTAAAAGCTGTATGGTGCAACGGGCAAGGTTCAATTCTGTGTTCAGTAGTTACAATCCAGGCCAAGCACACAGCGCTCTTGGTCTCACTTGTTAAGGTCAATTCACGCTGTGGCACTTTGGGCAAATCACATTAGGGCTATGTCGTGTCACACTGTACATGGAGGACTGGGTTTAATCATAAGTCTGCGACTGAGAACTAGTTTATTGTAGTATGGCACCTGTTTCTATTACCTATAACAGGGGAAAATGACCCACACTCACCCACTTTGGGTGAAGGTCGATATTATAATACTTTATTCCACACATCTTCCTCATACTGGGTTGGACCTCCTTTTTCTTTCTTCATGGCACAGATTCAACAAGCTGCTGGAAACTTGCACAGAGTCTGTCCCATATTGACATGATAGTTTACACAATTGCTGCAGCTTTCCATGATTGCCACATCCCAAAGGTGCTGTATTGGATTGAGATCTGGTGACTGTGGAGGCCTTTGAGTACAATGAACCCATTGTCATGGTCGAGAAACCAGTTCGAGATGATTTGAGCTTGGTGACGTGGTGTATTATTGAAGCAGCCAACAGATGATCGCTACACTGTGGTCAAAGGAATAGACATGACCAGCAACAACACTGAGGGAAGCTGTGGTGTTTAAATAAGGCCAAAATATGCCATTTTGCCAACGCTACCATCAACTGCCTGACGTTTGACACAAGGCTGGATGGATCAATGCTTTTATGGGTTGTTTTTTTTTTTGCCAAACTGGGACACTGCCACCTGAATGTTGATTGAGACTCATCAGACCAGGCCACATTTTTCCAATCTTGGTTATTTGAGTTACTGTTGCCTTCCTATCAGCTCAAGGCAATCTGACCTCTGACACCAACAAGGCATTTTCACCCAGAGAACTACTGCTTACTGGTTTTCTTTTTCTCTCTTTCTGAACATTCACTGTAAACCCTAGAGATGGTTCCGTGGGAAAATCCCAGTCGATCAGCAATTTCTGAAATACTCAGCACCCCATCTGCCACCAGCAACCATGACACGATCACAGTCACTTAAATCACTTCTCTTCCCCCTTCTGCTTAATTTGGACATCATTCTTTACGAGCGTAAATGCACTGAGTTGTTCCCATGTGTTTGGCTGATTAGATATTTGCATTAACGAACAGTTGAATGAAGTTGTCCGTTAAACCATGGTTAAACACAAGATTAATCTCAAAACTTATTTCTCTCAAATAAAGGTGCAGGACCTTAGAAGAAACATCGTAGAGATCCAAAAATCAAGAAAAGCAACCAAAGCATCTCTAATAACAATGATGTTAAAAAAAATCCCAGGTGTGACAGCAAAACACCTAAAGAAATCTCAACAGGTTTTTAAAATAGAGTCTCTTGTCCACCATTAGAAAAGCAATGAATACGATTGGTGCTAATTAATAAGGCTTTACAGGTGAAATCAATAATAAAACACACAATGGGGCCTTAAACTGTGTTTGCTTTTTATTTTTCTCAGTTTTTCTCATGTCATTGAAAATTTATCCTACAACAGTGCAGGAGTATTAACCTCGACCCACTGCTGGAAATAAGGTTAACTCTATATGAGTTTTTTTCTAAATCCAGCCTCCTCTTGAAAAAACTTTTATTGCTTTCTTCCTTTTTCCCGATCGTTGATTCTCACCAGTTCTCCACCTCAGCTGCCGCCTTTATGTCTCTACTCTCTATTATCCACCCTCAAGCATAACCACATTACTTGGTGGGCACCATATAATGGATTGTACGTCTACTTGAGCCATTAAAGCTCTTCCTAAATGGCAAGACAGAATTCATATACTATATTCTTAAAAACCAAAATGAATGTCAAACTAAAGCTGTGTACATTTTGTAAAGGAGTTTTAGACAAATAAGAACGTAAGTATTAGAGATGGGAAACACCAGACACCCCACGATATGATACTAACACAATACTTCACACACAATATGATATTATTGCGATTTGTAACAGTTTCCGATATACTGACTGATTCAGTAACTGCAAATTATTATCTGTTATCTTTTTTATCCAATAAGATAAATGTATCGCACTTAATTTTTGTTACAAAATGATACCAACACTGTTTCTTATGCCATAAATGTTGCACAAGACAGAGTAAGTTTGCAACCAGTCTGCTATCAGTCTGCAATTGAATGGGGTGAAGCTGGCAATTATATGCAATCTGTTTCTGATAATGCAGAATATAACTATCATAAACCATTGAAAATATTTGTTGTTGTCTACATAGATAGAAATTCACATTTAGTAGAAATTGACATTAACTATTACAGTGCATTTGGACTTAGCAAACATCAAGTTCTATAGGAATATAACCAGAATACAACCAAAGACTCATTCAGACTGATGGCAACATGTTGGCAATCTGTCTGCATTTATAGATTAGACAGCAATTGGAAACCTTTGACAATCTCTCTGAGAGTGACTGCAGTTGGTCCAAATCAGACTGCAACTGTTTGCAGAAAGGTTGCCTCTGCCAGGCGGTCTGTCCAATCGCCTTCCAATCAAAAGTGGTCATGAATAGTTGTGGAACACCCTCAAGGTCTGAACAACTATTTAGTCACCACAAGTTGCAGCTGGTGACAGAATGTAAAAAATAACCCCACAATCATCGGGCAGGCACTCATTTATTTTTGTAAATGTAAGGGGAAAAAAATTAGGAGATACATTTGTTTTTGTTTTTGATTTTTTTTTTGTTGTTAAACCAATTTACTGTAAGTTTATTTCATTTAACTTTTGGTGCATGAGATGAGCCCTCTTGTTTGTAGTATTCCCCAAGTATTTTTAGAAAATATCAATATTTCTTGCGGCTTGAATACACAAGGCCGCAGGTCGATGATCGATTTTGTAATCGTATCACCAGACCTGCGACCATATGTTCTGGAATCTCGGGTAAAGAGAGGGGCTGAGCTGTCAACTGATCACCACCTGGTGGTGAGTTGGATCAGGTGGCGGGGGAGGACGCTGGACAGACCTGGTGCACCTAAACGCGTAGTGAGGGTGTGCTGGGAACGCCTAGCAGAAGCCCCGGTTTGCGAGATCTTCAACAGCATTCCGAGGGAGACTGGGGACATTGAGTCCGAATGGACCATGTTCAGCATCTCCATTGCCGAAGCTGCTGCATTGAGCTGTGGCCGGAAGGTGGTTGGTGCCTGTTGTGGTGGTAATCCCTGAACCAAATGGTGGGCACCAGAGGTGAAGGGAGCCACCAGGCTGAAGAAGGAGTCCTATCGGGCTTGGTTAGCCTGTGGGACTTCGGAGGCAGCTGACAGGTACCGACAGGCCAAGCAGAATGCGGCTCGGGCAGTGGCTGAAGCAAAAACTCGGGTCTGGGAGGAGTTCGGAGAGGCCATGGAAAAAGACTTTCAGACTGCCCCGAAGAGATTCTGGCAAACCGTCAGGCGTCTCAGGAGGGGAAAGCGGTGCTCTACCTGCACTGTGTATAGTGCTGGCGGAGCGCTGCTGACTTCAACTGAGAAAATTGTCGGACGGTGGAAGGAATACTTTGAGGACCTCCTTAATCCCACTGACACGTCTTCTGAGGAGGAAGCAAAGTCTGGGGATGACCCGCCAATTTCCAGGGGCGAGGTCACTGAGACAGTTAAACAACTCCTTGGTGGCAGGGCCCCTGGTGTGGATGAGGTCCGCCCTGAGTTCCTGAAGGCTCTGGATGTTGTAAGGCTGTCCTGGTTGACACGCCTCTACAATGTTGCGTGGAGATCAGGGGCAGTACCCCTGGACTGGCAGACCGGGGTGTTGGTCCCCATCTTTAAGAATGGGGACCGGAGGGTGTGTTCCAACTACAGGGGGATCACACTCCTCAGCCTCCCCGGGAAAGTCTATGCCAGGGTGCTGGAAAGGAGAGTTTGTCCGCAAGTCGAACCTCAGATACAGGAGGAACAACGCGGTATTCGTCCTGGTCGCGGAACACTGGACCAGCTCTTTATCCTCTCAAGGATACTTGAGGGTGCATGGGAGTTTGCCCAACCAGTCTACATGTGTTTTGTGGACTTGGAGAAGGCATTCGACCGTGTCCCTCAGGGTGTCCTGTGGGAGGTGCTGCAGGAGTATGGGGTGTCTGGCCCATTGCTACGGACCATTCGAGCCCTGTACAACCGTTGCAAGAGCTTGGTTCGCATTGCCGGCAATAAGTCGGACTCGTTCCCGGTGGGTGATGGGCTCCGCCAGGGCTGCCCTTTGTCACTGATTCTGTTCACAATTTTTATGGACATAATTTCTAGGCGCAGCCAAGTGGCGGAGGGCTTTCACTTCGGTGGCCTCAGAATCTCATCTCTGCTCTTTGCAGATGATGTGGTTCTGTTGGCTTCATCGGGTGGGGGCCTCCAGCTCGCACTGGAACGGTTCGCAGCCGAGTGTGAAGCAGCGGGAATGAGGATCAGCACCTCCAAATCTGAGGCCGGAAAAGGGTGGAGTGCCCACTCCGGGTCGGGGATGAGTTCCTTCCCCAAGTGGAAGAGTTCAAGTATCTCGGGGTCTTGTTCGCGAGTGATTGGAGAAGGGAGCCCGAGAGCGACAGACGGATTGGCTGTAGTGATGCGGACACTGCACCGGTCCGTCATGGTGAAGAGGGAGCTGAGTGTAAAAGCGAAGCTCTCAATTTACCGGTCAATCTACGTCCCTACCCTCACCTATGGCCACGAGCTGTGGGTAGTGACGGAAAGAACGAGATCGCGGATACAAGCGGCAGAAATGAGCTGCCTCGGAAGGGTGGCTGGCCTCTCCCTTAGAGATAGGGTGAGAAGTTCGGCCATCCGGGAGAGGCTCAGAGTAGAGCCGCTGCTCCTCCACATCGAAAGGAGCCAGCTGAGGTGGTTCGGGCATCTGACAAGGATGCCTCTTGGACGCCTCCTGGGTGAGGTGTTCCAGGCATGTCCCACCAGGAGGAGGCCCCGGGGCAGACCCAGGACACGCTGGAGAGATTATATCTCTCGGCTGGCCTGGGAACGCCTTGGCGTTCCCCCGGATAAGCTGGAGGAGGTAGCTGGGGAGAGGGAGGTCTGGGCTTCTCTGCTTAGGCTGCTGCCCCTGTGACCCGGCCCCGGATAAAGCGGAAAAAGATGGATATCAATATTTCGTATCCCTGTATTAATGCAATGTAGCCACACAAAATAACGCTATATATACTGATTTTATCCTCACACCTAGGAAATATATATGGCAAAACATTCATGACCTGTACGGTTCACTGTTCATCTTTAAGCATCTGCTCTACAAATATGCAACAATTAAACCCATCCAAGGTAAACAAGACACAGCTATCACAATGCAGTACTACACGTTTGTAGGAGCCTGTTACATTTGCACCACATTCTGTCACAGCAAAGTCTCACACCTACAGCGACTGTGAAAACACTTACACACATTCACAAAGTTCACACACATAACAGTGCATAGTATTTGTATACGCATTTACACTCACGCTTGGTTCATGATTTGCAGGTTGCATTATTTTCTGTGCTTGTTTCTCTATTTTTTGCGGTGGACATAAGAGCATACACAGTACAGCATTACATGTTCAACAGTGCTTTGACACACACACACACACACACACACACACTTGGACACAAGCTGCTGCTGTTACAAGAAAACAACAATACCCTTACGCTCCATGTAGGCATACATGGATACACAGAAGCTTGAATACACAAGAGAGATCACACACACAAACACACACACATATCAAGGACACTCCAGTTGAGCTGTCAGGCTGAAGCCAGTGAATACAAGAGGAAGCCATAGAGAGCACAGAGGGGAGGAAGGAGGTTGCAGTTCAGTAAAGAATCACTGAAGCAGTACAGACATAGAGATGCCCAGTTGTCTCCCATCTCAGGAGCAATTCATCTGCATAAAGATTAAGACCATATTTGGGATGCTTTTGTCTTCTTTTTCCCAGTTATGGCTTCCTTTATTTCATCTCCCCTACCCTCTTTCTCGCCTCCATCCTCCCTCGGCTCTCCGTTTGTCCATATGAGTTAAAGAGGGCCATAGCTCTCGGCTCACAAGCAGAACTTATCCCTCACTGCTCCACGGCTTAGTGCTCTTTGTTCTACGATAAGCTACAAATTTAGGCTGTCCCCTCTGGTTACAGCTCCTAAACTTCCCTTTCCTACACAGTGAGGCAATGTTTTCTTTGTCCAACCACACATTCACACAAGAACATGAGTTTGATTTGAACAATGAGCAGTCAAATAAAATGCTACGGCATGGAATGACATCACTCTGCAGGGTTTTTTTTTTCTCTCATTTGTGCAGCAGTAAGCCAGGAAGGCAAAGGGAATCTAAAATATTTTAAAATGTTTCTGTGCAGATGACATTGGTCACAGTTGGTGGGCACAGTTTAAAGAGCCTCACGGTTTCCCCTCTTAAGCTCGATGGCTGTTGCTTTCTCGTGTCAAGTGAAATTTCTCAACTCTCTGCTTTGCTTTGTTTGCCTCATTCCACTAAATTGGGACCTTAATGAAATGTAATTAGTGTAAATGTGAAAGGGTCAGATCAGTGACCAGTCACAGCACTTAGCTCCGTCATGAAGACAGATGGCTTACAAAGGCAAATCTATGCATCCATACGCACAGAGCGAGGCGGAGAAAAACACAGCCAGGTCTGCAACACTGAAGTGAGTCTTAAAGTGCTTTGAAGGCTAATGGAGTGCAACTCTGTTGAAAAAATTTAAGCAAAAGCAGTGAAAAGAGGAAAAATTCCAGGGGGATTTGCCTTGTATTCTAGAAATTAGGGCTGCTCAATTAATCGAATTTTAATCACGATTATGATCTGGGCTTTCAACGATCATTAAAAATGACTGAGCCGATTATTAGCCCCTCCCTCATTTATCCGCGACACCTTAAAGGCTGTCTGTGAAAATATTGTCAGGCATAAACCGGTCCGTGGCGCAAAAAAGGTTGGAGACCGCTGATTAAGAGGACCCGAGGGAAGCTCGGAAAGCTAAGCAGAAGTTATTTGGAGAGGAGAGTGACTGCCGTTGGTTGAAAAGAGAGTTTAAAAAAAAAAAAAAAAACTTCAGTGGTGTTGCACACTATTTTATATTATTTTTTTAAAGTTATTGTTAACCCTTTAAAGCCGGTCAGAGCAGCACGCTCCGTTTTGCGTAACTATTTTTAAATCCCTGTAGAATCTGAACCGTGTAAGCTAGCGCAATAATTTGTTTTGCATATGAAACCGGAGGAGTTGTACTTACATCTGATGCCATCAGCTTGTCCTCGGTCACGGTTTCGTTCCACATATAGCTTTGCAAAAATTGCATAAAAAGCGCTTGCAGGAACAAAAACATAATATTCCAGAAACACGCTTTGCCGTTCCTATCAGCTGTTCGTAACACTTCCCACAGTGAAATGATGCACATGCTGTTTTCTTTGCAAATTTGCATCATAGGATTGTTTTTTGTTTTTCCTGCAGTATATAAAAATTGCTGTATCTCCAAAATAAAACTATGAAGACACTCAAAATAAATTTCCTGTGGTGGGAAACTATTTTTTTGCAACTTTATTGTATTTAAAGCTTTGAGGGATAAACCTCTTAAATTTCTCCAAGTAGAAATATATGTAAACAAAACAAAAACGATTTTCAATATTTTTTGTAGTTTATTGCACTTTTTTGCAATTTATGTAATTACTATGGACTTAATGCATACATATTATTAAAATATGGGCTATAACAGTTGTATTGATGTATAGCAACTTGAAATGCTCCCACAAATGGCACTACAGCATGTAAAAAAAAAAAATAATATAAGCTCTGGTGGACTTGGTTCTATGGTAGGTCTTAAAGGGTTAAATAAATATCGTCAAATAATCGTGATCTCAATTTCAGTGAAAATAATCGTGATTATCATTTTTGCCATAATCGAGCAGCCCTACTAGAAATTGCATTCAAATCTTTATCAAAGTCCTTTTAGAAAGCCAGTCTCACCACTTAGCCCCCATTTTGGTAATGCTTTAGGGCAGTTATATGAAACCATGGCTTTAATTTCAACAGTGATTTATAAAATCTCTAGTCAAACCACTTAGAAAATGCGACTTGGCCCCAAAATCAGGCTTAAAAAGCACTTCTCCTCAGTAGGTTACACTTCAGCTATGCTTGTGCAAACCAGAGTGCAGAAAACTGGCTGTCACAACACTGTGAAACTGCTACGAACTTCCATCTCACGTGAAAGATCTCTCTGTCTTTATGCAAAATTTACTACTAGTGACAAAAAGTTTCATATCTGAACCCTTTTTATCACTTACAAAAAAACATCCATCTCTACACCTTCTAAACACAGTGTGTTTTCTGACCTGGATTCCTCCCATCACTCCCAACCAGTCTCAGAAGATGGCCATCCTGGTTCTGCCAGGTTTCTTCCTGTTAAAAGGGAGTTTTTCCTTCCCAATGTCACCAAGTGGATACTTAGAGTGAGACATCTGATTGTTGGGCTACTTTTTAAAAGTTGTTCTTTTTCTTCATCTTTTTTAAGGGGGTCAAAAACATAAAAAGGATAAAAGCTGACGAAATCTTTGTTTATTTTCTCTCAACGTAAACGTAATCTTTGCCCTCTTCTCATTAGTCAGTGCTACTGGGTCTGACTTCTATAAACCCTGTCCTCTCCCTCTTTCTCTTTTAGGCCTTATGCATTTAATTTCTCTAATGTACATAGTTTATTTAATTTTCTGACATGACATAAATTCATGCTGATGTTACAGAAAATGTAATATCGCAGGAGTGCAGGAGTATTAACCCCCACTCCCCTGCTGAAAACAAGGTTAACCCTCCCCCCTTTTTTCTCTTCCTCTACCCCCTGGCCCAAAATCTTGCTGTATCTCTATTCCTCTCTCCCCTTTTCCTCAACTTTAACCTTCACCCCTTTCTCCAGCTGCCACCATTATCTCACTACGTTATCCACCTTCTATCTGTCCTCTTAACCTTTCACCTCTCTATTGATCCGAGTGTCCTCCTCCGTTTCCTCGGATTTCCTTCCAGCTTCTTTCGATATCTATTCTCCTGCACACCCTCATCCTCGCTCTTCATGCTCTGGTCCATCCCTCTTTCATTACAGAAAAGCAAACTCAATTCCATCAGATGTAATAGGCTAATCACGCTATTGGCTCAGGTCGATCAGCAGGACAGTGTGTGCGACTCTGTGTGTGTTTACTCAGTATAAAAAAAGTGCTTGTTAGTATATATTTGTGTTCCCAATTATGTTAAAGACAACATTTCCTCTGTGCTTTAAATACCTTAAAAAAACTGGATGAAAGTTGAAGGGTAAAATATTTATGTACGGGACGCACGTTTGTATGAGACCAGCATTGTTATCATTGATATCAGCCATGCTGGTTGTTATCAACCAGTTGGCAGATAAAATGGATATTTATTCAATAGACAGATCTTCAATGGTAAATGTAGAGCAAAAAATAAATATTTATAAAACTTTAAAAAATTATATCTGTCAAATTGTTATTTTAAACAATGATTTGGTATAAGTGTGGCACCACATAATGTTTGTGTTTATTTTACTTAAAAAGGGTCAGTGTACATTAGTTAGCATGAGCACTTGGGCTCATCGTGTGCTGCAACTCAGTGCATTTAGTCATGTAAACATGGTCGAGACAAACTACTGAAGATCAAATCGAGAAACGGACTTGGAAACAGAGGTGATTTTAGTGACTCTGATGGTGAGCAGAAACATGTCACTGTGCTTTCTCCTCAGTTCAGTTCGGTTGAATTTTATTTATATAGCACCAAATCACAACAACAATTGCCTCAAGGTGCAGTAACGCAAATCACATATCAGACGCACAGTCACAATACTTTATTGTCAAATAGCAAACACGGTTTATGTGTGAGCTGATGCTCTGCGGCTGCTGGAACGCAGCTCTGTCCTGTTGCACTTCCAGGTTTCTGTCCTTTCCCTCCAGTCCACACCAACTTTATTGGGAGAGATGTGAATTAGCTGACACATTTGTACTAGGGCTGGGCCATATCATACCGTTCACAGTAATACCGGTATAATGTTGGGCAACGATAATAAAATGAAATATCGCGATAGAATATGGGTAAAACGCGCATGCGCAGTGCCTTTGTTTTCATACACACATGGCAGAAAAAGCATGACGGAGAATGAGAAGGGCGAAAGCGGATCGTTGAATGAAACGGATGAACCAGAACTGGTTTGTAAAAATGCTGCAACTTCAGTGGTGTAGAACTGGTTTAGCTTCCGTCCGTCAGATACACAACAAAGCACTATTTTTGGTAGAGCGTGCTAGCGGGCCGTCGTTATTATAGTGTTTTGTGGAAAATACGGCACACTTAAAATCAATCCTTTGATTTTTCTGAAAATCGACAGTGCCCCTTATAATTCTGTATTATGTATGAATTCTGGTTGTGTTTACTGATCTCGAAACGATTTTATGTACACGGCGCTCGAAAATCTGTCAAATGTTTCAGTACGACTTTGCTAAGCTATGAAGCCGCACCGCTTGATGGATTGTCGGAGCATTACGGCTATATTAGGCAGGCGCCTTGCGGAGTGATACTTACTGTGCTTCAACATAAAATTACCGTATTGTGTGTGTATAACCCCTTTTAAGTTTTGTGGATATTATACATGGTTATGCTCAGGATATGTTTCCACTGGAAATGCCTTTTCGTTAAACTGTCAGCAAGGAATTTGCATTTGCACTGTTACATTTTTATATAACTGCAACGCACATAAAAAACAGCTGCTTGTTCAAGTGAAAATACATTAATGTTTGTTTTTTTTTTGCGGTAATAAAATTGTGAAGTGGTAAAGTATTTTGTCTAGTGTCAATTATATCGTCAGTTATATCGTTATCGCAAATTTTCAAATGTATATCGTGATAAATATTTTTGGTCATACCGCCCTGCTCTAATTTGTACCACTCTTACCAGCTAGGACCACTCCCTAATCCGCCCTAGCTCTCAATGCTACAGGTGAGCCCGACCACACCCGACTGCCACACTGATTGACTGGGATTTTTCTGCAAAACCATCTCTAGAGTAGTTGGAGAATGGAAAATATCCAGTGAGCGGCAGTTCTCTGGGTGACAATGTCTTGTTGATTCTAGAGATCAGAGGAGAAGGCCAAGCTGCTTTTGAGCTGATACGAGGGCAACTTTACTCAAATAACCACTAAGGTAAGCAGAAGAGTGCCTCTCAGCAGAACACCACACAGGGTATAATTACTATCAGCTAAGAAGAGGAATATAAGGCTAAAATTTACACAAGCCCACCAAAATTGGAAAATTGTTGCCTGGTCTGGTTTTGATTTCTGCCGTGATATTTGGTCAGAATTTGGCAGAAATAAGAGAAAAGCATGAATCCATCCTGCCTTGTAACAGTTCAGGCTGGTGGTGTAATGGTGTGGGGGATATTTTCTTGGCACATTTTGGGCCCCTCAGTAATAACTGAGCATCATTTAAACCCCACAGCCTACCTGGCTACGCTGCTGATCACGTCGATCCCTTTATAACCACAGTTCCATCTTCTGATGGCTGCTTCGAGCAGGACACACCGAGGGGCTGGTGAGTGTTTATTACATGTGTTTGCTTGATCACAAATTTGCCATTAAAGACTAGAATGAAGATTTTCCAACAATTTCACAAGCTTACATATTGTAGGTACATTATAAGATGTTCTCATATATTTGTTTAATCGATCTCTTCAGCATAGTTTATGGCAGAAGGCATTTTGTAATATTATTATATACATAAAGCATCCTTATCACCAAATAATTTAATGATTTTGCATGGTGCCACTTTTAGACACCAATTACTACTTTTTACTGATTCAGTGGTGAGGAAATCTCAGGGGAACTTATTACTATTTCAACCAACTAGCAGCTTTGAAGAGCTCTGTAGGATTCAGAGCTTCTCCCAACTGCTGGCAACGCCTGACTGACCATCCCAAGCTGTTTGTCCTCCTTCCTTATCCCTCCGTTCACTGTTAATGAGCTCTGTTTCCCCTCTGCTGTCCTTTCTTCCTTTTCCTTTTTATTTTACCCTCTATCGCTCATCTCCAAACTCGGCCGTGGATCCCCGCTCAAACCAAAACCAGCCATTTTTCCCTCTTTTCCACCCACTCCATTTTTGTCTGTCCCTTAACTCCTTTCCCTCCTCTTTGCATCCTAGTTATCCGTCTCACTCTGTCAATGTGGCAGTGGAGTGTTTCCAATCCAGATTCCAGGCCCTGTTTGATAGGAATGATTGTTCATTTATTTCACCATCTGCCACCTAGAGCACGCACGCACACACATAACCATTACCTCAAACATAAAAAGACTCCCCCCTGCTGTGATCACTACTTTAAGGATTTTGCCAACAGAATGACTAGTTGCAGAGCCGCATGTGTCTCGTGTGTCTACAGCGTGAGCGTGCTTTTCCGTGTGTGTGTGTGAGGGCGTGTGAACTCCACACATTGGCTCCTCTTAGTTGAGTCCCCAAAGACGGCACGACTCAGAAACAGAAACTCATAAATCAGCCTGTCCCTGAACTCGCTCCTCTATTCCTCATCTCCTCGTTCTCGCTTTCATCTCTCGATCCCTGCGTTTCTCTGTCCCTCCTCCTCCTAACACCCCTGAGAGGAGGATGAGGCAGCAGTGACGCACTTACACCAGGATTCCCTCTGTCTCTCGCCTGCGTGCTCTTTCATCTCCCACGAATTTTCCACAGCCCCTTTAATCTTCCAGGACGATGTGACACTTTTTTCAGTAGCGAAATGTTTTCTCGTAAACTTCACATCTTTGTGGTCCTTGCCGAAGCAGTTAAAGCCATCAAAGCTGTCTGTGCTTTGACAAAAGACAGATATAGATGTTCTCAGTTTCGCTGCGATGTAACAGAAACAGATAACACAAGCGTTTGTCCTCTGCTGTGCCGCAGCGTGCACATGACTTACTGGACTGAAACAATCCTGACATACCTGAACCAAAGGCATCCCAAGGTGAAACTCTCTTTTCTATGTCATCTGGACCATCATGTGACCCTAAATAGAGCAGATGCATCTAGAGGGGCTTAGCCTTAAACCTGTACAGCTACAAACTCACACACACAATTAAAATACGCCTTCACATTTAATTTTCCCCCACATGAAAGCCACATGCCAATAACATAACTCTGTAAATCACTCCCGCCCACAACATGGCTAATATTTGGAGCACAGACATGCAGTCCCGTGCACCTGAGTGTGCCAAACATAGTGCAGTTGCTCAGCTCCACCTCCATCACATGCCTGATCTGGTGTCCTTGCTTCAAGAATAAAAAGGGCAATGTTCTCTAAAGTTACTATAAATATATAAATTGTAGACAAAAATCAGAAATTTACTGAATTACTAGAAATGCTTCACTGTATTACCATAAGGTAACAACAACATACCTAATCAAAACTAAACCAGTAGACTCATGACTTTTAGTTTCTATCACTGGGTTTAATCTTGATTAAATCTACATTTTTCAAAATTAAAGTCAAAGCTCCCTTTATTAAGACGGTCCCTGTTGAATTTCCACAACCATAAACTGGAACAAGAGTTCTGTCTTAACTTTAAAGTCACGACCTCGAATTGAGGCAATCTGTTATTCTAACTTTGATGACGTCAGGGTTATTTTCAGAGGCTTGATAAAGCTCCTGTGGAGCCGCAGAAGACATTATGCAACTGTTTTGACAGGATGAGCAGTGCTCCTCGGGACGGGCATTGCAAATTAGCTTAAGTATGTGGCATATTTGTCCCTATACAAATAAGCCATAAACATATCACCTGAACTTCCTGGCTCTTCTACATATATATATATATATATATATATATACACACACATCTATCTATCTATCTATCTATCTATCTATCTATCTATCTATCTATCTATCTATCTATCTATCTATCTATCTATCTATCTATCTATCTATCTATCTATCTATCTATCTATCTATCTATTCTGAGAAACTTGAATAGTTATACGTATAAATGTCATGACTATTGTATAATAGGATAATATTTAATGGTTACGACATGCAAAACGTAAAAGACTGCCAAACATAAACATCCTGACTGATTACAGCGATTAGGA
Organism: Mchenga conophoros; assembly: GCF_057382185.1. Taxonomy (NCBI): domain Eukaryota; kingdom Metazoa; phylum Chordata; class Actinopteri; order Cichliformes; family Cichlidae; genus Mchenga; species Mchenga conophoros. The sequence goes on from NC_140529.1 coordinate 17,876,086, forward strand.
TGGCCACGTTTTTTTTTTTTTTTCTCATGCCTTTCTCCTTTCTGTCTCTATGACACAGTTTCAACAGGATTCTGGTTGCTTAGTAACCAACTGCAGTCCGAGGATTCCGGAGAAGTGTCCGCAGAGAAAAAGAGCAAGAGGAGAGTTAAGGACAGGAAGGTGGAGTGGTTTGTGTCCTTTGTCGGCATTTTGGCCACCATGTTTACATTTTTTGGTCTTTAATTGTTTCCTCTGTATTTTTCTCCTTCTTTCACAGCGTTTCCTCATCCCTACCCTCAATCCTGCCTGAGCGCCCGCCGTCCTTGTCCTCCTCCTCCTCCTAAAACTACTCTCACGCTCCAAATTGTCAAGGGAACGGGTTAAAAAAACAAAAAACCCCACCTCCCGCTCATTTCCCTTCTCCTTTTTTCCCCCTCTTTTTTCTCCACCTCTGCATGCCAACTGCATCACCAGTCCATGTAATATAATGCAACCGTAATCCTTTACATTTACTCCTTAATCTCTCTGCCAACACATACACGAATGAAGCAAAGCCCTTTCTAAATGTATGCATCTATTAACCATTGTGTTAAACTTCAAGATCATCGACCCTCCTAATAAAGACATAATTTGAACCTAACTATGTCTTTTTGGGGTCTAAAAGAAATCAATTAATTATCAGTCTTCGGGTTGTTAATGATGGTTATGAGAAAAGTGTTTCAAAGCAAGGAGTGAGCGTTTATATCTGTGAGCAGTGAAAAGGAACTGCTTGAGGGGGATCCTACAGAGTTGAAAGAACCTGGAAAGTTCTGGTTTTGCTTCTTGAAGTAATCTACCAACAGCTGAGGTAATATAGCAGGAGAGCGATCAGCAATCAACAGATACAAATTATGAGAACCAACAAGGGTAAATCTAGCAGTGGTTGTGATGACTATGTAAATTGTGTTGTGTTCCCTATTACATGTGTTCCCAACCCCCTGAGCCACGGGGCAACCGTGGCTCAGGGGGTTGGGAAGCGTATCTGTAACCGGAAGGTCGCCGGTTCGATCCCCGGGCTCTCTGTCCTGGTCGTTGTGTCCTTGGGCAAGACACTTTACCCTACTTGCCTACTGGTGTTGGACCGAGGGGCCGATGGTGCGATATGGCAGCCTCGCTTCTGTCAGTCTGCCCCAGGGCAGCTGTGGCTACAACTGTAGCTTGCCTCCACCAGTGTGTGAATGTGAGAGTGAATGAATAGTGGCATTGTAAAGCGATTTGGGTGCCTTGAAAAGCGCTATATAAATCCAATCCATTATTATTATTATTATTAAAATTTCAGGGTTAGCACAAGTGTAGTACAAAGTTGTTCTTTTCCTTCGGTATAATGTAAAAACATACAAAGGAAATGCCTCCTTTACAGGGAGAAATCAGTGGAAAATACACCAAATGGCAGGACATAAAGAGTAGTTCTATTCTTCAAGAAGTTTAAACGACTGTTTTGGAAACAGGGTTTTGTATGAATGTACTCTTAAGTTTCTCAGCAGAAACAGACAAAAACGCATCTTCTGCAATGACGTGAACGAGACATCATATGACCATTGGCCATAGAATCTACCATTACAGAAACAACTCAAAAGGTCAAAGTCTATCGGTTGTATTTCTACCTTCCACCAGATGGCCATATGCCCTGCCCTGCCAGCTAGCATATGGGCATCTGGACACAAACCAAGCCATGAGCACTTGGTACACACACCCACTCTCATAGCTAAACATGATAAATATTCATGGATGAATGCTTGTGCGTGTGTGTGTGCATGCAGGCACGTCTTAAGAAAAAACAAGAAAATCATGTTATATCTTATTATAAATCTCTTGCAAAATCAGTCATCATGTAGAGCCAGTAGCAATGAAGAAAATATACCAGGTATCCGCCACACCGCACACACACATCCAGTATAACGCCTGTGTATTTGCATATAGTGTATGTGCACACAACCTGTATATGAGCTTGTGTGTGGCCATGTGCGAGCGAAGAAACTTGGCAGATTCCTCTGTGAGCTCACCTGATCCACAAGCTGGCCACATCCCCAAATGACCGGGCACATTGTCGGATAACTATTATATAAGCCTGCCTTCAGGCTCCTCTGCTGCATTAGTGCTGAAGATGATCACAGTTGAACATTATACAGCAAAACCAAATTAGTATTGGGTACATATTTGCTATCTAGCCAGTGCTTTTATGTAAGATGACTTGAAAAGAAATGGCACAAAGAGCCCAAACTCAAGCTGAGCATTAAAATATCTTCTTTATTTTCTTGAGGAAATATATTTCTCACTGAATCGGCTCACTTGTTTGACCGCAGACCCATGTATTATATGTTGAAGTCCAACCGTGTCAGGTTTTCAGTTGTTTCAGTTCAGTTGTGGAGTTAAATGAAGAAACTGTGGGGGGCAAACAAGAAGAAGTTCTCAAAAAGTTGTGACACAGCTTCAACACCTGGATTAAGCCATGAAATTCTAGCTGCTGCTGCCTTCTCGTGAGATTTGGTTGGACCCAGAATTTCCATTTCCTCCTTTTCTTGTTAACAGCCTTGATAGCTATAAGTGACAATAGTTTAAGAGTCTAAAACAGTCATACATAGTTCGGTGTTGCTGTAATTGAATTATGTTCACTTCTCTCTGTTAAGAATAAACAATAAACTCCTTTTTTATTTGTCCACATGCAAAGTTTATTGTTACTTATATCTACTTTCAGTTGCTCGATTGTTCAAAAGCGGTCATCATGTAGGTAGCTCCGCATGTTTGATTTGGAAGCTTTTACAGCTGATACACTTCCTGGAGGCAAAGATTTTCGGCTTCTCTTGGAATCAAAACCAGGATCTTGTGCTTGTTAGGCAGATGTTTCAATCCTTATAATTCGTAATCGGTCAGGGAAAAGTCAGAATCAGATGCTTTAAAAATTCACTGCAAAAACTACAGCACACTGAGGTTACCATATGTAGTGTGTTTTAATAAAAAATGCTGCATGAATGGTAAGCAGGTGCAAAGATTTTGAGAATTTTTGCACATTTATTACGTTCATGTAATCTTTGTATCACCATCTTTTTCATTAATCCTCGTTCACTTTTGGCGCACAAGCATTAATTAATTAAGGGATTAAGGTTTAGAGTGCTAGCATCTTCTTTTTCTAAGCTCTTGCTAAAAACAGGGAAATTAAGGGATTAAGGTTCAGAGTATTAACATCTTCTTCATCTGTTAAAAAAACACAGAAATTTAGTAATTTTACTCTGATTTTTGCTGTGGTTTGACAGGTAAGCGCTATACACCAGGACGTTTTGGTAGAGCAACACCAAGAAATGTAAAAACTGGACTCGACTGCATAACGTGCATAAAAATATACCTACAAATATATCTATTCAATATGCTGATGCTGTGAAAGAGAAAAAAAATCAATTAGCACTGATTTAGTGAAACAAATTAACTACAAAGTACTAGAAACTACCTACACACTTTCAGTCTGACAGTGCAATACAGAGTTCTGGCAAGCGGTCAGCAGTCATTATAGTGAAGACGCTGAGTCCAACAACAAGCAAGGCCTCTGGTCTGCATTAAAAGCACAAGCTATGTCTCAAACATTATGCTTATGTGGGAATAACTCACATTTTCTGCACTCCAAAGCTGAGTCATAATTGAAAATACCCAGCAATCAGTCTGACATGGCTGTGTGACAGACTGCGTGTGTTATGGTGTGTCCAAAGTATGTGTCTGTAGTCTGTGTGTGTGTGTGTGTGTGTGTGTGTGTGTGTGTGTGTGTGTGCGTGTTCCCCAATCCAGCATCAGCTCCCCTATAAAATAAAGAAGGCACAACTCCTTGGGCATAATGAGAAGTTTCTTTTATCACACGCGCACTGAAAGGATTATTCCAGTAGAAGAAAAGCCCCGAGCTGTTAAAAGATGACATTCGTCTTCCCTCCATAAAAGTTTTCTATCTGGCTCTTCGTTTTTCATTTGGGAGCAGAGAGCCTCGCCCCTGCAGTAGAACTGAAGGACCCAAGAGGGCAAGAAAGACAGAGAGAGACAAGGGATTAAAAAGTGGATTAACAGAAAGACTGACAGGAAAAAACAAGAGGCACTGCAAAGAGATGAAAACGTATCAGGAAGAAACAGCAAGACAGGAACAAAGAAACGCGATGGAGAGCTTTTAACGTTTCCTGTGCTGACACAGTGACGTCTCACACACATTCATGCTGACCACGGTTTGACCACTCTGCAAAAATTTTCTGCTTATTGCCTCATATCTGTAAAATAACTCCTCCTCGCTGCACTCATCCCCAGAAAAGCCAACCGTGCACGAATATAAACAAACAAACACACACACCTACACACACGCGCAGGCCGCCAAAATCCGACAGATTGGCGAATGTGTTGTTTCGCCGCTCTCTTTCATTAAAAACCTAAATCCGTGGCACTTAGACGCAACAACTTCCTTCCTATGAGTCTGCTCCAAATCACCTCGATCACCAGGCGCCAGACAGAGAGCGGGAGGACCGAGGGACATGGAGAGACACAAAATGGAGATCAGAGGCAGCATAGGGCAGAAATCGAGTGAAAGAGTAATTGAACTTGTTTCCATATTTTTAGGATGTGTTACCATAGGAACCACATTTCCTTGCAGCTCATCCTTCAGCACACAGACTTAAACACACAATTTTATATTATATATATATATATATATATATATATATATATTTTTTTTTTTTCCGCAGACATCAAGGTTTGCTCCACAATCCAAAGGGTGTTGGATTACAGAACTATGTTAATCTCAGACCTTGAGTAGCGGAGCCCAGGAGGAAACTGGAGCACACGGCTGGTCGTGTAATTGTTATTTATTACCTGCAATTAATGCAGTTAAAGAGTACGCTCCAGTTTCTCCCTCCCGGGCTCCACTACTCAATGGTTTTTGATCTACAATGGTCTGTCCTCAGAGAGCACTGCTTCACCGAAGTGTAAGATGAAGCTCTCTCTGACTGCTGTGCCTTCATTTACTTACTTATATAACACCGCTTTAATCCAATACTGTCTTTTTCTCTTGATAAAACCATAAAATTAGTGAAAATTATTCAAAAATCACCAACGTTTAGGTTGTTGGTCCTTTTTCAGCAAAAGTGTCAACCTCTTTAGCTGAAAAAGGACAAAATCTGCACTTCCTGATTGCGTTTTTGAGGTTGTTTCATAGATTATTAAATATGTCACCCATTTTTCTGTGTACACTGTTACCCACTGAAGCCCAGTTCCAAAGCCCCAATATCAGTGTCTTCACTGTCTCCATCTGGATGGTGGTTGGGAGGAGATAGCTCAGTAGGTGGAGTGTTCCCCCATGATCAGGGGTTCAGATCCACCAAACGGCCAGCCTGAGGTACCGTCCCAACACACTGCGTCCAGGCGCTGGATTGGCGGCTGCCCACTGCTTCACTGAGTGAATGGGTTAAATGCAGAGAGGAATTTCTCCACATGGGAGCCAATGACCATATCCCGCAAACTCCTCCTTTCTGAAACATACTATGACCAAGATTTAAAAAATAGACTTTATCTTTTATACAATATGACCCCAAACAAGTGAGTAAGCCGATAAACTCAGGAAAAAGTGAACATGTGTTTCTCTAAACAGACTAGCAAGCGTTAGCTTAAAAGTTTGAATTGTACTCCATTGTTTGCTCAAATTTGCTTCCAGAAATAGCTAGATAAGAGCTAAGGCTTCACAGTGGCTATATCCTACCACAGGTTTTCATCAATAATTAATTAAAAAGCTCGAATTTTAGGGCCTACTGATTAAAAATGGAACGTATACAGACAATACACTAACCTTTAAATAAAAATAATGTATGTGTATAATGAGTATGTGCTTGCCTCTATTGCTGAAATGCTCTTATGATGTAGGTACTGTTTGAGTTTCAATGTCTAAGACCCAACAATCAGATTATTAAGGGCTTTATTTTTGATACAGAAATAGACAAATAGATATCTGCATCATAAAACATTTATGACGGCACACAGTAGCAGTCTAAGTGTACAGCAGCTGACAACAGTTGCTAACTTCTGATGTGCTTCACTTATTCACCACGCAGCTTCTCCAAATAACCTTCAGCATTTTGCCACGCCTAACAGAGATGGATATGCAGAGCCGTGGAAGGGTGTCTACACACCGGGCCAGAGGTCCTCATGGTTTTTACAGCACAGCCACGAGAGAGTGGGCAGGATATTTCAGTGGGGTTTTTTTTGTTATTATTAGCCAAGACAGCAGGAGACATAGCAGACTGGCTTTGGTGATGGATTTGATCCAAAGGAAAAGGAAGGTTTATGTGCACATCTAAACTGCTCTCACAGCATGAAAACAACAGTAAATGTAACACAGGAGGAAAAGACTATCTCATCCTGCCTCTCGTCCAGTCTATTACATAAGCGGATGATTACCAGATAAAAACACATACAGTATAGATTCCCTTAGAAACCTGAGCAAATGCAAAACATTACCCCCGTCACCCAAAATGAGCTGATTCCTTAACTGTGCTCTTTAACTTAAACAGCCTTTATTGCTTTAATTGGTTCGGCACAACCTAAGCTCTCGATGTTTGATCGCACTGAATGAAAGTTGCTGTTGTAGTTCTGTACTACAACGCACAAAAGGTTGAAAGGATTTAAGGTTAGAGTCGACGCTGACGTATGCACTCTTCTGGGAAGGCAACATGGCAGTTATCAGTCAGTGCATTACGTCAGTGCTACGTCGGTACTGCGTCAGTGCTACTATAAAACTCAATCTCACGCCAAACTTCATCATCTCAACATTTTACTCTGTTGTAATGACGCAACACTTTCCACAGGGAAAACACATTATTTGACATTTGAGTACAGTTCATGCCTCACTGGCCAAGAGTGATCAGTAAACAGTAGTAAAACCATATATACTGCAGCCATGGCAACAGCTGACGACATGGGATGCACCTGGGGCAGTTACCGCAAAATTGCCACAGCAACTGCTTCAATTTGGCAATAAGAAGGGGGTGGAGGGGCTGTACTCACAGGAAGTACAGGGGTTAATATTAACTAGTGTCAATACAATGCAGGCGGCACTAAAAGAGAATCCATGTGTTTGTCAGTGAGGCATCACGTTCACTGTTGAGGTCACGTTCACATTCATCATATGTATCCTTATATGCGCATCACACTCTCCAATATCTTGTACATTAACAAACAGACTATAAGCCTACTGAAAATTACCATGGAAACAGAGCTTACATGGACTGCAATAAAGAGAAAGTAAAAAAAACAAAAATAATTCAGAGGATAAAATATGCCCTGTTTTTGGATTTCTCTAAATTGGGATGAATGCGTATCCCTGCTTTGGTAATTGGATAAACCGAGTTGTTTATATCCAGCATCTCAAGAAATGAAATCACTGAGTGTTTGTATGTAAACATATGAATCCTGATCTTGTTCCCAATGTCCGGAACACCTGCAGAAGGAAGTCGTGTCAGGATCATTACGGATTTCTGGCAAATGTAGTTTCATTTTTTTAAGCCCATGTAAGAAAGCTCTGTTTAATCCAACGATGAGCATGTAGATTTTCCTACAGTGGGACAAAAAAGTATTTAGTCAGCCACCGATTGTGCATGTTCCCCCACCTAAAATGATGACAGAGGTCAGTAATTTGCACCAGAGGTACACTTCAACTGTGAGAGACAGAATGTGAAAAAAAAAATCCATGAATCCACATGGTAGGATTTGTAAAGAATTTATTCGTAAATCAGGGTGGAAAATAAGTATTTGGTCAATAACAAAAATACAACTCAATACTTTGTAACATAACCTTTGTTGGCAATAACAGAGGTCAAACGTTTACTATAGGTCTTTACCAGGTTTGCACACACAGTAGCTGGTATTTTGGCCCATTCCTCCATGCAGATCTTCTCGAGAGCAGTGATGTTTTGGGGCTGTCGCCGAGCAACACGGACTTTCAACTCCCGCCACAGATTTTCTATGGGGTTGAGGTCTGGAGACTGGCTAGGCCACTCCAGGACTTTCAAATGCTTCTTACGGAGCCACTCCTTTGTTGCCCGGGCGGTGTGTTTTGGATCATTGTCATGTTGGAAGACCCAGCCTCGTTTCATCTTCAAAGTTCTCACTGATGGAAGGAGGTTTTGGCTCAAAATCTCACGATACATGGCCCCATTCATTCTGTCCTTAACACGGATCAGTCGTCCTGTCCCCTTGGCAGAAAAACAGCCCCATAGCATGATGTTTCCACCCCCATGCTTCACAGTAGGTATGGTGTTCTTGGGATGCAACTCAGTATTCTTCTTCCTCCAAACACGACGAGTTGAGTTTATACCAAAAAGTTCTACTTTGGTTTCATCTGTCCACATGACATTCTCCCAATCCTCTGCTGTATCATCCATGTGCTCTCTGGCAAACTTCAGACGGGCCTGGACATGCACTGGCTTCAGCAGCGGAACACGTCTGGCACTGCGGGATTTGATTCCCTGCCGTTGTAGTGTGTTACTGATGGTGACCTTTGTTACTTTGGTCCCAGCTCTCTGCAGGTCATTCACCAGGTCCCCCCGTGTGGTTCTGGGATCTTTGCTCACCGTTCTCATGATCATTTTGACCCCACGGGATGAGATCTTGCGTGGAGCCCCAGATCGAGGGAGATTATCAGTGGTCTTGTATGTCTTCCATTTTCTGATGATTGCTCCCACAGTTGATTTTTTCACACCAAGCTGCTTGCCTATTGTAGATTCACTCTTCCCAGTCTGGTGCAGGTCTACAATACTTTTCCTGGTGTCCTTCGAAAGCTCTTTGGTCTTGGCCATGGCGGAGTTTGGAGTCTGACTGTTTGAGGCTGTGGACAGGTGTCTTTTATACAGATGATGAGTTCAAACAGGTGCCATTCATACAGATGATGAGTTCAAACAGGTGCCATTCATACAGGTAACGAGTGGGGGACAGAAAAGCTTCTTACAGAAGACGTTACAGGTCTGTGAGAGCCAGAGATTTTCCTTGTTTGAGGTGACCAAATACTTATTTTCCACCCTGATTTACGAATAAATTCTTTACAAATCCTACCATGTGAATTCATGGATTTTTTTTTCACATTCTGTCTCTCACAGTTGAAGTGTACCTCTGGTGCAAATTACTGACCTCTGTCATCATTTTAAGTGGGGGAATTTGCACAATCGGTGGCTGACTAAATACTTTTTTGCCCCACTGTATATGTGTGTTTGAGAGAGGCCCTATACTTCACAGAGCAAACCTAGACCGGATGTCCACTCCATTAGGTACACCTGTGCAGTCTAACTGAATCTGATATCTCAAAGTTTCTGTTTATCTTTTATTCTCTTTTTCTACTGTCCTTCCTTTTTTGTGTCTGTGTCTATCTCGATTTCTATTTAATCTTTTTGCTTTTCAGCTAATATTTTTTATTTTGTTTTGTTTTTTTCAGCATGTCACCCTTCACTCCCTCCTTCCCTCGGTCTTCCACTCCAACCTTAAAGCTAAACGAGGTAGGTAGTGTTTCCTCCCGTGGGAGACGAGTGCAGTGAGGCCTTAGTATAGCAAATAGAAAGTGACAATCCATTCATTACTTATGCCCACACGCTTCCTCACTCTCACTCCTGCTCCTATACACACATACACACAGGCGGGTTTCCATCTCTTCAGAGGACATTACCACCCTAACTACAACCACTGTTAGACTGAACCTTAAACTGTATACTAACGCTAACCTAAACATAGTTTTACCCTGCTAACTTAAAACCAACAGTTTCTAATATAATCATTTACATGATGTACAGTACTGTGCAAAAAATTTGAGCCAACCCTTATTTCTTTATATTTTGCTAGAAAAATAGACAACAGCTGCAGGGGAAGCAACAATATGGCAACATCAGAGTTTGTACAATTATATATCTTTAAATGTAATATTTGGTATGACCACAGTTGTTCGTCAACACAGTCTGAACTCTCTTGGGTAGCTTTCTTGGCATTTCTTTAAGTAGTGTTCAGAAATAGTTCTCCATGCTTCTTGAAGGACATTCAAAAGTCCTCTTCGGATGTTTGGTGCCTTTTTCGGCAAATATGCTCAGCTTTTGAACCTATCCTCAAAAACTAATTAGTAGTCTTGAATTTAATCTTTCTAAGAGCCGCAAAAACCTAAATGGGTACCTCGTTCACCCTGCAACACCATATGCAGTTGCTACCATTGCATACCTAAACCAAATCACAGTTCCCCCAAAGCTTCTACAGCTTCACTGCACTTAAAGTAAAGTTTAACACTAATCCATTAACCCTCAGTTATTAGCAAGCTTCACTTTAAACTCCACAAGGACCTTAATCTCCACAACACCCTGCAACCTTCAGCTCAACACATAAGTGTTACCTTTAGCAGTTTCACATTGATTAAAAGTACTTCTTATTCACTCCTTGTTACGCAACCACTGATCATTCCCCTCCAACGTGTTGTTGAGTTACCAGCCTATTTGCAAAACAAGGGGCATGCAAATTTATTTTTACGGAAAATCGTTTTCTGCCCAAAATCAGACGTTCGAAGAAATGCCTTTTTTCTCTCGATTCCGCTCCAAGTGAGAAGTGACACGGCAGAAAAACTGAGAAAAGCAAGTTTTCTTTTCTCTGTGTTTGCAATGTTCTGCTATACAAACCAGGACAAGCTGCAATGAATTTCAATTTTATAAGGCAATTTCTGCTTCAGTACCAATAGAAGCACAATAATGGCCGAAATGAGAAGTGGGCTGCTGAAACACTGTTGAATGCTCTGGCTCTGAGACACTAGACTGCACTGTTGCACCAAATCTGTCTAGCACTAACTAAAGTACACTGGCAGCATGGTAAGTTTGTGTATATGTGTGCGTTTTTGTGTGTGTCTGTTCTTCAAATCAACTGCATCATATCTTGGCATGATCTGAGGGGATCATACACATACGAAACATGCCGTATAATCTTGACTAAAAGCCAGGTAAATGTCATCGATTTCATAGCTAACTGTGTCTCAAGTTACGGTTTCCATAGAAACAGATAAAATATGTACAGAAGCCTCTCTATCCGTGTGAATGAGCCATACCATAATGCTCTAACTGGTGTGGGTGGACAATTGCAGGAGTCTTTTCACAGTGTAGCACAGAGCTTGGTCTGCATGTTCCAGTTTTTTCAGAAGTCAGGAACACCTTCTTTCCAAAGATATATTTTCTTATTATTTGATAAAAAAAATAAAGTACACCAAATATGTTTTGCATATTTAATTCCAAGTTGAGGACAGGCATTCTCGATTGGAAAATACACAAACAAAGCACCGGAGTGATCATATAGCACTCAGAGAGGAACACAATAGTAATAACATTGATGTCGGGATTTATTGATAGCAATAATATATTTAAAAATGAATCTGACCTGTTACTTAATTTAGATCATATGTTCAAGTCTGGGGCTCAGTAATAAACTCTAGCTGTGGGTCAGGAGCTTCCAAGACTTCCCATATGTCTGCTGCTTGATGCAATTTCCTGTCACAGTCCGAGACAGTGCAAGATACACAGCATAATCGCTCCCTAATTTCCCAATTAAATTGTTTGAGCAGCACAAATGGAAAGTATTAAAGTTTAATGAGAGAAGAGTAATCAGTCACTGAGAATCCATATGCCCAGTGACCCCAAGAGACTTCTTAAACCGGTTATTAATAATTTATAAGCTTTATCAGATTTGTATTCCCCTCCAAACTGTAAAAGTAAAACAATAATGTTTAAATGCATTCAAATTAAAGCCATACTTCATGCCACTCTAACTAGTAAATTAAGTCTCAAAGCAGGCAAGTGAAATTATTTAAACTGAACAACCCAAAGATTACAACAAAACAAAACAAAATCAATATGAGAGCACAAAATTTGTCTTCTGCAAACAGCGAGCAATTCCTCAAGTTTGCAATCACAACAAAAAGTCTGGGCAAATCGTTAGACTATCTTCTTCTGTTCATGTATTTTTGATCATACTTGTTTTTGATCAATCGTGTTCATGAATAGCAATGATTGTAAGTCCCCGGGCTCATTCTTTCATGCTTTTAAAAGTCAGGAAAACAGCCAGGCAACGTGAGCAACTCGTGAGTCCACATGAAAACCCCAGTTTGCTTGTCCTCCTGGCAGCATGGCTCTAAATACATTAGCTAACAAACGTTACAAGGTAAACTCTTGACTGTGGTGTGGAGGAGCTCGATTCCTGTAAAAACGATGCGGTTCATCCAAAAACAGTTAACACATTAACACCGTTCTTCTTCTTATCTACGTTCCTATTGCACTGGTGTTAACGCAGGCACTTGCAACCACAAATGCTCCCTTTGACTCCGGCTACGTCCACACTAGCCCGGATAAATTTGAAAACGGTGTTTTCGTCTGAAAACGCTCCGTGTCAACACTAGCATTTTCATTTTCACAGAGTTCTGCTTCCACATTGAAACGGCCGAAAACGCTTACGTTCCAGTCCTGCGCATGTGTGAAATGGAAGAAGATTCGACCCACCTCATTTCTGTCTGTCCCTTATTTACTTTCCGGCTCTTTGAAACATTGCGGCAAAATGTCGAGGAAAAGCACCGAGTTTTTTAAATGGACTAACAATGAAGTGGAGTTGTTGCTGCTAGTACCACAAAGGTACAAAGATGCAAACATGAGTGAGAATTAAAGAATTTGAAGAAAAGCTATCTGGAGCACGTACAGACTGATATTAATCTTTAATAGGGCTGTCAAAATCGAGAGCAAACAAAAAACTGCTGTATAATGCCCTCCGCTAGCTTAGTTTAATTGGTCACATGACTTCATCATATGACTAACGTGTCATCATTTTAGAAAGTCTCCGTCCACACTGCGACGCGAAAGCACCGTTTTGAAATGTAGACGTTTTCGAGAGCGTTTTGGAAACGCTGCATTTTCCATCAGCGAAAACGACGTCTCAGTGTGGACGGGAGGCCAAAACCGAGAGAAAACAATGCGGTGTGGACGCAGCCTAAAGTTACACTAACCTGAGGCAACATTTCCTCAGATGTGATTTTTTTTTTTATTCTTTACTAATTAGCACCTTTTCCTAAGTTTACAGGCATATGCACCTTTTTATTTTCCCAATTGAAGCCCCAAAATATTGGAACTGTTGATAATGAAGAAGACCTTGAGCTTTCTTCTCAAATCCTTGGAAAAGCCCTTTTAACAGTGCTCACCTAACAAAGCCATGAATTTCCTCAACATCTCTTTGTGAGGTTGGACAGACTTCAACCCAACTTTTTACGCCTTCATTTGGGCGCAGTATTAAATCCTGTTTCATGTCAAAAGGCTACTCTGACCAGAGGATAGGTGGTGTAGAAGAGCTTCATGTGCTGCTGCACCCAACCTGAGTCAAGTCTGAGAACAAGCTGAATAACCTGACAACAACTCTCACTGTCACCCCCTGCAGTCCGAAAGTACAGATACACACATGCCAACCTAGGTGTGAAAGGGACACGCGTGCTTAAGTTATCAGCAGAGGATGATAATTTATTTAAAGCCAACATGAAAACAGTCATAGTCAAGCTTTTAAAGAAACGTTGCAAACTATATTACATATAAACACATATCAGCCATGTAGCTTGATCCCTGCCACAAACCGATCTCTTGAAAATGTTTGGATATATTCTGCTCTTCGCCTACCTACATCTGTATTTCCCTGGTGATGGAGTTCTAACAGGCCATCTTCACTTTCTGCTTTAGCACACTGGTTTCTTTTCTGCACTTGCATGTATTGCTGTTTTGTCACAGGCACTGCAGCAGGACTGAAAAGCCTACACAAAAAGCGGATGTGAAAACTTACAGTGGAGTACAGAGGCAATACAACACAAAATGTATCTCAGCGTCCTCTAGCTCTTTATTTTTCCCTTCTGCCTTTTTGTGCATCTCGTTTCTTTTATTCTGTTCCCCGGCAGCTCCCCTCTCCACTTTCTCCCCTCTCTTATCCATCGTTATGTCTCTCCTGCTGTCTAGAAGCTGTCACATGCTTGAGGAGACTGAACAGAACACCACGGCCCTACTTGACAGCCACCTGCTGTACATGTGTGTGTACGTGCATAAGTGTGTGTGTTAAGAGGAGATCATTGGCATGGTGTACAATGAAGCATGTCAGAACTCTAACCAAAGACTAGATAATTCCTTTTGTGTGTTTGTCTGTGTGATTTCTTTCAGTCCTACGGTGACTACATACACAAAAATACACATCTAAAGTGGCCAAGCATGTAAAACCAGTGTTTGGTGGAGACATTAGTCCATTAGCAGGATCACATTGTCAACAAATGGAGCTTAAAAAGCAACTTTGATCCAGCTGAATACAATAGGATTAGCCTAAAGCCTTTATACATACAAATACTCACTTTGTACCTCATGCATAGTCGCTCACTTGCACGCACACACATACACACACAGCTTTAAAAAAAAAAAGGAAACACTCATCATGCACATAATTACTCTCTTTTATTTAACCTCTGTTAAATCAGACAGCTCAGTGAACAGAACATTTTCCAGCTCCACTTTTTATGCAGGAGTAACATTTCCTGGGGTGCAGCTTTTCTCTGCCCTTTCATTATTTTGGTGGCAAAAGTACACCACACGTGACTCCAACTGGGGTCAGCACATGCAAAAGGGGCTCCTGAAATGGACAAAACCTTCTACTCTATCATATAACTATGACTTCTGAAACAAGTACCGCCTTCTAAATGTCTATACTTCCACCCTCTGCTGCTTTTTTCAGTTGTCTCTGACGAGCAGGGGTGGATGCTACCAGGATCTTACTGATACCAGCGTTGTTATTTCTGCTTACTGATCCCATTCTTTGTCAGTTCTCTTATTGATTCCTTATTGAATTATCTGTGTGGAAAAAATTGAGGCCAACACAGGTCAAACGACACGACACACACATGGTTTAAGTATGCAGTACGGCATTGGTTAAAGCCATTATAAGCTTGGACGAACCTGACATTTTGCAACCAATCTTCATCTAGCTGAGATTTTTAATTGATGCAAACTGGGATGTCAAAATATGTTCGTATTGGTTTTTTTTTTTTTTTGTAATTCCAAATTCTCCATTGTGACATTTTTCTTGGTTTTTGTAGCAATTTGCTGTTTCAAGGTGTTTTCCAGTTGGTAATTTTGGTTGGCAGCAAAAGACACATAACCTTTGATTTCACAAAAAAAGCAAGATGGCAACAGCCATGATGTCAGAATGGAGGCTTTAAGATAATCCAAGGGGGCTACATCTATCTTTTGTATACAGTTACATATGAAGCAGTGCACAAAAGAATGTGTGCCCTCGTGAATATCTTATTGTCAGATTTATGTGCAGTCTCCAATTTAAACTGTGTGCATGTCAAAGTATGATCAAGCTGTGATTTCCAGACTAAATCATGCTCCACCAGCTCCAGGCTGTGTGCTAAGTAGACACATACTGTGTCTTGATTCACAAAAATTGGCATTCAGACAGCCAGCTTCAGAAACTAAAAGCAATAATGTGACATTTTATAAAAGTGATTGTGTATTTGTGAAGATAAGCGTCAACACGGGTGTTTAATATAAAAGGAAATCACAAAGAACTGACAATAAGCAGTTTCACTCCTCCCCCCCAGCTCCTCTGCCACCCCTCCAACCTCCTTTCTTCTCCCCTTTTTCTCTCGCCATGCTTTTTGCTCCCTCGTTTTCTTCCCCCCTAGTGAAGTTAAAGGTCAAACCTGTCTCGGGCTTGGAGATAAATCAGCTCCCATCACATCACTGTGTGTACATCTTTACGCTAAACCAGAACACAGATAAGACCCGATCATGCTCAGATCTTCCCCCCAGCAGAAGTGGCATTCATTGCAGAGTTGCATAAAAACTGAAAACATTATGCTGAACATGATTAAGGCAGTCATTTTCCCATAGTCTCATAGTCCCTCTGGCTCACGCGCTCATAGGTAGAAACACACATATATGCACAGAGCTGGTTGTTTAGAGCTGAAGCGATACAAAGAGTTTTAATGTCACATTTATCTTCCCTGTCAAAGGCACTTATAAAGTGAATTGCTTTTTCACTTTCTGTCCTCTCTTACTCTCTCTGTGCAGAGTGAATAAAGGACACGACGTTTTACGGTGCCAAAGATGATTGTTGTGCTGACTGCTTTAAAAGTTAGAATGAAACACACTTGGCATCTTTGTCAATGCTGGTAGTATTATATACATGAATACAATTTAAGAGGTTAAAGACATGGGAGGCAGGTGTAGTGTAAGAGGCAGCATGTTCTCCTCTTTGAGTTGCGTGCACTAAACAAACCAGATATGACCTGCTGCTTCCACGCTAAATTAATGATTGCATGTCTTGCAGAGGGAAAGATTGATGCTCTCTCATGACGGCACTCGTTCAGCCTTCAAAACACATTACTTCTCCCTCTCACGCTTATTCTCCAATGTCTCTCCCAACCTCATCTCATTCCTAATGTAATTAACCTGACTTTGCTCCCTCTTCTGTATTTATGACTGTACTGCTTCTTGCTTTGCTAGACTGCTTCATTTCGGTCCTCTTCTGAACTCGTCTTCCTTTTATTTCCTTAAACCTTCTCTGCTATCTTATCCCCACATCTCTATCGTTTAGCTTTTTCCTACCTTTCTTAGTCTGTGATCCCACTGTAATGTGACATAGGCAGTTTATGCACTGAAACGGGACCTGAAGAATCCTCAGATGGCTACATTCTAGCGTATTATTGTATGCTGAAGAAGACGAAGGAGAAAGCTCGGCAAGCCTGACAGAACTACAGTTGCGACGGAACTGCTGCAACAGCTCTGCTCCGACTCATTGGTAAGAAAAGCGGAGTTGGCTATGGAAATACTTTGCAGTCATGGAGGAGGTGACCAAGGAATGATAATTGAGTCCCAAAAGGCAATATGCAAATGATGTTAGTCTGTTTTTTGGACTGGGAAGAGGAAATACTTCCAATTTAGCAGAGCAGCTAAAAGACCGGCATCCAGATCTACTTGAAGAATTCAAGTTTCAATTTATATTAACACCATCCGATATATTATCCGTCTTACATTATTGTGAAATGCATGTTACCATTTTGTTTGGGACAGCTTTGTTCCACAAGCTGAAATGTTTGCTAAAGCTAACATTAAACAGTGATGCTAATCTAACTGCTACATTAGTAGGCTACTCAACAGACTGCTTCTGTTAAAAATATTTTCCTTTCCATTATTAATATCACTTATTACATCACTTCTGGGGAAAAAGTTATTTTTTATACTATTCCTTACATTACTTTCATGTTACTCTGTAAAACAGCTGAAACACACTGTCTCATAGTCACCATTTAACAATTTAAACCTGAGGCCAGAACCCCACACAGCAACAATGATCCCTAATGAGGACACACATCTCTAAGACCTTTCTCTTAGTAAAATACAAAGCTGATCGCATAAAGCAAAGATGAAAGCCAGCACAAAAAAACGATCTCCAGTGATTCTGCTTTCATAACATGAACAGGTAGAAAGGGAGACTGCTCATCTGCTTGTTACCTGTTGAGGGCCTGGCTGTTAAGGTTCGGGCTGCTGGGTTTGGCACTCATTCAGCTTTGCTCTGGGGTTTTTTGCTAGCTTAGTGTTACCATGCTGTTTTGGCAGATGCTAACATAAAAACGAAGTTGTGTTAGCAGCATAACGTGGTTGTTCCTGTCCTGGTTGCAGTTTTGCACTTTGTCATTTATCTCGTCCTTTTGTGCAATAAAAACAAATGTTCATATCCACGCTCTAGAGTGCATCATAAATTTCCTCTTCTGACATGTGAAATAAGCTGATTGTAGTGCAAGTGCAGGAATCGATAAGCGGGATCGATAAGCAAAATAACAATTCCAAGGAATCAGACTACTGGGAACTGGTTTTCTACAAGAACCGGTTCTCAATTCCCATCTGTAGACACTGTCCTATAAAGGGATGCACTTGACCACCAACAATACTCATGTAACCTGTGGTGTTTCAGTTCAGCTGCCACTAAGGAGCCTAAAGAGTGCAGAGTAAAAGATCCCCCCACATCTTAACACCACCACCAACAGCATGAATGGTTGATACACAGCCGATAGATCCATGCTCTCATGTTGTTCCTGCCAAATTCTGAGGCTACCATCTGAATGTCACGGAAGAAATCAATACTTATCAGATCCGACATTGTTTTTCCAATCTTCTGTTGCCCAATTTTGTCGAGCCTGTGAGAATTGTAGCTTCTGTTTCCTGTTCTTAGTTGACAGGAGTGACACTGGATGAGGTCTTCTGCTGCTGTGGCCCATCTGCTTTAAGGCTCCATGTGTTGAATCCCTCACCTAAACACTCAAGCCAGTTAAATCATTGTTCTGTCCCATTTGGCAGGTTGTGTTGATCATGTCTACATGCCTGAATGCACTAGCTCATTAAGGACTTACGTTAACCAGCAGTTGAATAACTGTACCTGATAAAAGAGCCCATGGGTTTATATTGAACCTCTTATACCGCTCATGTCATGTCATTCATAATGTTCTAAATGTTACATTCTTATGTTGAGATGCAATTCAGAAAGTCCTCAACTGTGATAGAAAAAAAAACAGAAAATATAGAAATAAAAGTCTCCATTGAACTTAACACAAAATTAAACTAAGTTCATTAAAACTGGCTGCAAAAAGAAAAACAGTGTAAATTTCTGAATATTACAATAAAAGTGCAATCATGCAGTGTATCATGGCCATTATGTCTGAGGTGAGTCACGCTGACTGGACAGAACTTATTGTTTTATTCAAAGGCCAGTCATAAGCCAAGATACTATACCAGTAGGTGTGCAGAGATTGCTGCGCAGGGAGCCAATTTTACAACCTATACTGACAGTATTTCAGCTGGAACTGACAGATTTAAAGGCCAGCCGGGAGACTCTTAAATGAGTCTACAAATATTGGCTTATTCTAGCCTTTCCCCAATACTCTCTGAATTTTGAGTCTTTCTCTCCCAAAGTATTTCTCCCCATTTCTGCCTGTACTTTACATCATGCTCGCCTCCTTTAAATCAAATGTCACCACATCCAACTTTCTGCCATACCCATTTCCTGTCTCTTTCTATGTGTGTGTGTCACTGTCCATGCATGTGTGCGTGGCAGAAGTAATTTACAGAGGCCCCCATTACACCTAATGAGAGGGCTTGTAAGAGGGCTATCATTCCATTAACCTCATCAGCATCTTCTCTCACTTGAATACACACACACACACACACTCGAATGTGTGTGTGTGCACAGGCCTAATGCTCACATGAGGAAATACCAGCCACTTCATCAGGTACACCTGCGAAATCTAATGCAATCCAGTGCAACACCTCCTGATTAAATTCTACAGTGCTCAAATAGGGAAAAATAAAGTAACACTCGATCATCACAGCGTAACACGCACTCAGTCAAACTTTAGGGATATCAGTCTTTCCAGTTTAAGGGCTAAACCATTATGAATCCATTTCACCTGCTTTGCTGCAGCGAAAGTGACAACAGGTGCACTAGAGAGGCAATAATGAGGAAACTCCCAAAAGGGAATGGTTTTTCCAGGTGTTGGCTCGTCCCTCATGACTGCATGACTGCACATCCACATGTGACATCACACTAAGGTTTGCAGCATCTCCCTGCACAGTATCAAGAGCACGGAGGAGGAGGAAGAGCGCTGTCAGAGCCCTATAAAATGACTTCTGCAGGCTACCCACGTGCATGTTTCTAATCAAACTGTCAGAAACAGACTCCATGATCATGGGATGAGGGCCTGAGATGCTTTGCTTTTTGTCGCTGACCATTGCTGTGCAGCTTGATCGTCTTTCGCCAGAGAACACTGGCGCCCTAGTCTCTTCACAGATGACGTTACAGGTAGCATAACATTTGCCACGGCTTCTCCAGACTCCTTCACGTCTGTCACATGTGCTCAGTGTGAACCTGCTCCCTTCTCCTGGTATGTCCTCCACACCCTTGAGAATATGGAGGGGGATACAGCAAATCATGTTGTGACGGCACCATGGGATGTGGCGTCCCGGAGGAAGTGGATGAGCTGGGCAGCCACAATATGCTGAATGTATCCTAATGCAAACGGTAGTGACAGTAGCAAAGAAAGTCAGGAAGGACAAGAGAGGAATGGTCTGTGGAGGTGTGTCACTTTCACTTGTTTCCTATTTGTGCTACAAAGTGTAATTTTCACATACAGTAATTTTATACAATTAAAAATGTGGCTTTTGATATAGCTTACAGTTAGGGCTGGATTAGGTGACCCTGAACCCTCCCTTAGTAGGTCTAAGCTGCTGGGAGGTTTCCCATAATCCACTGAGTGTTTCTTCTTCACTCACCTCTTTGCACTGTTTTGTGTTGGGTTACTTTGCGTCTTTTGTCCTGCTTTCCTCCCCTCACCCCTATCTGTCATGGCTGCCCCTCCCTGAGCCTGGTTCTGCCATTGGTTTCTTCCTGTTAAAGGGGAGTTTTTCTTTTCCCACTGATTTTGAGGGTTTTCTCTGTATTATTTTAAGGCCTTTACCATATATTTTAAAGTAAAGTAAAGTAAAGACTACTGTTGTTGTGACTGGGCACTATATAAATAAAGCTGAATTGATTTGAAATGGGAGCACTACCTCTGCTACTTGTCCCTCTCCATTCCTGCCTGGCCTTTTTCTATCGTTGTTTGTTGTTTGCTTTCTCCGGATTTATCCTCCGATGTCCCATCTGCTTAAGTGAGTATGTTTCATGTTGTTGGTACTTTCATATTATTTTCATATTTATGCGTGCCTCGGACTGTCTGTGAGAACATCATTCCATGTATGTGTGTGTGTGTGTGTGTACATGGTTGTTGAGGTGATTGAACCTCTAGAAGTGAACAATTTTCGCCCACTTGGTTTGATCAGCTGTTAATTGAATTGGAGAGAGTAACAAGAGGGTCAGAAAGACTGTTCATTGTTTTACAGCCATCTGGAGCCTTTGCCTTTGGGGGGCTCGCTCACTCGCACACATGCAAAAGAACACAGAGCTGTTCTTATTCGCTGACAGCAAATACACATGCACACAGTCCCCCTGGTGTTCCCACACCTTATGCAAAATCAAAATTAAATAATTAAAAACTATGAGCTGCAGTGTGTATTGTTGCATCACAGCTGAGACACAGAGTCAGAAAGAGAAACAACTATTTTTAAAACTCCTGCACTTCTCGTAGTTGTGTGTGGATGAAGCCACGAAGTGAAACATCTCTTGGCTTTCTTTTGCTCTGCTGCAGTCTGTCTCTGCTGCGGGAAACTCAAGTCTTTTTTCCACACTTCCTCCTTCCTCTTGCACCCATCCTCTTGTATCTCATCTCATTTCCTTTCCCCTTGTGTCATTGTTTCCTTGTCAACCCTCCTCTCTTCTCTCACTCAATCTCACTATGCTCTCACCTCCTCTTCTGTCACTGAGTTTTATGAATATTTTTCTTTTACTTCTCTTTTTTTATTCACCACCTTGTATTATTCTATTGGTAACACTGTAATAAACATTCTAAAATAAAGGCAAATTATTGGTTAATTAAACTTTATACATATTTTACTATTAGAACTACTAATAATGTATATAAAGTATTAAGCCCTATGATTGACTGGCAACCTCTCCAGTGTACATCACCTCTCCTGATGTCAGCTGGAATTAGCACCCTCACATGACCCTGAATGGATATGTAGTATTATGGATTTCATAATAGCTAATAAGAGCTGTTATGTTTTATATAATTAAATGTTTATAACTGCTCATGTGCCTCAAAGCCACTGGTGTCCCAGAGATAGACTTAGGGTCTCCTTTAGCAATGGCCTAATGGTCAAAAGCGCCATCTTTTCCAAAGCAATTGCCAGACAATTGCTTTTTTGTCACATATCTGTCTTTTAGCTCAGAGTGTGTCGTCCAGACTAGTTGAGGAAAAGGCCATTTTTCCACTCATCAACAATGTTAAGTTTTCCCATTTTATTCCACCTTTTGTTTTCACCACTCATTTATTCATTTTCTGATTGAAGCTCCTCTCAACCGTGAATCTTTGTTCCTCTAGGCTACTCCTATTAGCCATGTTTACCCCAACAACCTTTATTATGGCCCAATTAGAATGTGACCATCTCATTTAACCACCCATCAAAATAAATCGACCACTGGGAGATGTAAATTATTTTTTGTGAACTTTTTATAGCAGTTTGATAAGAGTTTTTGTTATGTAACCCTCATTCCCATTACTTTCTATATTTGGAACATTTTTCTGCAGAAACTAAGTAACAGACTTTCCCTTGGAAAAGACACACGGCTGTCTCCTTCCAGATAGTGGGTTGCACACCTAACACCTAATAAATGAAAGATCCCCGGTTTGATCTCACAAGGAGACACAAATCCTTTTGGGTTTACGTCAGAAAGGGTAAAAAAAATCTGCTAAATGAAACATGGGGAGCTGCTGTGGTGATACCTTGTATATAAGAGAGTGGTTGAAAGTAGCTTCTTCTTCTTCCACAAGAACTGTCTTTTGTTTTGGGGATTTTCACTCATTTCCAGGCCTTTCATATGTGTTACTGAAATTTTTGCCACTTTTTTACAAATTGGAGATTTAAAGCAATGAAGTTCACTGCAAAAGTTTGTCAGCCTCAACTAAATTGAAGTCTAGTTTTTTTTTCTAGTTTAGACCCGCCACCTCACCCAAAGGTTTACTATATACTGTAATACTGTAATAACATTATTATCAATTTGTTAATAAGGGTCTCAGTTATTCAGGGATAAAAATCCCCCCCCCCCCCCCCCCCCCCGCCAAAAAAAAAAACAAAACAAAACAAAACAAAAAAAAAACTAATAATAATTCTGAGCCGGGAAAAACCCAATCAACAAGGCAATAAACAAAACTAAGCATCTACAGCCAACTCTGTCAGGCTGTATTTGAGCTAATTCCCATCGTCAGCTTGTTAACATGATTACGCTGACAACGTGTTGACGTTCAGAGGCAATAATATTCAGCATGTTCACATTAAGTACAAGACAATTTGTGGATAGAAAAAAAGCATGCATTCACTGTGGCATTACTTCCATAAGCGTATTTACTTCCACCAGAGTTCCATTCATTTTTCCCCGTGATCTTGTATTGATGATGGAAGAGTGAGATCACTCTGTAAACTCTTATCCAGCACATTTTGGCACATTACGTTGTGCAAACGAAGCTACACCACATCATAACAGTGCTCCCTCAGGCTTGTACACAGGGTAAATATGGACTCATCACCTTTTTTCCATCACTTCTGAGTCTAATCCTTATGCTCCATAGCAAATTGAAGGCTTTTTTTTATTAGTATCACTGAGGTTGGTTCTTCTCATTGTGTTTGTGTGGAAATGCTTTTATTTTCACTATTAACCATAACTGAGTTCTGTTGTTGAATTTTTTTAAATGTATGATTTCAACATGCGTTTAGGTGATCTTCAATCACAGTGATTCAAAATCTGACTATAGGCCAGATTTACTAACATGTTAACACCAGCGCAAACTATTTTGGTGTAAAAAAGTATCGTCTGTATTTCCAAATAGGGCGCAGTTACAAGATACCTATATAACTGGTGGTAACTCAAATTTTTGCAACCAACCCTGTCACGTATGTATGTTTACAAGTTCCTTTCTCAAGGAAGGAGAATATTTAAATCAAGCACTGAAGCTGATTTATCAACACACAATTTACCGCTTAAAATTTAGCATGCATTAAATTTTTGCGCTTAATATTGAAATGAACTGACTGTACCTGGGTTTAGAAAACAGCGTAACTTTGTAAATGACCTGTAAAACTAGCCACACCTATGATCACATTTCATGCTATTTTACCCCATTTAGTAAATCTGGTCATATATTTCTTACTCGAAGAATGGCTGTTCATAAACACCATAACTATATTCACCTTCTACGTAGCCTAAATATTCATTGTATGAGAAAAAGTAATCAGTTAGAGACCCCCTTAGCATCATTGTTTAGTGAATTTAAAGATACCTGTGATCATAAAGTGCCACTGCGCTAAGAACGATGTACACACAATATGAATAACATACACATATACCTAACGTACACGTAATGTCACTATTCATTTGTAAGGAGTCATCATTTCCAAAGCTACCTAGATGTTGACAACCCTGGTATTGTGGGCAGTTTATATATATTCATCCGGACTGACTAATGCATAGAGGAGGATTTAGAGAGCAGAAGAAGAAGTAGAAGAAAGTAGTAGTAGAAGAAAAGTCAGAGGATCACTATAATTACCAGGATTCATTAACTGGGAGACAATATTGTTTTACATTTTAAATCAAAGCATCCAAGATGTTGAGTTGTCAAACAAGCTGACAGCATTCCTCAATCGTAACTCTAGAACAACACCAAGAGTTAAACTTTATGTTGGAATATTTGAGCTGAGGCTGTTTCATTCTTAAACTCATTCTTTTGAGTTGAAGCATTCATTATTCAACATGGTGCGGATACCTTGAGCTTTTGTCTGATGGAAACTAACATCTCTAACAACACTTATCTTGAGCAAATTTATCTTTACCTGAAGAATTGGATATGTTTAATACCACTATGTATTTCTTCCCTGTGTGAGCAATGTATCAGTAAATAGTGTTGTGTTGCAAAAAGTGATTGTGCTCTAAAAATATCTTGTTACCAAATACGCTGACCACAATCCCCCCATGATTTTGGCCTGAGTAGCATCTGTATGGGTACACATCTGCTCAGTGCATCTTTCCTTTCTCCTAGTTTAAACCCTGAATTATAGTTTCCTCCTCACTATTCAAACCACTACAGACACAAATATAAGTGGGCAAGAATATGTGTAAAATTAGAAGCTATCCACGCTGAGCTTTTAATGCCACATCCCTTCTCCCAAGGTTAAAACTGTTTTAGTCGTCTCGGTGGGTTAGTTTCAAGTACTTGAGCGAAAGCAGAAGTATCCTTAAGGTGGGGGTCATCTTATACTCACCCCCAAAAATCCCAACTTGGCTCTGTTTTAAAAATAACATCATATTGTGTTTTATCTCCTCCCTGCTGATATCTCACTGGGCTGAATTTCTCTCTCGCCCAGATGGCTTTATGCTTTCTCACCGGTCACCTCTCTCTCCCGCTCTCTGCCATAACTTAGGAAGCACGACTGCGACTCTTAACAACAATACCCTCAAAAGCACTGACAAATACGCATTCACATAATCCACTACACCTGATAGTAATCATTCAGAAAAAACACTAGACGCTTGTGAAGATATACACACATTCTCCCTTTCACACACACACACGCGCGCACACACACACAGACTTGCAGCAAAGCTCACCATGTGAGTTACCAAATTAGGAAATAATATGCAACGTCGCACAAACATCATGTTCAACTCAGTTAGGAAAAATTTACACAGATATAGACACACACACACACACACACACACACACACACACACACACACACACACACACACACACACACACACACACACACACACACAGGAGGCTGGGGCTTCCAAGGTATTAGAAGCATTTAGCATAAAACTAACAACAGATAAACAGCTAGCAGGAAATCCATGATATGATATTGTATAACTTCAAGCGGTGTAATATACAGGATTTTGAATCTTGAAAGAGATCTATGTTTCAAAGGGGCATTTATGGTACTTACAGCAAGAGTTGAAGGTCTTTGTAGACTGCAGTTCATGATATAGGTGAACAGATACATAGTTTCCTTGCTATTTCAAGAGCTTCACCGACAGCACAACTATGAGTCTGGGTGGCCGACAGTTACCTTTAGCCTCATTCTTTGCGTAAGGACTGGTCTATTAACAGAAACTGTAAAATCTGACAGGGTGGTGATCTGTAGATGACAGCAGAAAGACAAACCTCGCTTTGTGCCGCTGACATACTATGACAAATAGTATCTTTTTATATTTGTGACATGGTTTGTTCCTCTAATGTTCTGATTTCACTGCCTTTAGTGTCACTGCTGCGGTTTGGACAAACTCTTTTGATAGAGATGTGTCTGTATGTGTGTTTCTTTGAAGTCTTTCTACAAACTAAAGACATTTTTCTTCCTTTTAGGTTTAAGATGGAGTTTTACATTTATTGGAGTCTGATAGGCCACTAAGACACGTTTCACTGCAATGCAGGCACATCAGCTGCATACCCTTTGTTAAATACAATACATCGTGGTCTATTTAAACTGTTTTTGTCTACCTACAGCTGATGTGAATCTGCAAGCTGCTTTACAACCCACCTTTTTACAGTTTACACACTGCTGTATTTATTATGTATTGACATGATATAAAATAACATCATAAGTTTCAGGAAGTCAAAAAGCTTTTTTTATTAGAACTTTAATGGGATTTTTTATTTTGGATTATTACAATCATAACGGATAAAAATGGGGGATGGAAAGAAAAAAATAAGAAAGAACGTGAAGTTGGGGAGAAAGTTAACAGAAAGAGAGAGAGAGTAAGAGAGAGAGAAAAAACACTCAGAATCTGCGTCAACACCTGTTGAGGAAAAAAAGTACAGCAGAGAAACCACGGCAACAACCAACATATGCATGAATGACAATGACGATCTTACTGAACAGCACACAGTACTTATAATACAAGATATTTCAGAGGTAGCAGCAGCCCAAAATAGTGTGTCTGTGAAAACCTGTGTGAGCGCGCTTGTGATTATAAGGTTTCTCCATGTAAGTGTCTAATAGTGGGTGTGGGGAGCCACAGCCCCACCTCTTAGGACCTGAAGACGGCATGAAGGAGATCCAGGCCCCAGACATCTAGAGGCTCCCCAGGGTGTGAGAGCCCCAGGAGGACCACTGCAGGGAAAACCTTGAACCCCACCTAGAGAAGAGCAGAGAAGAGCCCTGGGGGGTGTCACCTGGCAGCCACAGTGCAGAAGCACCCGGTGGCTGCAGTGACAAGCCCAAGTGAGCTCTGGGCCTAGAGACCCAAGGGTACCCAACTTCCCAGCAGGGGCCCAACAGAGCCAGGGGGCCCAGGAATGGGCAAGTAAGCACCCAGGCACACAGCCCTGGACATAGAGAACCACCAGTGGGTAGGGACACCAGCCACTGGGAGGGATGGTGGTGGGGGAAATAGGCCCCTCACCTGGGGGAGTCTGAGATGCTCTAAGAGAGAGGGAGTCTAAGACCTGACCTGACACATAGACAAACAGGCCCACACAGACACAAGTATACATTCCCTCCCTCATGCACACGTACACAAACACTCAACACACACAACCAATTATAGAGACATAGAAATGGATGCTGTACACACACTCACACTCCCCATTCAAACTCCCAGGTCCTTTCACCGCCTGGAGATGTTCCCCCTTCACTCAGACCCAGTAGATGGCCCCCTGCACACTGGGGTGGAGACGAACAGACCACCAGCAGCAGAGCAGCCCACCAGCCCAGACCTCGACCAAAGGGCCAGCTCCTCCTCCAGCCTTGGACCCCTGGCCTCACTCCTCCCGCTCACATGTGATGTTGAAATATGCTGTTCTAAAGTACATTTACTGATTCATTTATTGCAAAGGGGAAGTAACCGTCTTGTACTGGTCTTGACTGATGTGTAGTTCCGAGTAACAGACCAGTATGGACTTGAGCATTGCTACCCTTAGTTGACCTGAGAGACAAGCGCTATGTCGGGCACGCATTCTTCCTCCCTCTCTGTCACACATACCCACACAAACAGTCCTCAGTCCATCGCTCTCTGATATGTTCATTAGCGCAGCATCTTGTTAAATCTCTGCTCCTGGTGCACAGCTAGCCAAAAGGAGGGCCTGCTCAAACTCCACAGTGATGCCGTCACAGAGCCGCTGACCGGATGAAACCAGATCAGAGCTCGGTGCGTGGGAGGCCCGTCACAGAGCCTCATGTTAGCGCATCCTTTGCCTGCAGTGCACTATGGCATACACACATAAACACCACTGGGCATCCTAACAGATAGAAAGACGATGAAAAAAAACCAAACAAAAATAACAAATGTTGGCTGAAGCTTGTGACCGCTGTGTTATTCACAAAAACCCACAGAGGTACGCTAAACGTTGACAATCAGCATACGCACACTATCATACCATAAAGGACCAACTGGTGCCTTACTTTACTGCATTTGTATTTGTTGAGTTTCCACAGTAAAACACTGAATTGTTCTCCTTGCTGGGTTAATTGCAGGTTAAACTAACTGAACGTCGTTGTTTCTGAAAGTCTGTCCGAGGTGGCTCTAAACAGTGGGTGAGAACCAGATGATGCTTTTCCACAATTAGCTGTCTGCAAGCTGCAGACATTTACCACCGGAGGTCTTGCGTCTCTACACTCTGCCTCACAGCGTGAGAAAGTTTTAACTTGGGAAAACAGCATGGATGCAGAAAGCAACTCGCTCATATTCTATTAGCTCGCATATGTCGTCCAGAGGAAGAGCAGCTCAGGAGACAATATGTAATAAAAACACGCTTGCAAACTCCATGCTAATGGCCACTAACTCTAAGTGGTTAAGTGAGTGAGCAAAAGGGAAGAATGAATAAATCGTATATGAGTGAGTCACTTTTTGATGTGCTCTGCCGCTCTCTTTCCACTGCATGAATTTAATGTCAGCGTGTTATCGTCTGCCTGGTTTTAGTCATGTGCACGTGTCGATAAAATGGTACACCGAGCTTAACTTTGTTGCTCCGCAGTAGGGAAGTGGCTGATTGCTGCTGCAGAAAGTTTTATGTGTGGATCACAGGTGTGTCACACAAAAGAGTCATACTTTGTGTAAACAGCCTGATTTCCATTAGGTTTCCAGTCATGTTTCTGCAGTCAAAGACGCAACCAAGATTTGTGTCGGAGACCTCTGGTCTGCGTCGTACATCAGAGGACAGAGAGACAGCAGTGAATGCAAAGGTGATCCCACTGCTGCATTAGCTGGAGTATTTATAATCTAAAGATATGGAGGCCAAAAAAGAAAAAATGGTATTTTAGAACCATTTGTAAATGAAATCTAACCAGGTGTTCCAAAGTTTCACTTGAGCGATGTGTTGTGCAGATTCCTGGATAAGTTTTATTTCTAGACTTCCTTCCTTTATTACATTTTTCTTCTGCACAACAGTATCTGTCATGAAGTGTAACAAATGCATTTACAGTCATCTGCAGTGAGACTATGTTCAGATATATCAGTGTGTGGAAATACAGTACTGTGCAAAAGTAATTTCTATATATTTTAGTGGGGAAATGGGAAATAGGTGCAGTGTACAGTTTGTACAATTCTAACAAGCTAGAAAGTCGATATTTGGTATGAGCGCCTTTATTCTTCAACACAGCCGGAACTCTCTTAGGCAGCTTTCTTGTCATTTATTTAAGTAGTCTTCAGAAATAGTTCTCCGGGCTTGAAGGACATTCAAAGCTCTTCTTTGCCTGTCGGCTCACTTTTTGTTTCATTCTCTGTCGAGATGATCCCACATTGCCTCACATCCCACACTGTCTGGGCTCTGGGGAGGCCAATCCATGACTGATTGTGTGTTTTTCAATCCAGGTATTAACTAGAGATGGCACGATACCACTTTTTTATGTCCGATACCGATACCGATATCATAAATTTGGATATCTGCCGATACCGATATGAATCCGATATAGTGTTTTTTAATCAACAAAACTGTTTTTTAAAATATCTTGCTGCATTTTGCAAGTCTGCAAGTTCATACTCAAGTTTAAAACAACAACTACACTAAAGCTATTCTGTTATACCTGTATACAAAAAAAATATTTCATAGTTCACCAATACTGATCAATCTAATAAACTTAGACCTACACCATCCTCCCTATTCTGGTATTTTAAAGAGTACTTAGCGTAAATATTAAGCAACCTAACTAATAGGGTTCCAACTCCCAGCAACAACAAAAATAAAAAATAGGGAACCACCCCTCACGCGCCACCTCATGATGCTTAATCGACGTAATCAACCTTAATTTGATGCAGTGTGAAAAAAAATGCACAGAAATCAATTATTTTTCAAGAAATATTAAATAGATTCAACATCTTTCTTCAACAAAATTGCAGACTGCACAGATGGTACCTTCCCAAAGGAAAAAGTACTATAGCTTACTAGAGTATATATATATATATATTAGACTTAATAGTTACTATATACAGTAATTGACTTCTATTCATTTTACATCAAATTAAAACTTTGTGTGTCAGATAATTATTTATTAAAAGCTAGACATTTTAAATGAGAATAAGAAAGAAAAGTATGTCTTTGTGCCCCCTTTTCCCAGTTAATGCCCTATCGGCCCCCCTGGCTAAACTTTGCTAGATCCGCCCCTGCACAGTTACCAGCCGTCAGCTACGTAGAAAAAGATCCTGGTGTAGAAAGTAATATTAAATACATTCTAACAACAGCTTATCAAGCTTAAACGTGCTGCTGTTGTTCAGCCGCTGGTTTCCTCTTTCTGGTGCAAAGTGGGCCAAAAGCAAACTAGAGACACGGACTTGCGACAGAAAAGCCGATCAGCTGATCATTTAAGCAGTTTCACGATTGAAGTAGCAGCCAGAGAGCGAGAGGCAGTCGCTCGTTAAGCTTAACGCAGGAATGCTTTACAAACATTCAGAGATGGACTTACACACTTGCTTTACTTCTCTCGGGGATAACTTTGTCGGAGATGAAATGCCGGGTTGCTAGCGAAGCTCCAAATGCTATCCAGACCACAGGTCCCGCATGCCACAGCCGCTCTATCACGTTAGCATGCTCCAACATGCTAACGTTCTGAGGTGAGTTACGGCGTGTTGCAAGTTTTGTGAGGTGCTTTCGTGATATTTAATGGATCGGATTACATTTTTTATTTTTCTCCGATATCCGATCCAGTCATTTAGGTCAGTATCGGACCGATACCGATACGTAATATCGGATCGGTCCATCTCTAGTATTAACACTGGGAATTACAGCCAATGTCCAAAGAAAACACTTTGAAAGATCTTCAGAAATCCTAGAGTATTATAACTAAAGAACACTTTAAAAAAAAATACAAGAAAGCAAATTATAAAAAAATGACAGGTGTTCAAATATTTTACGCGAATACCGAATCTAATCTCTCACTAAATTTCTCTTACAACCTTTAGCTTTTACATAGTTCAGGGCATATCTTTAAGTGTTACATAAACCACACAGTGGTATACAACGGATATTATATCTTCGTATCACAAAGAAAATCACCAAGCACAAAAGCTCAGAAAGATTCCAATCCTTTTGTATCAAAGTGTCCTCATGTTTTCATGTTTGCACTGAAGCAGCATTATGAGGCTCCAGCTAATTGCTGGATTTATATTCAGTGTAACAGTGTTCCGTGTTTTGTTCTGAGACGTGTGGCTGAGTCCTCTCCAGACAAGTATGTAACAGCACCACGATAGAGACACTTCAGCTAAAAACAGGCTGTTTAACACATACCAGGCGTCCTGCACTTCAGCTGCTTCAGCTGCTTCACAGCGCCCTTTCAACTCGAACAAAGACAGCACGGGTGCGCGCGTCCTCACGCGTCCCTCTGCGCGTGTGTTTCGGTGTTTGTGTTTGAACTGTGATAATAGAGGGCTATTAGCGAGCCTACATGTAGCCACAGAGAGCACTGTTCCTTCATTACGGTCTAATGGACATTAAATGCCCCCCTTATGCACACAGACACACACAACAGCAAATAAGACATGTTTTTGATAGGACTGCCTCTTCTTTACAACACAATTAATGATCACTAGAACTGTCAGAAGAAGAAGAATCCATCCACGTTGACCCTGCATCTACTTGTGTGCACCCTCTTTGATTTCAACCCAAACAATGCCAACTTTGCTCCGGAGAGCAATTGTTCATTTACAGTGAGGGGAGTTCACCGGGTTTCATTTCAGTCATACACCTCTTTCCGTCCAGCGCTTCACAGTAAGACTGACAGCAGAGATTCACATTAACTAGATTGCAAAGCATTTAGTTTAAGTAGTTACCATTCAGTCCAATGCAGAGCTCCAGTGAGCTGCAATTACCTCACTGAGGCAAATTCTTTCAACAGAGATTGAAAAAGTTCAGCCAAAACAAACCAAAAGATTGCTGATATGGCTCGTTTTTGGTCAGATGCCTTATTTCGACTGTGCAGCATGAACAACTGCTAAACTCCTCTCCCCCCCAACCCAGATGAAACAGATGTGACGGCTTCTCCCGCTCTGGACCTCTCTTTGCGAGTTCACTGCCAGTTCAGTTTGGTGCAGGTTACACCCTCGAATGGATGCTAAGTCACCCAAAAAGAAAATCAGATATGAGCAGCAATTCGTGGCTGAGAATGAATGTTGGGTCAGCTTAGCAAGCCCCCCCCCCTTCCTTTCCCTTCCTTTCTTTTTACGCAGCCATCTGTGTGTTGAATCACTCCACCTTATCTCCAATACTTCAAAGGGAGGCAGCCAGTTCCCCGCCGCCTCACAACAACACAGTCAGACACTTTTTACCCTGTACTAGTTTACCGTTAACCACAGAGGATGACGGCAAACTATTGCAATTATGGCACATGTGAGCCTCGTGCGCACACAACCTTAATTTACCCTTGATTCACCCCCTCCGTCCATCTCACGCCACGCGTGCGCTTCCTATAAAATACTCATAAATAATACAGCTATTGACTCAGCACTCACACACGCAAACACACATGTTGTAGATAGACACCTCCCCTTCCCAGCGCTCCAATGTGCAGCAGTGCTATGCTGTTGCCTAGTAACCAGGTAGAGTTTCTAGTGAGAGCCTCTTTGCTGAGAGAATCCCACTGTCCTAGACTTCTTCCTCTTCCTCCCACTCTCACTCTCTTACACACACACACATCTGTGCCGTTTGAAGTTGCTTTCATTAAACTCCGCACATGCACTTTGAATTCACCCGGCACTTTTCTTCCCCATCAACCTTCAATCACCGCCATGTCGTAAAACTAGGTTGCGCCACACGCTACACTTATCTACACGTCTATGCGTACACTGTCTCCATTTATACGCACACACCTACACACACACAGACATGCACACAGGCCTATTTTGTAGACAAAAGCGGCAACACATACTGCAGAGCGGAGAGGGGAAGAGGAGCAGAAGGAAGAGGCTGCAGTTTTCAGGTCTCTAAAGAGATGCACTGAGTATTGGGCTATATAACACACCACCGCTGTAAAAGCATCGCTCTATCACAAAGCACACACAATGATGGGTGAGGAGCATGTAGCTGTAAATTTGGCATAAAAACAGTCATTACTCTTTATAAGGAATGTCAAACAGCATAATACAGGAAGGACAGGCTACATCATCAGCGGTTGCATAACAAGACGAGGCAAATATTAAAGTTTGCGTGTCAAGCAAAACCACCCCACTCAAGTCACTGTGCTTGAATACAAAACTGTTGCTTTATATTTTTGTATTTTGCTTTAAAGTGATTTCAGACTCGGAATCGAGTGCAGCAGATTGAAAGGACAAAAAAGGAAAAGTAAGCTTCTCTTTGTTAGATTTCAAGGAGGTCTGGACTGAAACAAAGTTACACATACTTGCTAAAACATTGCAGTGATATGATCTCTCTAACACTCAGTCACACAAACGCACACACACATGCTATGTGCTGTGCTGTCCTCATTGCCATGACAACCCAGTGCTAGCTGCTGATGGGTTTCCCAGATCTTTTATTTATTCATCCATCTCCACATTACTCTTTCATACGCATAGGCACACATGTGCACGTGTGCGCCGCCGGATGCACACTCCTGCATTTTTTTCGCAAGCTCGCCCTTTACCTAATCATCAATATCCTGCAACACGCACGCACACAAACAAAAGCGTGTGTCTGGGTTGGTGCAAGATTTTTGCTGAACAGTGCTGTCTGAAATTTAAAAGCTGCAAAGTAGGTGATTAGTGTCAAGTCATGTGCTGCGTCCCTCTTTTCTTTCCCTGTGTGTGTGTTTCTGTCATTCTAACCATCTTTCAGGCAGTAATGTGTTCAGCAGCAAGACGAGCTCTGCTGTGCTATTCATGTGGAGACTGACTGTGGGGAGATGGCTCAAAGCAGCATGAACACACGCATCCCACTAAAATAAAAAAAAATAAAAAAAGCTCATTAGGAGCAGCAGTGCAGCTACTAAATAGCAAGCGCAACAAAGCAATATGACCTAAAAACATAACTGAATACTAAGCACCAAGTTGAGGACGAAATGAAGAAAGTTGACTATGATAATCTCAGCCCTAATGCAATCCAAGAACCCTGTACTAACATCCCCTAACCAGTTCTCCATGACCCCTTAAGGTTGTGTGTGTGTGTGTGTGTGTGTGTGTGTGTGTGTGTGTGTGTGTGTGTGTTAGAGCCAGTGGCCCCTCTGAATCTCTCAGATTTTCAATTACACTTCCCGACTCTCTGTCTTTTCACCTCCTGTTTTATAGTCTGGATCAATCCTCTTTCACTGAACTCTATTCCCCTCCACTTCTACCTTTTAGCCACCAGGGCAACACACACGCACACACACAAACACACACGCACACACGCACACACACACTCAACCTTAAAATCAATACACTACTAGGAGTGAGCTCATGTCAAATGCTGACAGTGTGAGAGAAATCATGACAGAAAATGAAACATCCCAACAATTATGTTTAAAGCACACACACACACACACACACACACACACACACACACACACACACACACACACACACACACACACACACACACAAAATTAATTTTTTTTTAAATCCCTCTGTATTAAAACAGCTTATGTGTGCATTAAAATGCATATTTCACACTGCAGCACACTGAAAATAACGCCCATAACTGATCTCTGCCTCCAACAGAGTGACAAAAAAAAAGTGCTTTGATGCATTTGCAGTCAGGACTCGCGCGCATTTTAGCAGCAAGACGAAACAAAACAATGAGAGGAGAAGGGAAGAGGAACAAAGAAGGAGCATGCTTTATTTTTCACCTGCAGCTTTTTTGTTGTTGTTTTTTAGAAGGGAGACGGGGGGAGGGGAGGAGGGTGAGAATGGAGTTGTATGTTGAGGTTGAGAGCGCCGCTGCATCTTCACTGCAGCAACCATCAACAAGCAGGGGAGAAAAAAACAGGACACAGGGGCACATGTTAATCGCTCGCACTTGTGATTGGCCGAGCGCTCTGTACGTGCACAAGCCATGCTTCAAAAGACCAGTTTTCTCTACTTTCTACCCTCCTGTTCATATTGCTCGACGCCGCTTTTCGTCATCCCTCCCGCTGTTCTGATTCTCCTCTTTGCACTGTTTATCCTTCTCTCCTCGCCCTCGTTCTCGCCTCACTTGTTAACTTCCTGTCCTCTGTCTTTGACCTCCCTCGTCTGTTTTATATCACTTGCTTCTTTTTCCTCTCTGATTTCTTAACGTTCTGCTCGCTTGGCATCTCCCAATCATCCCAGTCCCTCTTTCTCATCTCCTAAAGAGTTTGCCCTATTTGTCCCTGTCTCGTGTTTCCAGCCTTGTTTTAACTTCTTTCCATAACGCTTCGATTAAAAGAAACCGCTTCACACTTTCAGTATGGATATCCCTGGTGAGGGTAGCGGGAAATGTTCTGGATACAGAGCTGATCTGCGTACATTCATCAACATGATGCGCAGCCATGGCAACAGCTGCTGAAAAAACCCACCCACGGTACCAGAGGCCCAATCAGTGTGGCATTGCCACTACAGGGGATTTGACTGACAGGAGTGAAACACCATACCGAGCAGAAAGAACACTGTAGGCCACTGTACCGTCTCCTCAATATGTCACTATAGTAAAAGAATGTGTTCACTTCTATGTAATCAGTTTATATCTCCCTTCAATGTTTTATACTGAGGACTGTGGTGTACAGATAACAACACACTCAATAAACTGATCTGCAAGACCAGTAACACTGTGGGGGTGGAGCTTAACTCTCCGACAGAGGTTTCAGAAATGAGTCCAAGTTGCAGTCAATACTGAAAAATCCCTCACACCCTCTCTATCTCGTGCTGGACAGCAACAGGAGCACCTTCAGCAAAAGACTCATTCAACCACAATGCATCACTGGATGCCTCAGAATTTTATGTCACCTGTTCACCTGTTTTCACTTGTCTCTGCTGCACACTGTTGTGTTTTCTCTCTGTAACATTTTTGTCTTATTTTTACTTAATAATGCATCATTTTTTTAAATAGTGTTTATATTTTCTATCTCTCAGAGCTATACTATCTGTGAGTGTCTGTAACAAACAATTGCCCTTTGATTTATAAAGTATTGTAATTCTGAAATAGGTGAAGAGTCAGAATACCGTATTGGAACATGTGCAAACAGAAACGGAAATACAGTACGTAAGGGAAACGCAGAGTTTGTTCTAATGAGCTTTAAAGTCAATATTTGACAACATTTATTTTTCTCTGTTTGTCTTTCTACCCAGCTACGCTTTTACTGCACTGGCAGTGTGTTTGGGATCATTGCCATGCTGATAAATGATGCTGTTGCCAATCAGACGCTTTCCAGATGGTATCGCATGGTGGATCAAAATCTGACTGTACTTTTCTGTGCTCATATCGCCACCAAACTTAAAGCAATCCTTATCACCAGTGGCTGAAATGCAGCCTCAAAACCCGATATGACATGAGCCTCCATCGCGTTTCATAAGAACTATCTGGATATATCGCTCCATCAGACCTGTTGACACTGATTTTCTGTCCAGTTCTTATGTAATTTGGCATACGTCAGCCTTTTCTCCCTATTTCCCTTCCTTGTAAATGGCTTCTTGACAGTGGCCCTTCCACTGAGACCATTTCTGATGAAGCTTCAGTGAAGAGTAGATGGATCAAGTGAAGGGCTAGATGCGTCTCTCAGGTCTTTGCTTTTTTTTCTTTATTTCTTAAGGACTTTTTTTAAAAGCATAACAGGTGTTTTTTTTGTCCTCTACATATCCAGTTTCCTTACATTTTTTGAGGAGACACCTCACACCATGCCAAGATATGACAACTTTTTTGGCAAATATCTCTTTGGGAATCACCTCGTTGCAAAAATACTATCTTATGCATGTCGAATTCTGTCATCACTGGCTTTTTCCATAGATTCAGCGAAAGCAGTGAGAACAAATTTAAAGAAATGAGGAGTGCCTGAAGACTGGGAGATAGGTATCATAAGAAAAAGAAAGTCAAATGTTCATCCTCCAACTGATCAGGGGTCATCTCAGCGTATTCTGGAGTATTCCATTAGTAGTCTGCTTTACATGAACCTTCTAACAGTGAACACCAACAGCTAACAAACTCATTTAGATTGACCCAGACTCTCCAGGAAACCATGTGGTTTGCTAGCAGAAGGGTCTTTTTTGGTACTATTTTCACTCAAAGTCATTTTGGAAAAGTGCTCGGTAAATGAGTGTGACGTAATGTAACGGTACAACAACAACAGCGGTGCAGTGCAGCAGAGCGCAGATCCTCTGATTCCACAGACCATTTGTGCCTGGGGCAGGTGTGGGTCACTGCCTAAACACATGGTGTTCTGCGAATGCCAAATGGCACATTCTTACAGCGCACTCAAGTAAGCTCTCGTGCACGGGGCACACACACTCAGCCAGTGCACACATGAAAATCAGTGCTATTAGTTCCAGATCATTTTGTGAAGCAGCCTGTAAACAGTGAGCCTGGGGATAAACAAAAGATCCTACTGCAGTGGAAGTTATCCCGCTCAAACTGACGCATAAAGATTTACACACATTTACGCACGATGCTTCAAAAATTAACGATCCAAAAATAAGAAACAAGTACTTTCTGTTTGAGATGAGACAAACACACGCGGAGGAGCAGTGGACCAAACCAGTGTATGGGGAGGGCCGGGCAACCCTACCATATGTGAGCAACCCGCTCTACCACCTGAGCCACACCCGCTCCAATTACATACATGAGATCTGAGCCAAAGCACTGCTTGTGCAAACAGTGGCCATTTGAACAAGTCTTGCGAAGCATTACGAGCAAAGATGGCAGCAAACATGCGGTCACTGTAAAGAGGCTTATTCTCATTGGTAACAAGCACACCAGTGAAAGGCCCTTTATTGATTCCAATGCAAATTACTGTGGACTCGCTGCTGGTGGCGATGATTTGTTACTGGTTGTAAATTGTGTTGATGTTAACACAGCACCGGTATTTGGAATAATAACAAGACTTTACAAATCCTAAGTGAGATAAATTAGCAGTTGGGGCAGGTTCCCGCAGCTAAAAATAGCTTTGAAACACACAGTGTGGCCCCGAACTGTTAATGACAAAATTAGCCTCGTATATTCACAAAAAATTGCTCATTTTTAGGATTTGCAAGTAAAAAAAAGTCATAAAACAATTTTAATAATTATAGTTAGTAAGCTCTTGCATAGTTCATAAGTCTCAAAACACCCAAAGGATATAAGGAAACCCAACCATAAGTAAACACCCTGCTCCACAACTTGGCGAAGGCAGCAGTTTTTGCTCTGCAATAAATATCTGGAAGGGCTTCAAACACTTTAACTTGGAAATGCACATTTGTTTACTTAACATGTTTGGCTACATAATGCTTTGGTAAACAAAAATTATCCTCCAAGTGGGCCTAAACATCATTTTACTCTACTGAGTAGTGATATGAAGCTTGAGTTCTAGTACCAAAGCTGCTTTTTAAAAATTTCCTAAAATGTTCAATTTATATTTTGCCTAAATGTATTTTAATTAAATATTGATTTTCAAAAGTTCTCCTATCTATGGATATGACCAAATACATATCCTTTAAATACTAATACGTGTACGCTACTGTACAACCCTTAATCATATTTTTCACTTCCCCTTTCCAAACCTTTTTTCTTTCTGTTGTTGAGGTCTCAGGGTCAAGTGGTTGATTGTTTAGTCAGTATGCTCTCATCCAAACAATTTTCACTGGTCTTCAATCTCTGGTATTAATTTCAGCCTTCCAGGGCTGATCTATTATTTTTGGCAGCAGGAAGAACAGACTGCTTGTGAGAAGCACCCCTGCATTCTCACAGCTGCAGACTTCCCAAACCAAACAGTGACTGCTAGCTTAATTAATGTTTACGTCTACTTAGCTTTTATTCAGAGTTAGGTCTGTCGCTAGTTAATATCATGTATATGTAAGAAACGCAGTAAGTGTGGCATAGTATAATATTTGAGTCACCAGGCATTGCTGTTGTGAAATCAACCAGATCCTACAGGCTAAAATGTTTGCACTGGGTAATGCTAAATGCTATGTAAATGCTTAAGCTAATATAATGTAAATAACACTATACCTCGAAGTAACGTTAGTAAACTATTTAGCAACCACCCTAATATTTCATTCTGTGTCATGGCAACAAAAAACATTTTAAATAAACAGTCTGCCACCACCATGTCAGTGATTTCAAATTTAAAGTGACTTTTTAATAAAGGACTTACATGTTTTTTTGTTTTTTGTTTTTTATATCAATATCAAACGAAATACTGCTAAATTTCATGATATTGCTATTGTTAACATGTTATATTATGCTATTATATATGCTATTATAACATATATTATATGTAATAACTTTATATTAGCATCCAGCCACAGCTAAACAAGCACCACGACATGGAGCACCACGAGGAGAAACTCCACCCAGAACAAGATGTATATGAAGCTTAATCTCTACTTTGTTTTCTCTTTTTTTGACAACACATCGGCTTTTTTTGTTGTTGTTGTTTTGTTTTGTTTTTTTAAAATATGTGCGACACTATGTTACATTTAAAAAGAAAGTTCCTAAAAATTTTACATTTAGAGCAGAAATATGTAGGTGATGTAGGTGCGTGCGGTATAGCAGAGCTGTACACATTACAGTCAGTTCAATAAATTTTTTTTATATAGTACCAAATCACAGCAACAGTTGCCTCGAGGTGCTCTATATTGTAAAGTAAAGACTCTACAATACTACAAAGAAAACAGTGAAAACTCCAACAACATGATAACACCCTTTGAGCAAATGGGGGAAGAAAAAACTCCCTTTTAAAAGGAAGAAACCTCCAGCAGAAGCAGGCTCAGGGAGGGGTAGCTATCTGCTGTGACTGGTTGGGTTGAGGAGATGGAGACAGGACAATAGACATGCTGTAAACACAGCCTGAGATTAATAATAACTAATGATTAAATACGTACATAATAGCAGAAGAGTGACAAATTAAAAGCTTTTGTTACACCACATTTGTAACAAAGTTTTGTTATAACGTCTGGCAGACACCAAACACGTTTGAAAGCGTGGGCCTTGTCCACTACACAGCACACAAGTGATGCTCAACCACGCACAGTTTGAGCACTGCGCAAGGTGTGCCAGGACTTGATACGTCAAAGAGACAGGATCCCTCTGTCTCTGCAGAAATGGGCACCTCACGACCCCCAATCTGCTGTTATGATGAGAACAGGCCAAATATAATGAGTCACCGAACACACAATCACACACACACTGATGAACTGCTCAATACAAATACAGTGAGTCGAGCTCTGAGACCGGCAGAGAGGGAGGAATGCAGAGAAGCGTGTCTCACATACACACCTAAACCTCAGGATGCCAGTCAGAAGGGCAGTCGGAGAAGGACTACCTGCTAATTTGAAGGCTAAGTCTCTTTATCCCACACACTGCAGAGATGAAGTCATTTAAAGACATAAATAGGCATACATACACAACAGGAGGGGTGAAAAAGAAAAAAAGGAATGGAACTGCAGGAGTAAAGGGTAGTAACCAAGCCAACTTTCTTGCCCTGAAGATAGTCCTTTTTATCGCTGATACAAGCTGCACATTAACAGGCCTCCTCGATTCATCTAAGCTACATTTGACTGACATTCTTCATGCAGCCGATTTGATCTCATGCAGCTTTAAGCCTGTCTCTAGTTTTATACAGCAAGTCCAATCCATCAAAACTTCAAACAAAGAGAGAAACCTCTTCCACTTGATTTATTTTGAACCGCTAATCCACAGATATTTTTACCACTAAATACATTGAAAAAAAATCCCCATCTAAAGTAATCAAATCCATCTGATACTTCAAAAAAGTCAGGTGATCTGTGTGCTTGTATCTCTGTGCAGAAACATCTATCACAATGGAAGTGAAAAGGCCCCCTTTAATATGTTTTAGAGTATAGATGACTAATGGAGACAGATAGCACGATGAATCAACTCATCTGTAATGGATTAACCTTGCCTGGGCTCCTGAACCACATTTAATCAGCTTGACTCAGGTTGTTATTCTTTCACACCGTCTAATCAGCGACTCCATAATGTTCATTCTTGTGATCCTGCATTTGTTTTCAGATTGTTTCAGATGTAACTGTCAGATTTATTTTAGGTCTCTACTCAACAGGAACATCTAAAAAGCAGTTGTTTTAAACAAAAGAAAGAACGCTGATGCTAGCTAATGCTGTTTATTAGCATAAACAGCATTAGCTAGCTACATTCTTTTTGTCCATATTTTAGGGCTATTGTACAGTGGCTCTAAAAGGTCAAATGCACTGCAACTAAATAAAACACCAGCAAATAGAAAAAAAAGCTGCAAAATCACACAAAACATAGCGGAGGTTGAATGTAACACAACAGAAGTGTC
Source organism: Mchenga conophoros (assembly GCF_057382185.1). Classification (NCBI taxonomy): domain Eukaryota; kingdom Metazoa; phylum Chordata; class Actinopteri; order Cichliformes; family Cichlidae; genus Mchenga; species Mchenga conophoros. Next base: position 17,917,704 of record NC_140529.1, read on the forward strand.
TTAGGAGAGACATTAACATGAAGGAAAATCTGCGCCAGTGACAGGCTAACAACAAATGGCTAATAGCAAATATGTACCTGCAGTATTACATGAATTGTGCAATTAAAGCACACATTATCTGCATCTTTTTCTTCCTCACAACACAGATAGCTTCTTTTAAGCGGGTCTCAATGCAATGTCACATGTTGTGGTTTCTGTCACTCCCACAGCTGCTCTGTCACGTTATTGTCTCCCCAAAACACTTCCATTTTATTTTACTCAACTTCTGTTGTGTTTTGTGCACAGCGTTTTTCTATTTGCTGATGTTGCCTTTAGTTGCAGTGTTTTTGACCTCTCAGGGCCACAGTACTACTGTCACTCCTTAGGATTTCTCACATGTGCAATGTAGCCATGTACTTTCTCAATGTCACACAATGAAGCTGCACATGAGAACGCAAATGTCCAACTTGAGCAGGTAGGGCATCCAGTGCTCTTTAACCAGCTACCGCTCAACATCTGCGTGATGTCTGGGTGCAAAAGTTTGGGAATAGCAGAAGATTGTTAGGGGGATTTACAGAGATCTAGTGGATGCACACTGTACTCAGAGATCACCTAAACCAATATATTTTAGGGTGACTTTCATCAGTTTAAAAAGAAATTAATAAAAAATGCCAATTTTGTCTTTAAAGTCTATTTGCATGCTAGGCTAATCAAGACCTAATCAATTGCTCTATTAAGTGTGCATTTTCCTGGACATGAGCAGACTAGTTGATCACCAGTGAGGAACAGACTTGAGTTGAATGACAAATGCTGTTGTGCTGAAATGCTATTCTGGTAACTGTGAGCAACTGTTGACCTGTTTTTACTGTCACAGGTGATCAATGACCGTCTCAGTACAGATTCAATATTTTACTGTTGGACTACACATGTTGGAATCGGGATGTGATATAAAACACTTTTATTCAGAGGTGCGTGGTTTGAAATTTATGGATGTAGTTGTTTCTTTATTTCTTTTTTCCCCTCCTCTACAGTCTCTCGTTTCTCCCAATGTGTTCATTCATTTTGTTGCTGAGTGGCAGAGAATTTATGCTCCGAAAAATATTTACATAACCTACTGTGGACCACCAACTCTGCGCTGCTAACAGTGGGTTCTGCGCGCACGCCCACACACTCACAGACACGCAGGAATACAACACAGAGAGATGTCCGGTGAGATCAGCTCTTACACATAACCCGTATCCAGTTTTAAACGAGCAGTCATAATGCAAGGCCGAGCATGTGACAGTACGCGCCTCATTCATTAGCCTTGCTGTCTTGGTACAAATAGCCCAGCCTGTCAACTTCAAACAACATATCTTAAAAAATGAATAAATAAGTCTGCACTCAGATAGAAATCAGACATGTGATCAGCGCACAAGCAGTGAAGCGCACATGTGCTAACCATAGGAGCATCTGCTTCATAGTAGTGGTCTGCTTCAGCAGCTACTGCAGTATTAGCCCTGCTACAGTGCGGTGAACAAAACAGAGGTAATGTAACGCAACACTAGCATGTGTCGGACAGCAGGTTACCAAACCATAAGTCCTATGTGTCGGCTTGCTTAACTGGACATGCTTTAATCCTTTCGGACCTTCTTTGTTCCTCATCTGCTTGCTCCAGTTGGCGCTGTATTCGTCTTAGTGAACAATTACAAATAACATCTACGACTTCTATGTCCAAATCCAAAACATTCGATGAAAAAGACCCGACCGGACTTCCTATCACTTTTTGCTTTTTGGTCCATTTTTTAAAAAGAAGAAGCCAACACATGCTTGGCACGTTATAGCCCTTTAAATTATTTAACAACAAATTTTAGATGCAGCTTTCTCCCGCTGCGGGACAGTCCCATTTTAATATCTCTATTAGCCATTAGCATGTTCTGTAAGAGAACATAACTTGCCTTACTTTTTCACGCCTCGATTCTTGAGCGCCTGCAGCGAGCACAACTCATAAAAAAAATGGGATTTTAATCCCCATGAGAAATTCCCTGTGAGTTCTGTACTATCCACAAAAATGAAATGAGGAAGCTGGTAGAGATGCTTTTTGGTGCTTAGAGACATGTGATCAATTAGGTGATGGCTCACTGGCACTTTACCCCATGAGGGAATACTAGGTTTTCTTCTCAAGGACAATTAAACAGTCTTCTTATCACTCCAGCTGACACGAGATCAACAAGGGACCAGAGTGTGGAGTCATGGGCAACCAATTTTTCACTTAAAGGTCAGATCATGAAGGAGAAAGAGTTTCTGATAATATCATCTAGGTTGTAAGCAAGGGTTCAGTTTTAAAAAATATATGGTAGAAATGCTGCAGAAAGGCTTACATCGGTAACAGACAGTGATGACATCAAAACAGACAGAGTGCTTTTCAATACTAAAATTCTAAAAAAACGTCACCTTTTTCAGTACTGGAGTTACTGTATGTACCAAGTAGGGCTGTCATAATAAATAAATAAATACATGCCTGATTGCAATCAGATTAGATACTCATTTGCAGCAGTATTGATACCATATTTCCCTCTTTTCACTGACAAACTTCACACACAGCAGACAGGCCCAGCCCCTCCCGTCACTAGCAGCTGAACACATTAGCAGTGGCATAATAAAACAAAGCGTGTTAAAGACTGACACCGAAGTCTTTATGAAGAATTCCGCGAGGTCAGTAAAGCTCCTGTTTCAGCAGCACTGAGTTGCTGAACACAGATATTAACGTTTATGATGGTGTTAGCTGCTTAACTGTTAGCAGTTCCGCACATTAGCCGACAGTTAGGTTATTGTTAAGGTACCAGGTATAGGTAGTAAAAAATGATAACGTTACTGTTGCCATCATCGGTCCTACCTGTCAGTGATGTTATTAGGAAGGATTAATTTAACAGGATAACAAATTATTTACCCCTAAAAAGTGTCTCTTAAAGCCCCTTGTTGAACCTGAGAAGAGTCTACTGGTAAGGTTGGCTGTATTGTTTCTGCCTGTAGGCAGAAACAACACAGCCAACCTTACCAACACTATTTGATCACCATGAAATATATGGTGCCAAGTCACCAAAAGCAAAGGAAATAAACAGAGGTGTAGCTGAGTCTATTTACACGAACCATTATTGCTCTTATCTTTCGTTGTTTTTTTTTTTTTTTTTAATTTTGTCCTTTTTTCTGTCTCTGTGGTACCAAAAATTGCATCGATTATTGAGTATTTTCCCAGTACCAGTATCAGTTTGAAATTCTACTACGGTGACAACCCTTGTAGTATTGTCAGACCAATAAATTTGTATTTGTGCATATGTAAGATTAGAAATGTCAATAAAGGTTTGAGTTGATTTTTTTTAAATCAATTGAAAAAAGTTGCTCTTCTGAGGCTTTGCTCACATTGAGGGCTAAAGGTCCTGCAATGGTTTTGACCTTTCTTTTGTAGAGTTGTTTGTAGCAGCGGAAAGACAAAATCACCAAAGCAACCGAACACAAAACATGTGCGTCAAATCTTTTAGCAAACCATCATTAGGCACAAGTCCACATGACAGAAGACACGACTTGCAACTTGCAACTTCCTTTTGGTACATTTCTAATAGAAACAGCGGTCCACCACAACAATGCTCAGCTCTTCTCGAGAGGAGGGTCGTGAGGGATCGTTGGCTGACGCACACTGACCTATTCAGACAGATCATCAACGTGGGTTTGACCCACGTCACAGTGTCAGTCTGAATACCGCATGAATCATCCACTCCAATCTCTAGAGCTGATAATCTTTAATGATCTTTAATGATGAAGGCAAATTAATGAATCTTTGAAACAAAACTGTGTGTGTGTGTGTGCACATGTCGCCGTTTTAAAGTTTGTTTTTCGATTTCTTCCGCTTCAAAACACAGAAGTCTCAGAGAGGAAATTTGTGGGCATAAGGTTGCCCCTTTATCTAGCTGTTTATCTACCTTTCTACACCATGTTTTTCTTCTCCGACTTCAAACACCACGTCAGATCATCCTTCTTAGATTCACTACACCTTCAAGCTTCCACTATCATAGGTCTACAAGAACACAGCAGAAGCTTGTCAGAATGCACCTATTCAGAGTTGGGTTTTTTAATCACTTGAAGACAAAGAGATAGAATCTCAGAGACAGAATAAATGTAGTTTACTTTTATAATCGTGCTTGTATTTTTATACTCTTGGTACCTTCTATATTAAATTCCAGGTACTCAGGAAGCACTTAGGAAAATAAATGTGAGTCAGGTCCTAATTTTGTTTTTACACCACCCACTTAACCACATCACGAATGAAAAAAAAAACATATTACAGCGGTTCATCTTCAGCTTCTTTTCATAGCGCCTATATCTGGATGCACATTATGTTCATATGCTCCTGTGTGTTAAAACATCCCACAGATGAAAATGATCCCGGCAGGATGTTCGGCTGAGGGGGTAATAATAGAAAGTAAAGCAGACATGAGCACTTCTCCTAGGAAGTAATTTCACTTGGACTACTTGGCACTTTGAAATTAAATTAAAATATCTGATTATTAGAATAAAATGGCTGCCAGAACTGTTAGTAGAGGGAATACAGCTCGAACTGTCTGATGAGCTTCAAAAGAATATATATATATAGCCAGGAACTAATTTGTGCTTGAATCTGAGCCTAAAGCAGCCCAGGTAAGTGTTACAGCACTTTCAGTCTATAGAGGCAAACAGACCGAGTGCTGGGTGTACTTGGGGCTGTCTCAATTAGGCGTGTTAACAGGTCCTATAACAGAAAAGCTAATTTACCTAAAAATAACCAACCCACCAGATTTGGAGGTTATAATACCAACCTTATAGACACAGAGGGAAATGCAAATTGTTGCACAAAAGATTTAGCATGTAAAACAGCCAAATCTCACATCAGCAAAGGACAAAGACTCACAACAGGTAACATCTACTTCTTGCCCAATACCAAGACACGCCCTTCATGTCTGCACGTGTCACCAGTGTGAGTCTCTCACTGGTGCTTGTGTATTTATATAGAAGCAGCAAGTTTCTACTGACAACTCAAACGTGTATGCAGGCGTGCCACCACACACACACAAACATTGCAGAGGACATATTTTGTCTTACCGATTACCAGGGTCAGATTTCCAGCATGTTAAAGGATATGGATTGCAGACCATGCGGAGACACCAGTTGCGAGGCCTCGTTGTTTGCTTTAAGCAGAAGAAGGCCACGGGGGCCAGGGCCGGATACGGCTGCTGTTCCTCCTCCTCGGAGACGCAGTCTGGATCACGGATGGGAGCCGTGATGCGAACTCCCAGTGTTGGTCCATCTTCCACTTCCAGCTCCGGTTCCTGTTCTTCATCCCCCTGAACTTCAGGACTCCACTCATTTTCTCCATCTCCTTGAATGCTACTGCTGCTGCTCCTCCTCCTCCTCCTCCTGCTGCTCCTTCTCGTCCTCTCCACCTCCTCCTCTTCCTCCTCATCATCCGGGCGTCTTCTTCCTGGGTCATCTTCATGACCTTGGCCGTCATTCCTGTAGGATGTTGGTACAGCAAGCCTTACCTCCTCCCGCACCTCCTCCAGCTCCTGGCACTCTGCGTACTGAAAGCGCGCTCTCCCTTCGCCATCAGTCATGATAGAGCATCAGGCAGAGCCACTCTGAAGGGAGGTCAGAGGAGAGAAGAAGGTTAGAGGGAGTCGGAAAGTGGGGAGGGAGCCCACGGTGAGTCAAAGGAGGCAGACATGAAGGTAGAGGAAAGACGCAGATTAACGGTGACAGAAAAAGAAGCGAGTGAAAGATCAACTTGGCAAAGAGCAACTGGAGACAAATCGCACAAGGAGCCAAATAAACACTTAGGCCATTTCCTCCTCCAATCCCTGAGCAGCAGGCGCTTCCAATCAATCTAAAACACAGATTTCCAATACAGTCCTTTTACAAATCTGCCAGGGCTTTAGGCTTTTCATGGGCTTTTATTATTTTTTTAAATAGCCTTTCTTCTCAGTTGTGTTCTTTTCCCCTTAAAACGAACAAAAAAAACAAACAATAAATGCTTTCATCAGACAAAACTGGGAGTCTCTGTCAGAACATCAAGCCTGAATTTCATAGTAGCCATAGTAATAACACAGTAAAGGCACCATGGAGCACTACAGACTGACAACTGCCTGCTGTTGCAGCAATTAGTAGAAATGCGAAAATGTGTTTAGTGAAATTAGGTAACAATTAAGTGCGAGTACTATAAGAGTATCATAATAGTAGAGGGATGTTTTTCCCACTCTGTCTCCCTCTCTCTCTCTCATTCTCTCTCTTCCTGTTGCTATGTGATTGAACAGATGGACTGTTCTGTCTCTGGTCTGCTGAAGGTTTTTAGCCCACACCACGCAATGGTGGGCAGGGAATGCGCCAAAAAAGAGGAAAAAAACCAAACCACCACAGCAATACTGATTATTATTGTAATAAGTGGAATAACGTCGAGAACAAAAACATTAGTGATCGTAATCCAGCTAACAGACTTTGCCCTTTTGAGGAAGCTTTTCTTTTTTCTTTCTTTTTTAACGGGCTTTGTTGTCCGCCGTTTGGTGTTACGTGAGAAGAGCGCATCTGACCCTTCAGGCAGTTGGAAGCTCTCCTCCTGGGGTTCTTTTGTAAACACCGAACAATATTAAAAACACTTTGATATGAACAGTTGCTGTAAAAGTACTTCCATACGCGTTTTAAACGGTATTAATGGAAGTAGAAGCCACCAGAGCGCGCATCATCTGTGCTTTTTCCCGTTTTTCGCCCCTAAAAAGTGGACTATCTCCTGCACTCAGTGTGTATAAAAATAATCACATGCAAACAGAAGAACTTTATTGTTTTAAACTACCTTATTGAGACGGAATCGGAAGTTCCCATAAGCATGATCCGTGACTTTCCGTCTTTCTAGCGCACCCAGCCTTTCTCAGCTTCCCTTTCCTTCTTTCCTCTCTTCTCTCTCGCTTAAAAAAAATCAAAACAAAACAAAAAAAATATCCTTCCTTGGCTTGCCAAAGATCAGATGTAATCCGAGGGTCGTTGGAAATCGCTGGAAGTAATCAAATAAGTCACTTAAAGTCGTCTTGATTTGGCGCGTTCAGTTAAACGGGAACATCTATCCACATCCATGCATCCATCCATCCGCTCCTCTCTGAGGTGCTCGTTACGCAGCGTGGAGCGGAGATGCGCGCAGGAGGGTCGGGGCGTGTGGCTTTCTGAGCTGAAGCTCCGTGGATGGTCTGACACGGAATTTAAAAAAAAAAAAAACTTGGCCCAGGACCCGGGAGCCGTGACACGTGACGTGATCCCCGGCTTTAGGAATACGGCGCACAGTAGGAGACTCACACCCGGGCGCGAGAAACGAGCAGAGAGCCAAGCTGGGCGTGCACGCACCGCGGTGTTTAATGGATCACAAAGCAGACGGCATAAAGAGAGAGAAATTAATGCACAGTGTGTCGGTCCGTATTATTTTTGGCAATAATCCCAACACAGAGGACTATACCGGCAAAAAGGAAATACTGGTGGTGGTGGGGGACGGGGGTGCCTATATCTTCTATATTGTTCTTTAGAGTAAAAAATAAATGTAAAAAAAAATGCTGGAACGTGCTGGGAGTAAAAGGAAGCAAGTTTTGGTTTTTGACTTTATCGTGAAACATGGACAAAGACAAAGGAAGATAAGACAAAAAGTGAAAGAACATTTTAGATTTTCTCATAGTCGGACCCTCCAGGGTCATCGAAAATAAAATGGAAACACTGCAGAGTATAAAATGTACTTAAAGAAAAACTGATATGATACATATTTGAAGTTATATTTAGTTTAATTCAGTTCAATTCAATTTTATTTATATAGCACCAAGTCACAACAACAGTTGCCTCAAGGCGCTTTATATTGTAAGGTAAAGACCCTATAATAACACAGAGAAAACAGAAAACCCCACTGTCACTCTGTGAGCAAGCGCTTTGGTGGGAAGGAAAAACTCCCGTTTAACAGGAAGAAACCTCCAGCAGAACCAGGCTCAGGGAGGGGCGGCCATCTGTTGGGACCGGCTGGGGGTGAGGGGAGGAAGACAGGACAAAAAAAACACACACACACACACACACACACAGTGGAAGAGAGCCAGCGATAAATTATAAGTAATGATTAAATGCAGAGGGGTGTAAAAACACATCAGTGGATCAGAGGAAGTTCACAGCAGCCTAGGCCAAAATTAGTGAGGAGTGGAAATTCTATTTTACAACAGCCATCTTGGAATTTGCCATCTATCCATCAGTGAGAGCAACATAACCTACAGAGTTTTCATATCACCAAAGTTCAAAGCACTGTTATGCAGGGCATTAAGCTTGAATCTTACATCAGGCATATCATCCAACAGTGACAAAATTGACACAACACTTGCAAACAAAATGGTTAATGCCACAATAAACATGTCCATAATTATAATTATATTTAATATTTTTGTTCAGCATGTTTATCACAGTTCATCCTGTATTCATTCAGGCAACCGGCGCCTCCACAATTTGATTTGACAATCAATTTAAACTCCTTTAAACTCCCATATTGCTTGAATGATCAATCACAATTACATTGACTATATTTAATTAAGAGCATCCAAGGCTGACGGAGTCAGAGAACTAGAGATGGAGGAGCAAAGTGAAAGAAACAGGATGTAGGATGGATACTAGGAAAGTGCTTTACTGTTCATTTGACTCCTGGGCAGCCATGGGCCCTGAACAAAGCTTTTCTGTCCATAAAACATATCTTTGAGAATAACCGACACCACGATCGGGAGAGATTTAAAACTTCCTTCTTAAATCAAATCTTTCAAATCAAATCTTTCTGACTGAAGGAGAATTTGACCAATTGAAATCAGCAGCAGAAGGTCCTTCAGAAACACCAATGAAAATTCATCAATGCATTTGTGGTATAGAACTAATGCAGATAAATAATATCACACATTAACACCTTAACACTCACAATAAGATCGTCAAACAGATTCACCTCTTTGACGATCTTGTTTGCAGAGACACAAAGGAAGTGGACATTAGCCTCCACTGTGACTGCTATAACCCAATTAAATATCCCCTATGATGCGCTCACTCCTGTTGTAGATATAGAAATCCAAAAGGCGCATTGTTGTACACGCCGATTACCAACAAGCAGAACTAAACCCAGCTTACACAGGCAAGTCACATGATGCCCTCTTTGTCAAATCGTGTGTGGAAGAGCTACATTTATAAAAAAAAAAATATAATAATGATAAATAAATCAAACACAGGAACTGACACAAAAGGTAAAGAGCTGGTGGGAAAACAAAGAAAGGGTTTAACATCAAGTCTGCAGGGTGAAGTCTGATTTATGCTCTCAAGCTCTCTTTGTTGTGGTTCTCTTTTGTTAAAGCAGACAGTGTCTTTCAATACCTCCAGAAATGAGGGGATTTTGAGCTTCAAGCCCACTGGTGACACATGATAATAAGTGATAATGGTTGTTTAATGGACTGGTAACATGTGAAAAAGGTGGCAGGGAAAGACCAAGAGCTTTTTAAACTTTAAACTCTAAAAAAAAGCAGATGCTTAACACTTCAGCTTGGGTCAACTTGGGAATCGAGAAAGTCTTTCATCGTAAAATATAGAAGCGCAAGCATTCTAGTGGCAACATTATGTAAAATAATTAGCATCTGTGCGCAGAGAGAAAGTAGTTTGGGGGATTGTTTTGTTTTGTGTGTCTGTGTATTACATAATGGCTAAGTACACTGGCAGGTCAACAATCTGACATAATCTTTTTAATCTTTGTGTGTATCTTTGTCTTTACTTAGCCTGATTATTCTGCAGTTGGTTGTTCACTTTATAAGTACACCAGTGGGTTTCACTGAGTTTTTAAACAGTATCAATATTCAGCTTTTGCTGCTTTTTGGGGCAAAAAGCTTGAAGTCGAGCATGACAATGCAGTAAATTATATCAAATTTGACCGTCTTTACTCTAAAACAGACACTGATGCAGAGCAAAGATGCACACAGCTTTTATCGTCTGTGTGCTGCAGTAAACATAGCGACTGGATTTTGGATTTTTCAAAATCCAAAAATGCAGCGCTGGGTGAATCAGACCAGATGTGACACTTAAAGCCACCCCACACCACAAATCTTCCTCCCCCTGCTTTAAAAATCTCTGAACTCAGTTTCTTGAATTCCTAGTTAGGGTGCCAAAAGCCTAAAAACTGGAGCCAGGAAAGGACAAGTACTGGCCGTTTCTGCAGACGTCTTCAGCTGACAATGATCTTTGTGGTTTTGAAAACCTTTTGGCAAGACCTTTTATGATCACACTGCAAGTAATACAGGTTTAAAAAAATATATATATATTGAACAGTTCTGCGTTAGAGAATCAAATCAAATCAAATCAAATCACTTTTATTGTCACATCACATGTGCAGGCACACTGGCACAGCACATGCGAGTGAAATTCTTGTGTGCGAGCCCCACAAGCAACAGAGATGTGCAAACACAACAACACAAACGAGCAAAATACAAGAATGGCCAACCTGAAACTAATAAATATATGTACAATATATAATAGTGTATGCATTTCTGGATGTGTATACTAAATATTTTCCTACGTGTGTGTGTGTGTGTGTGTGTGTGTGTGTGTGTGTGTATACACATTTTTACAAATTAAATAGTAAAAAAAAAAAAGAATAATAATAATAATAGAGCTGCTTTATGTAGTGCAAAGATCACCTAGGAGCATCAGTTATACTGGAAAATAATGTATAAATGCTGGGCTCGTGTACAGTACGGGAGCCAGCTGCCAAACCTTTTCATCGCTAAGTTGATCAAAGTTATAAATTGTCAAAAGGTTGATGTTCTCCTCTGTGGCTTGTGGTGTTTGAGCCATTACCCTGAAAGCCAATTAAGGAGTTTTTGAAGATGTGAAACTAAAGGGACAATGGGTTTTCTTAAATGTCCCTTTTGGCTCTCCTCATCAATATTGTGAAAATGCTAATTACCCAGGTTTTAATCAGCCACAAGCTCAGCTGAATCACTCTTTACCATCATCTGCATGTGCAACAGGAGACGTGAGCGTGAGTGTGTGTGTCCATTCTCATTCTCAGCTGTGAGAAAAAGTGACTAGTATGCAGACAGCTCGAGCTCTTCAAGCTCATCCCCCTCCCAACACCTGTCTTTCCTTCCCACCCGTCCGGCTCCCTCCCCAGGCTTTCGTACATGCAAACTTGGAATTCTGTCTTCATTACTCTATGCTTGGCTCCTATGAGAGTTTTGCTAATGCGGGCTCCACTCTGACGCCCTGCTCAGCTGTGTGTACGAGGCCTGGATAACCAGTGTTTCCCTCTCTCGTCAACTAACTGCTTTTTCTCTACCGACCCCCCTCCAGGAGTTTGTTCTTCCTCAAAGGAGAACCGTAGCTGATAATATCAGCTTGTTTCTGTTTTTATTACACAACAAAATCAACTCTGAGTTGAAATACCTGCAAGTACACAACACGTGGTTACAAATTCCGCAAGGGAGACAAATAATAGACTATCCTACATCTTTGGGGATTAAAACATCTCTTCACAAACTGCAATTCATTTGCCAACGCTCCAAATCAATAGGAGCGCGTGTGCTTCCCAAAGATAATCAATACTCCTTTGTCAGGTTGACATCTGCAACTCCCCACCCCCCCCACCCCACCCCCCATCCAATCCCATCTCATCATCCACCATCCTCCACTCCGACTCCCACACTTTCATCATCCGGCCTTTTCCTACCGGTTTCCTCATCTCGTGTCATTGCTTGTTCCTGCTAAGTTGGACTTTTGAAGCGCTGCGGTGAGATTGAAGCCACTGCAAACACAAAACAATGTTTTTTTTTTCTGTCTCAAAAAGCTTTCCAGTTTGAAAAAGTGAAAATGTTTGACGTCAAATCGTGCTTTACAATTGGTGACGTTAAGTAGATAAGGCGTTTAGAAGCAATATATCAAACTGGGTCATTTAGAAAATTCATGTTTGACTACTTTTCCACTGAAAGCAAGAGTGCATTACATTACGCAACTGTGAAAAGGGTCAGAGTGAGCAGTGAAAGGGAAAATGGCAGGATTTTCAAAGAAAGCCAAGTTTCCTATCAAAACATTTCAAGGAAAAGCATCTCTAGGTTTTGCATGTGTTGACTGACATGTGATCTCTTGAGATGTGGAGGGCAAAAGCACAACAAAGACTTCAAAGACAAAAGTAATGAATAAAATCAACAAAGTTGAGGCGCAGCTCTACATCGATGCCATTATCTTTGCCTCGGCTAGGCTAGTCCTCTGATCTAGCTTACTTTCACACGGTTGTCTTTGTCCTTCCCTCATATTTGCTCTGCTGGTGTCTATTCGTTAGACCTGCTGGTATATGTGAGGTCTGTTCCTCTGTTCCTGAGCAGCTATGAGGCACTTCTATACTGTGCGTGAGTGAATATTGCACAAAGCAACTAAAATATACATATTCTTGATGTATTATTGAAATCAAACTGAGTGGAGTAAACAGAGGCATGAAAAAATGTAAAGCAGGGATGGTTGAAAGAGAAAAGGATGAGCTTTTTTAATACCCCATGTCTGTCTGCGTGCCAAAGTAATCATTCTAATTAGGGTATGGGAGAGGAAAAAATATCTGTGCATTCATAAATACACCAAGAAAAGAAAGAGGAAGCAGTTACATAACTCACACGCATACACCCACCCACAGAGTCTGCAGCAGGATCACAGCCAGATTTAGAGGGAAATTTGTCCTTCACAGATGTTGACATGAGAACGATACCTGTGTGTGTGTCTGTGTACATGTGTGTGTTTCAACAGTTAGGACTGTTCACTTGCTCATGAAGCTCATTCAGTGACATTAAAGTCTTCTAAGGTTGAACTCAGTGTTAAAATACTTACAGACAATCAGTATGTTTCACTCCGAAATGTTTCAGTCTCATGTTATCAATATTCAGTGTTTATGACTTGAAGGATGCAGCTCATTTGCTAATAGTTTTGCTTCATGGGTAAAGAGCAACACCTGAAACCTGAAGTTTGCGGATGGAGTTTCTAGTGCCTCCAACCTTGAAAGAGGCCACATGGTCTGGTACACGCGTCTAAGGAGCTTGGAAAGAAAAGCATCTGGACTTCTTTAAGTTGCTTGAAGACGTTTCACCTCTCATCCGAGAAGCTTCTTCAGTTCTAGGGTCAAATGGTGGAGAGTCCCAGATGAAGGTAAAAGGGAGTCCGCCCTGCTACTAATGCAGTGTGCCTAAAAAAGTGGCCAGGGAGTGTATATCATAGAGATAACCAGTGGCTGGTTGAGAAATGAATCTTGGGGTTCATTCACAAACATTACAGAGTCTTTAGACTTTGATTAGTGCGGTGTCTGAGGCGGTGATTATTTAGTGAGCTTCCACTTGTCTTGAGACACAGACAGACAACGAATGGCTTGTATGTAAATGTCAATACATAAAAGAAAGATGCAAGCATGACTCACTAATGTATTAGTTATTGAGGTTACATATTTTTTTAAAACATTTAAATTCATCCTTCTTATGCAATCCTGCCTCCTTGGTTTATCTTCCTCTTCATTAAATTTGGATTCTGTGTCATAACACCTAAAACCAATCCTATCTGTGTTCAGGCATTTGAATAGAAAAAGACCTGATGAAACTGATGTGGGAATGCCTTCAAGAAGTGGATCTGATTCGTGCTCTACGGCTGGAGTGTGATTACATTTGTCTGCACCCTGTCTGATTTTATCTATGCACACACACGCACACACACACATGCATACACTCTCTCTCTCTCTCTCTCTCTCTCTCTCTCTCACACACACACACACACACACACACACACACACACACACACACACACACACACACACACACACACACACATACACATAGACAAGAGCTGACTACCTGCTAACCTCTTGAAATGTAAAGCTCATTTTCGATACAAAGACCTGCAGGTTGCTGCCCACATATACACCCCTACTGGTAGACTTCAAACTGATCCAGAGAGAGACAGAGAGGCTCAGAGTGAAACAGGGGAGAGACTGAACAGAGAGGAATAGAGGTAATCAAAGAGAAAGAAAGATGGAGTGGGACACACACACACACACACACACACACACACACACACATGCGCGCACATAGGAAGAGTGAGAGAGAGCAGTGCACAAACGCTGACACTGAGAGAGTGAGAGACAATGATGTTTCATAGCTGCAGTAATGACAGAAACATCAGGATTATAATCTGCTGTTGTATAACAGCATCTGGCAGCCTTCTGGGTAATATTATATTAACACATACATGAACAATCATACAAAGCAGCAACCCTTTAAATACTGACTATTCCATCCTTTGGCCTCTTGTTAGAAAAGCCCTTTCTCTCATTGACTGTATAACAAAACATGTTTGGATTTTTTTGCCCTTATTCTAAAAAAGACACGATTTGCCCAAACCTGTTCACATGGCGAATGAAAGACATTTGTTGTCTAACTGCAACCACATCTGCATTTTTTAAAGTTTATTTTGTTGATGCAACTCAACCCACACAAACTCTTGGCTATCTGGTTTATGTGCAACACAGAGCTGACCGTGACAGACAAGAGGCCATGTGTCAAATGTGCAGTGTCTACAGAACATGTGTCTTAGTTATAAACCCTAGCTAAGACAGATACGGTGCCGTGCAAAAGACAAAAGAGCCACCCATATGGCTTTAGTTTTTGTTTCCAAGCAGCCAGACGTTGTTGGAAGTTATTAAAAGTGGTCTTGAGCGATTGTTCTCCGGGCTTTCTTGAGGTCTCTCAAGGTTTTTCTATGAATATTTAAATCATAAAAAAATCCATAACTCAGAGAATGAGTGAGTCTTGTGTCTATACATAACAGACAACTTAGCAAAGAACCAATTTTAAATTGTATCTTTCTCCACTTTGTTAGTAGCAGCCTGTTAAAAAACACATAATTTCCTTAGTCAAAAAATGACACAGTCTGACAGGCATAAAATAGTATTTTTGCATCAACAACGTGCTATTAGTCAAAAAATCTGGCATATCTCAGCATTGTTTGCAGTGTGTTCTTAAGGAAACCAGACAAGTTGAGGACAGAAAAGTATCTGCCTGTAGGAAAAAGTCCATCAAACACCCAACACAGGACCTGAGAGATGCATCTGGCCCTCCAGTTGATCTATCTACTGTTCACTGAAGCCTCATCAGAAATGATCTCAGTGGAAGAGTGTCTGTCAACAAGTCATTCTTAAGAGAGAAAAGGCTGATGTTTGCCAAATACACAAGAACTGGACTGAAAATCAGTGGCAACAGGTTGGATAGATGATGAATCCAAATCCAATTGGGAATCTTGCCCAAACCGATTGAATTATGAACACAGCCCAGAACCTCAACATAACTGGAGCAGTGTGGGATCATCTTGACAGAGAAAAGAAAAGTCAGCCAAAATCCAAAGAAGAGCTTTGGATGTCCTTCAAGAAGCCTGGAGAACCATTCCTGAAGACTACTTAATGAAATGACAAGAAAGCTGCCTAAGAGAGTTCAGACTGTGCTGAAGATTAAAGATGGCCATGCCAAATACTGACTTTGAAACTTGTTAGATTAATACAGACTCTGTTTTTGCCTTTTATGCTCCATTTCCATTTGTTTGCTCACATTTCAATGAATCACTACAACTACTGTCTTAATAATATTTGCATATCCAGTTTCTGAAAAACAATGATAAATTTGGAATAGGACCTAATTGTGATCACCAGGATGATATTTGTAGAACTTTAATTATTACCCTATTAAATTCTAAATATTGTCATATCCATACTAAAGGTCTTAGTTTACATTGTGTCCCAGTTATAACGACACAATGTAAATATAGTGGTTTTGTTGAACTATCAAACCTGCACTGTGTGTCTTTGTCATTGTACCTGTATATACACCTCCAGAACCATGGTTCCTTGTCGCTGGGCCACTGGGCTGTTGAGCTGTTGTCCAGCTGTCCTGATTACTGTGATGTGATGACTTAAGAGGCAAAGACAACTTTCCTTGTCCCCCAGTCCCCCTGAGCTGCTTTCACAATGACTGGATGGCTAATGACTTTGAAATACCCTCTTGCATCTATTTTATGAGAATCTATTTTTTAAAGACTGACTAACTGGAAACAACAGTGCCATCATGGTCCACATAGATGGTGATGAACCGCGTAAGGCAACAAGGAAATCATTGGATAAAGTCTTCAAATCTAGGGACATTTCTCTGCCAATGAAATGAAGGCTTATACACTGTTAGAGTTTCTCCAAGATAACCTATAGTTGTGAAAGTTGGACAATAAAGAAACAGGACAGTCGCTGAATCAGTGCTTTTGAAGTGTAATACTGGAGACGCATTTTACCAATAATATGCACAGCCAAAAGGGCTAAAAGAACAGTTTTGGAAGACAAATAAAGAAGTTAAGAAAAGGACATTATGATTGGAAAAACAGAAGGAAAAAGGCGCTGAGGAAGACCGGCAATACGTTGGTGTAACACCATTATAACAACGTTAGGAAGGACTTTTCCCAGACTTTCCATCACTAAACCTGAACCCTAACTGATTTAATGAGGCTTTCGCAGTTTCATTGTACCAGAACAAACACAACTAAACTTTAATTACATCATGTCACTGGACTGGCTCTAGATCACTGACACTCACAGAAAGTCCAGTTAGATTAAGTCAGATATACTGACACACAAACCCAAGTCCATTTGACTTGTGTCCAGTGTCTGACTCAGGTAAGTTAGTTTGTTTTAGTCATTATTAATGAGTCCTTTTATTTTAAACATCTTGTAAGGGACATAAGAAGGGACAGCTGAATGACAGATGAAGCTTCCAGGGCATCCAACAGTTAATTTCTCACAAAATGCTCGTGCTCTTTGGAATTCTCTTTATTTAGCTATGGTCCAGATCCAGATTTTAAAATACTCCTACAGCGTTTGGCTGTTCACATTAGGGAAAACAAAGCTAAACTAAACTGGGACATGAACAAAGTCAGTAGAAGACGGGGAACAATTAATTTTCCTGAACGTTCACTTATTGAAATTCTGTCAGTCACAGCTCCAGTTCCAAAATAAAACTCCCCGTTTGACTTTAGGATTAATTGGATTGCATATTTGGGAAAGAACACACCACTGTTACATCACACTGGTAAAAACGGTTGAAAGCTGTGTCACAGTTTATAAAACGCTTACATAATGAAAAAAACTAAATATGTCATGTAAAATCACGTATTTTTTTTTATATTTTTCCCTTAAAATCCCTTAAAATAATATTTAAACAGTAAAATAACATCTAAATAATTAATTAAAGAAAATAATAAACTTGGACTTAGTGTCAGACATTGACTCTAAAGGTGAACTGTAATGAATATCTAAATAAAAGTTGAATTCAGACACTCAATGTGCAGGAAACAGCTTGTGAGGGGAGAAAAAAAACGTAAATCAAAAGGTCCAGAGTTTCGGCTGCACTGGGAACAGAAATGAATCCACAGAAGAACGAAATGTGACAGGAATTATCTTTTCAAAATGATGTGTGATGTTTCTTTTTTGGGAGCCCACATATGGAGCTAACACGGATCCTTTTAAAATTATCTGTTGAATTCTATTTTTATTTGTTTTGTCACTTTTTTTAAGTGATGCTAGCTTTTGTCTTTAATATGGTATTTCCCCAGGTAACAGCTTTTAATCTAAGATACCACGGAGTACAGGCTATTGAACTAAAGTGTTGTTTACAATCACTTTTGTATTGAAATGCATTTCAGGATTCTGTATGCCTCTCTTTAGTGATGCCGAGGGAAATATGGGACCTATGAGAGAATTATTTTTCACTTATGCCCACAAGTTTTTGGACAGTAACACATTTGTCAACCACAGTGATTTTAAACCAAACAATCAGCATATGACTGAAGTTCAGACTTACAGTTCTTATTCAAGGTTTTTACAAAAAACAGATAAAAGTCATTTTGATACGCACTCCTCCATTTTCAGAAGCTAAAAACTAATTGGACGAGCTAAGATCATTTCAAATCTAAGGACTGTTGTATAATACTGGGATGAAAATCTCTTTGTGCCTAAAAAGGACAGTTAAAAGCTAGAAAATACAAATCTCAACTTCAGATATTTTGTCTGCTTCATTTGTCAGGAAATAATGAGGGAACAGGCCTCAGCTGGCCATGAAACTGCTTGTCAGTCAACTGTCCAATTAATTTTGAGCCTCTGAAAATGCTGGGCTGTGTATAAAAATATAAAAAGTTCATGCAACACTTTACTTTTTTCAAATTTACTGTGGTGGTGTAAAGACTCAAAACTACCAAAAGTGTGTCTTTATTACTGACAAATTAATTGACCTAACTATAATAACAGTTTTAATGCCCAGTAGTGTCAGATCTAGAAAACTTTACATGGAGGGGGCAAAGGAGGAGCAAGAGGTCTAGGCAGACCTATAAGTATGTGAAAATCCCCTAAATGTAAATGGAGTCAACAAAACATCCACAAAAAACACTTTAAATCTATTTATTGAATCATCATCTCTTCTAAGAAACCAAAGACAATTTTCAGGTATAAATGTGAAAAAAAAAAGTTTTAACACAGGTGATTTTTTTTACAAGCTTGAAAGTAGAAAAACTTCACTCACACCCTGCAGTACTCACTGGCAAATCAATAACAATCTTGCATGGGCAAAAGGTATTTTAGGTTGAGGGGGCAGATGGGAGGGCAAGAATCCCCCCCTTGCTCCCTGTAGATCCACCCCTGATGCCCAGTTTCTGTAGTAATGACTACTACAACAACAACAACAACAACAACAAACTTTATTTATATAGCACATTTAAAAACCAGGGGTGCATCAAAGTGCTTAACATACAAAAGAGTAAGATGAAGTAACAAGGAGGATGAAGGCTATGGCAAAGTACCAACATGGTAGCATGTTAAAGTAGTTAAGAATAGACTGAAGATAGAAATAAGCATTAAACTAACTAACAAACACTCATTAACTGGTAGAAAAAGTGAGGCTAAATAGGTGGGTTTTTAACTGCGATTTGAAGGATTGAATGGAATCAGACTCACGGATAGCAATGGGGAGGTTACTCCATAGATTGGGTGGAGCCAAGGCAAACGCTCGGTCACCTCTAGTCTTCAGCCAGGATCTCGGCTGTGCCAAAAGTGACTGGGAAGATGATCTTAATACTCTAGCAGGGGTGTATAATCTAAGTAGCTCAATCAGGTAGCTCGGAGCTATATTGTTAATAATTCAGAAGGTGAGCAGCAGGATTTTGGATTGAATGCGAAACTTAACAGGAAGCCAATGCACTACTAACTCCTTCCAGCCCTCATTTAACACAATTCATGAAGCATTATGGGATGCTGTTTTAGGTCCAGATTATTTAAAAATAAGTGGCTTCAAAAGGATAGAGAAAAAGGCAACAAGTGAGGTGAACTTGATTTGAGGTTTTACTCTTTTACTCCTGTACTTTCTGTCTGTCTTTTAAAATCCATCACTGCGTTTTTCTGCTAGACTTTCCTCTCCATTGACTGCATCTGAAACAGTTGTCAGATGAGTCTGCACTGCCTGTCACATTAGGAGCTCCCGCAGAGAGGTAGACATAACGTGTGACAAAGACGGTAAATAACGGAGTGGTTTTTTTAGAAGGTGTGCGAGCTGAAAAGAGACACACTATTACAAGTGAGACGGTGTAGGGAAAAATGAGCTGGGCATGACACAGAGATTTGAAAAAAAAGAGAGAAAGAGGGGGATGAGGAGACAGACAGGAAGTAGCAGACTTCCCGTGCTGAGTCACACAGATCTGCAAAGTCTCACTACACTTCCAGAAACTTCTGTGCAGCCCCATCACCATACTCAGCTGTGTAATGATATGCTTTTTTGCATTTGTTTGTTTGCGAGTGTGTGTGTGTGTGTGTGTGTGTGTGTGTGTGTGTGTGTGTGTGTGTGTGTGTGTGTGTGTGTGTGTGTGTGTGTGTGTGTATGTGTCTTAGTGCAGCTGTGCATTCCAATCAGAGAGATTTTACCCTCTTGCCACTTCTGAGGGCTCCACCAGCCTCCCCCTCCTTCACATTATCCACTAATACCCTCTGCTTCCCTACCATCTGGATAAGTCACTGATACCATCCACTACACAAGTGTGTTCATCTGTCTCCGAGCTCACGTCTAAGATTCACACTAAGAAGAATTAGCTGGTTTATATTAATTCTAACAGGAACCTGATTTAGAAGGAAAATTCAACAATCTTTGAGTTCAATTTCACGTTTCTGACTGCTCAGGTGATTGTTGCCATACTCTGCATCATATGTAATGACTCACAGCCAATACAGCCCAACATCCTAACCTGCAGAGGAAAATGATGCACATTGTCATTTATACAATTTGGTGAACATGCATCAAACTTGTGTTTACTTCAAAGGTACCTTCAGACTGCTGACATTTAGGACCAAACCATGAAACTTTTAGAATCAAAGTATACCTTTTAAATATTTCTCTTTTCAAGCAACTTGAAGATACCATTATATACAGTCCTCTGCAGAAGAACTGTAAGCCCAACACACTTATTTTCCTGGGACAATAGCTGCAGCAATTTATGGAAAAACGCAATAAAAACAGAGCTTGTGTGATTCTAAAAAGCCTGAAAGTCAATATTTGGTATGATCACCTTTATTCTTCACAGTCTGATCTCTCTTAGACAGCTTGCATGTCATTTCTTTAAGTAGTCTCCAGGAAAAGTTCTCCAGGCTTCTTGAAGGACATTCAAAGCTATTCTTTGGATGTTGGCTGCCTTTTGTTCTGTTCTCTGTCAAATCTGCTTCAATAATGTTGAGGTCAAGACTCTGGTGAAGGCCAACCCATGATTGATAGTCTTCCACTGTGTAATTTTCTATCCAGTGATTTAAAATCACTTTTTATTATAGGACTTCTATCTTCATTAAATTTGGGGGCCTGGTGACACAGATAAGGTGGCATTAAAAATAAATTTGTCCAAGAAGAATAGTATTGAGTTTGCTCACTGAACACAATGATGTAATCAGTAATGACTGTAGTATTAAATGCATTTTGAGTAATGGTCCTTTGTGGCTTTTTGATGCACTCTTATAATTTATGACGATCATCCTAAGATAAGGAAGAACAGGACCTTCAAATACCCTCTTGTGGCCATTGTGAATACAATACTGCAGAGACACTGCTGTAACAAGTGATCAAATTCAGTGATATACTTGTGACTGGTCCTTGTGCAAAGGAGTTAGAGACAAGAAAAGTGGTTGGATCCAGGATAATTGGGTTTAACCCTTGACTGTGTACAAATTTGTGCACTTCACGTGCTCTGTTTAAGGTTCTGAGCCTAAGGGGGTGAGCATATTTGTGCTACGATGGGAGCCAATAAACAGCCTAAAGGGATTCATTTGCCTTTGATCATTTCAAAGTTTGTTACATGCTACCTTTTGGAATAATTCTGTCTTTCATGCAGTGCTTTTGAAATTAGTTTTTTATTTTCTTCTTTTTAATCTGGATAAATGAGAAAGACACATAGCTATAACACAAATTACAGCTAGATGCCATTCACTGTTGGTTTATATACTCTGTGTACACTAGACTTTCAGCTTAGTTACGTCATCCTATTTTCTTTTTACAAAATGCACACACACACACACACACACACACACACACACACACACACACACTTTTCAAACCCAATAAATGTGGCTTATTAGATATAATTATCAAATATTATGCTTACGATATTCAGCATTTATGTGCACTGTGTGTATGTGTGTGTATGCGTGTGCACATGTCCACGTGTGTGTGCATTCGTTTATGTCCTTTGAGGATTGTGAGGTTAGAGGAATGGATCTCTAACAAGGTCTGTGGCTGCATCGCCTCCACAGAGTTGCCTTACTGCTCTTACTAATGAGACAGCGGCACACACGTACGCACGCACACGCACGCATGCATGCACAGACACACACACAGAAAAGCAGACTTTTAAAAGTCTGTGACCTGACATGGTGAATCACAATTTTCATCCGTTTCCTAGTTCCTGTGTGTGTGCGTGTGTTTGTGTGTGACAGAGCGAAAGTGTATGTGAGGCCAAGAGGTCCTTGTCCTGCCAGCTTCTGGTGGCTAATCCTCCCCATTTTTCGCTCTCCCAGTGACACACTAAGGAGTCACACTCTATGTCTGTTTCCCCTTATTTTCTTGTTTTGTAGTTGTGTTTATGAGAATTTCTATGTCATTTTTTTTCTTTTTCAAAGGTTTTCTGTATTTGGTTTGTTGAGCCATGTGCATTTGTGATACACTGTGTGTGGCTATTTGCTGTAGAGTAAAACATGTGTTTATAACCAGTGTTGGTCAAGTTACTTGAAAAAAGTAATCAGTAACTAATTATTGATTACTTCCCCCAAAAGTAATCCCATTACTTTACTGATTACTTATTTTCAAAAGTAATTATTTACTTAGTTACTTTTTAAAAACATGATTTACAACCTGAATAGGTGATAAAGCGATAGATCTTTCAGCCCAATTCTACTTTTTCTGCATAATCCATCATACAAAATGTAATCCAGTGGAAAAGTCTCTTTTTAAAACTTATTTTATTAGTTTTAATCTTTTAACTTTATGCATCAAGCAAAAATGTAATTATATGCAACATTCTCTGACTGGAAGAAATTTGTTTAACATTTAAACCTATTTTCTGCACATTCCAGCACATAAAATAGAATAGTTTTTGTGTTTACACTCAGTCTTTCAAATAGATGCAAGTAAAACACAGCAGAAAATAAATAAAATCAAAGACTCAGCGGTCCTGTTGCTCTATTTTCACCTGTAAAGCAGGAGTGGGGTAGGCGGAGGTGTGCTCTGGTGCAGGTGTGCCGTAGCGGTCAGTGGAAGAATCCACGAGTTTCTCTGTGAATTTCCCATTACATCATAGCACACTCTGTGCTTGCTTGGAAGTTTAAGGGTTTTTCTTCCGCTGTAAAGAGAAGTTTTTCTTCCCACGCACAACGGACACTAATGTTTTTGTCACTTTTTACGGAATCAAACTCAAAGTAAGGTCAGTACTTCCACGCTTTAAACGCTGCACGCTCATACTCTCTCCGCACTCGATATATGATCCATTGTTGATCTGCACACAGCTGTTGTCACAAACGTAGCACTTGCTTACGTCACTGTCATGAGACATTCTCGCAAAAAAAATCAGTTTTAGTAACGCAGTAACACAGCGTGCTTATAGAACAGTAATATAATTACCTTTTTTGCAATAGTAATCTCTTACTTTACTCGTTATTTGAAAAAGTAATCAGATTACAGTAACGCATTACTCTCTGTTTATAACATAGGCATTATTGTCCAGCAGTGTGATCAAATCTGAATATAGCCTTTGTGTGAGAACAAACTGATAATGACCTACATACACACACACATAGTCCTGTCCTACACAATATGTGATGCTGGATGTGCTGGATCGCCTGCCCAGACTATAATCACGTTGCATCCACCAATCGGAGTGCTGCTTCTAAGAACAGATGGCGTTGACTCTGTAAGCTGTTGGTATGATTTTGCCTTGAGCTCTGTTATGCTGTCTTTCTTAAGGAATATTATTGTGAGTCATCTACATTTCATTGTTGCGGTGATGCTGTCTGCAGAAAATGTAGCTCAGGGCCCTGCACGCTGTGTTAACTATGTTTGTGTTCACTATGAAAAACTAGTAAAAACTCTCTGAAGCTGATGATCTAACACAGTAAACATGAACCCTTGTGTCAAGTGAACACTCACTAAGGTTTTCTGCCCTTCTTTGGTTACTGCTGGCTGGCCTGTCAAATTCTCTCATGTAGTTTCATGATAGGTGATTTTCTTCTTCGTTAAGTATTTAATAGCGAGTCGAAGTCACGTACAGATAATTTACATTAAACGTGACATGTGAAACAAACAGAAAAAGAGAAGGTAAAGTCGCATTTGCATGGGGATGATCAAAATTAAAAGAACTGGTAACATATTTATAATAAAAACATATGGATGTTAATATTGTCGGTTTATGTGACGATGTTCGTGTGAAACTTCGTTGAGATTCCCAGACATTTGGAAGAAATTTCAAAAACTGACTTATTGCAACAGCCATGGACCCAACTTCGAGTCATACATGTTACATATTTTCACACATTAATTGTATTATTTTTAAATAAATGATAAATATGCTGCTTGGTTAGGCTTAGGCATTAAAAACTGCTAGATTAGATTCAGAAAAAGTTCATGGTTTGAGTTAAAATACAATGGCTGTCACCTTTTTTAAAAACTTTGTTTTGTTGGTTTTTCATGGTAATTCTTCCCTTCTTTCAAAGCAGTGAAGAAAAATATGTTTCCTATTTAAATACAGTGCTTACACATTTGTGTCTATGAACACGACCAAAGAGACTGATTTTTCTTGACTATTTCACAACTTCCCGTAAGACTAGGCTGGATTCTCAGAATAGCACCAGCAGCAACGGCACAGCTCAGGTGATCACAGTCATTTAAAGAAAATCGACTGGAGCTCACAATACCGATTATTTCATCACTTATTTGTAAATCATTTACCCGATACACCCAACTTTACGTTTCCTCCACTTCTAAAATCCCACTTTAGCTCCCCTTTACTCACAGTAGGCATGGTTGCCTTGACATGAGTGTTCCCCATCGTCACTTCTCCGCTGGCCTGCACTGTGCTTATGATCTGACTACAATACAGTTGTGTTTCAGCATTTCAAGTTTCAACTCATTTTCACACACATACACCTTTAAAAAGTTGAGAGCACAATGGTTTTACACATTTTGGGGCTTAAATGGAGCAGTTTTTAGAAGCAGTGACATGCTGTTTTCTCACTAAGATTTAATCACTTAACAAATAATTTTTTATGGAGGCAGTTACTGAGGACACGCAGCTCTATCCTTGGGCGTCTGTCCAACTGAACCAGGTCTTCTCAGCAGTAGCATTAATCAAATGAACCAGACTTTGGTGGGTCAAAAGTGCTCAGGCATGGCAAACTTTACCTGGTGTGAGTAGACTTTTGTGGGACTGCTTTTGTATGATACATGAAAAGTTTAGCCTCTTGTTCAAAAGCTTTTTAAACCACCAACCTTTCTATTGCCCGAACACCAGCCACAGACCTACACTGCAAAATATTTGGTAAATATAAAGCAGACATAGACAAGCGTAGAAGGATGATATATCACCCCTGGCATCACTCTTCTTCAACCAGTTCCCACCTGCCCATGGCTTTGTGTGCATTTCCACTGTCATTTATGCTCTCGTCACTTTATAGGCTTGACTTGTAAACTGACCAACCAGCTGCTCACTCAGAAACTTTGTGCGTGCCTTTGAGATTTGTACCAAGTGTTTGTTTGTGTGTGTACAGCAAGCAAGAAAGAGCTGTTGTCAGTTGATTTATAGGCTTTCTGGGAAGCCGCACAGCGCAGCTGCTGTCATACTACAGATCAAAGGGGATTCCTAGACAGGCTGTAAGGAGGGGGGCAAAGGTGACATGCTGCATGGAGGCATGGAGATGGAAGGGCAGGGTTGATGCAGTGAGGAGAGATTAATGAAGTACTGATGTCAGCTGTTCTCTGCTGATTAGTTTGTGACCACTGTTTGCTTTCAGAGCCCATTGCAACTCCAAATTAATCCAACACATAAAGGATTAGGGTGCTTGAAACTTGGGCTGCCAATGTAATCAATATAATGGGAAATAAATGCAAGTAATCCTACTTACATCAGGGTTAAAATGTTTACATTTGACTGCTCCTTTACAGACATGCTGATTCAACTCTGTGATGTATGTTTGGATGTTTGTGGTGCTGTTGATTTGCAGTGTACATGTTACACTCAGAGGTGTTGGTTTATCTTTTACACATAGAATAGAATAGAATAGAATTCAACTTTATTGTCATTGCACATGCACAGGTACAGGGCAACGAAATGCAGTTTGCATCCATCCAGAAGTGCTTTAGTGATATAGATATATTACAATATATATTAGCAATAATATAGATATGTGAGTATATTACAGAAATGGGTACACATGCAGTCGATAATACTGCTGTTCTAATAGACTGTGTTACATTTAGCTGAGTGCCTAAGAAATTAGCAACTGATTGTATATATCTACTTGTGTGCATAATGTAGTGTCACTTTGCTTTCTGGGTTGCATTTTGTTTGCAGAAACAACCCATTGTTCCACTGATGATCATTAATCATCTAATGTAATCTGGAGAGTAATGCTGCTCTATCCTGCTGCTGGTTATGTAGCCCTTGTAATCCAATTGGTGTGTCACTCACTAACTCTGTGAAACAGCAGACGTCAATCCAGATGGCAGTAAAAATCACTCTAGGAATTATTGTGAATTATTTTCTTGATAATTGAAATTTATTTGATGGGAGAGTAAAAAATAAATAACCAAATCTCTCCTGGTAATTCCTAACATGAGCAGCAAACACCTCTTTTTCACTGACACAGTGCTGGGGATTGTGCTGGTGCAGAGCCAGTCCTGCCCGGCTGTCTTTTGAGAACCAGCTCACATTTCCAGAGGTCTGGGAATTAAATGTTTTGTAGTGTCACTAGCAGAAGCTGAGGTAATTTTCTTGGGATGAAAATAACAGGTTGAAAGATTGGACCCTGGCAACAACACTGAATTGGTGAAAAAAAAAAACTTTTCTCAAAGTAAACATTAAACTCTGATCTATCTCAGCCTTCACATATAGTCATCTGCAAGCTATTTTACAAGAGCATTTAAACTTTGGAGATCAGACTTTAGGAGATCAGATTCTATATTTACAAAATTCTGACCACAACACAAAACACAGCACCCACCACGCTGTTTACACACCCTAAATTATGACTAGATATAAAAATGATGTGTATAATGCCTTGGGCTTGTCTGGTAATCAGATCATCAAGACTATGATAAAAATCAGGGTACAAAATGTTCATTCATTCACAAAAAAAAGACAAGAAAATATGTGCAAAATATGACTGGACTATAAATCCACAGTTACATCACCTACTGGTTAGGGACTCCACATTTTCACTGTTCCAGTCTTTGCTGTAGCCAAATTGGTTTTTCTTGCCAAAAATTACTTAACACATTATGGTTTCTCTTGCATGTTAAAGTATCCCTGGGCAAGAACCTTGAGTTTGCCACAATGTATTCATGTGAATGCAAAGTGCTTAGGCATAGAAAAAAGTGCTTGTGTGAATAGACAAAAGAGGCTTATAGTAAGAAAGCTATGTAAGTATGTACAGTGGAACCCCGACTTACGAAATTAATTCATTCCCGTAAGTCTAAAATGTTCGTAAGTCGAAGCACCCATTGCGCCTTTTGAGTGAACAATAGGCTATAGGCTAATTGCTAACGGCAACAACAATACGTCTTTCAAGTGGAACAGCGAAGCACAAGTACGAAAGCCAAGGGTGTTGTCACATGATTCGGAAGGCATTGTGGGCATTCTAGGCATTCTAGGCTCAGCCGATCAGAGCCAGCGGATTACGTTACGCGAGCATTTTGCGGTAACACGGACAGAAATATTGCCGTTAAGTGCCTTCGTAACTTCAATTTTTCGTTAAATGGGGTATTCGTAAGTCGGGGTTCCACTGTAGTCCGTATGGATGACATGGTTTAGCACTAATTTATTAGCTAATAGTAGCAAGCTTGGTTAGCAAACTGCACTCATAGACTCTGTGGGTGCAACATACAGATGCACAGATTGTCTAATTACACTAAGTAATGGACCAACAAACGTTAATTTCGGGAAAAACATCAAGCCATAATGTTGGTCAGATAATCCATTACAGATGTTTCAAAAGCCTCTAATGGCACATGAAGACAACATGAAGAGGGCGAGTTTAATCAGGACAAACAGTAAAAGACACCTTGGAGGTGTAGCCTCTATTATGTGATGTGTCCCTAACTCAGTTATTCGATGAGCTATAAAGAAATTATACACCCTATTTAGAGTTGTTATGCTAGAGGTAACAATCTATAGAGGCCAAAACCATTTTGTTGTAGCAGGCTGTAAATGTGCGTTTTAAAGTTATAAAGTTGGGCATTTTAACATGGGCAAGTATGATGGCACGGCCTCTTGTGGCACCTAGAGGAACTGCAGTTGTTTCTACTTTCTTTGTTTCCACTTTTATTTTATTTGTTTTAGCGCCATGGGATGTTGGATGGAAAGACACATTTTTGGTATGTTTGTCATACTGCTCTGTATATGGATGTATTAAACATGAGTTTTATTTCTATTAATTATGGAAAGGTTGGAAAGGAAGACAAAGCAGGCAATGCTTTAGGCCGGGCCTGCCTTGTGATTTAGGAGTTCCCAAAGTGTTTTCTCAGTCAGATTGACTCCTCATGTTATCTGGAGTCAAGACCCCAAAACGGGGGAAGCCAGCTCAGCTCAACTCAAGGCACAAAAAAGCATTTTTTTATTCAGTCCACAATTTTAGTCTACTGTTTGAGATTTGAAAACATCAATATATTTGCATGCTAACAAACTAATAAACAGTTATTTAATGGTAAGATCTTTCCTAGTTTCTGGTACATAACCAGTTATTCTTACAAGAGAAAAATGATGTGTCTAATCCTGGAGAAACACAGTTTGGTGCAAAGAAGCACAAAGTTGAAACAGGCCAGAGGAGCAAAAATTTAAAATGTCAGTGCTCGACCTCAAACTGATTATCAAGGGCAGAGGGATAGCTATGACAAGGAGGAAGAAAGGCAGGAAGGGTATAGATGAAGAAGCTGAGTGTCAAGAAGACTGTTTAGAGGAGGGGTCGGCAACCCGTGGCACGCGTGCCACTGATGGCACGCGAAGGGTTAACTGATGGCTCTACCATACCTGGACTGGCCATCGGGCATAACGGGCATTTGCTCGGTGGGTCGATGATTTTTTTTTTTGTAACGGTATAAACAATGGAAGGTGGTGGATTGGCCAGATGCTGGCCGGTGTGTAAAGATAATAATAAAGGGGAGGCAAGAGGAGCAGAGACCCGAGGCGGCCGCCGGTCCGAGTGTCAGGTGAACTGAACTTCAGGTAAGAAGTTATGAGCTGCAGTCTATCTGGGTCAGATATAAACCAAGTTTAGGTGGAGTTTATTTTCGTTGTGCTGACTTTTTACAGTCAGTTACAATAACTCGTACTGCGTACTAGCTAGCATGACGGAGTTTCTATACAGCTGGGTGGGTGCTATGATGTTACTGATAGTGAACTTTATTTTATTCATGAGGTTAGTTATTAGAGTTTTCAACCGTCCCGTAAAAAACGGAATCGTCCCGCATTCAGAGAAAATATTACGGGTTTGGTATTGAGCTGAAAAGGAACACAGTTTGTCCCGTACTTCAGGTAGAACGGAAGAAGACACAAAGCTGGATTTATTCTGTCGTTACGCTGCACAGCTGCCTCTTCTTCTCTCGTTCGCTCCCCTCCCTCTCCTGTTGCTACTTCAATCATGAAACTGATCAATGATCAGCTGATCGATTTTCTCTCTCGTTTGTTTATCGCCCACTTTGCGCCTGTATAGGAATTTCTTTTACTTATGTATTAATCAAATTATTTTATTGTATGATACCTTGGTGCCACTGGATTTTAACATGTCTCACACTCATACAATAAGACAAATGGTGGGGGTCTAGTAAGGAAGTTGAGGAAAGCAGACAACTCCACAGGAAGAATCTTTTGTCTCTTCTCTTACTCTGGGAGGTAGCAAGGGAGTGTGAACCTTAAGGTATGAAACAGCTGTGTACTGCCTTTTGTTCCTGAAGAAGGTATGTAACTGAGAGCCATGTTAGGCTCGGGAGACTCTGCTGACCGTCTGCCCCACGGTCATGTAGGCTCTCCACAAGCTTGGTTGTCTGTTCTTTGTGTGTTTTAATTAAAGAATGTTAGCTACAGCTCACCGCTCGTCTGCAGGCTTTATTTAATGGAAAACTTCCACAACATGCCAGAAAGAGGAAACCAGCGGATGTCGCGCTAAACAAAGGCTGCACATTTAAGCTTGATCAGCTGTTGTTAGAATTTATTTAATATTAATTTCTAGTATCAGCTGATGTTTGCTGGAGTCACAGCTGTAAAAGCTGCTGGTCATTATGTTGGTTTGGTTATCTGGTGAGAGGGAAACATGAAGATGAAACCAGGAGATGTCCTTACTGAATCATCAGAGCTGAACAGGTGATGGACTTTTAAAACCGCTCTTAAAACTCACCTCTTTTCATTGGCTTTTAGAAAGGTTTAATTTATTTGTTTTATATATTTTTATTTTATTTTTATCAGCGAGGTGTTATTACGAAATTGTGTTCTATTGTATTTTTATCTGTATTTACTGTACAGCACTTTGGTCAGCCTTGGTTGTTTTTAAATGTGCTCTATAAATAAACTTGACTTGACTTGACTTGGAGAAACAGGTTTACCTTTTAGGTGACATGAATGAGTTGAAGGGAAGTTATGAACTGTTTCTGAGAGACAAATAACACCAGGATCCTTTTCTAAGTAGCTGACAGCTGGTAACTGTGCAGGGGCGGGTCTAGCAAAGTTTTGCCAGGGGGCCAGGTAGGGCATTAACAGGGAAAGGGGGGCACAAGGAAATACTTTCTTATTCTAATTTAAAATGTCTGGCTGTTATTAAATAATTATCTGAAGCTTACAACCAAAGTTTTTATCTGATGTAAAATGTATAGAAATCATAGATATACCAACAGGCTTTATGGCTTTAATACCTTGCCGATTTTTTTTGTCCCAGTCCAGCCCTGGGCACAACACACAGTGAATTAATCTGAGAAGGTGCATTAAAAAAATAAATCGCCGCAAATTAGCTCGCATAGACACATTAGTTGTGCCTCTTCTTAATGATGGTACGGAAATACACGGATACATCCATAGACTTGAGACAGAATTCACAATGCATTTTTGGGACTTTCAGGCATATGGTCCAATGTTTTCTTTTCTGATCAAACCAGAAAGCTTTAATGAGCAGCTAGATTTGTCTCGCATTAACTGGATGAGTTAATGCCAGTTAATGCGACATCAAAGCAGCTGGAATCCATAGATGTGCGTGTTCATGGAGCTGCATTTTTACATGCTGGACATCACTACCTGAGAAGTTTAACTGTCTTCAGAACATTGCAGAGGCCTTATTGACAGTATTTGGCTCTACATATCTGTGTGAGCAGATTTTCTCCCACACGAAGAGTGTCCTCAGGTAGCTGTCTGAATGCTGGACACTCGGAGACCTGTGTCTCTGAGTGGGAGACCAGAGATCATATTAACATGTGTATCTCTGTATTAACAAACATGCCATATTGGCCCAGTTTATTTTACTTATCATTGTTGTTAGGAGACCATAAATAGTATTTGTATTTTCTGTTGTGCAGTTCATTTGCTGTTATGGAGTTCTTGTTATGGATAAAAAGTCTTTTTTTTTTTTGTTTCAAAATAGCTGATAACTATTCGCTGATAGCTGCAAACATCTGCGAACAAATATAATTCTATAAAGTGGTTCTATATAGTGTGTAACTGTTAATATAGAGCGTTATTAAATTTATTGCTAATGCAATCATATGGCACACTGACCTCTGAGGAAATTTTAGATGGCACTCATCATCAGAAAGGTTGCCTACCCCTGGTTTAGAGAGACTGTGGGATAACCTGCAGTCAGCAGGGAGGAGGAGGAAGGGACTGAGTGGTGGTGGGTGGTTTGAAAAGGGTAATACAGACAAGCCTGAGTAAGATAATGAAAACAAGACACTTACATAAATTAATTTAACTTAATAACGGTACAACATCAAATGAGATTTAATCACATGATGTGTGAGACAGCATCCAAACCGAGGGAACAGAAACTTGGGCATCTACAGAGGCAGAAGCAGCACTGCAGGACACCTAATGGTCAGGTCCAATTACCAGGAAAATACTCCTTCAGGCAGATCACGCTGTGGGTAAACATTGCTCTCTGACAGGTGTGTGTTTGTGTTCGCAAGTCAGTGAGAAAGAGAGAGTGTTAGTATGAAGTGTGTGTGTGTGTGTGTGTTTTCCTGTCTAGCTGTCTTTGTGAGGACTGTAATCTGCATTCTACTATACTTGTGAGAACCAACAGTCACTTGTGAGGACACACACACTGGTCCTCACAAATTTGAAGGCATTTTTGAGGCTTTTAGTGTCAGGGTTACAATTAGGTTATGGTTAGGTTTAGGGTAAGGGTCAGTGTTAGGCATTCATCTTTAATGGTTAGGGTTAGGGTAAGGGGCTAGGGAAAGCATTATGTCAATGAAGGTCCTCACTAAGATAGCGAAATGGGCTTGTGTGTGTGTGTGTGTGTGTTGGGTTTAACGCAGCAGCAGAAACTGTGGTTTCATACATTTATTGCGGTTTTAATTTATCGCTCATGTTCTTTCTGCCTGGCACCAAACTGTTAGCATAATTTCCTGAGACACATAAATGTGCTCCGTTAAATAAAGTGAAATGTGATTCAGACACGGGGCACAATTGTATTTCTCCAGCAGAGAGAAGTGTAGCAGTGCTAGAAACACACGTCTCCAATCCAGTCTGCGACTAATTACATCATTTATTTTTTGTTCACGTGAAACATTTAGATTCCCATCACGGAACAAGTAGTGCTCTGTATTTATAACGCTGCCTGCCTTTGTTATATTATCTATGCCAAAAAAAAAAAAGTTATGTGTTGCTAATTCTCTTGACACCCTTTACTATTAGAATTAATGTTTTATAATTGCACTTTGCAGCTTTCAGTACTCTTAAGCTCCCATAAAGGTGTCAGAGGTGAGGGTAAAAATTCAAATATATAGCCACATTTTTCAAGACTATAAAGAGTTAAAGAAAATTATACATATAGATAAATGGAGTGTGTACATTCGTGCATTTCAAACTGGACCTGAAGATACCTGAAGGTTTATAGTTGTTAAATCAAAGCAACCAAAGCAGCAGGTTGACTGTTTTGTCCTTTTTTGTCATCAGTCGAATAAGTACAAAGAGCGAGGTCACAATCCTGGAAGATTAGCTAAATCGCTAAGTTAACATCATTCTAGACATACAAGTAGCAAATCTCATAAAGGGATCCTATTTAAATAGTTGATTGTGCTCCCATTTCCAAGCCGCTTTGCACCCCACCTCTACCTTTGCTCTTCCTTAACCCTTAAAAATCAGTGGCAAAAAGTCTCATGAATCCAAATGAAAGAATTTTTCTTTAAATTGTTGCCAATGTGTGTGGAGGAAGTCAGGAGAGAGGTACAACAGTAAAGTCCATCTGTAAAACACAGTTGGGGCTGCATTT
Source organism: Mchenga conophoros (assembly GCF_057382185.1). Taxonomy (NCBI): domain Eukaryota; kingdom Metazoa; phylum Chordata; class Actinopteri; order Cichliformes; family Cichlidae; genus Mchenga; species Mchenga conophoros. The sequence goes on from NC_140529.1 coordinate 17,951,029, forward strand.
CAGCGAGTGGTGTTGGGAATCTTTGCAAAACAGATGGAATTATGAATGCAGATTTTAATCCAATACCATCTGCAAAGCATCTGACTACCAAATGCTTTCAGCATGACAATGATTCAAAACAGACTACCATTGCAGTACTATATTATCTGGATAGAAAAACACACAATGGAATACCAGAGGTGTGGACTCGAGTCACATGACTTGGACTCGAGTCAGACTCGAGTCATTAATTTTATGACTTTAGACTTGACTTGAAAAAATGTTCTAAGACTTGTGACTTGACTTGGACTTTTACACCAATGACTTGGGACTTGAATTGGACTTGAACCGGTTTACTTGAAAAGACTTGATATTTTACCCCAAATATAAAATTTAACATGCATATTATATAGAGATTGAAAATGTGACGTCATTCACGGGTAGAACCGCAAAGGATTCTGGGAACTCGTGGCAAGCGGTACTAGCGCACGCAGGCTTTCAATTAAAATCAGTTATACAGCGATAAAAAGAAACACAAAAATGTCAAGAAGCTGTTGTATTATTAACTGCAATAGCCGGTCGCATGACAGCCACGGGAAGCCGACGGTTAAAGAGATCGGTTGTTATCGGATTACGTCGTTGAAGAGAAATTGTTCGAGCCATGTTTCCGAAGTAACAAAGAGGCGACTGGATTGCAGCCATTCAAAGACCAAATATAACGTCCCAGAACACTCCAGCTCACAGGTTAGTCTGCTCCAAGCATTTCCACAAAGGTCAGTCTGCTGTTGTAGTTAATACGTCATTTTTCTTAACATAATTGGTGATATAGGTTACAAGCAAATCTGGCGCTGAACAGAAATTGTCGCGCTATGCTCCTTTATTTATTGTGTTTATTGTGCATAAATAGTGAATTGTCCTGACACAATATTGCGTTTCGCTTCTGTTATTATGGTACATTGACAAAAACATATACTTTTATTCACAGGATAAAACAGTTGTTTTGTATCACTAATTGCCCAGTACGATTACAGCATACAGTATTATTGTCACTGCTACATTTCTGTGATGCTACCAGAAATTATTTCCACTGCTAATTAATTACCATTGAGCTCAAAGGTCCTATTAATAAACGGTTAAGGAATGTGTATTTATGACGACAATTTGTGAGACTGGTAAACTTATGATACGTACGATGGTCTTTCGTTCTACACGGTGCATTTCAAGGTCCTGCACCCATCCGTCGGTAAACTGTACCTGGGCTTGTTGCAGTGACCGGAAGTTACTAAACTTCATGAGTGTATGCACTCACTCCAAGAACCGTATGATTATAAATATGCATATAAATATGCTACGATGAGATAGCTGACTTCATCTAACTAGCAAATGTTTTCCAGGCTACGTTGGTGATGCAGTTTTTTTTTAAATGATATTTAAAAAAAAAAAATCATTTATTTATGTATGATATTTTTGTCATGCGATTTTAAAGCCAGTCCTACAACCGCATCCAAGAATAACATGCAGCTTATCTCAGAACTGTCGGTGAAAATTATTCTTGGAGCTAGGTTTAATTGAGCTGCATTTTAAAGAGGTGCAATTTCACAATTTGTGTATATTTTCTAAGTTCACTATTTTGTCATGTGTTGAGAAAAACACAGATTTAAAAATTACATGGTCTAATATTTACATTTAGCATAAAACTGCAACATGCTTTTTTTCGTTTTTTTTTTTTTAAAGACTCGAAAGGACTTGAAATTCAAAATTTCAGACTTGTGACTTTACTTGGACTTTTACACCAGTGACTTGAGACTCGACTCTGACTTGCCTGACATTACTTGAGACTTGACTTGAGACTTGAGGATAAAGACTTGAGACTTACTTGAGACTTGCAAAACAATGACTTGGTCCCACCTCTGTGGAATACTGTTAGTCATGGATTGGCCTCCCCAGAGCCCGGACCTCAACTTTATTGAAGTAGCGTGCAATCATCTTGACAGAGAATTGAACAAAAGGCAGCCGACATCCAAAGGAGGGGTTTGAATGTCCTTCAAGAAGCCGGGGGAACTGTTCCTGAAGACTACTTAAAGAAATTACAAGAAAGCTGCCTAAGAGAGACTGTGTTGAAGAATAATGATACCAAATATTGACTTTATGATCGTCAGAATTACAAACTCTGTTTCCCGAAACATAAAATCAATTTTTGTGGACCGAGTTTCAGTATATCACTGCAGCTTCCCATTTTCCTATCAAGATATAAAGAAATGAGTATGGCTCAAGACTTTTGAGTGATATTGCTCTATTTTATAATTTTGGGCTCTATTTCTACTTCCTGGGGCATTGTTGTAAACGTTGCCAGGCAACCAGCAGTTTCTTTTTACTAAGCTTTAGAGGAGCTGGTACAAGTAGCATTTTTTAATTAAAAAAATGTTACACAGGTAGAAAGATCAGGAAATATTTCAATACATTCATTTACCTGCAAAATAAGTATCATTGTCACTAGACGTGACTGTCCACGGTGTCCTTTACAGCACAGGTGTCGAACTCCAGGCCTCGAGGGCCGGTGTCCTGCAGGTTTTATGTGTGTCCTTGATCCAACACAGCTGATTTAAATGGCTAAATGACCTCCTCAACATGTCTTGAAGTTCTCCAGAGGCCTGGTAATGAACTCATGTGATTCAAGTGTGTTGACCCAGGATGAGATCTGAAACCTGCAGGACACCGGCCCTCGAGGCCTGGAGTTCGACACCCCTGCTTTACAGTGTCTGCTGCCCAGATGAAATGTAGATGCGCGACTACCTTAATATACTACTTTTAAAAAATGGACTGTATTTGTATAGCGCTTTTCCAGTCCCAAGGACCGCAAAGCGCTTTACACAACCAGTCATCCACACACCGGTGATGGCAAGCTACATTGTAGCCACAGCCACCCTGGGGCGCACTGACAGAGGCGAGGCTGCCGAACACTGGCGCCACCAGGCCCTCTGACCACCACCAGTAGGCAACGGGTGAAGTGTCTTGCTCAAGGACACAACGACCAAGACTGTCCAAGCCAGGCCTCGAACCAGCAACCAACCGATTACAAGGCGAACTCCCAACTCTTGAGCCACGATCGCCCTAAAAACCCTACAGAGAATAACTAAAGCAACAAGTACTTTTGCATGTCCCTCAGGCCTTCAATTGCTAGTCTGCCTCACCACTGGTCAGACAGGCTGACCAACCAGTAATAATCACTGGTGATTGCGTGCTTTCTTTGAACAGTCTATACTGCAGGGTCCACTGGAACCTTTAATCCAGGGCTGAAGCACTGCAGCTGGGAGGTTACTAGGGCTGGGCGATCGAGTTTTTTAAAAATATCGATATATTTTCATACGAGATATAAGATGTGACAATATCGTTTATATCGATATAGCTTATGTTACGTTATAATTATACTTGTGGAGCCGCAGGTTTGCCTCTCTTTCGTCCACTTTTGTCTCTACGCAACGTTACTCGGCCTCGCCTCTCCTTCACTGAACACAACTCCCCCTCCCCCATAGCTTCACCTGCAGGCAATGACAAGATGAAAGCGGAAAATCTCCGTTAGCGAGTTACCGCGGATCGTCCCGTGCGTGGGGCTGGACGGCGTCAACGTGTTAGCGAGCTAACCACGCTAACGAGCTAACCGCACTAACGACATGCAGCCCGGAGGAGCTGCACGGCCTAAAATCCTTTCATTTTCTCAAAACTCGACAGTGCGCCTTATGTATGAATTCTGGTTGTGCTTACTGACCGCGAACCGATTTTATGTGGTACACAGCGCTCGGCAATCTGTCAAAAAATGTTTTAATATGACTTTGCTAAGCTACGGAGCTGCACCGCTTGATGGATTGTCGTAGGATTACGGCTACCGGGGAGGAGCCTCGCGGAGTGATACGTACTGTGCTTCAACGTAATATTACCGTACTGTGTGTGTATAAGGACCACAAATGGCACCTGTTCAGAGACGTGGTGCAGCTGTGAAATCTGTCTCTTTGTTATTATTCTCAGCGTCTATTAGTTTACATTTTGACTGCACAATTGTGAGCTTTTTGTTATGCACAAAAACAACATTGTTTTCTTTTATTTATGGACCATGATTATTTAAGAAATGCTGATAATTAATTTTTAAGTAATTTCTTCATGTACATCTACGCTGTATGTAAATAAAAGTGCCCGTGTGACATCTGGGACACAGTGTGACTAAGAACTCTCTTTTTGTTCTTAACTTATGGCTTTAAAAAAAAAATATCGAGATATATATCTTATATCGCCATCCAGCTAAAAAATATCGAGATATGAATTTTGGGTCATATCGCCCAGCCCTAGAGGTTACTGTAAATCTCTTTTTCTGTGGTGGATGGTAAGCCTTTATAGCTTTATATTCGACTTAATAGATCAGAAACTACTGAAGGCCCATTAAAATAAAGAAAAACTGATACTACAGACAGCTCCAACGATGTGTAATGAATGCAAGTGAGAAAAATAGTGAAGCCTCAAGGTGTTCTGGACAAAGAGTATTCTCTTCCTTTAGATGTAACCTTTAGCACGCTTTGACACCAATACCCCTTGAAAGACACACTCACAACCATACCTGCACTTGCAAACTCAATCCATTCACACAACAAGACAAACACTCACACACAAATTTGGGTAAATGCACACATAAGGCCCATATTTCTCTTTTTATTCCTTGTGTGTTTATGTGGGTTCTAATACTCTCAAAATGCATTTACCAAGCGAGTGCTCATCCTGTCGTAATAGAAGAGAAAAGTGACACAATGGGAGAGAAATCTCTGCTATTCAAATGGGCCACTTGTGCAACACTATCTGCTCCACTGAGCAGAATTCATAAAAGTGGTTTAGCTTGATAGATGTTTGAACTTTGATGTAACACTGTAGACACAGTTGAATTGCAATTATAATTTCAATTAGAATCAATTTTGGATTATAGTACTTCAATTCCCCACCTATATCTAGTTATCATTGTTTTACTGACACAAAAAAGACACATTGTAATCAGGAAACACTTGAAAAAGTGAAATACAACTGTTAATTTGGGTTGAACCCAGGACTGTATAGGCGTTGGCTGAATAGCAGTGGTGTTCACCTTGGGGTGTCGGTCAGAACACACAGAACGCACAGATAAAGGTTATACCGTCTTTACTGTGATTCCTCAGCTTAACAGCTCAGTACAGCAACACAGTAATGCAACCGCAGGCTTACAGAGTGGTGAGGGGTGTGGGTGTGTGTGGTCTGTGAACAGAACATATACAGAATACTGAATGTAATAAACATCTAAGTCATGAATTATGATGCATTAGCGTTCTTCGAATCTAACCAGAACTACAAATGGGAATTCCTATATGAACATCTACATGCACGAGTTTCATACACTACTCCCAAACCCTTACAGTACATGACATTGATTGCCAATACACCCAACAACAATATATCACAAACACCAAATCGTTTAGCTTACAGCTAGCAGGTATGTAGCATAACAGGTAGCATTAGTAGCATGAACTAGCCACATAGCGAACAGGTCGATACACATTGCACTTCTACATCCACTAAATGTCTAATTGGCATAAAAGACTAAAACTGTCCTTTTCAGGCATGGCTCCACGTCTACTCACAGTTCTTTAGCGATGCACACAACTCACACCGTGTGTAGACACCCCCTGCAGAGTCAGTCTGCCAGGCGGCTCTTGCTATGTGCTAGCTCCAACTCTGATCACTGGAACATGTGCTCAATAGTGCAACTGTGCTCTCTCGCCACAAGGGGGCCCCCCCACACAGCTGACAGCCTTTCCAACATAGCCGCCCCCCAATTTGCGGTGCAAATTGGCCCCATGGAAAGGCTGTTTATACAGACGAGGGCTCCCCCACCTGGTCATCCTCATCCTTGATCGCCGGAAGCACAATCAGACGTACTATAGGCCGGGTGTATGTTTTGTCACGTATCTTCACCTCTGCTGTTCTGGTGTGGCCATCAGAACCAGTAAGAATCTTCGTCACTCTCCCAATCTGCCATGATGCTCTGGGTAGCTGTGGATCCACCAGCAGAACAACCGCTCCCTCTGTTATGTCCTCCATGGGTCTCTGCCACTTCATGCGAGTTTGGAGATTAGGCAAATAGTGTCTGATGAAAGATGACCAGAATCTGTCCACCAGGATTTGCGAATGTCTCCATCTTCGCCTCCCTAGCGCTTCTTCTTCGGGATACACTACCTGAGGTAGGGAGCTGTCAGGCCGCCCCATGAGCAAGTAGTTAGGGGTCACTGGATCGATGTCAGCCACATCAGCAGAAACATAACCTAGGGGTTTGGCATTCAGGATACCCTCGATTTCTGTATAAACGGTCCTGAGTACTTCCTCACTCACTGTTTGAGAGCCGACAGAGGTGTATAAGGCGTTTTTGATAGAGCGGATTTCTCTTTCCCAAGTGCCTCCAAAGTGGGGTGCTGCAGGTGGGTTGAAGCGGAAACGAACCTGTTGCTTAGCCAGTTTCTGCTGGAGGTCCGGACTCATGATGGAGAACGCCTGCTGGAGCTCCTTTTCCCCTCCTTTGAAGTTTGTCCCCTGATCCGAGTAAACTTCGGCCGGTTTCCCTCTTCTCGCAATGAACCTTCGGAAGGCCATCAGAAAGGAGTCAGTGTCGATGGATGTCAGGAGGTCTATATGGACGGCCCGAGTAGTGAGGCACTTAAACAAAATGCCCCATCGCTTCTCCCTGCGTCTGCCTATCTTGATCCAGAAAGGACCAAAGCAGTCCATGCCAGTCGAATAGAAGGCAGGTTTGAACAGCCTAAGGCGGGCAGGCGGCAGGTCAGCCATTTGCTGAGAAGCTGGGTTTGCCCTCCACCTACGGCAATCCATGCAACTATGTTGGTGCCGCTTAACGGCCTCTCTACCTCGCAGGATCCATACAGTCCGCCGAAGCTCAGCGAATACTCTCTCTGGGCCAGGATGACCGAGACCTGCATCCACATCTTGAATAAGTAGTCTGGTATACACATGGGTGGGATCCAGGACCACAGGGTGTACAACAGACAGATCAAGGCTCTCTGCTCGCCGCAGCCTGCCACCAACCCGGATCAGTCTATGATTGGCATCATACTGCGGTGCTAGGCATAGCAGCCGACTGTTAGCCGGTATAGGTTTGCCTGCTTGTAGTAGGTGGTAGTCCTCTGGGAAACAGTCCATCTGAATCTGTCTCAAGATCTGTTGCTCTGCCTCGGTGTAGGCCCCTGCAGTAGATGAGTTACTCCCAGCTGGGTCACCCTGCATTGCTGCATTTTGAATCTCCTTAGCTGTGGCTTCTACTAATTCTGCCCATGTGTTGAACTGCTGGGCCTCTGGGGTTTGATTACCCGGGGTCGTGCTAGCCATATGACATATGGCAGAACGTTTTAGCTCGATGCCATCCTCTGGGTCTGATGCACCCAACGATGGGCAGGAGGGCCACTGGTCAGGAGGTAGGAGGAGGAAATCTGGTCCTTGAGTCCACCTATTTGGGCTGGCCAGTTCAGTGAGACTTTTGCCCCTTGTGATGTCATCAGCTGGGTTTCTTGTAGAATCCACATATCGCCAGTCTTTGGGGTTAGTAAGCTCTTGAATTTCTGTAATCCTGGTGCCAACAAACACCTTGAAATGGCAGGATGTGGAATGCAACCAGTTGAGGACAGTGGTTGAATCAGACCACAGCGTACATGTGGTCACCTTGAACGTTAGTTCTGTCTGAAGTAGCTTTGCGAGCTGGGCTCCAGTGAGTGCAGCGCAGAGTTTGAGTCTGGGAATAGATATCTGCTTCCTTGGAGCAACCCGTGATCTGGCCATGAGGAATGACAGCTGCGCATTACCATAATGATCTTCTGATCTCAGGTAAGCCACAGAGCCATAGGCTCGCTCTGATGCATCGCAAAAGATATGTACCTCTCTTGCAATGTCAGATAGATCCATGTGCGGCAGTGTGTAACATCGTGGCAATGTTAACTCTGATAAATGCACCAACTCCCCCTTCCATGTCTTCCACTGGTGCAGCAAATCATGAGGTAACTGGGGGTCATCCCAATCTCGATGCTTGTCCCAGAGTTGCTGTACAATAATCTTGGCCCTGGTGGTGAAGGGAATGATGAACCCAAGTGGGTCGTACTGACTAGCCAGGGTTCGATATATGTTCCTCATAGTGGGCTCTCCATAGTCAATGGGTCGGTGCTTGAGGCTGAGGGTGTCCGTCTCACAGTTCCAGTTCAGTCCCAGGGTTGATTCATGCGCTTCTTGTCGGTCCTGTCACAGCCAGAGTTCCAGTTTGTCTGACCGTACCTCGGATGGCAGATGACTAATCACTTCTGGCCTATTACTAGCCCACTGCCGAATTTCAAAACCCCCGGAAGCCAGAAGCTGCCGTAGTTTCTTGACCAACTGCTGGGCTTCTTCAATCGATGAAACACTCTGTAGACAGTTGTCCACATAGAAGCACCGTTCGATGGAGAACCTCACCTCCTCTCCTGGTTCACTATGCAGGAGGACATGCCGCTGTAGCGCAAAGGAGGCACAGCAGGGACTACATGTTGTCCCAAAGGGAAGGACTTGCCATTCATAGCTGTGAGGGGGCTCATCCCGATTCATATTGCGCCAAAGAAACCTCAGGAGCGGTTTGTCTTCCGGGAGTAGGCACACCTGGTGAAACATCCCTTTTATGTCACCACTGATGGCAATGCTGTGTTCTCTGAAGCGCAGGAGCACTCCAACCAGAGAAGGGCTCAGGACAGGGCCAGGCAATAGGGACTCGTTCAGGTTAAGTCCCTTGTGTCGAAAAGAGCAATTAAAGACCACTCTATTCTTGCCATTGTGCTGGACCATGTGATGAGGTATGTACCAACTCTCTTGGCTCTGAGAGGCAACCTCCGGTTGCAGTTTGGCTACAAACCCAGAGGTCACCAACCTTTCAATCTCGTCCATATATGCAGCAGCCCTAACTGGGTCTTTGCTCAGACGTCTCTCCATACTCCTCAGGCTGGGCAGTGTCGCCTCTTGGGTGGCCTGAAAAAGTGGTGCATCCTTCCTCCTCAATAAGGGTGTGGCATACCGGAGCACTCCCTTAACCTCCACGCGCCTTGTTCTGGCCTCCAATATCTGAAGGGCTTCATGATCCTCCTTCGACCTTGTCACCTCCTTTTCACTCTTATATGGTAGAACATCCACTTGCCACAGCTTCTCCACATTCCTCTGGAGTTCAACAGATAGGGGGCTGCAGGAGGTATAGAGACACTGTTGAGACTCTAACTGTAACTCAAGCGACTTTGCAGGCCCTTGCAGAGTCCATCCTAGTCGGGTTCGCATCGCAGCTGGCCCTCCTGGTGATCCAAAGCGCACAGGCTCTATAGGGTTTATGAGATGTGGGTGATCAGCCCCAATTAGCAACAGGGGTGAAACTCTGCTGAAGGTTTGTAGGGGCAAGTCCGTCAGATGTCGGTACCTTCTCTTGAGCATGGTAACTGGATATGAATGCTCAGCTAAGCCAAGCCGCTGGGCAGTGAAGGCATTAGCTATGTGGAAGGATTTCTGGGGCTGCATGATAGGGGACAGTGTGAATGAAACGCAGGCCCCATGTAACGTTTGGATATCCTGACGGATAGTTCTCAGGGCGAGGTCTTCAGGTGTGCCTGTTAGGCCCAGTTGCTGAGCTGCAGAGGAGAGCAGCATGGTGCGGTCAGAGCCATCATCCAGGATGGCATAAGTGTCCAGAGTTTTGTCACCATTTCTCAGGAGAACTCTAATCACTTTAAGCAGAACACGGGTAGAATCTGAAGGTTTATCTAGGTGGAGTATTTCAGTTGCAGAGCTCACCAGGCAAGTACCTTCCTTCACACTCTTGGCGTTGACCTCATGCAGGATCTGAAGGTGTTTGCCTTGACATAGGCTGCAAGCTTTCTTCAGATTGCACTGTGCTGCTTGATGTGATCTGCCACATCGCCAACAACGCTGGTTTGTCTTAATCCAGTCTATGATTTGAGCCTTATCAAACGACTGGAATATGGGGCACTGACTCAGGTAATGGTCCTCTGTATCACAGTAGGGGCAGTAAGCTTTCAGCGGGCCTTTCTTCTTGCTATGGACAGCTGGTTTGCTGCTCACCGACTCGACAGGCTGCTTCGTCGGCAGGTTCTCTGAGCCATGCAGGATAGTGGCCATGCGCTTTACTGACTTCGCCTCTCTCAGGCGCTCTGGTTTCTGGATGACCCTCTCCTTCTGCCCTGTAGCCCCAAGCTGGGTACTGCTATCTTGGCACCATGTTTCCAGCTGTAACCAGTCTGAAAAGTCTGTTAGGTTGTATACTACCCCTGGATGGCGACACATGTGTCTCCGGAACTCAGACCTCATTTCAGCTGGCAGCTTACTGAGGAGCCGTGCCACATGAGAGCCACATTTCAGTTCCACTTCGCCATCCGGACCAAGGGTCTTCAGCATACCAACGAGAGCCCGAATCTGCAGTGCGAATCTTTCAAAAGCCTCCACATCCCCGCGACGAATGTCCGGTGCATCCATAACACCGGCAATCTTCCTGAGGGCTAGCTGGTGGGGCTGACCAAACTTCTCCGATAGGGCTGCCATGGTGTCAGTATAGGGGGATGGAGAATTGAGATATGCATCAGCTATGAGACGTGCTTCATCTAGTTTCAAATGATCCATCAGTATCTGAAACTTGAAAAGCTCTGTCCCATCCGGTGGCAGTAGATTGTCAAGTGCGATCTTTAACCGGGCAAACTCGCTTGGGTCCTTCTTAATGAGATCAGGAATACTTGGAGTTGGACCCCTGTATGTTTTCTCTTGTGCCATTACATGTGGTGGCTGGTAGGCTGGGGATGGATGAGGTTTATATTGCGATGATGTTATGATAGGTCTTGATACCTCGGCGACGGGCTGCTGGCTCCAGATGTTGGTGTGGGCTTGACTCTGGAAACTGGGATAAGCACTAGCAGAAAACTGCTCCTGCCAAGGAGGCTTCAAATGTTGCGGAATGATAGGTGGATGTTCAAACCGAAAGGAAGGTGCACTGTTGGGGAATGGCGGGGTTGGCCGACTAGCTGTCAGTGTCTGCTCCTTTAACAGCTGTAGTTCACCCATCATCCTATCCAATGTATCAATCATTGTAGTATCCTTGGGTGGAATACTCTGAGCTGATGGTGGGCGAAAGTATGGCCTTTGGTATTCTTGTTGAGCATGGATGTCCTGCCTATTGTCATACTGCGGCCATGGACTCGTTCGTGCATCTATTCTATGTGTATGGGAACTAATCGTGGGGACACTGATGGGCTGCATACGTTGGGAGGAAGACAGAGGGGGGACATGTGTTGGGGGTGATCTCTGGTCCCGTTGCTCCGACAGGTAACCACCTCTGTCTGGTTCACGTGTTTGGGCGTAAGGCTGAGGTCTGCCATTCATACCCTACTGCGAACCCGAAACTGCAGACATTTCCCATGGTCGATGGAAAGGAGAAGGAGGCTGATGGTTCAGGCCATCCCTACTGGGCACATGCTGCCGCATATCCTGCAGATCATTCGAGGAAGCGGTCCATTCATCCACGGTGTGTTCCCATCCAGGCTGACTTGTTGGGCTAGACGAGCGGGAGGTCTGTACAGACACTGCCGATGGCACGTACTGCTTTTGCTCTTCTAGCCTGGGTGCATACTGTGCTGTGTACGAGTGACGGTAGGGTGTCATGTCTCGTTGGTGGCCCACCAAGCTCACCTCATAGTCTGCAAGGTAGGGAGGAGGTTGTACTTGGCGCCTTGGGCGAGTTGATTCTGAGACATCTTCACTGGAGAAGAAACTAGGCTGCATCTTTAGGATCCAAGGAAAGCACCCTCCGGCTCGAAGGACCAATGTTAATTTGGGTTGAACCCAGGACTGTATAGGCGTTGGCTGAATAGCAGTGGTGTTCACCTTGGGGTGTCGGTCAGAACACACAGAACGCACAGATAAAGGTTATACCGTCTTTACTGTGATTCCTCAGCTTAACAGCTCAGTACAGCAACACAGTAATGCAACCGCAGGCTTACAGAGTGGTGAGGGGTGTGGGTGTGTGTGGTCTGTGAACAGAACATATACAGAATACTGAATGTAATAAACATCTAAGTCATGAATTATGATGCATTAGCGTTCTTCGAATCTAACCAGAACTACAAATGGGAATTCCTATATGAACATCTACATGCACGAGTTTCATACACTACTCCCAAACCCTTACAGTACATGACATTGATTGCCAATACACCCAACAACAATATATCACAAACACCAAATCGTTTAGCTTACAGCTAGCAGGTATGTAGCATAACAGGTAGCATTAGTAGCATGAACTAGCCACATAGCGAACAGGTCGATACACATTGCACTTCTACATCCACTAAATGTCTAATTGGCATAAAAGACTAAAACTGTCCTTTTCAGGCATGGCTCCACGTCTACTCACAGTTCTTTAGCGACGCACACAACTCACATCGTGTGTAGACACCCCCTGCAGAGTCAGTCTTCCAGGCGGCTCTTGCTATGTGCTAGCTCCAACTCTGATCACTGGAACATGTGCTCAATAGTGCAACTGTGCTCTCTCGCCACAAGGGGGCCCCCCCACACAGCTGACAGCCTTTCCAACAACAACAGTACTTGAAGAGCTCAACTTGGCCCAAATGGCAAGGACCACCTAAAACTTTGATGTTTTATCATATTTTGATCACAAAATGCTAAGGTCAGCCTGTTATGGCATCATTGTGATATATTAGGGGATCATATTGAAAATATAAAAAGTGTGTTTTACAGCTCCCTCTGTGCCCTTTTATTTGATATATTACTTGATATGGTTTCTTGAAGGTCAACTTTGACTTTGGGCAAACAATGGTCAAGGTCAAATTCTTAGCCAAGCTAGGTACTCATGTCTCTCAAGACCTACTATATTGTTGTAAATAGGAGCTTTTCAGGATAACGATAAGACTTTCTTCTTGTCAGCTGAAAGGTGTGCCACATTGTTAAACCCTTAAGGTAAATGCTCTGCTGCCTTCCATCTCAAGCCTTGAACTTGGGACCAAGAACAACAGCTGCTCTACAGATTTGAGAGTGAGCTGTAATGGTTGAGGAGGTCCCTAATTTAAGTTGGAACAAGGCCTCTCTGTGATTTAAACTGAAGTTGTTTTTTTTTTTTAAAGAAAGGAAAAACAACCTGATATCAATTCTGAAGACCATTGGTAAGTAGTATAGTGAAGCAAGAATAGGGTAATTATACACCATAGTTACAGTTCTTTGATGCATTTAGAGTGCAGTCTAATGAATAATGAGTTACAATTATCAAGATTGATGGAGAAAAAAGCATCAATGGGAATTTGGCCATCACTGAGGGAAAGAAATCCTGCCAATAGTTCAAATTAAACCAATAGCTGTTTTACTTGTACTGTTAAGATGTTTAGTTCATGGCCAAATTCAAGGTTAGTGGCATGTTAAAGGTGACCAAAAGGTTTGTCAGTTTACCCCTTTCAAGGTCACAATCTCTTTTCTTAGTTCACTGTGGAAGTCGAAGTCAACTTCTGTGTCTGATACGCCGAATTTCATATATGGGATCATCATAAGAGTTAGGTCTCAATTTCCAAGTCAGAACCCATTTCCAACCCATTTTCCCTTCTTTTCAACATTAATGCTGTCCTGCATTCTTCATTGGTCCCACAGAGGGGCATTGTCAACATCTTGTTCAACTGGAAAGTCCTGATACACCTGAACCTGTCAGGTGTTGACTGTGCCAGAGTTTTTTGGGGGTTACACCATTACAGTCTCCGACTCAACACTTCCCGGTTTGAGTAGATCCAGAATAACTTGAAGAGGGACAACTTCAAGGGCACGTAATGGGACCTCTACCAAATGATTTAAACATAGCAGATTTAAACAGATTTATGTAGCGTTGGTTTAAAAATGGAAAGAAATATATTTTTTTCAAATATAGCCTTTTGAACAAACCCTTTGCTATAGTAAATGGTCACTTGTGTAGGTTATAAATTTAGAATAAACTTCCTCCAGGAGTTTGGCAAGTATTATTCAGGTTGTAAAGTTCAAGGTTTCTTTTTTTTGGAAGGAATGAAAAGAAATTTTTTTAAAAGACTTTTAAAAAATAAACCTCTTTTAGTAGTCTTGTAAGTAAAATATCTAGAAGAGAGGAGAAAGAGTTTATGTCATTAATCCTCCTGGGATAAAGGGAATTTAATCTTAAACAGTAGCTTGGCTTTGGGTTGTAAAGGATTTGCAGCAGTGAAAAATACTCTAATTTTTTTTCCCTTTGCAGGGTTGTTAAAATCTTTCCAGGGATTTGCATGGCATCAGAATTACACCTTTATCTCAAGGCTATCCACATCTGTTGCGCACCTTTCTATAGAGGTTTTACGGACACGTGACTGCTTACCACGTGACATCAACTTGTCAGCCATCTTGGATGAGTAACAATCACGAAACATAGTGAAAACCCTACTAAACATCATGCAGATGAGATAAAATATGACAACTATGAGTTACAAACAAGTGTATATAAATTTTTTAATGCCTTCTCTGTTTTTAACTAATATTTTAGTGTTTCTTTTAAATATTATTCCCACGTGGGTCTTCTTGTGTTTTTGCCTCCCTTCGTTGTTCCTTTTGCTGTCTTGACTGAGCTAACCTGTGTCTTATTCTCACTCTCCCTGGTGTGTCTTTTGTGTCTCCTTCTTCAGTCTGTCAGTTTGTCAGCTCATCTCCTAATGTTTCCTCTCTCTCGTTGTTCCACTTCTTTGGATTTTTGTCAGTTTCATCTTTTATACTGTTGAATAACTTGACATTGCACCCGTTTATGTTGCGTTATGTGAGTTTGAAATCAAAGTTCTTTTCTTTCTTTTCATCTGGCACTCATGGATATTTACTAGGTGATGAGTTGTTTTTGTTTCGTCCTCATGAAAAATCCATCTTTTTCTACTCCACATGCTATTTGGCTTCCTTGCTAATCCGCATATTGATTGCATTGCCAGCACCAGCGTACTGTTTGTTTATTGCTCCTCTGTCAAAATCACACTGATTCAGCTTTTGTATTAATGCATTACCCTTCCTGGTAATGGAGACCCCTGCAGCAACTATTTTATACATTATTAATGTGCACTTCTCCAGGTTGGAAGCAGCTACAATAACATAATATAGCTATCAATGAAGTGCTTCATTCCAACACTACATCTCTAATGCAATAACATACAGTCCCCAGCCTTTTATTCAAATCTTCATGGCACAGATTCAACAAGCAGCTAGAAATATTCTTAAGTGATTTTGGTCCATACTTACATGTCAGCATCATACAGTTGCTGCACATCCAAGAAGTGAGTCTTCCATGACATTCCAATAGTACCCTATTGGATTGAGATGTGGTGACTGTGGAGGCCGTTTGAGTACAGTCATGGTCAACAAACCAGTTTGAGATGATATGAACTTTGTGACATGGTGCATTATCCTGTTGGGGAAGCTGTAGCTCCAGAGGTAGAGCAGGTCATGTACTAATTGGCTTGATCCCTGGCTGCTCCTGTCCCAAGTATCCTTGGGCAAGATACTACTTCCAAGTTGCTCAATGATGAAGTGTTTGTGTTATATAAAGCACTCTAAGCACTCAGAGTAGAAAAGCGCTATATAAGAACTAGTCCATTTACCAAGAGCCATCAGGAGATCGGTGCACTGTGGTTATAAAAGAATGGACATAGTTAGCAACAATTCTGAGGTAGGAATTGGTACAAGCTGCCTCAAAAGTTTGCCATTAAAGCAGCCCTCAAACAATTATACCGCCATCAGCAGCCTGATCCACTGATATCAGACATGATGGATCCATGCTTTCATGTTATTTACATCAATCTCTGAAGTTTTTCCAATCTTCAATTGTCCAAATTTTATCCTTTTAACCTTGTATCCTCAATTTCCTGCTCTTAACTGAGAAGAGCAGCTCTATGTTTCTGCTGCTGTACATTCAGTTGTTGTACATTCAGAGATACTCTTCTGCATACCTCGGTATAACAAGGGGTTTTTGAATTACTGCTGCTTTCCTATCAGTTTGCCCCTTCTCCTCTGACCTCAGTCTTATCCAGTGGTGGGGCATAGCCACTATAACTGGAGCATGGATGACAGTGGAAATATATGAAATGGATTATTTCTTGTAGGGACTATACCCAATTTTTTATTATGCCACTGTGAAGAAGTTAATTCCAGAAAATTTGAACCTGGACTGGAATGATGATAGTTTTCACACTTCTAGTATGCAAATTTTAAAAAAGGCTCTATTGCTAGTCAGTGCAGCAGACATTTGATTTGTGGCGGTGCAGGTATGCTACTTAGCAGGCCCATCCATCACTGGCTTTTCATCGAATTACCACAATGACACGACTGGAAGACGTGGCTGTAAATTGAAGCTTAAAACTTGTGGATTGTGAGTTAGGATTTAAGGGATTTAAAAAGTGACGTTGAAGTCAACAGAGTTGGGAGCTGTTAATAGTCCTGACAGCTATCCCTGCTCCTGCTGACATGCCTCCACGCCTGCAGTCATTTTATTTATGTTTCTTACACAGTGTCAAATAAAATCAATCACTCACTTGTTCGCGCTCTCCTCCTGCTCCCTCTTTTGTGTAAGCAAGCACACAAAATGCCCAGAAACTCACACACACACACACACACACGCACACACACACACAAGAAACAGGTGGTTGACGACACTGGGTTTTCCAGATGACCCATCGTTGAACCCTTTGGCCTCTTGTTACAGGAGAGCTGAATAGGTGTGATACGTCAGCTGTCAATAACTACTGAGCTGTAAGTAAAGATTACATACCCTTAAGTGCACAACTGTAAAATTATATGTGTGTCTATGTGTGTCTGTGTGCAGTATGTGTGACTACAAATGTACGTGTAAAGGAGTTTTACAGGCTTGAGGTAATTAAGGAAAGAGGTTTATCGTGTGTGTGTGTGTGTGTGTAAACCAATCCCCAGCACTGTGGAACAGGAAAATTGTGTGTGTGTGTGTGTGTGTGTGTGTGTGTGTGTGTGTGTTTCTATTAGTCATGTTGTTGGAACATAAATCTGTTCCTTTGACACATTATGGGAATCTGTCTTCCCTCTGGGAACAAACAAAAACCAGGACCTCCATAAAACCATCATTATATTTCAGTGTGGAGACTCGGTTTGAGGTTAGGCTCGGGTTAAGGCATGGGTTGAGATTAAGCAAGTGCCAATAAACGAGGATTTAAAAACATTTGAATGCTAAAAAGTTGTTTTTTGTAGAGACAGTCAGCATTAACCTGATGGACAACAAGAGTACTGTTTCTTAATCCAAATATTCACTGTTTAAAAATAAACTGCTATTGAAAGGATAAAATTATTTATTACAAGTATTTTAAAGGAATTTTGAATCATTTCGGGAAACTAGCTATTTTGCTTACTTGTTAAGTGGTTGGTAGAATTACTTTCACAAGTGCTCACCTTCATTTGACTTTTAGCAAACTTTCCAAAATGTCAGACTATTCAATGGCCAACCTGATATTTCATAATATACACCAACCTCTGGCTTGTTTTCAAGTTCCATCCATCCATCCATCCACTTCCGCTTATCCTTTTCAGGGTCGCGGGGGGCGCTGGAGCCTATCCCAGCTATCATAGGGCGAAAGGCGGGGTACACTCTGGACAGGTCGCCAGTCTGTCGCAGGGCTAACACACAGGGACAGACAACCATTCACACTCACTCGCACATTCACACCTAGTGGCAATTTGGATTATCCAATTAACCTATCCCCACAAGCTGCATGTCTTTGGACGGTGGGAGGAAGCCGGAGTACCCGGAGAGAACCCACGCAAACACGGGGAGAACATGCAAACTCCACACAGAAAGACCCCGGCCTGATGGTGGAATTGAACTCAGGACCTTCTTGCTGTGAGGCAACAGTGCTAACCACCGTGCCACCGTGCTGCCTTCAAGTTATTTTTTAAATTTACAGAGTCGGGTAAACTCTGACAGTGACGTTTGTTTAATTAATTAAGTATAAGAATTATTCATTAAACGCACGTTTTCATAGCAGTTTCTCAGTTCAGCTGTAAATGCAGCTCATGAGTCTACAGATTTAAAATCATGGATGTCTGCAATAAAGACTCTCTTTCCCTCGCAGTCACATTCTCACCTATCAAACGCTGAGGGCACAATGCTGCAAACACACACAGTGACTGCTACTCCAAACCTGGGCTGTCAGAGTGGAGAACAACAGCAGCAGCACCATCTTTACCAAAAGGGCAATTGTTTTTTGGGGGGGTTTTTTATTCCTCCTTCAGCATAATGTTTCCTGCTGTGAATGTGCAACTTTGGGGGGGGGGGCGCACAGAGAGGTCAGGGCTGGTTATAGAATATTGATGAAGTGATCAGGCTCGAGTTTGGAGGAGGGGTTGTTCTTTATTAGAAATCCACTGAACCTCATTGGGATTCTGCACATGAAATGATACAAAGTGGGCTTTAAATTTATTCCTTTCACAGTATTTTCCTTTACTACTCAAAAAAAGATGAAAAATAATTATGAAGTGCCAAATCACACAACAGTTGCTTCAAGCTGCTTTATATTGTAAGGTAAAAATGCTACAATAATACAGCCAAAACGCTAACCATTAGATAACCCGCTATGAGCAAGCGCTTGGCAACAGTGGGAAGGAAAAACTCACTTTTAACAGGAAGAAACCTCCAGAAGGAATCTGGCTGAGGGAGGGACAGCCATCTGCTGCAACCAGCTGAGTGAGGGAAGGGAGACAGGACAAAAGACACTGTGGAAGGGAGCCAGTGAGTGAAGAATGCTTCATGGGAAACCCCCAGCTCCAGCATAACTAAAGGAGGATTCAGGGTCTCCTGATCCAGCTCTAACTATATGCTTTAGCCAAAATGAAAGTTTTAAGCCTAATCTTAAAAGTAGAGACGGTGTCTGTCTCCTGAATCCAAACTGGGAGCTTGTTCCACAGAACTGCAGGCTTTAAATACATAAATACTGCACAAGTAAGCCAATAGTCTGAGATTGAAGTGCTTTGTTGGTGTGATACGGTTCTCTGAGGTCTTTAAGTATACATATGTACTCCTGTATACAAGGAGTAAGATTTTAAATTCGATTTGATTTAACAGGGAGCCAAAGACGAAAAGCCAGTGTGGGAGAAATCTCTCTTTCTCGTCCCTGTCGGTACTCTCGCTGTAGCATTTTGGATCAGCTGGCTTTTCAGGGAATTTTTAGGACAACTTGATAATACAGAATTACAACTGATTGAATAAAAAATACAACAAACTTTTTGCAGTATTGCTCTCTCGTCTTTTGCTGATAGGATTGAAACAATGCTTTAGCCAAAAACTGAAATTTTAATGATGTAGGGTTATATTTAATTCAGCTGCTGTTATGTCTTATAGTCCTGAGCTCCGACAACAACACAGAATCATCTGAGGCTCATCAGGGAAGAAGGTCAGGATTCAGCCAATGATCCTATTGTTAAAAAGGGTAAAACAATTGTGCATGGTTTTGGTATTTAAAGGTGATGGCCGATCTGTCATTAGCCCTATACAATTTCACTTTATGACATTAATCTCCTTTATTTAAATGTCAGGAGCCAGATTAGGATCAGACACAGGAGACCAGGAAATCTGCTCTTTGTTCTTCCTGCTGTCTGTGACAGTGATTATATAAGCCTGCCCTTCCTTACATAAGTGTCATTAGTCAGCAGTAAAATTTCAAACTGTTAAAATGCATTAGAGAAACACTGGCCTGCACTCCTGGTGGCCTAGATTTATGGTAGCAACATAAATACTTTTGTCTCCAGTGATAAACTGTAATCCCAGAGACCGTCTTTGCAGAGCATTGCGGCGACAAGCAGAAAATCTTTTGCAAAAAATCTGCCTAAAATAAACATTTAAGTGACTGCGATTATATGGAAAATGCAATAAATGCATGAGTATGTTATTAACCCATGATTTGTGTGATAGCCACAACCTATATCAGATGACTTCTAATACACAGTGAAAATAATCAACTTCCCATTAAAATATGCACTTAAATTTCAAAATGGGTATACTTTCTCACTCTGTACAGTGAGTATTGAAAATACTATTTTTATTTCTTTTAAAAATCTCAGCCTTTCATCACTTTTAATCTGCTGGGAATCACTATACCGGTGTGACATTTACGGCGCTCGCTAGACCGCTCTGTGACTAAAGGCATCAAATTGTGCAGCTTCACACCATGACAGTATAGCCACTACTGAGCAACCAGCCAAGGCTCAGAAATGACCAGCTGGTGCAGAGAACACTACGGCCAAAACTGTGTGGCCAAGCCAGTTTGAATTTGCATGTCAAATTATTTAATTCTGCTCTCCGGCATGTTCCAGCTCTGTTAGCTGGTAACAATTACACATTGAATGTCATTACACTGTGAACCTGGCAGCACTATTCACCTCTATATATAACACCTCGCTGTCCTGTTCACTGGTACCATCCTGTTTCAAAGCACCAACCATCGTTCCCATCCCAAAACAGTCAAATGTCACATGTCTGAACGATTTCAGACCTGTGGCACTCACCCCCATTCCCGCCAAATGCCTGGAGAGACTGGTCATTAAACACATCAGAGCTGCTTTTCCACCATCCCTGGACTCGCACCAGTTTGCATACAGGGAGAACCGGTCAACCGAGGATGCGATCGCCACAGTGCTGCACACATTACTGAAGCACTTGGAACACAGGAACACCTATGCACGGCTCCTCTTTGTAGACTACAGCTCGGCTTTTAATACCATCCGGCCATACAAACTCCGTCCCAAACTCCACCAACTGGGACTTAACTCCTCTCTGTGCAACTGGATTGTGGACTTCCTCACTAACCGTAGACAGAGTGTCAGAGTGGGTAAGAACACCTCTTCCACCCTTGTGGTCAACACCGGTGCCCCTCAGGGGTGTGTTCTGAGCCCTCTGCTATACACTCTCTTCACCCATGACTGTATTTCCTCCTGCGCGTCCAATCTCATTGTTAAGTTTGCAGATGACACCACAGTGCTCGGACTTATATCCAACAATGATGAGACAAACTATAGGACAGAGGTGCAACAACTAGAGTCATGGTGCCATGACAATAACTTGGTCTTAAACACCAAAAAGACCAAAGAGATCATTGTAGATTTCCGGAAGAGGGGTCATAACAACCATCTGCCTCTCTTCATTGGCAGTGAGGCGGTGGAGAGGGTGAGCAGTTTTAAATTCTTGGGGGTAACTGTGACCGAGGACCTGTCCTGGGGCAACCATATCACCTCAGTTGTACGGAAGGCCCAACAGCGCCTCTACTACCTGAGGAGACTGCGGAGCGCACACATTCCCAGATCTCTGATGTTGAACTTCTACAACTGTGCCATCAGCAGTGTTCTGACGTATGGATTTCTAGTGTGGTTCCCCAGCTGCACCAAGGCCGATCAGCAAGCACTCCAGCGGGTGGTGAAAGAAGCTGGCAGAATTATTGGAACAAGTCTGCCAGAGATCAGTAATATCTTCCCCACTCGCTGTCTGAGGAGGGTGCACAGTATCCTGCGGGACCAACATCACCCTGCGCGCCACCTTTTCCATCTGCTGCCCTCAGGGAGAAGGTACAGGTCTATACAGGCCAGAACATCCAGACTGGCCAACAGCCTGTATCCACAGGCTGTGAGGCTCCTGAACTCTCTGCCCCCCTCTCACGGACAATAACCATATCCAACTTCTTAATAGCAATGAACTGGTCTGCATTGGTGCATCATATCTTTATTCTCTTCCCCCTCCTGCCCCCCCCCCCCTCTTTCTTAAATAGATAACTATCATATCTGATATCATATCTCACAGTACAATAATATTGAATGGGTTGCATTGTTGTATTTTGTCATGTTTCTCAGGTCTTTGTCTGAATTTCTACGAACATTATTGCTAAGGATTGTCTTATTGCATTGGAGTCACACTGGGTTAAATATGTACACTTGGGTTTTAAGGGGTATTTATTATTTTCTTCTTTTTTTTGGGTTGTATGGAAGCCCCAAACGCAATTTCATTGTTCTTGACAATGACAATAAATAAATAAATACTAAAATAATACTAAATACTAAGGCTATTAATTTAAACAGATGGTTGTAAAGTATCAGCCTTGAAGTATTTTTTTTTCCTCGCGGCATCTTTTTTCAAACATCAAATATTAATTTTTCGTTTTATTTGCGCGAGGGTCTGTCCTAATGTATGAGATAATGTGTCACATGAAGAATAACAGAGGTACGTGTGCATTTAATGTGGTGCCTCTGCAGTGCCCAGCCTCACAAGTTGCAATAAAGGTTTTCGATTATTAAGGGGGGCAGCAGGAAAAGCATCCATCGCTGTAGCCTGCCCCCAAAATCTCGATTCTCCTTTTTTTTCTGGTGGTTTGAGAGTTCTTAAATTCAATTCTCTGGCAGAAATCCCTTCACTCTGAGGATTTGCAAACTGTGTACATCCTTCTCACGCTGTCAATCTTTGTCATTTTTTTCTTTGTATGTCATACTTTGAGAAAAAAAAGAAACAATGTCTCTCTTTTGATTCGTAGCACATCTTAGATCATTCAGTCAATCTAGGCAATGAACTGTCTTTCACTTAGACAATATCACTTGCTCTAGACAATCACAGCAACTGAAATCAGTGCTTAAATCAGAATGTGTCTTTATAGGAGTCATTGAGTGAGACACAACACTAGATGAAGAATTCGCCATCTTACAAAGCTGTGATTGCAGCTATTCCCCAACTCTCCGTGAATGGTCCTCATGACCATTGATCAGTGGTTGTCAATCAATGGTCATGACAATTTGCATATTAATGATCAAGGAACTGACCTCCAAGCCCATTGTTCATTCGGTGGGCTGGTTTCAGTCATTGTGCAAATGTACTGTTTATAAGATTGGGGAAACCTGCAGTCAGCTGAGACTGAGCCTACGTCCACACGTACACGGGTATTTTTGAAAAGGGAGATTTTCCGTTTTCATTTTAAAAAATAATCCCGTCCACACATAAAGGCAGAAATGAAGGAAAACGCTGCTAGGAACATGCCAAAGCAACAGGTGGCGATATATTCCTATCCGTGTAGAAATGTTGGCCAATCAGAAGTCTAGAAGCCTCAGTGGGAAAAAGTAAACAAAGCTGGGGCATAGAAGCAGAACCAAGTCCTATGTGTGGAGGGACAGTAACTGTGTGTGTATATGTAAGCATTTAAACACTGCAGAGAGGACAATTAACAGTAACAGTATTGTAGAAATTCATTTCACTGAAACAATAACGTGGCGCACAGTGTGACGTCAAAAAAGGCGCACAGCTTTGACGCTGCGTTTTCTGCGTTTTTCTCGTCCACACATAAATGCAAAAACGGAGTTTTCAAAAATATCCACCCTGGCTGGAGTTTTTAAAAATCTCCGTTTTCGGTGACCGAAAACGCAGTTTACGTGTGGACGAAAGGTGCAAACGCAGAGAAAAATCTGCGTTTTCAAAAATACCCGGGTACGTGTGGACGTAACCTGAAGCAGTCACTTAGATGAGTGATAAAACGTTTCTTCCACTGAAAACGCTACGTCCAGATGAACAGAATCAACCTTTTGGGATTACAAATAAGCCCACACATTGGGCCAACTTCACAGGCTACACTACCTTCTAACCTACTCTACCTTCTGTGGCTCAGAGGAGTTGAGGCTTGTAGTAAGAAAGTATTTTGAGTAGAAAAACACTACATTAGTACCAGGCCATTCACAATACATTTAAGGATAAACAAACCATATTAAAACACACTATGAGCTGGTAGGCATGATTACAACCACGTTCACGTAATATACTCAGCCACAGTCATAAAAGTGCAAAAAAAACCAACAAAAAAAAAAAAAATTGGTGATGTGTTAAACTTAGTTTTTTGCATATTTGTCACACCTGCATGTTTCAGATTATCAAACAAATTTGTGGTTTTTAAATGATGATTTCATTTATTAAAGGGACAAAAAATACCCAAACCTACGTGGCCCTGTGTGTGAAAAAGTAATTGCCCCCTAAACCTAATAACTGGTTGTGCCAGCTGGTTGGCAGCAAGAACTTTAAAAAGAAATTATTTCCTTTTTCATAAAGGATAGTTTCCTCACTTAATAAGTTAAATCATATTTTAAAGCTAAATGTCGTATGTACTCAGGTATTCTTTATCTAATATTAAATGTTTATCTTATGATCTGAAACATGTATCTAAAAAACTATAAATACAGAAAGGGGTGGGGTAGTCTTATATCAGCTAAGAAGACAGAGTGACCTTATGGGATGGGCCGGGAACAGCAAAGTGTTGTGGGAAGGTTGTTTTTTTTAATTTCGTAACATAAGAGCTTTGTTTTGTGGAAAAAGCTGGCATAAGTGACCAATACAGAACGTATGCACTCAACTGACAGATAAAGCCTGACGCAAGAAAAGTGAGGTTGTGTGGTATACAGTATATTCCAGGAAATAATTATTGCTTATCTGCATTAACTCTCAACAGGCTTGGTGCTTTTTGCTCTCATCAGTACTGATGAGAGCAAAAAGCCTTTGCAGTATTTGCTGGTATTTACCACTACAGTGAGTTTAGCTTAATTGAAGTGAGATGGAAGAGGGAGAAAGCAAGAATTTGGGAATTAAGATTATAAAGAGATGCAGAGGAAGGAGGGGGTGATGGAGTGATTAATAATAATAGATGATCATGTTGTGGAGGATTGGCAGAACATTGAAGTAATGGAGTAAATACATGGAAAGGAGAAAAAACATGAAATGGAAACAATGAACAGAATATGATCCTTGGTTTTTAAGTGACAGTAGTTATGTTTTATAGAGCTAATACTCTACTCTAGTCTACATTAGCGTGTAATACTACCAGAAGCTTATCAAGATTCTCATAAATGAGGAAATGGTCTAATATGTTGTTCTTTGCTGCCTATTGTAAAATCCTGTCAACCTTTACAGCAATGACATGACAAATGATACGTTGGAGCCAGGCTGAGGTTAATATCTCCAAAGCAAATAACCAGCTGCTTGCTGTATGAAGCACATATTGATGCAATGATCGTTTGAGAGCGGCGAGCAACATGAGAGGGAAAAAAAAAACAAAGATGGAGAGTGAACGTATAATGGGGAGTCATGGTTTGGGTGTGTTTGAGGCCAATACAAAACCTGTCTGTGTGGTTCACTATTTTTGCAGCTCAGTCGCGCGTGTTGTGATGGAACAGGTGCAGTTACCTGACGCTAAGACAAACACACTTGCACGGATGCTTTGCAGCTAAGGGGCTAAAATCTTAATCCCAGCTCTAGTCTTAAACTGTAACCTTAATTCCTGAACTAAACCAGAGCTGGCAGGATATAAGAGGTCTAAAATTCAACACCGTGTGGCGTTGTAGAGAAGCTGCCTGGCTTTTCACAGTAATGAAGACTCACTCCCAGAATCCACCTCTACGTCCACTGTTGACACTGAATTCTTTAGCGAACAGCTGCAAATGCTAGCACTCTCTCTCTCTCTCTCTCTCTCTCGCTCTCTTAGTCACACACACATGCACACGTATGTTCACAGACATGTAGACACAATAAACGCACACACACACAAACAGGCTGCCTGACAGACTCTGACGCATACGAGTCATATCGCACACCCGCCAGTCTCGTTGCTCAACATGTTGCTGCAAATATACAGAAAATGGACTGGAATCATTTATAATAGCTAGACAGTAAAGTCAATATAGACTGAAACATGATATCCTCTCATATTCAGCCAAGTCACTTTGGGTACATGAAAGCACGACTGAATGCGTCTCCACCTCAGAAACAGGCGCTACTTAAAATCAAAGTGTGCATATAAAAAGTCAAACGCATGCAAGAAAATGTTGGCACTTGATTTATGACACATACAAATGTAAGCAGAATTTTGTGCATAGAATGCTTGCTTCCTCTTTCCTCCTCTGCTTCTCTCACCTCCTTTGCGTGCTGGGATGGTGTAATGAGTAACGAGGTTCGCCCTGCCCCTGTTTAAACAGGCCTTTTTCTCCCAGACATCAGATCCCTGCTTCTGTGTGGGGGTTCATTTCCTTTCCTTTTAGAATTGCTCGTTTTCCCTCTTGGTGTAGTTCACCTGTGGAGATGTGAAGTCAGTAATCACACTGAGGTGTGGACCAAAACAAGTGAACCGAGACCGTTTAATTATGGTGTGAATGTGACCCGACCCAACTACCAGGTGCACGATGCAAGTTTAAGCAATACCCCTTCCTGAAGCCATGTATGCTTTATTCTTGGATGCACAAAGGCACAGTAGATGTGCAAAGATCTGTATGAGCTAGTTGTGAAATGAACATAAATTCTCCATGTTCTCCAGTATTCCAGAGCACAGAACACCTTCTTCCTGTATTTATTTTTGTTATTCCTGTCCCGACACATCTGGCCAATAAGCAGATTGAATATTGTCATGTGGTTTGCAGCAACGTGTTTTTTCGCTTGGACTTTTCTCTGTGTGGAAACATTTTAAGCCACAGGAAAAAGCTACAAGATTCAAAACTCATCAGCTGAGTCGGACCAGAGCAAACAAACTATAGGTGTGAAAACGCCCTTAGAGAAGCCACTCAAAGTGGAACAAAAGGATGTGGGCAAACACAACTCACATGGCACTCAAAAGTGCAGGTGTGTGGGCTCGTGTGGTGAGCGCACTCCTGTTCACTTGTGAAGGCTCTCCAGAAAAGGAGACTCAATGCAATGACCAAATTCTCTCCTCTGCTTTCACTTTTACATGTAACTAAAAAAAATTGGTTTAAAAAATAAATAAATGACACATTTAATGTACTATTTTTATAACGAGGGGGTAGTGAATACTTTTGACAGATGCTGAAAGCACAAACGTGACATTGCTCTCTATATCTTACTGGCTCTTGTTATGAGGAGTCAAATCACACCTATTCATCACAGCAGTGAATGCTATATACCAGTCACAACATTTATCAAGCATATTAGAAAGTTTCCTCAAAAAAACATATTCATTGGTATTCTTGGTATCCTCTAAATGAGTGTTTTCTGGATTGACTCCTTGTCTCTCAGTGTCCTTGAGAGATGTTCTGTGTGGTTATCTGTGCCGTAGCCGAGCTGAAGTGGTTAACGTGCATTATCCTACAAGTGACACTTCAGAGTGTGGTCTGTGGGGGATAGTCATGCTGTAGCATCCCTTCTATCGTGGTCAACCTTTGTAATCCCTCACTATCTCGTTGAGCTCTGAATACAGCTATCAGGGTCCTTGTGTTGGATTTACTTCTACTGCAGAGAAATAAACAAATCTCTTTTCTGGTTCTTATCACGACTTGCTAAAGCACATGGATGTTTCCCTGTGTCCTTATTGCTGTACTTTGGGAAACATCAGAAGGGCTTGGGCAGTAACAAAATGAGATGTGTCAAATTTTCTATACTTCTAATACGTGATAAAAATACAACATATTTGACATTATAAGCACAATGTACATGCGTACGTGGTGGCTGCGGCTCAGGAGGTAAAGCAGGTCATCTACTAATCAGAAGGTTGATGGTTTGATATAAACGAGTCAGATGTGGAAGAAAAGTATCTATATGAATGTGCGTGTGAATGTGTGAATGAGACTTCTCTAAAGTGCTCTGCGAATTCTAGTAGAGTTAGAAAATCACTATATGAGTCCATTTACCATGCAATTAACCAGACCAGTATCTGCACATTTATGACAGTTATTAGTTAAAATATGATTTGTGCACTCTTGTGCTCCCGTTTTGGACAGGGAGTTGCGTTTGTGGATTTTTAATTGCTGTTTATTTTCTGTTCTCTGTTTGGTTTTGCTCCTTAAGTTTGAATCTTTAGTTTTATACCTCTGCTTGTTACTGTCAGGAATTAACCTCATTTATGTTTTATCTTTTATTACACATTTATGTTTTATAGGATAATATGGAGTATGGTGTTTAGGGATGGGTATTGATAAGATTTTCACGAGTCCGATTCCATTTTCGATTCTGTTTAACGATTCGATTCTTTATCGATTCTCTTATCGATTCTTTTTTTTTAAAAGGAGAACACTAAGGTCGATTAGCTTAGAACTTTGTTTTATATCTTCTCTTTGAACAAGGTAGAAATTTAGGAGTAACATGGCCTTACAAACCCAACAGTGAGATCTTAAGAGATCCAGCCTACGGCTCTTTAATGGGTGTCACAGGGTCCCCAGGAAAAAAAAATTGTAAATGTAAAACAATAAAATAAATATTCTTCTGTAGCAATAACAAAGTATAACATAAATTATTCTGTAGCAATTACACAAGAATATCCAGTAATGTCCCTGCCTACAATTAAACACATTCACTTACCTAAAATCGGGGCATCTGCTGTGGCAAATGGGTGCAAGCCTTTGACCACAAACTGAGTCACTGCTCGGTGACATTCGTCTATCCTGGCCTGAAAGGAGACGCTACCGGTAGACTGCAGCGAGAACTGCCAGCATCTGAGCCAGACTCTGTCTGTCTCTCTCATCATGGTCACCTAAATGCACAGTAATGGCAGGTTTTGTAATAAGGCAGATCGCGCTAACATAATATGCAATGTTAGTTGATGATTTACCTGCCGCATTAACGGGAGAGGACGTGCAAACGTTACCGCTGCTGCTGGGTTGAGATTCACAAGTCCGGAGCGGAATTAAAAACACGACATTCATTTAAGGTCATCGTGTGTTTTGTGAGCAAATGCTTTTGCATATTCGTAGTGTTTCCTCCCTTAAATGAAATATCTACTTTGCAAGTATTGCAAGTTATCATCCGTTCTCGTAAAGTATAACCAAACTTTTGAGCGTTTGAGCCGTCGTGTTTCCTGCCAGGTAAATGACGCTCCGCAACGTGGTGACGTCATTCGGGGCGACTGGAATCGATAAGGGAATCGTTTGCAAAAATGGCAAACAATTCCAAGGAATTGAAACAGTGGGAACCGGTTCTCAACAAGAACCGGTTTTCGATACCCATCCCTAATGGTGTTGGAAGAAAATGCCACACTCATACAAGCCTGTAGTGGGAAATTACTGGACACAGTGGACGGGGCACAGATTCTGGTGTGTGTATAC
This sequence comes from Mchenga conophoros, assembly GCF_057382185.1. NCBI lineage: Eukaryota > Metazoa > Chordata > Actinopteri > Cichliformes > Cichlidae > Mchenga > Mchenga conophoros. The sequence continues at coordinate 17,980,192 of NC_140529.1, forward strand.
GTAGGGAGGAGTTGTTTCTCCTTTCTCCTCACAGGGAAATGATGTCCAACTGGAGTGAAGATGTAAGATGAACCAGGAAGTTTAAACCTGGCTCATCGCAAACTTTTTAACCAATCATATTGTGTTCGTATGACATTATAAAGACTTTCTTTTGCTAGTCAGTGAAACATGATATCCTCGCATATTGCTTGAAGTTACAAAAGATTTCCACACAATTAGAAACAAATGATATAGAAAAGTGTCAGAAATCACAGAAAAAAAGTAAGTTAAATCTTAGCAAAACAATAGCTTTTGTGCATATACTGTAAATATTCATGTGTTCATTTTCCAGTTGACCTCTGTCCGTACCCTCACCTCTGAACGCCTGCTATGAGTAGTCACCACAAGAACGAGATTACAGATATAAATGTCAGCAATGGCTGGCCTCGCCCTTACAGAGGAGTGCAGTCATTCAAGAGAGGCTCAGAATGGAGACGTTACTCCTCCACATCGAGAGCAGCTAGTTGAGGATGTTCATGCATCTTACTAGGTAGCCTCATAGACACTTCCTGGGTGAGGTGTTCAGGGCATTTCCTACCCAAAGGAAGCTCTGGGGTAGAGCCAGGGAGTCTATATTATTATATCTTGTAGCTGGTCTGGGAACCCCACAGTGTGAGGAGGAGGAAGCAGCTGGGGAGAGGGATGCCTGGATTGCTCTGCTTAGGCTGCTGCCCCCACAATCCGGATAAGCGGAGGATGAATGGATGGATAGATGGACGGGTGGTCGACGTTGGCACTAGTTTAACTATCTTGTAACACTAAATATCTTGAATATTCCCCAGTTTGGTTATGTTTAATTCACGAGGCACCATCACCATGTCTGGATTAGACAGTAGCTGATTAATATGGATCAAGGCAGATACACTCACACACACACGTACACTGACACTAAGCACACTCAATAACTGAGAGAATTAAAAAGTTTTTGGACACTAACAGCCTCATTAAGCAACCCATTTAATGTCTTTTCTTCTCTTTTTTAAAAATTTCATCTTGTGTTCAAGTGAAATCCTCTCATGAAAGGAAATGAGAACATTTGCACCTCTGGCAGCAGCGTGAGACACACAGATTACTTTCTTTTTTTCTGTTTTAAATACACTAGGCCAAACACGAGTGGTGCTCTCGGTAGTCTTATTGCCTGTCATCAACACTAGCTCTCATTTTCTCCTCCCCTTTCCTACATTTCCTTTAATGGACACTTGATGGCTGTTATCGATTCATTATTCGCTCATTAATATTCTAGTTTTTTAATAGAATGTCAGTTCAGTGTAGCATGAATGCAATTCTCTACGTGCGTGCTGTCGCCGTGGGCCCACGTGCGCGCTCCTGGCTACAGCTGTCAAGGATGCAATCAGCTGTGAGGGGCAACCACCTGCTGCCAAAATGGTCACTTAAGTGTTATGTTTTGCAGGTTCTCAGACTGGTCTCTCAAAGGTTTCTACCAGGAAGTCTTAAACATGTCACGACACGGTGCTGGTGCAATCACCTTTATCCAGACGAGTTTAAAATATCCTAAACAAAATATGGGAATTTTATCCAAAGATTGGCTTTATTTTTTTAAAAGAAAACTGCAGAGAGAGAAAACAAAAAGACTGCTGCCCTAAGAGATTTGAGTCACCATGCAGGGCAGAGTTTGACAAATGGTCTCTGGACACTGCAGTGAAGAAACCCTCGAGCCCCAAAACTGTCTTGTTACTTCAGTTCAAGTTGCTCGCAAGGTGGCTGCTGTGACAGTGTGAGCTGTTCACAGGTAGAGCGGGGACACAAAAAGTCAGCCCAGGACTGTCAGCCACACCGAGAAGATTTAGATGCTCAGGTGTACCTTATTCTGTCCGCACATCTCTTGCTTTCCTCCCCACAATCCGTTCCATATTCTCTATCCGTCCTTCATAAACCCCTATCAGAGAGAAGATGTGGTTTTTGTTGTGGAGTCATTTCAGTTTTTTTCTGTCGTTCATCATCCGGGTTTAAACAGGCATCTAAATTTCCCTCAGATTTATTGCCGTGACAAAAAAAGTATGTGTGTTTATGGCAGTGGTGGTAGCATCCTGCTTATACGTGTCATTTTGCATTCGTTTTGAGCAAACGGGGTGTAATGACTTCAGACGGACTTGCTTTACCTCGTAAAGCATAAAGTGTTCCAGGTTCAATATTCATAGTGAACAATCGCTTTGTGATGTCATATATTTTAGATGTGGAAACATCTTCACACCACACACTAGATATAACCCTGTCTCCCCTAAACAATCATTTTTGTTTTGTTTTTTTTTCCTGAGTGGACATCAGCAAGTTAGGATATCCGATACAAACTATGTACAGCATCATTAATCTGAACTGTAGGATGTCACCTTTATTTCTGATACTCATCATCATCACAGTGACGCCTCTGCTGATTCTCAAGTAATTTAGTGACGTTGTCAATGTCTTCCTGCACAAGTCCACGTCCACATTTAGCCTCCATGCAGAGCGGACTCATCAATCTCAGTACATAAAATTACCAAGAACTAGAAGCCTCAGCTTACAGTCAGAGTACTTTCAAATGACCCTGATTGATTTTTAAGAGCTCTGTTTTGCTCTTTCTTTCAACCTCAGAGAAAAATATGTTTCCTTAGCTACTAACTGCTCGAGTACGTTCAGTTATCTGCTGCTATAATTTAGATACAGTACATTCTGCTTGCTGCCTGGCAGGTAGTGTGCAGTTGAGTGCTTTGTTGTTTTTTTGAACTCACTGAAAACAACCACCTGCTGCAGCTGGAAACATAACAAGAGTCATAAGAATAAATGGCTGCAAGCCCAAAACAATAAGCTAACATGCTTAACTTGAAGGTACTGGAAAGTAGTGTCTTTGTGTTCATCACTGCAGATGACTGTTTATATTAATGAGGTCAAAAGGTGACCGTCTGTGAATATTAAAACGTGGATTTGTTATGGTTTTGTCAGGAGGAGGAACAAAGGCATAGTCATAAAGACATAAAACAAGCAAGTACAAAGATGAGCCTGTCCGATGACGAAGCTGATATGTTAAACACTTTTTTTTTTTTAACCCAGCCTCACAGACTGTGTTAAATCGACGACAGTCTTAAGAGCTAGACTGAACAAAGCAACTGGACTTCTTTAAGTATGTGAAGTAGTGATGTGCGGATCGATACTGAAATATCGATTCCTCCGATACCAATCATCCATGTTCTAGAATCGATTCTCACATTAAAATATCGATATTTTAGTCATTTAGGGTAAATTTGTCGTTTATCATTAACAGGAACACAGTGGAAAGAAACTATTTCATTCGGATTGTCTACAATTGGAAGGAACTACTTCCTCTTCCACCTTTCATAGTCATGTGCAAAATATGGCTGTATAAATGTCGCAGCCCCTTGGCGTGCGCACTCACAACAATGGCTGAGCGTAATTGGAGTTATGTGCGGACGTATTTTACATCCACAAACAGCCGAGACGTGGTTTGCGATACATGTGGCAAGAAAGTGAGGTGTTGTGGCAACACCAAAAATTTGTCAAACACCTCAGAGTAAATCATATCACAGAATATGACGAGCGTATGTTGAGGCGAACTGAGGAGGAGAGGGACAGGGACAGGTGCAGGCAGGCAAGGTGTTCAAATAGTGCACAACTTCAGGTTCTTTATTTCTATATGATGAATTCTGCATTATTAAGTGATAAGAACAAGTAATCTGATGTCCTGTAATCATTATGAAACTATAATTTGAGATACAATAAATAAAATACGTTTTTGTACAAAGTATCGGTATCAGATCAGTATCGTCGATACCACCCTGAATATTACTTGGTATCGGATCGGAAAGGAAATCAGTGGTATCGCACATCACTAATGTGAAGAGGTTTCAGCTCTCATCCAAGAGACTTCTTCAGTTCATCTTCACAAAGTTAAAGAAGTTGCTTTTTCAAGTTATTAAGATTGATTAAGACCATGACCTGGATGACTGAGACCTTCACAGACTTAAATGTATGACAGTGTTTTAGAGTCGGTCTCCATGCTGTAAATTAGCTTTAAAACATGTAGTGTAAGTCCACTTTAATGAGGACATGGGGAAGACAGAGGACTGAAACAGAAGGTAAAGCAGTAAAAGACTGTTTGTCAAAGATGGACATGGACCCGTGGGACCACAAAGGTTGTTTCTGAAGCCCTGGGCCAATCTGAGCTTCTCAAAAGAAGATGTTATGAATGAAGGGTGGAGGAAACTGAGGGACACCGCACACTCAGTTGTGAATTGTAGGTCACAAGGTATGCCAACCACAAAGGACACAATCTTCATTGGAGACAAAGTATCAGAATTTCAGGAGCAGGACCACGCCTCCAAACAAGCTCCTTCTGGTTCTTATCTATATATGTTCCCCCAGTTCTACAAGCGGTTCAGTCTCGTTTATGTTCCCCACCCTCCCTACCCTTTTAAATTCTTTAACTTCTTCACTTCTGTTTAGTACATGGGGATCTGCTAGACCCGGGAGGCCCCGCCAGTCCCCTTAGAGGCCTTCCCCAAACCGCAGCTCGATTCACGTCCACGCCACACCTTTATCTACTAAAACCTGTCAAACCTCAAATGAGGATGTGGGCCCAGCTAGTGAAACTTTATCTTCAGGACCACAGCCCAGTCACAATTTATACTGGTGCTGAGAGCGCGGGTTCTTCTTCTTCTTCTGGTTACAGTGCTCTCTTGAATAATAGGTGTCATCACTAAGACAAAATCTAAATCTTTGGATTAGTGCTGGTATGAAAGTCAAGGATGCTGAAACCAATAGCAAAGAAATTTTGGAGGTTTTTATTTTTCCAGGAAGTCTTTTCAAGCTGTTGCAGCATCTCACTCTGAATAATGTAACTAAGATTGAAATGGCAGTACAACCACATACTTAGGTCTACAACCAGGCCAGTATGAGTTGCAAAATCTAAGAGGTGTGCAATGGTGTATGGCTACGGCGAGTACAAAAACTCAAGAATCATGAGAGCAGTAATCATAGACTTTACACAGGAGGATTTTGTAGTCGCCCCCTGCTGGTCAATAAAGGAATGCCAGTTAAAGATGCTGCTTTCACCTTTTTGACTTGAAGGCTAGAGTACATCAATCACTTTATGGAGTCTATGTAAAAGACACAAAAAGAAAAGTGGAAAAAAAAGGAGACACAGGCAAGTACACCTTGGATGATGACCAGAACAAAACTACTACAAAATCTAAAACCATCACAAGTTTATAGTTTATCACAAACTTTAAAAATTAAACACAAGATAAAATTTGCCTTTTCTTTTGTTCTGTTTACATCTTCAACCATTAAATTCATTAAAGTCTTTGGCGTGTTGCAGAAACACCGCGAAAGGCATTTATCATCATGCCTCAGCGTGTTATCTGTGGTGGGAGGACATAATATCAGAAATCCAAGACAGGCTTTCACCACTTCAAGCAATATGTTGAGCCATTAAAACAACAACAACGGCAGTCTTTATTATAAATGTTATGATGTGTTTTCCATCTAAAAATCCTGCCTTTATGCGAAGTAATGTAACTGACACTCCTGCTTTGTTTTGCCTTCCTCTGGCAGAATTTAACTTTTTAAAAATTTTTTATTAATGTTTGGATTACTGGGTCATAACAACCTCTCTGCTGGCTGCGCAGTGAGATACCACATTACAGTCATGTTTATTCAAATCCAATCTTCGCCTATTGTTAAATGCACAAAACTGTACGCACCCTGCCACAGCCAGCACAGGGCATTTCTGCACTGCAATCCAAACAAATGCATGCGGCGTCACATCTTTAAACACACAATTACACCCCAGATACGAGTGCTAATCTGGAGCTACAGTCGCCCGGCTTTGCTCGGTTTTTTGAATTACGTCCATTGCATACTCTGTTGTAATGATTACTGTTCAATATGGAGACGATGGCTCTAGGCTTCATGCGTTACATGCATCAGTACATCAAAGCAGCATCTCATCCGGTGACAGTTGTGGCAGTGGCACAGCATCAGGAGGATATCACAGCAGTCAAGTAGATAATAAAAGGCAGTTTTGCAGCATCTGTTAGTACAGTGAATTATCTAGTGTACTGCTTTGGCTGCAGGGGTAAATGAAGAAGTTATGCATATTTCTCTAACTAGGCCACAAGGGAAAGCGGGGAGAAAGCAGGGGTGGCTGAGGGGGGTGTAATTTGATTGTCAAGACATGCAGAAATCCCAATTTGCAACAAGAGCAGAGGTGATCTATGTAGAAAAGAAAGATGAAGGAGGAAAAACAGACAGAAATTGAAGAATATATATATATATTAAAAAAAGGAAGCCACTCTGAAGGAGAAAACTCTAAAGCCAGATTTTAAAGCCCCACACTGATATTAAGAGTAAAAACATCACATCAAAATTTACACACAGTATAAAGCTGAACTGCAGTCTTGATTTTGGTTTCCTGTGTGACTCTCGCGCTCTCTCTCTCAGTAATACCGCAGAGCTGGAAGGAGGACTTATTCCTCTATCTTCTGCTTTCATGTGTTCGGCTCTGTGAAATCTACAGAGAGAAGGGACACAAAGAGACAGAGACTCGAATGCACACATGTGCGCCATGTTGCCGTTTGAACGGGAGCAGCACTCTCAGAGGTGAGCGTGCGAAACCGTTAAGGATGTTTTCAGGTTACGCTATAGTTCAAATGCTCGCACAGAACAGAAGAAGAAGAAGAGGAGGAACAGGGGATGGAGGGAGAGGAGGGGAGGGGGCTGATGTTGTTGCTATGCGACCAGACTGCACTGTTTGAGAGTGTAAAGCATCCTCTCTGCGACGAGTTAATGCTTGTGAGCACACGCGCTCGTGCATGCAAACGTGCACGCGCCCACGCACATGCAGAAAGTGTGGGAATTCTGCAGAGAGACACAGACGCGAACAACCCTTCGGCTGAACTTCAACGTGTTCATCATCATCATCTTTGACATAGACAAAGACTTTATTTAATCCCACACTGGGGAAACTCACTTTTTACAGGAGGTGAGTTACACATATATATTAGAAAATGAAAAAATAGGAAAAAAGAATAAAAATAGTGCACAAAAAAGCCAAAAAGCTATATATGTACACCAGGATTTTTCTTTTTTTGTATATGTACATGAAGTGCAGTAGGATTGATAATAATATACATGTTTCTTAGTCGTTCTCTTTCTGATATATGTGCATATTAATACAATCATTGGCTTATATTCTGATTGGCTATAAGAGATCTACTACCGTAAGTGGTCAGAAAATGCCCTTCTCTCAGCATAATATCAAAATCCTTTCCTGGATTGCAGTTCAAGTCTGAAAAAGAAGCTAAATAACTGAGTAGATTAAGAAAGAATGTCATTTGGGAAATCACATAAATATATAAATACCTCCCACTACTTACATTATTCACTCCATGTTCCATGCTGCCTATTTTGTGCCAATGTTTGTTTCAGGAAGGTACATTGTCAGTAAGAATATCACCTGAAAATATCTCACATATCAGCTCACATCTATATCCCCACCAGCCCTCAGTGCATTCTGCATAAGCAGAGCTAACGCGCTATGAATGCTAAAGGCCACCTGCTTCGTCATTGTGATGTTAATAATTAATATGAATTAATAAGGGTTTTGACATTACAAATACTAATTAAAGCCATTCACTCAGCCATTGGTGTGACAGAGACTGTTAGATCTAACTTTAATATACATTCACTTGCCACTTTGTTAGGTACAGTGACCTTTGTTTTGCCTTCAGAACTGGCCAGAGACTGGTATCCAGCCACCAGTCAAAAAATGTGTATTCCCCTACTGATTGTGAGTGGTTGCTGGAAGTTTGTGGCAATCGCTGGGAAAATTACACTAAAGTCCCAGTCATATGAAACCACAGATAAGTCAGTGATCCATTGGCAACCACTGGTAACTAAACAGAATGTGTATTCCCCAATCAGTTGGCAACCAGTCCCCAAGCAGTCCTTATTCCACTATTGACCAAGATTGATACATATTTTTTTTAATTATGATTGCTTTGGTCGTGGTTTGAAGTGGACACTGGACAATTTGAAATGGAGTAGGCTTTCCTTCAACGCCCTTTGAAAGATATTGGCTGCATTGTTGAGGCACAACTTTGACGGAAAACCTTCTCTGAACTTTTCACAGCTTAACAGAAGCTTCTTTCTTTTGCATTTCTAGTTTTACTAACACTCGGCTAGTAGTAGCAAGTATGTACAGACACATGAAAAACTACAGGCAACTATGGTAATGTGCTGGCAAACAAAGCAACCACTAGGAGGGTTTTGGTTCAGCGCCTTCTTTAAGTGGAGGAAAACATGTTTCTCCGAGCAACCGATGGTTGGATCTCATCCAATATGGCGAACAACATGAGAAACTGTCATGATCCTGGGTCTGCTGACCCAGCGTTTTGTGTTTAGTTTATGTAGCCTTCAGGTTTCCTAAGTTCATCGTTATCATGCCTAGTTGTTTCCAGTTAATTTTTACCCCTTGTGTTCCCACTATGTTAAGTCTATCATGCCTAGGTGTTTCTAGTTATTTTCCCCTCGTGTTCCCACTATGTTAAGTCTCCCCTGCTTTTCATGTATTTCATGTCTGTGGCTTATGTTGTCAAGTTCAGGTTGTCATGTCTATATCTCACTGTGTTTCCTGTTTTATTGTGAAGAGGTCTGGCGTGTCTGTGTTCATCATGTTCAGTTACTCTCCTCCTGTGACGTAATTATGTACTGCTCCGTTGTTCCTATGTCTCCGCTCCAGGTATCCCTGTCAGTTCGTTATGTTTAGAGTTTTGTATGTTTTGTTTTAGTTCACCCAGTTTAGGTCATTGTTTAGTTTTCATCGATTCCCTATTATTTTGTACCCTCGTTTCTTTCCTTAATAAACGGCTTGTTTTGTTATTCATATCTCATTTCGGTCTGCGCTTGAGTCCTTCCCTGCAACATACGGTCTGCCCTAGTCAGACCGTGACAGAAACCTCCATTGGACTGATATCTGAAGGCCATTTGAGTACAATGAACTCACTGTCATGTTCAAGAAACCAGTCTGAGATGATCTGAGCTTTGTGACATGGTGTGTTATCCTGCTGGAAGCACACTGGGGTCATAAAGGATGTATTCAGGTAGCCTGTGGTGTTTCTGCAACTCTTGGCAAAGAAAATATCCCCACACCATTACATCACCAGCACATTCCTGAAACTTCTTTGACTACTGCTTTAACACAACCTCTGCCACTGTAATCATTGAGGCCTTTAAAAGGAAGATAGCGAGAAAACAGTTGAGGTCCTATTGTGCGTCATAAAATGGTAAGGCTTCTTGGTGATAAAGGCCACCATTCCTGGCCTTTTAACTCTTGCATGCAACATACAGGTTTAACATGTTTCCCATACTGGAGAAACAAAGTTGCTACTTGCTGTGGGGCCAAAGACGTGTGCTAACCATAAAAGGCTAGGATTAGCTATCACAACATTGCATCAAAGTGTAGTAATCCAAATATTATTATTCTCATAACTCAGTGACTAACTCTTATTTGATTATTTTTACTACTTGGAATGAGACACACGATAAGACACTGGAAGTATTTTCTGTCCTATTAGACCAATTTATAAAAAAAAATGTTATGGACAGAGTCATGGACATATTGGGAATGATCTTTTATAAACCCTGTCCATAATTTGTGCCTTCAGAGATGCTCAAAGTGTTTTATTTTTCATAGTATTTGGAAAAATTGCTCCAATGGGTCTTTATGATTAGTTCAGTTTTCCTTCTTTTCCCATCAGCTGTTAACTACATGTGTCATGTGTGTTAGAGTCCTTCCTTCCCTGCCTCTAGACTTTACTTCCCGACTTGTCTCTTTCACCCACCACCACATTTCTCACCCTTCCTCAACCCACCGCACCCAGCTCCCCCTTCCTCACCCACCCCGCTTTGGTCTTCAAAGCACCCAGCAGAAGCCTACAGCAGCTCTGCAGCTCTTGAAATATAGATTTTATGGCCTCTGGGACGCTGCCTGCTACTCTTTACGTTTCAAATGTAAAAACACACACACTGTGATGGAACTGTATGTGCTGCTTTGCTCACGAGTTTATGAACATAGTAATCTTGCTTAGAACGTATTTCAAACCTCTATATGTCCTTTTGTAGTAAAGTTTGTACTCTTGCAGTCGTTTGAGGCGATCGGCCACTCCACAGCTTTTTCTATCATCTCTCTCATCTTCACCAGTCTTCTTTGTATCACCTATTTCTCGACCTCTGGTGTTAATAATGTGAGTCTGAAGCCATGTTATCACTCCTGTGAGGCTGTATTTAGGTAGAGAAATGCTTTCTGAGATGCACCACACTGGCAGTCCATAGTTTTTGAGATATTTTAGCTTTAACTTGTCAAAAGCAATCGACATTCGAGCACACGGATGAGTCGGGACGGAAATTTAAAGACATCAAATGGGACAATAATAATAATCGGCAGGGGCTCTGGTTTCTCCTAATTAAAGAAACATGACATGGAAAATATGAGTTTGGTTTCTGTTTTTCTTTTGTTTCTATTTTTTTTAAAGGGAGGAGGGTTGATTTAAGTTTGCCACCTATACTTGGCTGTTGGTGTAGAACAGGGGTCAGCAACCTTTCTGATGATGAGCGCCATCTAAAATTTCCTCAGAAGATGTGCCATATGATTGCATTAGCAATAAATTTAATAACGCTCTATATTAACAGTTACACACTATATAGAACAACTTTATAGAATTATATTTGTTTGCAGATGTTTGCAGCTATCAGCGAATAGTTATCAGCTACTCTGAAACAAAAAAGACTTTTTATCCATAACAAGAACTCCATAACAGCAAATGAACTGTACAACAGAAAATGCAAATGCTATTTATGGTCTCCTCATAACAATGATAAGAAAAATAAACTGGGCCAACGTGACATATTTGTTAATACAGAGATGCACATGTTAATGTGATCTCTTGTCTCCGAGTGTCCAGCATTCAGACGGATACCTGAGGACACTCTTCGTGTGTGCAGAGCTCCACACTGTCACCAAGGCCTCTGCAATGTTCTGAAGACAGTTAAACTTGTCAGGTAGTGATGTCCAGCAGGTGAAAATGCAGCTCCATTAACACGCACGCAGAGACCGGCCCACCAGGTATTATAGGAAAAACCATAAAGTCTTTGAATGAAAACAAACGCTGTTGTGACAGTGATGTACAGTCTTGTTGGTATATGTATGATGTCTATACATTTTACATCAGATAAAAACTTTTGTTGTACGATTTGGATAGTATTTGTTAAAAGCTAGACATTTTAAATGAGAATAAGAAAGAAAGGTATTTCTTTGTGCCCCCCCTTTCCCTGTTAATGCCCTACCTGGCCCCTTGACAAAACTTTGCTAGACCCGCCCCTGCACAGTTACCAGCTGTCAGCTCCTTAGAAAAGGATCCTGATGTTATTTGTCTCTCAGAAACAGTTCATAACTTCCCTTCAACTCATTCATGTCACCTAAAAGGTAAACCTGTTTCTCCATCACCTGTTCAGCTCTGATGATTCAGTGAGGACATCTCCTGGTTTCATCTTCATGTTTCCCTCTCACCAGATAACCAAACCGACATCATGACCAGCAGCTTTTACAGCTGTGGCTCCAGCAAACATCAGCTGATACTAGAAATTAATATTAAATAAATTCTAACAACAGCTGATCAAGTTAAAGGTGCTGCTGTTGTTTAGCGCGACATCCGCCGGTTTCCTTGTTTTGGCGCAAAATGGGTGATAAACAAACAAGAGAGAAAAGCCGATCAGCTGATCATTGATCAGTTTCATGATTGAAGTAGAAACAGGAGAGGTAACATCATAGCACCCACCCAGCTGTATAGAAACTCCGTCATGCTAGCTATTTTACTGTCAGTTATTGTAACTGACTGTAAAAAGTCAGCACAACGAAAATAAACTCCACCTAAACATGGTTTATATCTGACCCAGATAGACTGCAGGTCATAACTTCTTACCTGAAGTTCAGTTCACCTGACACTCGGCCGCCTCAGGTCTCTCCTCCTCCTGCCTCCCCTTTTCCTCATCCACCTGCTTGCCTCTGTGGGAGCTCCGCCATAGCCATCACCAAACAGTTATTTTTACACATCTGCCAGCATCTGGCCAATCCATCACCTGTCATTGTTTATACCATTACAAAAACAAACAAACAAAACAACGAAATTTTCCCAGTGGGCCCGATGGCCAGTCCAGCTATGGTTGTGCCATCAGTTAACCCTTCCCGTGCCAGTGGCATGCGTGCCCAGGGTTGCCGACCCCTGGTGTAGAAGATGGAACACCAACCGACAGAAGACCCTGGGGTACACCCAGGACAGGCCGGATAGGATTGTGCAGCTGATTGCCTGGGAATGCCTCAGGATCCCACAGGGGGAGTTATAAAAATCTACAAGTGAGGAGGATTTCAAGATTGCCTCAGTTAACCTGCTCCCAACGAATGGGCATAGTTTGGAAAACCTCTATATAACAAATCATAATGCTGACTTTTATTTTATCGGTTGTTTTTTTTCTTCGTCTACATCATCTCCTCCCTTTCTCATCCTTCCAAGAATCTATTACATTCAAATCACTTTTAATGGACGGTGAATTATGAAACCATCTTAAGCGCTTCTCTGTCCATCGGTTCATAATGGAACAGCTCATCTTACCACTAAGATGCTTTTTGGGAAAATGGACCAGTATAACTCCATTGTAGCCGCGCTGACTCGGAAGCAACTCTCACAGGAAGGCTCCTCCATCGCACTTTCTCATTTTCATCCACTAGCTGTTTCCCCTGCAGTCCTTCTTGCTCTCTTGCTTGTTCGTGCTTTTTTTCTCTTTCATTTCCCATCATCCCCACTTTTATTATTAATTAGCTTGAAAACCTCTTGAATCCCAAGGAATTGCCCTGCCCAAGCTAAGTATCTGTACACATCTTAGTTGAAGAGACTGCTCCACCCACGTAGAACTTCCGGACCCACCTTGTCGACACTAGCAGTTACCGGGCGTGTTCATAACTGTGATGACCCTGTTGTCTGGGCGACGGCCATTATGTTGTCACAGAAGCACTCAAGCTAATGGAGGAGCCATATTAATGATAATGCTCTGCCCCACACCCTCTTTTTCTTTTCTTTTTTTTGTATATACAGTTATGCTTACATTACTAGTAGTCTTCCATAATAAATTCTTGAGCCTTCAGACGCCAGCTATAAATCAGTGACACTTGTACCTGACCTCTCTTATTTTACTCATTTGCTGACGCTCACTCAGACACAGTCGCACAGGCGGTTTTGTTTACTTGAGTCATTTCTGCTATCGATCAAAATTTTATTGAGGCCATATTGTTATTTTCTGTAAGCAAAAAAATAAAATGCAGACTTCATGTAATGATTTTCTTTCTTTTCAGGGAAATGCTACCAGCGATGCATGATAAAAAACCAGCTGTAAAAACATTAAACAAGAACTATGCTTGTATATTTGGGACGTGTGTGTTTCCACGCTCAATTTCATACCTCTATGCGTGTGCCAGTTTTTTTGGATTTCTTTTGTTTTTACCACCAGCTTGTGTGTCTGAACATGCCTGTATTGGAGTCTCTCTGGCTCTATAAGACAGCTGAGAATATGTGTGTGTGTGTGTGTGTGTGTGTGTGTGTGTGTGTGTGTGTGTGTGTGTGTGTGTGTGCATGTCCTTGCAGAGCACTGGCCAGCTGATATTTGTGATAATGGAAGTCAGATGTCAGACATGTCAGTACGAGATAAGATAACAGAGAGGAGGACAGATGCGTGATGAATTGATGATGGATAAATGGAATCAGTTAGTGTGTTTGTGTGCCACTCAACTTACATGTTACTTATCGTCCACCCACCTGTACCAAATTCAAAGAGAAACATAACCTCGAGGATAACTTGCAAGTGTGAATGTATCTGACTGCGATAGCCCTTCGATTGACTGGCAATATTGAAAAGCAGTTGAAGAAAAATGGAGCAATTGATGGATGGAGAATACATACTTGGGTGAACTAACTGTAAATACATGATCAAAAAGCTCCCCAAAACACTCACAAAGTATACAAAATCTTTAAGCAAACACTTATATTGTATAGATTAATGTTCACGTATACGTGATTAAATGAAAAGCTTCATAACAGATCAAGTTTCAGTCAAAGTAGGCTACAGGTTTAGAGCCCTTACAGTGAAACTATGTTCACAAGATGCATGCACATTACATAAGATGTTGATGACTTTAAAAGAAGCCCAGAATGTCAAAACAACCTGGGCGTAATATTGTAAAATTGAAATGCACTGGCTGACAGCTACTATAAAGCCAATTTCTCTATCGATCTCTGCGAGACTCCTTTGAGCTAGAATGTGATATAAATCATATTAGCATGTCTGCTTCCTGGTTATTTCCCTAGCCATATCAAGATCATCCCGTTAGCACAGTTGCTGTGTCATAAAGTTTTGTGGCCCGCAGGAGCATGCAGTCATATTATCATGCTAAAAAGAAAGTACACCCTGTTTAAATTCTAGAGTTTTACCTGCTAGCTGCTTTAAGACCTGCTAGTCCTTAACAGGTCTGACCATTAGTCGAGTGAGCAACGACACGATGATTACACCATGCATTTATTTATTCAACAAAAACTAAATGAAAATGCAGAAGCAGTGTACACTCCATGTTCCAGCCACTTGTAGAGCCAGCTTTAGCAGCAATAACTGGAAGCATTCATTTTATTAATAACTTTATTGCTCTCTCACATTGTAGTGGAGGAATTTTGGCCCACTCTTCTTTATAAGTTCAGTTTATTGAAGTTTGCGTGCACAGGTCTCATATCTCAGTCAGGCTGAAATCTGAACTCTGACTAACAAAACACTTTGATTCTTTTCTTTTTAAGACTTTCTGTTGTAGATTTCCTGCTGTCATGAAGCTCATTGGCCTCTTACATGACACAATTTGGGACAAGCTTTGGCTAAACAGAGGAGTTCATGGTAGACTTTCTGACTGCAAGGTGCCCAGGTCCTGTGGTGTAAAAGAAGCTCAAATCATCACCCTTCCACCACAGTTGGTATGAGGTGTCTGTGCTGATATGCTGTGTTTGAGTATCTCTAAACATGTTTTTGGCACACTAAAACATGTCTATTCTTAATCTAGCACTGGGCATAATAACATGGGATACTATGTTATCTATGATTTACCAGGTTCAATGGGTTATTTGAGGCAGTTGTTGACAATTTGACAACACATTTTTGAAATTAGGTTACTGCAGCTTGACTGGAGCCTATTTTAGATGATACTGGCCAGATGAAAAATAAATCAGATGAAATTCAGATGCTCTTTTTGAAGCTGAGACATAAGCTACTTAACAAGCACGCTCATACCAAGCTGAAAAGCATGGCCTCTGGTTGAAACTTACAGTAAGTGTATTGGGCTTCTGGCCACATAAGTGTTGCACTTGACAAATCTGATGAGTTACACTTCTAGTTCACTGCAGACATTACTGGAGACCATCAAAGCAACATAATGATGATTCTTCATTGTGTCATCCACCAGGTGCAACATTGTTAAATCAGCAAATTCAGCTGTGCTCCAGAAATGCCAGGTGTTGGAACAGATATAGGAGGTTATCAGTTGGAAAACGAACAAGTAGATCACGGCATCTTGAGCCTTCCTGTAATCTCTGTGAGTACAAATAATGAGGTGAAATTAGAGTAGCGACATGGGATGCTACAGCTTTCTGTGTGTGCTCCTTCACAAAAGCTGTTACAGGCTGTTCTGACGAATAGAAACGTACAGTGACCTATCTTCATGTACTTCATGTACTTTAATGTTACTTTAATGTTCTCATTTTATGACTTTATGCAGATAATTATGTTATCAAGCAAGATGATAACAGGATATTTTTTCTTATCCTGTAAATACAGTTGTGCTGAGAATTTTTCATACACTCATCATGGGCACGAATGTCATGATAATTTTGGTCCTTTAATGATTTCTTTGAACTGTTTGTTTTCCAGGGTTGAATGACTGTGCAGCATACATGTTTAATTACTTTAAAAAACAAGAATTAAGTGCACAAGTTTGAATTTATTTAGGATATTTTTCTAATCTATACAGTGTCAAAAGTATATATTGGCTCAAATATATGCAAACACTCACTTGAATGTCTTAATAAGTAATGCTGAAGGTTCTAGACTGTTTAACCTGATAAGACCAAAGCCTATGAACCTCCTGTTAGTGATAATAATTTACTAGAACTGGTAGTTTCTCTTTGCTAATATAAAAAGAATTTGTTGGACAGCACTTATGGAACTGAAAAATACTCAAAACAATTTGAAATTTAGAAGAATGGACTGAAATTTACAGAATTCTCCTCCTGGGAAGGTCTCTTTGAGCCATCTCTAAACAACTTCAGATTCCAAGATCATCACTTCAAACAACAAGTAAGTGCATGTTTTGCTAATGCCTGGAAGGAGACACAAACTGTTGCTCTCAAATGAGAGGAAATTGTATAAGCTGCTGTGTCATTTCATTGACACATTTGACAACCCAGAATCCACAAAGACTCAAGTCTGCCATGAACTAGAAAATGCTGGTCATGGACTGAGAGGATGCAGACCAAGAAAGAAGCCCCAGGTTCAAAATCCACACTTTCAACCTGTATTGAAATTTGCAGTTGCCTACTTGGATAGGCAAAATGGAGAAGAGTTTTATGGTCAGATGAGACAGAGATTGAGTTATTTGGTCACAATGGGAAGAATAAAGGTGAGGCTTTCAAACCTTAGAACACTGTACCAGCTGTCAAGGATGGAAGTGGAAGGAGCTTGGAAAGAAAAGCGTCTGGACTTCTTTAAGTTACTTGAAGATGTTTCACCTCTGCAGATTGTTACAAACTTAACAATGCGGTGTATGCTGTACAGTGTAGCGAGGAATGCCCAGACCTCTACATTGGAGAGACCAAACAGCCACTTCACAAACGTATGGCACAACATAGAAGAGCCACCTCCACGGAGACTCAGCAGTCCATCTGTTTCTAAAAGACAAAGGTCACTCTTTCAAAGATGCCAATGTTCACATTTTGGACAGAGAAGACAGATGGTTTGAAAGAGGAGTGAAAGAAGCCATTTATGTCCACTGTGAGCGGCCATCTTTGAACAGAGGCGGTGGTTTACGACACCAACTGTGTGCCATCTATAATCCAGTTTTGAGATGCCTTCCCAGACGCCTTAACGCCCACTCACACCCTAGGCCATCTGACCTCAGGAAATCACATGATAGGGTGGGGCTAGGTTTTACAATGAGCTCACCTGAAACCCTGGCTGATTGTGACCAACACTTGGCTCATGAGATTAGGTAGAGGATAGGACTGGGCGATATATCGGGTTTTTAAATATATCGATATATTTTTATACGAGATATGAGATGTGACAATATTGTTTATATCGATATAGTCTATGTTACGTTATAATTATACTTGTGGAGCTGCAAGTTTGCCTCTCTTTCATCCACTTTTGTCTCTACGCAATGTAGAGACATTGCGTAGAGACAATGTCTCCTTCACTGAACACAACTCCCCCTCCCCCATCGCTTCACTTGCAGGCAACAAGATGCACACGGCAGCTATCAAAGAGGAGCTGGTCAGTAAAAAGAAAACATTTGAAGATTACTATTTTAGTGCTGTCAGCGTAACGTTAACGCCATAACTGCATTAACGGGGCAAATCTCCGTTAACGAGATACCACGGATCACCCCGTGTGTGGGGCTGGACGGCGTTAACGAGCTAACCGGGCTAACGCATTGACAGACGGCCTAAAATGCTTTCATTTTCTCAAAAATCGACAGTCCACCTTATGTATGAATTCTGGTTGTGCTTACGAACCTTGAACCGATTTTATGTGGTACACAGTGCTAGGAAACCTTTCAAAAAATGTTTTGGTATGACTTTGGTAAGCTACGAAGCTGCGCTGCTTGATGGATTGTTGTAGCATTACGGCTACCGAGGAGCCTCGCGGAGTGATACGTACTCTGCTTCAACGTAATATTACTGTACCGTGTGTGTATAAGGACCACAAATGGCACCTGTTCAGAGACGTGGTTACAAAGAGGATTTCAAACTCCAGGCTGACAGTCACGCAGTAGAACTTGGGAACAGAGCAGCTGCGAAATCTGTCTTTGTTATTATGCTCAACGTCTTTTAGTTTACATTTTGACTGCACAATTGTGAGCTTTTTGTTATGCACAAAAACAACATTGTTTTAGTTTATTTATGGAGAATTATTATTTAATAAATGCTGATAATTTATTTCTGAGTAATTTTTTCTTCTACATCTGCGTTGTATGATAATAAAAGTGCCTGTGTGAGATTTGGGAGACAGCTTTGATTAAGAACTGTCTTTTTGTTCTTACTTTATGGCTTTAAAAAAATATCGAGATATATATCGTATATCGCTATCCAGCTAAAGAATATCGAGATATGAATTTTGGGTCATATCGCCCAGTCTAGGTAGCGGATCATCAGGGGGTCCTTTTGTCCCTCTTTGGGGGTGTTACTCCCACGGGGTTTAAATCTGGGACTCTTCACCATGTGACCCTAGAACTGAAGAAGCTTCTTGGATGAGAGGTGAAACGTCTTCAAGCAACTTAAAGAAGTCCAGACTCTTTTCTTTCCAAGCTCCTTAGACTACGACGACCTGGATGACAGAGAACCTTCACAGACACATGGAAGTGGAAGAACATGAACAAGAAATTGAACGAGTCGCAATTCAAGGTAAAAGAATCAGAGCAACAGAAATGTAACTGTGTTATATAAATCATTATATAAATCAGCTCCTATCTGGCAGTCTGGAATGCATAAAAACCTCTCCCTCACCCTTCCCCCTACTCCCACTTGCCCCTTTTTCCAACCTGAGCCAACAACATCATGAGTTATTACTCCGCCACTGGTGCACTCAGTAGACCAGGCTGACCTTAAAGACTCACTCTGGTGATGAATATCTAAATTACCTCCCCTCTGAGTTCTTCAGATCTATCTGTCCTTTCCCCATCCCCTCCTCAACAGCTGCTTGATTTTCTCCCCTGCTAAGTCCTTGATGATACTTGAAAGCGGCAATCTTTTACAACCAGTAGCCTCATCTCTTTGTCTTTTTTTGGTCCCTATAACTTTCTCTCGTACCACCTTGTTCACTCCCTCTCCTCTGCCTCTTATGATCGGCTCCTCAGTGAAGGACAGTAGAGGTTACAGAGCTGGATGGTAGCCTACGGGCAGTACAACCTCTCAGAGAAGGGGAGATGAGGCGAAAGCTGCTTGGGGTATCAGTACCAGAGTGTTATTTTAGCCTTTCAGCAGTAGATATGGAAAGAAAGCAACCTTCTTGAATAGACAGTTTTTATCCAGCTGAATAGGTGACGACTATGCTTAGATTTCTAACTTTTTATTCCCGCATACTGGATTCTGATACATATCTCAAGGATTTGGCTCACTAAAGTGAAACAGATCCCTCTGCCATCACCAACCCTCTAAGATATCACATGTCAGTTAGCGAGGTTTACATGTAAATGCAGATTTTGTTCTTTTGTTACAAGCCTACTTAACCACGTTATTGTCTGTCTTTAGCTGTTTGCTGGTAGTAGCCTCACCTTCATGAACATATTGTATTTGTTTTCTCATCTGTCAGCAAGAAGAACTATTTTCCATACTGTCAAATTAGTTTTTTAAGGTGTGAATAGTGTCTGGGTTTTTTTTGTTTTGTTTTTATTTATTTATTTATTTTTTATTTTTCTTTTGAAAAGAACCCTTCAGCCCAAAGAGACCAGCCTCATTCTGGACAGATAGGCACATGGGAGCAAAAAGGACTCAGAGTCTTAGGCAGAGAGACATTTAGGGAGAGGCAGAGATAGGGGAGGGCAGTTTAAAAATATGATGTGGAGTTTTGGTACCTCTCCCACAGGGAATACAACATTCAAACTGGGCCAAAGACAGACCACACACACATACAGACACACACGGGCACTCACTCACTCACTCATTCACTTCCCAGATAGAAGATTCATTAGGGCCTAATCTGGGCTACTTTTGGCACCAGTGAAGGCATCAGCTAATGTCGTATGGGCCTGGTGTAGTCTGAAGTTACGCTTGCTATCAATTATGGTGAGCCGGTGTGGCTAAAAAACTGACGAGATGGGGTTGAAATGGGTTACAGCAGGTGCTGGCTAGGCCAGATGTAGTCTGAATGACATTTAGCCCGTATATGGTAGACCTGTGGGTGGGTAGTGGCAGCTACACTCAACCCAAGTAAAAAAAAAAAAAAAACAGAAGATGTGGGCCACATTTGGGAAAAATAGTCTTTGCTATCTGGGTTGCCCCACACATGCACAAACACACGAGCACGCCAAACTGTAAAATTCAGCTACCCTATAAAGCAGTCCAGGTTAGGCAGACAAGAAGATGACGCAGACAAGAAACTGCAGATAGTTTAGCCAGTAACAGAGAACGAGCTGGAGAAGCTCGACTGAGGAGAAGACAGATACAGAAACATCTCATTAAACCGAATGTGAAGGACTACAGCTGACAGTTTGGGGTGTTTTTTCTTCTCTTTTTTTGGACAGGTAGGATATATTAGGTATTGCACAGGTAGCTGTCTTCATAAAAAGCTACTTTATGAATTAATGGACATCTAGTGAAAATAGGGATAATATAACACAATCTGTCTTGTTAGGACGGCATGAAGACAGCTTATTTTAGCCAGTGACTCAACTTCTAGGGATGAAAACTATGGATGTTTCTCTGGCAGCGGAGACGCTATTATGAACATTCTTGGTTTTACTACAAATTAATCTGTCCATCAACACAATGTCGTGATCTTTTGAGCCAAAAAAGGACTAGGTATCCCGGAAAACCAAGCAAAACTCGGACAAACTATAAAAAAAACCCCAAAAAGATCAAGAGCTCTAAAGCAACTCTATAGGCCCCAGTTAGCATGATAATGTTAAAGTTTATGACAGTACAAATTAAAATGGCACACACACCTCACACCAACTGTCAAGTGCGGTGGTGCAGGTGTGATGGTATGGGGTTGCTTTGCAGCCACAGGAAATGAGCACCTTCTAGTAATTCTATCGACCTTGAACTTCTCTGTGTACCAAAGTATTCTACGTAGAGTTAAATGTGGGACCATCTGTCTGACAGCTAAAGCTTGGCCCAAATTGGGCCATACAACAGTACAACAATCTCAAGCATGACAGCAAATCTACAACATGGATAAAATAACTGAAAAAGAAAAAAATAATCAAGATGCAATGGTCCAATCAACAGATAAGCCTGTTTGAAATGCTGTGGCTGAACCTGAAGAGAATTGTGCGCAAATGAATGTCATTGTGAAGAATAAAGGGCCAAAATTCCTCCAAAATGAAAGATACTGATAAAGTTATGCAGAAAAAATTCATTTTAGCTGTTGCTACTCACACGTTTCTAAATATCTCCCTGTTAACCTTTGTCACACAGAACAAGGATTAAAAAGTGACCAAAAAAAAGCAGCAGTTTAAAAGTAAACAGCGCAAACCAGCTACCACTTTGAAGCTATTTTACATTACAAACAATATTATTACATAAACATATTCTAGAAAAATCATCATTCATTTAACTTGAATATAATAGATTTGCTGTGATTTTGAAGCATTAACATGTAAAATGACCACTTAGAGAGAAAGCTAGAAGAATATAAGTAGACTTACCAATAGGAGTTTTAGCTAGCAGCTAAAAGCAGCGTGAAAAGGATTGCTGAAATGTGTAATACAGGAAAACTATTTGGTTTTAGAACATGAAAATGAACCATTCTATAGTAGATCCCTACAAAAAAAGATAGGATCAAAATCAGCTTAATAGGGTCTTTTTAAAAATGAGCAGGGCTCTTCTTGAGATTGTATGAGCTCTCTGAAGGGCAACTTCTATTAAGAATGCAGTAAGCCTTTTCTCAAAAGATATTTTGAAATGTCACAGTAAAAAGCATGGGTATAAATATTACATTTGAAGATGGCTGAATTCCATTTCACCGCTTTGTTTTCAGGGTCCTGATGCCGCGCGTGCTGGCTCGCAAGGGCGGAGAGCCACACTTAATGTTATTAGCAACACTGCGCTTCTCCTACGATGACGAATAGAAACATTTACCATGAAAACGACCTGTAAAAGTGATAAAGGTGTAAGCGGTCTCAGCGCAGCAGGCGCAGCAAAGCTGAAAAAGATGTCAAGCTGTATGTACACACCCACACAGTCCAGAACAGCTGTTATTAGGCATACAGTGAAAACACCCAGATTTGGGAACCATAGCTGAGCAGTGCTTTTATTATTATTCAGATTTTTTTAACCTGCCAATTTGCTAATCATTTCTCATTCTTTCAATATTTTCTCAGCAGGCTGTTTCTCACACTTCCCCAGCCCCTTTTCAATTTCTTTTCTCCCTCTCTTCTCTATTTATTATTCTCCATTTCCATCAACATTATTTCTGCCCCCCCCTTCCTGTCCACTTTGCTTATTCACCTCTCTCTCTCTCTCTTTTACTTCCTGGTTATGTCACTTTCTCTGTGGCTGCCCCCCCCCCACCACACACACAGCTGCTCAGCCCTGCATACACTTCAGCAGCAGGTTAAGTGTGAAGGTCTCCTCCTATGAGCTTCACCAGTGGTCATAAACCATTAGTCACAGCTTGAGATACTGAACTCTATCTGCATGTCTCGCTCCTGTTGTTTGCTTGTCATAAGTAATGTTTTGTGACAGCTTGTTAGAGACAGTGCGTGTTTATACGAGGAAGTCTGAAATATGGCGTAACCCTCTTTTTCCTCTCATTCTTTTGCTCTCTCCATTTGTTTCTATTTTCCGCACCCCCTTGTCCCGGATAGCTCACACTCATCTGTGAAGGGCACTTCATCCAGACATTTTCCCAGAGACTGCCTCCAGGCATGAGATCATTGTTAGACCAAAAAGCAACAAAAAATAAATAAAAATATTTGCCACTGTATCCAATGAAATGTGTGTTTTTCCAATGTAAGCAATAGGCATTTCCAAGCAACTATTAAGTGACAAGATGAATGGTGTGTGATGGTATATAGAGGTTATATTTCAAAATATGAACATTGGCATTGTGTACAGCACTCCAGTTTTTTACAGTTTATCCAGTTTTTAGGTAAAAGGGGGAAAAATGAAATCCCATACAGGCCAGCTGACCCCTTCGAACTGGCTGCAGCTTTAAATGGGCTGTCAGTCATAAAGCTGTCTGCCTCTAAATCAGGCAGTTGGCAGGAAGAAGGATGACTGAGGAGAGAAAGAATAAGAATGTAACTGGTTCAGATGAGGAGAGAGGAAAACAGGAAAGCTGCTGGGGACATGGAGGTAGGCGGAGGTTAAAAGCAATGGGGAAATGATGAATATTAGAGAAGGAATATGGAAGGTGGAGAAACAAATAGAGACAAAATGTAGCAGGAGGAGAGGAAGGAGGGACAGTGAGGTGTTGGGAGGATGGGAAGGAGGTTTAGGGAGATGCTGGGATAAAGATGAGAAGTGATGCATGGGGTTTGGAAGTAAAAGGGAGAAATGTTTGCCAGCTGCTTCATTGTTGAGCTTCATCAATTGAGGGAATGGTTCGGGAGATGTGGGATGCAGTAGGTGAGAGGAAAGGAGGTTTCCATTGTAGGGGGGATGATGGTGTTGAAGTGGAAAAAATAGAATGGAGACAGCATTCAGCATTCAGTCAGACTATCTGACAGCAGAATACACAGACGCCTATCAGACAGAGAGAAAAAAATGTGGATAGAAACAGCTGATTTTCTACGCTGAAACTAAAATATGGCTAATTATGTGAACAAAAGCAGCTAATAACTATGTAGCCTAATTATTGCCCTATTCACCATTCTGAGGCCAAAGTCCTTTCTGATAGCGTTTCAGGATACATCCCACTGAACCCAACCCCACCGTCATTGCGGTGAATTCAAGGTGTAGGGTTTGAAAAGTCTGGAAAATTTGACTTCTTCATCATTTAGATACTGCTAAATTATAAATGTGTTATGAATAATAAATGTTAATGCAGTGGCTTCAAAATAAATTAGTGTCAAAGCCTTCTCTGTAATAACACAGAGCTTAATTCTTCTGGAGTAATAATAATGTTTCATCTCTCGAGAAAGACACGAGGGGCCATCTTTGACTCTGAACAGCACTAAAGGAATAAATCATGCTGATAATAGCGGGGCAATTTTAAATTGCACTTTTTGTTTCATGAAACCTGGCAGATATGGATATTCTCCACTTTCTAAGTTCTTTAAAAAGCTCTCTATTAAGTAACGAGTTAAGTAGTCTACTCTTAATGTAGCTAGTTCTATGAATGGCTAAATGGTCAGTGATTTAGGATTGACATTTAATCATTAGTTATTATTAATCTCACTGCATGTCTTTGTCCGGTCTTCCTTCATTCACTGCCAACCGGTCAGGCAGATGGCTGCACCTCCCTGGTCCTGGGTCTGCTGGAGGTTTCTTCCCATTGTAAAGGAGTTTTTCCTTCCCACTGTTGCCAAGGCGCTTGCTCGTATGATTGTTGGGATTTTATCTGTTTTTTCTACATTATTGTAGAACAGGGGTAGGCAACCTTTCTGATGATGAGCGCCATCTAAAATTTCCTCAGAAGATGTGCCATATGATTGCATTAGCAATAAATTTAATAACGCTCTATATTAACAGTTACACACTATATAGAACAACTTTATAGAATTATATTTGTTTGCAGATGTTTGCAGCTATCAGCGAATAGTTATCAGCTACTCTGAAACAAAAAAGACTTTTTATCCATAACAAGAACTCCATAACAGCAAATGAACTGTACAACAGAAAATGCAAATGCTATTTATGGTCTCCTCATAACAATGATAAGAAAAATAAACTGGGCCAACGTGACATATTTGTTAATACAGAGATACACATGTTAATGTGATCGCTTGTCTCCGAGTGTCCAGCATTCACACGGCTACCTGAGGACACTCTTCGTGTGTGTAGAGCTCCACACTGTCACCAAGGCCTCTGCAATGTTCTGAAGACAGTTAAACTTGTCAGGTAGTGATGTCCAGCAGGTGAAAATGCAGCTCCATGAACACGCACGCAGAGACCGGCCCACCAGGTATTATAGGAAAAACCATAAAGTCTTTGAATGAAAACAAACGCTGTTGTGACAGTGATGTACAGTCTTGTTGGTATATGCATGATTTCTATACATTTTACATCAGATGAAAACTTTGGTTGTAAGCTTCTGATAATTATTTAATAACAGCCAGACATTTTAAATGAAAATAAGAAAGTATTTCTTTGTGCCCCCCTTTCCCTGTTAATGCTCTACCTGGCCCCCTGGCAACACTTTGCTAGACCCGCCCCTGCACAGTTACCAGCTGTCAGCTACGTAAAAAAGGATCCTGGTGTTATTTGTCTCTCAGAAACAGTTCATAACTTCCCTTCAACTCATTCATGTCACCTAAAAGGTAAACCTGTTTCTCCATCACCTGTTCAGCTCTGATGATTCAGTAAGGACATCTCCTGGTTTCATCTTCATGTTTCCCTCTCACCAGATAACCAAACCATATCATGACCAGCAGCTTTTACAGCTGTGACTCCAGCAAACATCAGCTGATACTAGAAATTAATATTAAATAAATTCTAACAACAGCTGATCAAGTTTAAACGTGCTGCTGTTGTTTAGCGCGACATCCGCCGGTTTCCTTGTTTTGGCGCAAAGTGGGCGATAAACAAACAAGAGAGAAAAGCCAATCAGTTGACCATTGATCAGTTTCATGATTGAAGTAGAAAGAGGAGAAAGAATGAGAGAAGACGAGGCAGCTGTGCAGCAAAGACACAGAATAACTCCAGCTTTGTGTCTTTTTTTTCACTCTAGCTGAAGTCCGGGACAAACTGTGTTCCTTTTCAGCTCAATACGAAACGCGTAATGTTTTCTCTGAATAGGGGACGATTTCATTTTTACAGGACGGTTGGAAACTCTACTAACTAACCTCATGAATAAAATAAAGTTCACTATCAGTAACATCATAGCACCCACCCAGCTGTATAAAAACTCCGTCATGCTAGCTAGTGCGCAGTACGAGTTATTGTAACTGACTGTAAAAAGTCAGCACAACGAAAATAAACTCCACCTAAACTTGGTTTATATCTGACCCAGATAGACTGCAGGTCATAACTTCTTACCTGAAGTTCAGTTCACCTGACACTCGGACCGGCGGCCGCCTCGGGTCTCTCCTCCTCCTGCCTCCCCTTCCCTCATCCACCTGCTGGCCTCTGGAAGCTCCCCCATAGCCACCACCAGTTATTTTTACACACTGCCAGCCTCTGGCCAATCCATCACCTGTCACTGTTTATACCGTTACAAAAACAAACAAACAAAAAAACCCAACCATCGGCCATAAAAACTAAATTTGCCTGTTGTTGTGATTTGGTTGAACTGAACTGATGTCATAACTGGATTTAAAATGTAAAAAAATGTGAATCAAGTATTGTTCTGTTTAGCAAATAGAAATAAATTTGTTCTTTAAGGGCAGTTTTGAAAAAAGAAACTTATAAATGTGTTGTGTTGATTGCAAAAGCCACCAGACAACATGGACTTTTATTAAAATAATAAAAATAATGATTATAATAAATGCATAATAGGAACAAAGAGTATCAACACATTACCTTGTAAGAGGTAAAAATTTGAAATATAGAAAAATTAACTTGCAATTAAAAGGCAACTTTGTATCCACTTTGCATAAATCAACATGTTAAATGCCGAACTTTGAGTAAAATGAGTTAAAAAAAAATCTTTGTCTTGTAGTTCTTATAAAATTATTGGATCAAATAGTTCAAACATACCAACTTCCCCCAACAATCGCTCAATAGCTTTTTTTTCATTCTTTTTTCCACCCTAAGCAACTGTCATTTGTCATATTTATAAGTTAAGAAAGCGCAGAAGAAAACCTTTAGGCATCAAATATGTACAGCTGCTTATGTGTGGATCCCTACTGGGTCACTCTATCTGTATTTTGTTTTGCATTCTATGCTCCTTTTCCAGCTAGAAGAAGCCGTTGACTAAATAACTGGAAGCATCAAGTATTTTCAGCTAAAAGCAAGGTTCAAGTAACGGCCAAAACGCCACAAGTCACAGATCTAAAGACACCTTGAAAGCCTCAGACATATTTTGGCGTTCTCTGTTGTTATGCAGCTCAGGTATTTTTCTAGCATACTGAAAAAACCCAGAGAAACAAAACTCATCTAATATTGTGGAAACAGTGTTTCCAGGGTTGATGCCAGCTTGTTCTGAGGTAACAGAGACTGAAAAGTTTGATTTTGTGGTAGATCAGCCCCGCACTTGCTGCAAAGCATGTACCTTGAACTGAAGTTTTATTTTATGTAGCAGCAGCTTTAATCTGCTTGTACAGGTTGGGATTTCAGTCTTGAAAAATAATGTTTGTGATGGCACTTTGTAGGGAGGCATGGCAACCTTCATCACCTTCACAAAGCCAGACCTTTGGACAATTTGAAATGGCATCCAGTCCTTTGAAATGTAAAAAGGAATGGCTGCAGTGAGGTCTTGAGTATTATTTTGAAGTGGGCGAATGAGCAGCCTGTCTTTTACCACTGTCTGTGTCACCGTGGATGAAGACATAGGACCACTAATATTACAGGGTTTCACTGCTGAATGCCTAGTTTTCCATTCTCAAACACGCAATCGGTTGATCTTCTGTATGTGTTTCCATCTATGGGATGGACTACAGTGTTTCTTCCTTTTGAACATTTTCAAAAGCAGTTTGAGAACTGCTGGATTTTCGATGAACAAAACCGGTTGAGTGGCTAAACCACAGGACATATTGTAATGTGGAAAGAGTGCAAAGAGTGCATCGAGGCTACAGAGAAACAACAGAGCAGGAGAAAAACTATAAATCAGACTTACCTTAGATTTGCTACAAAGTAGTCTCTGGTGGATTCGAAGCGTTACTCCCTTTTGCAGCAGTTTTCTTTTTGCATGATCGCAAAATATTTTCACACTGCAGACTTAGTCCCCTTAAAACACTTGCCATGTTCTAATTTGGTAAGGGTTGGTGGGCAAGCCCAGATTATAAGGTGCAGCTGCACCTGGGAGGCTTTGTTTGATGCAGTTTCAGCTGTTAGTTAAAAAGAAATGCGCAGTTACAGTGTGGTTCATCGTGAAACAGTTTCATACATATTTAGCCCAGCTGCCCTATATTACCAGTTATGTTTTTACAGCAATTAGCTCCACATTGAGATGGGACTTCAGCTAGACAGTAATATTGTATCTTAACTTAACCTTTACAAACTTCTATCCATCAGGTATATTCTTGAAGTGACTCGCCAAACGTGTTTGGAGTCTTTGTTCTTTCTGCAACTGAGACAATCCAGTGATCTTGTCAAGTTCTGGATTTTGTTCAGGTGAATATGAATATTCTGTTAATGTGCCTTTTGCTCTTTTGGTTTCTCTTAACCCCTAAAAGTTGCAGTTCCCATCAATCATTGTAGGTTACCACAGATAGCAATGACTGTATGGCCCAGATTTGACTGCCACAACTCAGCTAACCCGACCATATTAAGGGCAGATGTCAGGTGTGTTGTCTGGCCCAAACAACATCTTTGATGATTTTTGTTGATTGATTTAGTAGCTTGTAGTAATCGGTAATCTTCCTTACATTCGTTCATTGAGGTTTGCGGGTATTCACTAATGCACAGCTCTCTGAAAGTCCCAACATAGCATTTCAATCAGTTTGAGGCCTGGACTTTGACTGGACCATTGCAGCTCCTTGATTCCTTTCCTTTTCAGCGATTCTGCACTAGATTTGGTGCTGTGTTTGGGATCATTGTCTTGTTTCATGACCCAATTTGGGCCAAGCTTTAGCCGTCAGACAGATGGTCTTCACATTTAACCCGAGAAAACATTTTTTTCATGGTGGACAAAATGAATGCAAAGTGCCCAGGTCCTGTGGTGCAAAACAAGCACAAGTCATCACATCACACTTGCTGATGATGAGTTAATCAAGTGCATTTGATTGGCTGCTACTTAACTACTTGATTCATATGGAATATTTGTTAAATAAGCGGTAACATGCTGGTTTCTGTCCTGTTTTTAGTTCATCTGAGGGTGTATGTATCTCATTTTAAGATCTTTAAAGGAGCAGATTTGTATTATGTCTTAAGCAAAACGTTGTACCTTCTTAACGTGAACATGAATGCACATCCTCCTGACTGAAAATGTGGCAGCATGTTGCAAACAGAGAAAATATAGTGGATGATGTTTTCCAATTAAAAGTAGTAGCATCTGAATAAACTCAGTGGAACTGCATTACAAACCCAGCTGTTACCATAATGTTGTACAATTTAATGTTAATTTGGTAAAGTGCTGAGCACATTTCAACTTAATTTAACTAAATACTACTTCCCTCTTATATTTGTTTCATATTTGAACATTACGCAGTTGAACATAGTGGAAACACTGCACTCTGTTTATGTGTGTTTGCCATATAATGCATTTGAATGCGAGGCAAACCACAATTGCACATTTCCATCTTTGTTTGCAGAAACAAGAGTGCCATTTGCTTGACAAAGAACACGATGTTCGTGCACTTAGGGTTACCAATGTGTTCATCACATACATGCTGTTTATACAGTGTATGCTTGTCGTTGTCATGCACTTTGATTAATGGAAGGGCAGACCTGACATTTGGAAATGGGACTCGTTGGGTTTCATTTAAAGCTCCCAGCCATGCAACAACCAGGTCCTCGGTGTAGTTTGATCGTACGTGGTTTGCTCTCAGGGTTTTCTCCCAGAAAAGCTTTCTGCCATGTAGTTTAATATTTCTATATAATTTTCACTTTTCTGGTGCTGTTGAGGCAATTAAACTATGTGGTTAGATTTAGGAAAATATCATAATATTTGTGAAAATGCACCCTTTCGAATATCCTTAGAGAGAAAGCATCAGGGGAGACTGGGGGTAATTGTAACTTTTTACATTTTCCCTCATAATTCAAAGACTACTTCAAGCACACTAGTCATTTTTAAGAAAAGGAACATATACAGTACTTCATAAATTACTAGAACACCACCCAGTGTAAGTTTTATGCTGTCCTGAATTGCCAAAATAATTTCTTCTGTTTCTGCGATGGTTAATCCACCAGTCTGTGCAAGCTCTTTAATCAAAATGACATTTTTAATGTTAAAATATAATTATTCTTGTATCCATGAACTTTCAAATGAACTGTTCTATAAAAAAGCTGAAAAAAAAATAAATCATGTTAATCTTTTTTAATTAAAGCACCAAATTACAGTTATTTACTTGCATTTCTGAACAGAAAAATCGGTTCAGTGCTTGAATCTTATGCTTGATTTATTCATCAATTCTGACACCTCAGAGAAGTCCGGTGGAAAAATATGAATCCAGTCTGTTAATTACCTAATAAATAATAATGCAATTTTTATTTTAGAAACAAGTTTTTGACAGATTTCTAAACGATTTGTGTTTTCTTCTTTTTATGACATATAGTCTAATACATTTATTAAGCACTACATATGTGCACTAATAGTACAATTTGTACATTTTCACTTATGATGGCAAGACTGTAAAAATGAAGCAAATAACACTATATCCCAAATCTAAAAACGTACATAGAAAGGTTTAGCTCTTGGAGGTATGTTTAGGTTAGTCTGTGGATTGAAGGCATTTTCCCAGAAAGCCTAACTATTCTAGAGGTAACTATAACATAATCCTATGAACTGAGTATAAGTTACAATTTAAAACTGTTTTTAAGGTAACTTACATCAATATAGACAACAGATACTGACTGATTTTTTTTAAGATATTACCATATGACATAAGAGATTTTAAGAGAATAATGCAAGATTTGCTATTATACCTTCAAACTGACACCTTCTGTCAACATGTAAGCACTATTTTAAACAAAAAGATGTATTTTTTATTTTAGGTAGTCATTTTAAATGTAGAATTATTGCAATATGTCATCTTTAACAGTAAAGTCAGTCATCAACACAGAGAAGCAAGGCGCCTGCAGTCCTAAATGTTGACATTAACCCCGACATCAGCGTTACAATCTTATATTCTATCTAGTAGCATCTACATGATTGTTCAAGATTATCTTTAAAACTGATGTAAATTAAAAACAAGTAAGTTTGTAAGCTTAAATTGATGGAAGTTCAAATTCACTGTCATGTAAATTTTAAACAGTAGAAGAAAAAAAATAGTGCAGATCCAGAAAGTTTTTACATCAAAATCAGTTTTGTCCCTGAGAGTTTATGCAGAAGTGTATTACAACTGCTCCCACTATCCTCTACTTTCCCTATGTGCTGGAAGGCTTCTCCTCTTCCTCACTGGTTTTTAAACAATGGCTGACAACCAACATATTAAGTTCTGCCATCTTCTGTTCCCAAGAATGGACATGGTAATAAATCCTAGCCATAAATCGAAGCCGCTGAACACTAATGTGGTAATGCTGTGCTCCTCCATTCCACACTTCCTCTGCTTCTTGATCATATGTTGTGACTCGTGGCCCCACTTAGTACACTATGTGACCACGCGCATTACCGTCTCCTCAGCCTGATAGTGTTCACTGTTTATATAAAGCTACAGGATGCTCTCCTGTTACTCGGTGTTTGGTACAGTGGCGTCATCTTGTGGACAGTGTTAACATTTCCTTATCGCGTTTACGCGACCGTTCAGTTTGGATGTAGCAGGTTTCCGTAGAGAGGAGGAAAAGCGTCGCCCTAGCAACGGAATGATCAGCAGCAGGATTCTTCTGCAGCGGATTGAATCTTTCATGAAAGAGAAACGCATTCAGCTTCTGGTTTACTAACTAAAGCCGTAATGGCTGCAAGCAACCCATCCGTGTTTCTTCTTACGGTGAACGGACATATTGAGGGAGCGAACGTGAGTGGGCTTTCTGTGTTTTAGCCTAGCCTAGCAGCTGATTGTTCAGCTAGCATTAGCACCCTTTGAGGTAACTTGTGCCATGGATTCGTCTCATTTCTCAGTTAGTTTACCCTTGTGTACAGGTGTAAAGCTGATATTATCTTTGTTGTATTTCAGTTTCCAGAGTATGACAACTTGTACTGCAAATATTGTTTTGTCTACGGCCACGACTGGGCTCCCACCACGGTGAGTAGCTGTCAAGTCCTTTTCTGCATCTCGAGATTCAATATAAAATTACAGTTTTATATATAGTAAAGGAACAATTAGCCTGAAAAGGGGTCATGAAGTCTTTACTAAATAACAAATGGTTAAAGTCCAGCCCCTACTGAAATTTCGTGTGTTTGTTTGTTTTCGTCCTATAGGGGTTGGAGGAAGGCATCACGCAAATTGCTAGTAAAAGCAGCCAAGCTTCGCACAGGTTGATATGGAACTTCCCACTGGCAACAACATTTAAGAGCACAAATCCATCTGGATGTGAGCATTACACAAACACACTCAAAAACACGTGGTTAATTGCAAACAGTTGCCCTCTGTTGACAAAAATATTAGATCCTTTAGAAGGAGAAGGGCAAATTAGTTGCACTGTCTTTGCAGATCAAGAGAAAGTATATGATAGAGTGACAAGAGATGAATTGTAGTACTGACAGACAGCCAACCAAGTATGTGAGAGTCAACCGTCCAAAGTGCACAAGAGAGGTGAAAAAGAGAGTGCAGGCTGGGTGGAGACAAGTGTCAGGGGCGATTTGTGAAAGAAGGATAGCAGCATGAGTGAAAGGGAAGGTTTAAAGGATGGTGGTGTGATCTGTTATGATGTATGGTTTGGAGTCTGGGAGTGATCAGGATGTACGGGACTGGAAATTAACATATTAGAGGGACCACTCAGGTTGAGCAGTTTGGAGACAGAGTTTGGCATGGAGGGAGGGAAAGTGGAAATGTTGGACAAAGGATGCTGAATATGGAGCTGTTAGGCAGGAGGAAAAGAGGAAGACCACAGAGGAAAATGTTAGATAGGTGAGATTGAGGCAGATGATCTGCTCTGAAAATATAAATAGAAGTAATATCTAAAACTTATTGTAGACAGAGAATTTATGTATTAATTAATGGGTTCATTTTCCAGGGCCTCAGCTTGTGGTGAGTGTTTATGGTCCAGATGTTTTTGGCAACGATGTGGTCAGAGGCTACGGAGCAACACATATCCCCTTCACACCAGGACAGTCAGTACTGCTTTCATTTACTTATTAGGTTTTTTGGGGGGGTGGGTTGCCCTACACAAGTACCATTTTCAAATGACTCGTGCTCACCTTTGAGCCATGTCAGCATGTAGACACCACCTGCCTCTTTCAGCAGGAAGAGCATGAAACAGAAAATAACCTTATTTTTATTCTTCAGGCATACGAAAACCATTCCCATGTTTGTTCCTGAGCCCACATGGAGACTTCAGAAGTTCACAGGGTGAGATGTGTGCGGTCTTCTCATCTCTCTGCCAGCAGCTCAGGTGGCTTATGATCTCAGAGCAGTACAAACTGCGCAACACCTGAGCTAAAGATAGGCTCTTATTACCTGTATGGTGAGAATAATTAACATTGTTTTTCCTGCTTCTGTGATCAGTATGCGGAAAAACACAAACAAAGGTATTCCCACGTTATCTCCTGACAACCTAAGGTCGCATAACTTTGGTGGCATGCCAAAGTTATGTCATTTGTTGTCCTGACAGTGTAACTGAAATAAAACAGCAGCAGCACATTTTTTAAGGGCTTTTCTTCCTCTTGTTTTAGCCACTTGTATCAAAGTATCAAGTTATGGTTAACTTGCCTTAAAAAGCCTTCCAGAGTAGACTGAGAAAACTGAGTTTATCTCAAGCTAAATGCATATTCTTAAGCCAGTTTGTCGTACATAGAAAGGTTCACAATTTTTTTCCTCTCCTCTGTTCAGGTGGTTGACGGGACGACGGCCTGAATACACAGATCCTAAAGTGGTGGCCCAGGGTGAGGGCAGAGAAGGTGTGTGGCTCTTGTCTGTATTTCTTTAGTCCCAAAACTAGCATGCTGTGCTAAAGTCACATCAGGGAACCCGAAAGGAGTCCAGTCTAGTGCTATTAACTTCTTGTTGCTGTTGAAATAGTTGTTTCTCCTATCGCAGTTCTTATTCTAGTGACTGAGCCTTTAGATTCACAACAGATCAAATCACACAAGTTACTCCAGGCTCTGGACTAAAACAAAAACTCTGTGTCTTATATTTAATGTTGCAGTGACTAGAGTTCATTCACAAGGCTTTGTGTCAGTCTCCTTTCTCATCATGACTAAAGACATGAAGAAGATGGACTATGAGACGGGACCATCAGGCCCGGCAAACAAGCCCTCTGCCACATCTGGCTGATCAACAGAGGAACAACCATAAAACATGTGGTAACATTAACAGACTGAAGGAAATTTGGGCCAAATGACACATCTCCTCATTAAGGCGACATTTTTTCCCCTCACCGTGACAATCCCGTGTTCAAATGAGACACCAGCAATAATGTGCGCATCTGGAAATATTGTGTAGAGATGGAATTATACTAATGTGCTTTCAGTTATACCTTTTGTACCATTTTTGATTTTTTTCACTGTTACTGTATGTTTTTTTAAAACTTTTCTAACACAAATAAACTACACATGTTGAGCACAGATCGCTGTAGTCTGTGGGCAAAACATCCCCAGCCCTAAAAACAACATGCAAGGAGAGAGAGCGGACAGAGCTGAAGTGATACACAGTTTATTTTGAACCAGTTGCAGCTACAGTTGTCCTCATCCGACAGGGGTGCGGAGCCTGCTGCGTTCATTTGTTTAGATGTCGTTAAAATACCACAATGACTTTTCCTACAAAAACCCATTACACAGAATAATAAGGTATACAGAAGAACAGTATGTTACAATAGTACAAATGATAAATTATATTATACAGTTATAATGCCAACAGGTTGAGCACGTATCCAATAAAAAAAAAAAAAAATTAAAAAGGAAAGAAAAAGCAGCCTGCTCCCAGTACTATGAGAAAGGTAAATAG
Source organism: Mchenga conophoros (assembly GCF_057382185.1). Lineage (NCBI taxonomy): Eukaryota > Metazoa > Chordata > Actinopteri > Cichliformes > Cichlidae > Mchenga > Mchenga conophoros. The sequence goes on from NC_140529.1 coordinate 18,015,284, forward strand.
ACACGAAAAGAAAAGAATAAAGGAGGCTGTTTATGCATACAAAGACAGACAGCCTGTAAGGTCAGTTAGTCCTCTTGATAAAAGCATAGTGAATACATAATGTAACACAGAGGAGCTCGCTACACACAGGCCACATTTTCACTGCACCATAGTCACGACTGTGAACAACGCTGCCAGGGATTCAAGAAAAAACGTTTTCCGGCTGCAGCGTTCTCAGACTGTTTGAGCGCGACGGCTCGAAGCCTTTGTTCTCTTTTCGACGCTTCTATAAACTTTCCTGCAATTGCTGAGAGTGAAGTTTAAGGTCAGGCCCGCAGTGAAAGACAAGGCCGGTGAGAAGGTGACACATCTTGAGCTAGAATATCATAGTAGTGTTTCCATGAACAAGACTTAGTTAGCAAATTTTATCCTGCAAAACACATCAAGCGTTAAGTCTGTTTTTATCTCGTTCACTTTTTCCTTCTTTTATTTTTGCATATATTTAGTTGAGATTAAAAAAATGTAAAAATGCTTGCTGGTCTGCAGGGGTTGCATCCATTCATTCATTCAGGACCCCCAAACGTAAAAAGCAATCACCACCGCCACCCTCGTGAAAAGCATACGCACACGTACGGTCGGAGCTGCCCCTCCTTTTGTTTTTGCCTGAGAGAAATGAAGGTCTGCTTTAAGTGGATGTCTCCACGGTCCTGCAGAGTAGCTATCATACCAGAGCAGACCACGAGGGGGCGCCAATCCATATCAAAAGAAAAATTAACAAGGAAGGAAAAACAAGCTTTCCACAGTCACATTGGCAGTTATTGAGAAAGATCTGAAGAAACTATTCTGACTTACACAAAAAAGGGTCTGTACACCAGGTGCAATTCATCCATAGCTGAATGTCATCAACCCACCTTTCACAACCAAAATGACGAAAGACAAGACACTCGGCTCGCTGTCAGTAAATGTGCTGATGTTCAGCCAACAGTAACACTTTCTTACACAAAACTCTGAACAAAATGTAAAACAGCTCTGAAATATAAAACATTTTAACAATGGAGTCTCTGATCTCAAGAGCGTCAATAAACAGAAAGAGAAGGGGGGAAATGTCAGTAAGCGGTGACTCTACTGTTCAAAGTAATCAGAGTACGGCATCCTCCGAAATCACAGTCGCTATGACTTTGGTAACAGTTGTGCTTCTAAGAGAAGAGAATTACATAGCCTACCCATAGGGTGACACAAACTAGAGTAACAGGAAAAAAAATAAAATAAAGATGACACATGGCTTAGCTAGGTACACAGCTCCAAAACTCTGATAAGCTTGGCTATGGATTTACACCTAACACAAACAAAAACAAAATAAAGTAACCAACACAAGAAAACAACCGCACGTTTACGTAACATGACTCGCTGTTGTTTGCTGTGGGATTCCCTGTGCTATCAATAGACTGATCCTGGAACAACCCCCTTTGAAAATGTGTGTGTGAGTGAGTGCGTGCGTTCCCACTAGGTAATGTAATCCTGTAGATAGATTAACGCCAGCAAATCCAGTCAGAGGTAAACTCTTCCCACAATGCCAAGTGTCTGTCATATGCTTTAAAATATATTTTTTTTTGTTAAAGCAACAATCACTGATATCTGCTGCAAACATGCGGGCACACACACACACACACACACACACACACACACACACACACACACACACACACACACACACACACACACACTCTTAAGGTCGTTGATGCCTAAGTTGCCCCTTGTTTGAGTTCCACTTCAGAAACTAATTCCAAATCAGTTTCCACTTATCAGACTGAGAAATGGGAAAACTTGTTCATGAAAGTACACTTGGAAACTAAATGCATTTCTCCTGCAAACGCGCACATATACACACAGACATACACACACAAACACAACCCTCCTTCCACACGTATCCCTTTGAGCCTTGAAACAAACTTAAATTTAAAAAAAAAAAAAAAAAAAAAAAAAAAACTGTCCCATGATGCCTCACTGCATCCTATTTATATAGCAAAAAAAAAAACAAAAAATACTGATGCCACCACAGTTCATGTCTTTTTCACTACAAACATTTTGGGGGGGCTCAACATGTAGTAGTTAGTATCAGTACACTTGCATGTGAGCAAAAACACAGATATTTAAAAACAAACAAACAAAACATCTCCTCTGAGAAGCTTTCATTGTTATTCCTGTGAACCACTGAGGTCAAAGGTCATCTGGAGGGTCTGAAGAAAGTTCAGAGATTAGAGGAAGTGACCAGATGAGAGTTGTGACCATGAGCCGAGGCACTGTGTTTTTGTGTTTGTGTGTGTGTCGACTCGGCTGTTTTAAGCGGCTGGACGTCCTCCCTAAGCTAAGGTGTAGCGGTGAGCCCAACAGTCACAGAAAAAAAAAGAAAGAAACAAAAGAAGAAGAAAAAAGCAAACAATTGTGCAAAATTCCTGCTTTGTAACACACACACACACTTGCACACAGAGTATAAACACATCTAACCATCTCTCATCTTTACTCCAGTGAGTGGAAGTTGACTCGCTGGAAAATACACAGTGTAAAAGTACTGAGATGTGCACTCTCTCACACACACACACCAGCTGGCAGGGCTTATAAAAGATTAGCTCTAGTGAAGAGATAAGATCCTGGCATTAGAACAGTCAGACTCTCCTGTCACTCCACTACAGAAGAGGAGAGGAGCGGTCCTAAAGGGAAGAAGTAAGGGAGAAATGATTGAGAAAAGGACAGGGAGGAGAGACTGTGGCCAAGTCCTGCCTCAGTGGAAAAACTGTAAACACTGACGCTACTCTTAAAAGTCTGTGGACTGATGCAAACTCTTTGTGGTCATCAACATTATCATTAGATCAGCATGGAACACAGGACTAGGCAGCTTGTAGGAGAGAAAGAAAGAGAGAAGAAAGGAGTTAGGGAGTGTGGTAAGGTAGGAGAGGGTCCTGCTGGGACTCTGGCTTGGAGTTGGTTATAAATGGATAATTGAGATAAGACGTCTCCTTGTTCGTTTTGAAGCTTCTTGAGGGGCTAAAGTTGAAGAGTAAAAGGAAGGGTTACTCCATGATGTCCCTCTCCCTGTCATCCTCTCACAAAAGGAACGGGTTGGTGGTTCCGGTGTTTTGAGTCCCAGCCTGGGGGGGCATGCTCATCAGGGGCTGGGGCATGGACATGGAGGATGGAATCCCTGCGCTCATCCCCATGCCTCCCACAGCACCCACTCCAGGCATCGAGTGGCCCATGGGGGCCATACCTGTCAGAGGGACCATGGGGACGGGCTGAGGAGGCATGGAGGAAAGGCCTATGGGCTCTGCCATGCTGCCAAAGCCAGAGGGCATCGGGCTGACGCGCATCTGGTTGAGGGTGGGGGGAGCTGGCTGGCTCACTTGGAAGGGGTTGGCCGGGGTTGGAGCAGAGCCACCTAAATAAAGTGAGGGGATAACAAACAAAGGAAGAAAACACATTAGTACAACAGTACATTGTGTTTAGTTGGGCTATGTCAGTTGGACATTATATAAAGTACTCGCTAAAATACTTCAAAGCTAACACTTTCTTCACCCATCCCACTAAGATTGTTAGAAAATAAATAAATAATAATAATAAATATATAAAATATTAGATTTCACATTCTCTTTGCTCTCCCACCTGTTGAAGCCAAGAATGGGTTGACAACTGGCGCAGGCTGGGCCGGTTTGGTCACCAGAGAGTCTAAATTGACCAGGGCAGCATTGGGACCCAGGAAGGACTCAGGAGTCTTTCTAGTTGGGTTTGTGATGATGGAAGTAGATGCTGAGGTGGGAAGGGGATCAAATATGTCCAGGCTGCTACTGCTGGCCAGGCTGAGTTGGGAGGGGACAGAAGATGCAATGCCCATATCACCTGAAGAACAAAAGTAGAGGTAGTCGTATTTTACAGCTGAACGAGCTGCTTTCAGAATTGGGCAAAGCATTATGGATTTAATGCCTACTCCAGTCGGGCACGGCAAATAATTGAAGGCATCTACGATACCGAAGAGTAGTATTTGAACAAAAAGAATTGATTTACTGTGGTATTCTATTTTGTTTTGTTCTCTAAACTTGCTGTCCATTTGGATTTCTCAGAGTCGCCGACCTACTAGCGGACATGTTTATCAGCACATGAGCAAACCAGATTCAGACTGAGAGTAAAACGAAACTGAGTTGATGCCATAAAATGATCAGAAGACTCTATTATGAGAAGACATCAGAGGCAGACAGCCTGGCTGTTTGTTGTGGCAGCAGTCAGATAGCAGTGGAGACATTCACTGATGCACTCATAAACCCAGCTTACTAGCAACAGCACGCGCATGCACACACACAAACACACACAAACGGAAATGTCAAAGATGAAAACTGCTGCCACAAAATAAGAAATGAAGTGTAGCAGATCTTAGAAACAGCCATGGTAAGATGAGATAGGCCTACAATGCCCCATAAATCTTGTAGATTTCAGCTGGAGCTAACATCCGCTCCGTAGAAGGTCGCTTCACTTTATTCTTTTCCTCACCACCTCTTGGACTGCATTAGTGCTGCGTTAGTGTTGAGCTAGAGCAAAAGTCATCATCCTCCCACACTCAGACTAGAGAATAACACCGTCCAAACTGTTCACTGGAACCTTATCAGACACAGACCTGAATGGAGCTGTGAATAGGATTAGTTTAAATTTAGATGTAAATTCCCAAATCGAGATTTAACAAGAATCAGGTCATATCTGAGAGGGTTTCCCTAAACTGAGTCTGATAATTTATTTAACAATGTACCTTCAAAAGCTGCCCCAGATTACACCACAGTGAAATGGAACCAGACTGGAGCAAAGAGCTGTTTCCCGGCCACAATTTGATACAATTACTGCCAAATCAGCTTAAAAACCTAATTTTAGTGGTTATAATGCTGCCTTTGCTCCAGTCTGGTGATACTGACATATAAACACAAGACATGTGTGTGTCTCTGCCATGCAGAAGCAACGCATCTGCACAGACAGACACTGACAAAAACAAAAAACAACAACAACAACAACAACAACAACAACAACAACAACAACACAGACTCCATGTCATTAGAGAGACAAAGACAGGGTGAGTACCAGTGGGGACAGAGGAGGAAGAGCGCAGGCTATCAAACTCTGAGAAGTCTTCTTTGGATGTACCATTGGATGCGCTCAACAGGTCAAAGCTACCTGAAAGGAGAAAATGCATACACAAATGCAAGAATACAAGACAATACACAAAGTAGACAAAAGTTCACATAAACACAGAGCAAATACATAAAAAGACAAATGGAATACAATATGAGTATGAATGACAATGAATACTTTGTGCTGTGTTGCTCTGTTGTGAGTTTGAGTCTTCAAGTCGACTGAATTTTCATTAAAACCTTGGAAAATTATACAGTACAAAAAAGTATAAACAAGAATCATCCAATTTCAGAGTGCTTTAATTCGGTAACAATCGAAACACATACAGGGATTCGTGAGTTTCACATGATTGCCAGTGGGTAACATAACGACAGCAGTGGATGCACCGACTTGTGTATCTGACGGACAAACAGCAAACCAATCACACGGACACATGCTGTGTGTCAGGAGGTAAACGCACTGCACAGTTGTAAACATTGTAAGCTCTCTATGTGAAACTTAAATTCAGCCATGTATTCTAAAAGTCACCGCAAGATTTTTAAAAAGCTCTTTGAAATCGGATGATTCTTTTTAAAACATTGTGTACTTGCAACTTTAATTTATTAATCACAATGTAAGAAGCAACATGACAGGTCACCTTGGTACTTAGTTGGCAGCAAAGCTGGCTATGTTTAGGGCTGGGGGGGGAGAGAAGGTTACCTGTGTTGGAGGGTTTGGGGCGGGCTGCTGCAGAACCCCATGGGTCAGAAGCAGGAATGGAGTTGGGCGCCCAGGGATCGCTGCTCTTGATGGGTGGGACAGTAGAAGTGCCCCATGGGTCCACTGAGGTTGCTGGCTTAGGGGCAGATCCTGGAGGGAAGGGGAGACATTCAATGTTCTGTGGGTGAGGGATTAAAGGTATATACAGGTAAAGAGAGGGGAGTGAATTGGTGAAAAGCAGGGTTAATTTAATGCGCTGAGCCCCCCTGGGCCTCACTTAATACATCAGTCCAGCCTCGAGTTGAGGAAGGAAAACCAACAAGCACCTTATCCTTGAAAAATTATTTATGTTACCGAATTACATCACAGAATCCAGAATGAACGGTCAACCAAACACACGACAGATAAGGGATAAAAACGCAGTAAGCTCCCTCATTTCTGGGCTGCCGCTCTTTCAACAGTCCTCAAATTTTATCATTAGGTACATTTCACAGAGTACAGAGAGCAAACAGTGCGAGGGATCATGTGATTTCATTTAGGACTCCAAAGAATCTGTGTTATAATTATCTAAAAATCTCACATATGTGATTTCGTCTGTGATTATGCTGCAACAGAAACTATCATGCCCTTCCTTAATCAAACATTTAAACAAATTTTCTGTAAACCCGAGACTAACAAATACTGAAATAAACTGAGTAATTACTGCATAGTTCATTTCAGTTCAATCTATCCACATAGACACTCCCTCTCACACGCCAACCTCATCATGACAGAGGACTATTACATATCTGACTCCCCGAGCCTGCTTTTCTCCCAGCATCATGATCCCTTCCTTCACAATGTCTTCCGCTAACTCTCACCCTCCCCAACCCTCAGTGCAGTAATGCTGCTGAGCCAGTGGAGCAGCATTCCTGTGTAACAAAGAGTCACAGTCCTGCAAGCGGCAGGTGGAGAGCAGAAATCTCTTTCACACACATGCAAACTTTTCAGTGATAGTATGTAGTAGAGCAGGGCGATATGGTCAAAAATATATATCACGATATATATTTGGAAAATTTGCGATAACGATATAATTTCTGCGAGACAAAATACAACTCCACAACTTTACTAGCGCAAAAAAAACCTGATCCATTCATTTTACTTAAACAAGCAGCTGTTTTTATGTGCATTAAAGCTATATAAACATTTAACAGTGCAAATGCAAATTCCTTGCTGAAAGTTTAACCAAAAGGTATTTCCAGTAGAAATGGGCTGACATATCCTGAGCATAACCATGTATAATATCCACTGAAGTTAAAAAGAGGTGCTTTGCAACATGAAACCACAGTGTGCCAAATAAAAAAGTCAAATATGTATTTCTCGGACCATAAGGTGCACGGGATTATAAGGCACATTAAGCGAAACAAAGCAGTCAGATAAATCAAACTTTATTCAACTCATTCTTCTTGCTTCTTCCACTTCTGTACCTTTGATTCATTAATGCTGTATTCTATCACAGCTGCTCTATTCCCTTGTTGTTGCAGTATATTATTGACTAACCTCGTATTGTGGATGGATTGTCTCAATTGTTCTCCTGACTGAAGTTTGGTCTGTTTACAGCATCCTGCCATGCGATTGCATTTGTCTCTAACCATGAGGAACCTTCACGTTAACTTTTATCGAGTGGAAAAGTGTTAGTGTTCATCCTCGAGCTTCACTGTTTATGTTGTGCTAACATAGCTGTGTCGCTAGCGATCACGTAGCACATCATTATAAACCAGCTAGCCAAACTTCAGTAACCCTACAAACGTCACTGCTGTTTAGTTTTCTGTCTTCATTTATGTTGGAAGTGATAGCAGAGCTGTACGTTTGAATTTTTTCAGAAATCTCTCAGTCAGAACATGCTATATCATGTTTAGGTAACTAGCGAAACTAGCGAGCTAACTTCCGCTAACTTCCTGCTAACTTCTAACTCCGAATTCTGTTTTCATGGATGCCTGGATGTTAAACTTCATAGTTACACCTGGTAAAGCAGCAATGATGATCATTTCATTAAAGGTGAAAGAATTTAGACAGTTTTAAACTCTCAGTGACGTTTGTTTGACTTCGGGACTTTAAAGGACGGAGTTTAGGACCCAGATTACTTCCAGATTTACAAGCACCTTAGTCGACAAATACAGCGGCCCCACTTGCATGTTCTACAAAAAAAAGTGCTTTGTTGTGTATCTGACGGACAAACACCAAACCAGTTAAGCTGCACCATTTTTACAAAACAATTCTGGCTCATCCTTTTCACTCAATCTACTTTCCCCATTCACATTCTCCGTTACCGTGCATTCTCCGTGCTTTTTCGGCACTGCGCATGCGCGTTTTACCCATATTCTACCGTGATGTCATTTTCTTATCGTTGCCTAGCTTTGTACCGGTATTACCTTGAACAGTATAATATGGCCCAGCCCTAGTATGTAGATCTCACATGATGTAACAACTTTCAAGAAAGCAAGAGTGTGTGTATGTATATACCATAAGGCTGCCATGGGTCAGCTGATGCAGCAGCAGCTCCGGCCCCAGCTCCCGTGCCCCAGGGGTCAGCACTGGCACCAGGCTCGGGGACATCCATTAGATCCATCAAAGTGGACTGTGGCTACAAAGAGAGACCCATGGGTTAGAAAATAACAAAACGACAGGAGACCAGATAAAAGGAAAATTAAGCATGGAGACAAAAGAGGAAATATACAAAGGGGGTGATTGAAGATATACACGGAATATATGAAATGGAAAAAAGTAGGAAAGACAATCCGTTGGCCATTATCCTGCACATGAATACTGTTCAAACATAGAGGGTAGTTATGTCATTACGCATTGAGAACAACATGAGTCATTGTCGTGCAACCGTACGTCTTCAACTCTTTATCTCTCCGTGGCCTCAAACTGCAGCCGGGCACTTATTCAGGCAGAATAATGACAAATAAACTCGGCAGTCTGCTGCCAGTTAGCGGCTTCATTACGGCTACTGAAGGGAGCAGACAGGGTGAGGCAGAAAAAGGAGATGGGGAGAGACAAGACTATTTCAGGAGCGTGTTTGCGATAATGGAATAACTGAGTCACCGCAACCACTACGCTTATGTGCTTTTTACCTCTTTTTTCTTCTTGGCAACTTTTGCAGAGCCTGGGCCTTCTTTCTTACTCTCCTCTAAGGCCATTTGTAGTCTCAGGTCATCTCCTCGGCGTATGCGCTCCTCCTGCACACACACAGAAAGACCAACCCATGTGTAACTTATCTCATTCTTCTCAACATGACATTTTTCAAAGTGATGTTCAATTAAAGATGTGTTTTTGTACTACTAATCTTATTTTTACTGCAAAATAGGCTCATTTATTGTATGTTTACTGAAAACTAGCGCTGTGCAATACTGAAAATATTGACATCAAGCTAATGCAAAGTAAATACAGGGCCAATAATGCCAATTGTGGACTTAGAAGGGTAGCTTACATACAAAGCTCATGACTCTGAAGACATTTTAATGACCACTAAATCACTGTGATTTTTTTCCTATATAAATAATTAGTTAACACAACAAAACACTCCTTTCAGCTGTTTTTGAATATGGGCTTTTTGAAGACCTGGAATATAAGTGTGCCTTTCTCTAAGGTTGTTTTCACACCTGCTGCGTTTAGTCAGCTTTAATCAAACTCTGGTTCATTTTCCCCTTTGGCCCCCAATCTGAACCAACTACCAGAAGTATATCGCAATTCTGAGCTAAACAACTTGCCACTGCCACGTATGCTTTGTTCTTTAGGATGTGGCACGGTACTAGAGGTCTGCAAATGTCTTTATGGGCTAGAAACTTTACGTTAAATTAACGTAGTTTCTCCATATTCTCCAGAAGTCCAGAACACACCACCTTTCTTTTTTATTTTTCTTCCTTCCGCTTATTGGCCGGACACATCAGGCCAAAAGGTGAATTGAACATTCTCATGTTGTTGGCAGTGATGCACAAACCATGGGGCAAAAGCTGATACGGAGAAAACAAACTATTGGTGTGAGAATGCCATGAAGCACTTTTAAACAACACAAGTCAACTCAATGTCCTATAGTTGACATGACCGTTAACACATAAGGTTTCAGACATTTTTGATAGTGGAAGTTTAAGGTATTTTTTCCCCTCCTTTTCATTAAAAAAACAAAAACAAAAACAAACAAACAAACAAACTTTAATGATAGAAACTGATACTGACACCAATGCTGCTATCCAGTTTCCTTTGGGATTATTAAAGTATTCTGACATATATTCGATATTCAAATCAATCTGCCCACCTCGACTTGAAACAGCCATGTCTGGCATGTTAGCATACGCATGTGCGACAAAGTGTGCATACCTGCTCTGCAGCCTCTCTGCTCATGGCCAAGGCAAGTTGCAGTTGCAGTTCTTCCTCTCCGCTGGTCTGAGGTCTGGCCTGTTCCAGTTCTGAACCGGCGTTAGGAGACGTAGCTAAGCAGCAAATTCAGAATGTATGTTAATGTTACTGCCACAGGGCAAGACGTCACAGTTCATTATGCACTAACTGGTACTGTCAGAGATTTACAGTTAACAAACAGTCAGGTGAGTAAACAACACTGAGACACTTGAGATTGATAACGTGCGGCACGGGTGAAACTCAGAGAGTCACCCCGTACTGCAGCATTAGTTTATTTTTATAGGTTACATCGTCAATATGCAAATATAATCACATTTCCTGTTATGCAGGTCCTGATGCTGTCTGTGTGTAAGCTGTGTGTGTGTGTGTCACAAAGTATGTGTGTTGCAAGTCAATTTCTAAGAATAATATAATGCAAGTCAACTTCTGCGGATATGTATTTCTGTACTAGTCCTCTTGCGGTAAATGTCAGTGTCACAGGGTCAGCTTCCTGTTTCTACAGAAAACTGTGTCTGGTGAAATATGTGTAACATAACATTTGAAGCATAATCGAATAAAACAATAAAAACTCCCTAACAGGTACTTTAAGACAACTTCTGTCACAACAGATGCAATCACACAATATCCAGTAGTAATGCAAGACACATTTAGCATTTTATTAGCCTGCACAGAAAGCACAGAGTGTGTGTGTGTGTGTGTGTGTGTGTGTGTGTGTGTGTGTGTGTGTGTGTGTGTGTGTGTGTGTGTGTGTGTGTGTGTGTGTGTGTGAGATCATAGGTCTTCACTGCAAGCCCGTGGGAGACGATGGGTCCGTTCAGCTTATTGGATTAAGTCGGGCCATGTGGCAGCACAAAACACGCAGACATCGCACGTGGCAAACAAACAAACATACACGCCAGCTGGCTTGAACATAATAAGAAAGAGCGTAGAGAGACACTCACTATGGCGGCTTCAACTGAACTGAAAGTGTGACTGTGTCTCAGTGTGGAAACAAACTCATTTCCATGGGAAACAGAGGCCATCATCATATTTGTCTTTTCTTGCCATGTCATTCTTTTGACTTTATTTCTCCGTGAATGTTGTGGGTGTGCAAAGAATATATGTATAATGACCTGGATTTTCTACTTAACGTGTGCTTTTCTATGTGATGATAGTTCTTCACACACACACACACACACACACACACACACACACACACTTTTCTTTTAACCTGTTACTTGTTTTGTTTACTAAAAAAAGAAGGACTGATCAAATTTTCCCTTTGGGGTACTTTTGTTTTTCGTTCGTTCGCCTCTCTCCTTCACACAAACACGCCAGCCATTATTTTTTTTTCTACTGCCAATTTGGCTACAAATATGCACACTTATTTTTTCATGATCATAATCATGCTTCATTTCTTTTTAAATATACGTCGAACCCTGAGCAGCTGTAGAATCCCAAGGCCAAAAAACCCAAGTAACACAAATATGACGTGCGGAAAGACTAAATGTTAGTTTCACTCTTTGATGCGACTAACTTTGAAACTTCACTTTGACTAACATCCTCCTACCCTGAAAAGACATTTTTGAAAATACATATCACATCAGCAAGTTATCTGTAAACGTACACAGACAATTTGCCCGATCAAATGTTTCCATCATAAGAAGATGGTAGAAATGGTACAAAAAAGACATTTCCCTTAAAATGAAGAGGCCCAGTCTTCTTTGAAATGGTTAAAGAAACCTGATAGCCAGTAACACAAAAACAGCTCATATGTAGCCCGTGCTCTGCAGAAACAAAAGCCTCATTTATCTATTACATAGAAGATCATCATTAACAAAAGTGTCTAAAAAGCTTCACCACTGTCAACTCTGGATGCTTCAAGAAATAATCCGATGAATGGTCGCAAAAGTCAAATCGTTTCATTCAAGAGAGTACCAAAAGTCAAGCATGTGTTTTATTTGAGTGAAACTCTAAAACCATGCAATAAATGACCACAAGAGCAGATACTGTCACATAACAATAAACTGCACAACTACATTTCTTTCCACTGCTTACTGTACCTTTACCGTTTTAGGTTAGTCAAAAACCGAAAACAAGTTTTTGTTTAGCCAAAAAACAGTCAAAAGTCTTCAGTTAAAGTCTGCAGACTCAGAGAAATGTGCATATTCAAAATCCCATGCAAGTACAAAAAGTGTTGTAAACAACGGCAGCAACAACCACACCTGTGCAGGTTTTCTAGGTATTGGCTTCAGATAGGGCTGCCACGATTCGTCGACTAGTCACGATTACGGCAACTATCGAAATCGCCGACAACTAATTCAATAGTCGACGCGTCGTTTGAAGCTTTGTGAGATTCTGAAAGACACAGGAATAAATAGTAGGATTTAAGAGTGTAATAACGGACTGAAACAGAAGATGGCAGCACTACATCTACAAGGATGCCAGCTGCTGTTAAACACAGAAGAAGAAGAAGCAGTCTCCAGTATCGTAGCTGTGTCCAAATTCAGGGGCTGCATTTGTAGGCCGATTACATTACAGCGACGCGACGAAGGCTGTCCAAACTCGAAGACTTCTCCAAATGCAGCCGACAAATGCGTCCTTAATTTCCCCAGATTTGAAGGATGGGTCGGGTGTGTCCTTCGTGACCCAACCTATCCCAGAATTCATAGCGTGGCTCAGCCAATTCCAGTTTCCAACGATGGCGGCAGCTACTTAGTTTTAATATTACTCTTTTTGGGTCACAAAATAAAGTTTTCGGATATTTTCAGGCGAGAATGTAGCTGTGTAAACATCAAATATCTGGTTGATTTATCAAGACATCACATATTTACAAAAGTGCTCCGACATTTTCGGAGATAAGCTGGCCCGGAGGTCAAGGTTCAACTCCCGGCACATCGTTTTCAAACCCCCCGCGGTCTTTCGCTACTCAGGTTTAACATGATATATAAGTCACTTAGATAACTTAAAAATGTTATTATTTGGCTTTTTCAGCGTTTTATTTGTTCCTGAGTAAATCGGTTTGGCAGAGATTAAAGTTATAGTTTTCACACAGCCGAATAAACGTCAAGCAGACAACTGATTAAACAGAAGTGTGAGATGGTCGAGAGTTTACTCCAGTGTCCTGTTATATTTTAGATAGCAAGGAGCAGACGGCTGAGTTTATTAAACTCCACCGAGACAATCTCAATTTCATTAAAAGTTTAATAAACTGTGATCTTGTCTTTATTTTTAGTTAGCACATACCTTAAACACTTCAAGCTGTAAGCTGATAGTTATATAAAAGCAGATGCATGCTAGTGGAATAAGCTGTATGTTTTACGTCCAATGGATGCATGATCTGATTAGTCGACTAATCGCAAAAACAATCGGTGACTAGTCGACTATCAAAATAATCGTTTGTGGCAGCGCTAGCTCCATATTTCTGATGTTCTTCCTTTCCTTGCTCCTCATCAAACCCGTGTCTCTGCTGCTCCGACTCCAGACTATGCATTTCCTGAGAAAGTACCTGAGGTAAAAGGTGTTTGTTTAGCTGGAACAGTGAGCTATGGCTTCAACCTCATCTATGCCTGCCTTGAACAGCTGTACTAAAGCTAAAACAGACACAGTGGAACCATACAAACACAATTATGTCTGACAAATCAGAGGGGGGGAAAAAAAAAAAGCTTTGGCTCTTGAAGAACACGTGCTGACTCCCTAGTAAATTTACCATTATGTCATAAACACACACATGCTATGCAGTGATCTAGCAGAAGAAAAATACTTTTTTCTTGTTAGATTTAAAAAGACCACTGAGCCTGAAGACATACTGAGCTGCCACAAAACAGAAAGGCAAATAAACAAAAACTGAAAGCCAACTAAAACACACCAGTTCCTTACCCACCACTGTGGGAATGAACCATATATGGATAATCGAGTCTTCTGGCATATGTTACAGACAAATCTCTGCCTGGTTTCAGAAAACATTTCAACATCCTTAGTTTTCAATCTTTAAAGAGCTGATAAGACGCTAGTTAAATAATTTCTTATCTTGGCATCTCCACTTTGGTTCATGCTGTCTTTAATGATATTCCAATTCCACAAAAGCTAAGGCATCCAACTACATTAAGGCTGCATGAGCACCATGCAATAGTTGGGTTGCGGTCACGTGGTTCTGATGACGTGCGGAGGCAGCGCGATTTTTGAGTGGAGGGCGGAAGTAAACATGGAGGACACTGTGGAGAGTCAGGAAAGCAGCTATTGTGCAACTTTAGACCCCGTTTCTCGGGAGAGATATAAACAGATAGTTAAAAAATATATCGGACGTGATCCGTATTCTTTGAAAATGTCCGAATACACCACAGAAGTAAAGGATTTGCCTACTATCGAGGCTGTGGATATCACCAACTACTTGGTCCTCCAGACTTCTTACTACACTAGGCAGCAAATGAAAGCTTTCAAGAGTCTGGAGGCGTACAATTTTTTTGTCAGCGGGTGGGTCCACAACCTTGGAACAAAACGTCTCCGTGATGGATACAGTTTGGTGTTTGCAAGGGTGAGTGTTTGTTCTTATATTGCTTTATCTTAAACACGCTAACAGTTAGCAGTAGCGGCTTTAACGTCAACAAACATGCCACATCCTTAGGACTTCGTTAGAGTGACAGTTGTTTGTTTCAAGGTAAACCATTCTCAGAGGTCTAACGAGACACCTCTGAAGACTTGGGCAATTGCAAAGGAGGATGGAGAAGTGATTGCAGCTCATTGCAATTGTATGGCAGGGTTAGTAGCCTAATTAAGTAGGCTCAAATCCGGGCTCTCAGCCGTCTGTTGCATATCCAAAATCGCCTCTGCACATCGATGCTGTTCTGCCTTAAGCTTCATTCTTTTCTCTCGTTTGAGAACTGATTCCGATCTGGGTTTTCGTTCGTAGCCGAGATTGACCGTCGGAGCCCAGTCCTCTGACTCTTCGTCATCCAAAGCACTTGGGCAGCCTATAGTCCCAATCAAGTCAATATTAGACTACTAACTTAAAAGCACTAAGTAAACGAGAATTTAACGACAACCTAATGCTAATAAGTTCGTTTGCAAACATAACATTACCTCTGACGAAGTGGTCGCTGCAGACACGGGCATTGGCAGACTCTGCTCCTCCCGACTGTAAACGTAAATTTAAAATCCATTTTTTCCTACGTTTTTCGGTTAGAATTTTCCATTTTTCTCCTCTTCGTTGGGCTATTTTTGGTACCCTAAAATACCGTTAATAAGTTTCTCGGGTCGACCTACTGGAGCATCCGTAAACACAACAGGACATAGGCATTTTGCGTACTGTCTGTCTGTGATTTTGCGCTTATCTTTTTCACTTCCAACCGCCAGTCAAATTTCGCGCTTTACGTCGACGTCACGTCTACGTCAAATGAAACCTAGCTATTCCAGCTATGAAGAGAAGGAGGCTGGGTTTTTGTGCTGAAATGGGCTGATGACCACTTGTGTCATCTTGCGTGGATTTATGTGGTGCTAATTGCACACGAGAGTTTTTTTCTATGTGTGAGAACCATGAGCAGCCACCATTCTTGCAGACACAGTCTCTTGTCTTTGTACATCAGGGTTTTTTTTGTTGTTAAATGTACTTAACATTTGGAGGTGTTTTTGTATGCATCCACATTGCACACTGCACATGTGGATGATGCTGTGTGTTAGTCAAATGCATACTGGTTGCAATGTGTACTGGCATCCAGCATGTTTTTAAACACACTGTTGAACTCGTATGCTAGAACTACACTCTTCTCTGTAGCTGGCTGATGGACCAGCAACAACACAGAGTAGCCCACAAACCAGTTGTGCCACTTATTTCTGATATCAACCCCATCTGACAACAGATGCTCTATGCAGCTGCCTACGCGCTACCTTCACTTAACCATAATTTGACCCATTAGACTGCTTCTGTGACCTAGATAAGTGGCAGAAGAGACAAGGTTTCAAACCTTGTCTCTTCTGTATGTGGCACATGAGTATGTGACACTATAAAACTATTTCTATAAAACCTGCCAAATATTTTTTTTTGTTTTAATTACTGGACAGTAATTACTAGATGTTTTAGATTAGATATTTTCCGATTATTTTTATGTATTTTACTTGTTAAAATGCTGAAATAAAAAGGCACCATTATCCAAATGTATAAGAATCAACCACAGAAGATAAAAGATAAAATGTAGAGATTTTTAGGCCCAGGGTGAGGTTAATTTTGGTAACTGGGGGCCGGCTTTACACCTACAGTCTCACACGGCCATTTATTCACACCCTGTCTGGATAACAATACTCAGAAAGTTTGTCTGGAATCCCAAAAATCTCCCCTAGCAACTCCCACAGCCTAACGCCTATTGGCCAGATCCTCCATCAGTTTCTGCACTGATGACTCAGCTGCTGTAGCTTCCGCCTCTGAGCCTCGCACTCAAACACAATGTACACACAGGAATGTGGGCCATAAATGAGAGCTTGGTGTACACTCCATAAGGATGCTAGACAAGTCTGGGCAGCCTGAAACCAAATGCATGGCAACAAACCCACATCCATAGGCGTACACGCGCACACACAGACACAAAGTCATCCTGCTGTGTACAAAGAACTGGGTGGGAGGTTAGAGTGTGAAAGGAAAAGAGTTCCGTTTAGAAACTCCAGCAAAATCACCTAAAGATGTCACTGAGTATGAACAACCCTGTACTGTATTTACTCTACATCATGGAATGAAAGGGATATTATTTCATGCTTTGACAAGAGGTCTGAAATATTATAAAACTGACCCTTAGTGGTTTCCGTGCACTCTGCTACATTGTCACTGTCATGCGTCTCTAGAGAAACGAGTGCATCACTATAAAGGGAAGCAGATTCCTTTGCCATGTGGATAAAAGATGATTGGGGGGTCTTCTTCTTCTTCCTCTTCTCTGTGTGTGTGTGTGTGTGTGTGTGTGTGTGTGTGTGTGTGTGTGTGTGTGTGTGTGTGTGTGGGAAAGAGAGAATTAAGGAATGCAGGAGCGCTAGCCAGAGATAGGACAGGGGGAGGGGCAGATTTCAGGATGTAGGCCAAAGTTACACCAACTGTGATACAGTAACCATAATCGAGTGCACTGCATGATTTTTTTTTTTTTTTGCTTAAACATATGGCGTGACACCTTTCTATGTGTTAAGCCGACTGGTAATTATAATCCAGTACTCACAACCATGGTAGGAAGCAGGTGATCCCTCTGATCTGCCATACTCTTCACTGTAGGAAGTGGAGAGGTTGGGTTGAGATGAGCCTCGGCCAAATCCCATATGACTGCTCCCTGTGGACACCTGGGCCATACGCTCTTTGGTCTTCAAAGCCTGAGACCTAGCAGGACAAAAGGGATAATATATGATTAATATCTGTGATCAATCATCTTGACTTAAGCTAAGAAACTCTAGTTTTAGGTCTAACAGAACGAATAAGAATGAGATACTAGGGTGACACGACGATGGAGCCATGAAACCAAACAAAGCGAGAACATCTAATAGCAGAATTACCCCGAGAATCAGGGTTTCAAGTGGTTTCAATCCTAAAGTGCCAAAATGATTATTTTAGATTAAACATGCTGTCAAACAAATCCCCACAGACCAATTAAGATAATACTGGAAACACTACAGTTGCAACCAAAACATTTTCTCTGTTCTGTGTACAGTTCGAGACTGTGTGTGTGTGTGTGTGTGTGTGTGTGTGTGTGTGTGTGTGTGTGTGTGTGTGTGTGTGTGTGTGTTAAAAAGGCAGGTGTCAAAACTGCAAGTCTTGGAGTGATCACATATTTCTAAATACGCCACCGAGTTGAAGTGGAGGAAGGGGGGAAAAATAAATAAAATAAAAATCACTGAAAGAACAAAGTCATGCCAGACTGTTAAGACAGGAAATGTATTAAATCTGTAGCCAGCAACATTCTTTGCACACATTACAAGTGATAAAGATAAGAAGTGTTACAGAGTTATTTCCAAGGATTAACTGTTTTAGTAAGAAGGCATGGATCTCTTAAACTACACATAAGAATCTCTCGCGTAATACAGATGTTTTGATCTAGTCACGTAGACTAAGACAGCCTTTTGAACTTTGTTGCTTCCTCTGTATTAAAGGTCGTGGTTGGTTTGACCTCTCTAAGATTTGATGCCTGTGCTGCAAGCAGAAGAGCAGAAGTGCAGAAAGGACGGCAATGCACTCTGCTGCAAGAAAATAATAATAATAAAAAAAGAAAAAGGTCTCACCTCTCTCCTTTGAGGCGGTCTTCGTCTTTGAGTAGGACCACTAGCTGCTTGCTCTTCTCCCTGACGTTGATGCCCTGGTCCTTGCCATCTCTGTCGATGTACTGGAAGTCCTTCAGAGTCTGGATGGCGAAGATGTTTTCTTTGCACTGCAGCGCTACTCTCTCTGAGCCCGTCTTGATCAGGTAGTCAAGCAAGGTGAGCGCCTTGTAGACGTGGCGCCAGTTCTTGCCGTGGTCGTTGAGTCGTTTCCAGATCATGTTCATGATCTCGCTGAAGGCCACCACGTTGTAAGTGAGGTCGGCGATGTCCGACATGAGTGAAGACGACGGCCCCCAGGGGTCGTTGGACGTGGCCTCTCTGACTTTCTTCTCCGCTTCGGAGTAGTTGTTAACCATGTTCTTCATCTGCCGGCGGATGGTGCTTGGCATGGTGGCGGTTAAGATGGGACAGACAAGAAATCAAACGTACACTCTCACACAAGGAGAGCAGCTGGGACACCAACAATATTTGGGTTACACACACCCAGAAGTTACAAACGTGCCCTTCAGGTGAAGCTTGTGTTGTTTGCCCGCGTTTCTGTGTCCTTTGTCACGGCGGTGTTTTGTTAATGTTTTCCTGTAACAAAGCGGTTTGTGGATGTACGCGGTTGTTTATGAGGCTCCTCCAGGCCAGTGCAGTGTTCCCGAGTCCTCCAACACAGCGTCTGTTAAAACCATTTCCACACCCACAGTGCCGGCTGAACACATGACCATGCCATCACCTAGACCAAGACGACAAATAACAGGTTAGTTTACAGAACAATATGAAAAACAAATATAGGCAAGGGCCAGAAACCCAAAAAAAACCAAAAAAAAAAAACAAGCACACTCTACAATACTTGCAATCACTCAGAGTATCTTAAACATAACATCAGCTTAATATGCATCTTCTTTAATAAGTTTCACACCCCTAAAGTAATGTCACATGCCAGCAATAACAACTCAAAACCTCAATAGCCCAAGAAAAACCTACGCGTTGCAATATTTCAGATTTCTGAACAGCTGAAGTCACACGCTAATCTGAATGTCTTTCATGAAGTTCCACAGCTAAACAGTAAGCTCACATCGATGTGTAATCACAAGAGCAGCTGTAAGCGCTTTTTGAAACTAGACAAACATGTTTCATACTTTCACACTTAGATAAGCAATTTCCATGCATGCCCCCTCTATATCATACAAAGTCACGGTGCTGTGAACAAGAATTGTTTCCACTTTTATAATTTCACTTAAGTTTACAGTAACTTTGACACGATGGCAAATTACTAGGACGGATGGTGAAGATTTTTGTTAAACTAAACAAATCTGTGTGGTCACACCATTCCCCAGCACTTCCAAGACTGCTTCAGGTGCATATTCTTTGTGTGAACTTGGAGGACAATGTGAAGACAATTACAATGAAACAACATGCCATATAAAGAGGTCTGCAATAATCTAACATTTTAATCTTGAGCACCAGGTTATGGAGTACAAATAAGTCCTTAAAATATTGTTCAGGGATTTTTAAAAAAAACCTGATATGGTGTAAATATAACACAGAGAGCAACGTGTATGTATAATATTGCTCTAAGATCATAGAAGTTATCAATGTAATTCACCAGCAGTAACTTGACCACAATCTTTGCAAAGATTTAAATTAACAGTATTGGCAATCACTGAAATGGTTAATCCATCAGTGTGCACAAGCTCTTTAATAAAATTTTTATTTTTAATGCTAAAATATAAAATTATTGTTTTTGATTTTACTGTTTTTCAAAAGCAGAAAAAAAATATTGAAGCATATTATTATTTTTTGATTAGGATGCCAAATTACAGCTGAGCAGAAAAAGCAGTAATTTCTGAGTTCTCAGAAAAGTCCAGGGTGTCGGCTTAAATTCTGGGTATAAAAACTTAATTTCAGTAACATTTCGTTTGTGACATTTTTTAAAACATTTTTTTAAACAACAGGTGGTCTAATAAGCACTGTATATATAAAATAAGAGCTTTGCTTTTTTAATTCCCCAATATATTCAACCACAATTCTCTAACAAGTCTGAGAATGAGACGCCTTTATCTTCACAGCATTAACAGTAAGAATGAGTTTCCACCCTCTGGTGGGTGGCAGGGGAGATAATCCATTTCCAGTCAGATGAATACCACAGAAGTGACTGATGACGCCTCAGTACTTGTTTCTAAAAGATCAGCAAAGCAGCCACTAATCACTTCCTGCCAGACACAGAGACAAGTATGGATAGTGGGCGGAGACTCACAGCGGCGTAACGTACACACCCAAGTGCCATGTGAAAAACTCTTGACCGTGAAAACTCGCTTAAGTATGCAACACCTAAGGCTTACATAACACGTTTAAATCTGCTGCTGGTGCTGGAAAAGAACAGCAAGCCCCCATTAACAGAGTTGTGCTTGGACTGCAAATGCAGTTATTACTGTTATCAGTAATAAACTGCAGTTTGGGATGTCGGTGCCCATTGTTTTGCCTGCCTCGATGCCTTCCAGGCAAACCTATGATGACTTATCCTTTTCATTGATCAGAGCTCAATGCCAGGCGTGCACAGACAAGCCCAACAAAGTTCTTTCATACACATAAGTACAAGTCTGTGTGGACTTTATTAAGCACAAGAACGCGTTTTTTTTCAATGTATGTAGAAGTTAAATACAGACAACTTGTGCATGCATTTGTTTCAGGGAGCTTCCTGTCTAGCAATGTCATGGAAAGACAGCTGGAGGGGACGGGGGTGAAGAAACAAGGATAAGAAAACAACTTGGCACATCCCATAAATTCACTTAACGCCAATGAAACGTGATTCCTGTAGAGCATGACACACACACACACACACACACACACACTCTCTCTCTCTCTGAACGTTCCCTCGTCACCCTCCTCCTCACCCTGCATCCGCATGAATACTGCTCAGACCTAATGACACATCTGCTGCTATAATCACCTATTCACCCGTAGCAGACAGGAGGAAGAGAGGAGAGTCTGTCTTGTCCATCCCACCCTCCTGCAACCCCCATTCACATCCCGGAACAAACCCCCCACCCCACCCCTGACACACAAGAGCCAGTAGATATCCCCAGCCTGCCTTCACTCAGTCCTTCTGTGCTTAGTTCACGCCAATCCCAAAAGAAGACTGCACACAAGACTTGTGTTTGTGTGCGTGTCTAAAGAAATATGTGTTCATGCTGACAGTGCAGGTTATAAGTATGTCAAAAATCAGTAAGCATGTCATCATCCCGTCAAACCGCCAGCACACAATGCGGGGTAGCAGTTTAAGCGTGAAATAATTGAGTCCAGGGTGTGCTTTTTAACGGCACCAGATGAACTCGAACACATCTGTCGCCACCGATTCAGTCTCTTCCTTCTTTTCTTTCTGGCCTGTCTGTATCTGACTCACACACATTAAAGATGAGCTGTTAGTCCACCCTGTTCTCTATTTCAACACAAAGCCATTTATAATATATTTAAATATGTGGTGTTTTAATATCGCCTGGTTTTTCATGCAACAATTGTCTAATCCTTGGCGATTTTCGCTTTTGGAAGACAAAGTAATAAATGAAGTAAATAAGTAAAAAATACCCAGCGATCATTCCTTAGAATGCGACAGAAGGCAAAGGCGAAAGAGTGCTTGTGCCCTGCAGCCAAACAACAGACCAAATATGCATTTATTATGGCCATAGAGTTGGACTAATTTTGAAGGAGGAAGAGGAACAGAAATAACCCATTAAATACAGGCTGAGAAAAACACTAACCGCACTACCATCATAGTCAAATGGGACAAAGTGCCATTTACTGTTACATGCAAAGGTCAAAAGCAGAAAAAACAAAAAACAAATGAGGCCTTACTGTGGAAAACACTTTTTTACAAATCCAAATAAGATACCAGTGAACTGATGGACTAATATACACAGAACAGTTGTGATAAATTTCCCCCCAAAAATAAATAAATAAATATGTGTATCGCCTGACAGGAATAACGATTGGTCTCAACAGCATGAACTAGCAGCAGCGATGTAGTAGCGCATTATGAGATATTCCCTTTATGAATTGCAAATCATGTCACAGATACCTACAACTTTCTATGAATTCCATCAACAGTATTTAATAATAATACTGTAATGCCGCTTACTTATAAAACCTTCCGGCTTTGACCAACTGTAAACAAATCACCTGCACGCAATGAGTGTTCATCTTAAATAAAATGAAATTATTTGTCATGTATTTAACAATCTGTATCGCCAAACTACGAATATCTAAAGATACAGACGGGGAAAGAAACGTGTGACTGAGACATTAATGTCTGTGCACCAGAGGTCCATCATTACAAAAGCTTTAATCTTGGCTTGGCAGGAAGTGCTCAGAAGTTGTTGCTGTGCCGGCAGTGCAGGAATGTGCAATATGTCGTTTCAGTATCAACACCATCAGCATGAAGTAAGACACATTAGGCTGAACAGAACTACAACTTTCTTTCTCTTTGAGACCAAAGAAGAAAAAAAAAAGACCACACCTTTCTGACTTTTCTGTGAATAAACTGAAAGTTTGAGATTTACCCACAACTAACGAGTCCTGTATATATTAGTTTGTCACTTGTTAGTGCACACAGCACACGCAAAGGACCAAAGAGTTACATCAATTCATTCATTTAGAACAGGCAGTCAGGGAAACTCCATAAGACAGGAGTTCTTTTACACTCCAGTTTGTGGTGCAGGTCTCCCAAAACCAGGTGACACTAGTAGCAGAAACATCCTAGCATGCCTTGCTTTATGAATGGGTCCATCTTCTCCCCGGTGCACCAGTGTGCCCGCTCTCAACGGAAAGATTGCAACCCAGAGTGGGTGCGTCTCTTAAGCTCCTTCCTCCCCCATTTAGGCAGACGATGAGTAATGGCCAAACACTACCCTTCAATTCCCACTGGGGTACCCATATCACAGCCACTCATGCCACATGTCACAGCAACTTAAGGCAATTCCACTAGATGCACCACAGCACATTTCAGGAGCAGTTCTTTGGTCCACTAATGTAGCGAGACGATGGAAGTTAAACAATGGGTGGTGGACGAGGCAGGCAGGAAGTCAGTCATGGGTACGGCAAAGAGAGCAATTGGGCAATTTTTAAAATCATCCTACACTGTGTGCACACAAATTACTCCCGGTGCAGGATGAAGCAGAGGAGAACAGAACAAAATCATGGAGGAGATACAACATTATAGACCCAAGCCCAATCTGTTCCTGAGGTTAGAGTTCAGCTATAGCTTTCAACAAGCTTCTGTGCACTGCTATTATCGCTAGAGAGAAATCTACCCCGGACAAGGAAATAACCAAATAAGGGAACAATAATGATGTCCCCTTCATTACGGTTAGTTCACATCAAACGCAATGAGAAGTTCTGCCTCATGTTGCTTGCATGAGGAAACCCATAAATGTTAACTCCTGACCGGCAATAGGATATAGATGTGTATAGCTGACAGTTGGAATCAAGTTACAGAAATATAATTTCCTAACTTACCATTAAGTCCTACATTTTCACTCACTTTTCTCCACGCGTTCTACCCCCCATTTCTCTACATAAAGGTGACATAGAAGCAAAGAGGCCCTGTAGCCCTCAAACAGCATCAATACACCCGTCCTTCATTTCTGATTCTCACTTTCACCTGAAGAAGAATCCACAACCTACAGGGCAATCCCGCTTGATGCAAACTTAACTTTTCAGCTTCATTCACATCACCCAGGGGCTTCACATCACCAGATTTCACAGAATCTGAATGTCATTGTGCATCAAGAGAGAACCCACTAAGGCATCTTCTCAAACCACATGTATAGGATTTAACTGTAAGAGGGTAAAAAATTAACCCTTGTTTTACAAAATCACCCCAATCATTAGATCAAAGAATGATTCATGTTTTTCAGCCAAACATGTTCATATTGCCTGGCGAAGATGAATGGGTTTTTCATGTCCTAGAAAATATCTGAATGAATATATCCCAAAGAAACACGTAGAACACTTGACTTAAGTGAGTCACCTTAGATCATAACAAGTCCAACTTATCTTGTGTGTGTTTTGGCAAAAGCTAGGTAAACTGTGATTAGCATTAAGGGCTCAGAATCAGCGCATTGAGAACAGGTCCACCTTGTCACACAGAATGAGTAAAGCTGATCTCGAGATAGTAGGCTTGCACAACCGGGCGCCTGTGTGTGAATGTGACAAGACTATGTTTGTCTGTTCAGAATGACATTGTGTATAATAGGCTGTGTAATGGCATCCAGCCAGTTCCTTAACCATCCCTTTACATATGGTACAACCAAGAGCAACATTCATAAGTAATTAATCTTCATCTTCTCCTAGACACAAGGATTAAGCTCCCAAAAGCCAAACTCGCGTCAAATAAGCACTAACACTTGTTCAAACAGTACTAAAGTGGGTTTAAGTGAGCTATTACAACCGTGCACTCTGAGACAGTGAGACAGGAGGAGAGGCCACCATCTGATCGACGCATCACCCCACCTTTTGTCCTATGTTGCTAGCCGAGAGAAACAAAGCCAGCCAAGACAGGGACGGGAGGAGGACCGTGATGATGCATCTGTCACCCCCGTAACTGACTGACCACCCTGACAATAAAGGAAGCGCTGCCCCTCTTCTCAGGCCACATCAATACGGGTTCAGTGCGACTATGAAAAGAGAGGTTTTACTCAAACATCTTTGACTATGTTGAAAATAGAAAAGAAAACCTTGCCAGTATTAATGATCTAAAAACCAAACACTTTAGTCGCTGCTTGTCGGAAACCAGGCGAGTAAACGGACAGCGCCCACGTCGTAACGAGTCTCCCTAAAAATATCAATAAGTACGTTAAGTTTTGGACTGCTGAGTCACTGTAGTATGCTCTCGTCTAGCCCTCGTCTCTATAACAGCATGTGTGTTTCGGTAGAGAAAATAAAAATAATTTAAGTGGCTCTTTTTTTCTTTTTTTAAAATCACGGCGCCTCCTTGAACTGACGTGATTGATAGTTAGCACATAAGCTAAAGTAGCTTTAGCTAACATTCGTTTGGTGCTAGTAAACTACCTTAATGTTATTTATAATCCGTTCAGTCAAAAAATCCAGGTGATAGAGGTGAAATAAGTATGTGTATAAAATAGTGCGAGCTTACTCTAACATAGAATAGCAACCACACTTGCTACTAAGGGGTTTGCCGCTAACTACAGCTAGTTGAGTGCAAACTTGCGGCAAGTTCTAGTGCTTAGCATTGATTGAGTTAGCGGTGACTACACATTTCAGCTCACTGGAAAAGTACATAACCCGGAAAAGTTTGCTGTAGCTTAAAAATACACTGCAGCAATCACTTTTTCCACTTACAGATATTTGCACCCGAGATACCAACCACCGCCTAGCGTCAATTTACAAGACGATTTCAAATCCTGGCTTTCAGAAAAGTTGAATCAAAGCTAGCAGAGCTTGTGTTAGAACAGCCAGTTCACACACCATCCCCTCCAGCACCCTACTAACAACACAACTGTTGATCACTCACCATCTAGATGTAACACAATTTACTATTTACCGGTTTTATGACCACTTCTATACTGTAACGCACAATCGTTCGCGTTAGCTTCATAAAGTACTTTCTATGTTAGGACAATCAACTAGCATGTAAAGCTAGTTAGCGATCCTTCAAGCTAGCATCCAAGACGGGAGCTCAGTGGAGACATCACCATAGCAAACTGGATTACAGGACACCCCAGAAAAACAAAACAACGCGACTGTGTTGAAAACCGAAGGTAACTTACCAGAATTTTTGAGAGGGATACTTTAGGTACTCGTGTCACTCCAAGTGGAAGTCAAACCAATAAAAAACGTAGCTAATTCCAAAAAGAGAAGGGGGAAACCGAGACAGGAGTACTTATTTGGGCGTTCAAGGAGCTTGTTGCGCCTCCGCCTAGCTATATGCTGCTAGTGCTAAGCCAGCTAAAGCCAGGACTACACGTATCTCCTCCTCCTACAGAACATGGCGGGCAGAGCAGGAGGTGGGGTGTAGGGGTTGGGGGTTGGCCGGGAAGGGTGTGACCAAGTGGGCTTGACTTGGCAGGGATAGAGACAGACCCTTCATCCCTCGTGAAAACCCTCGAGGGGGAAAAGGCGCGCCCCTGAGCAAGTGACTGTAAAGTGATAATTAGAATTTCCAAGTTTTCACATGAACGATTTACAACATCGTGGACATGCGTGACTATAAGAATGGTTATATTAAAGTGCTGGACTACTTTTTTTTCTTCTTTTTTTTGTGGAATAGCTTTTTTGTTTTAGTAACCGAACAGTCCTCTCTGGTAAATCTAGTTTTGAGGAGCCATTTTCCAATTTCGTCAAAGAAAGTTAGCAGCCAAAAGGAAATAAACGGAGTATGCACAAGTACGTGCATGTCATGATTTTTCACTGCCAGGGATTGTCCGCTGCAGGTGTGTCATTACAAAGCGCAAACTTTGTAGGACCGCATTCCATCGCTCTAATTTTTTCCACCCCACAGTCTCTGCGCAACCGCTTTTTCTTTCACAGGTATTTAAATAGAGGGAGGGGGACAACACGTCACACGTCCCAGACACGTGGCACAACACGCTTTATCTTTTTTTCAAACCGAGATCTATGAATAGACGCAGATGCCTTAGTAAAAAAGTGCGCAGTGAGCTATTAATAGAAATGTAGGTTGTAGACGCAAAGTGTGTAAGTTAAAAATAGAAAGGGATCAAAATGTCACGAATCTGCAACGCTGACAACAGCCAAACGTCAGTATGACCGATGTGATGTCCTTTGGCTGTTTTTACTGCTGTGCCATACTGCAAATTTTGTTATGATCGATACCAAATAAATACAGGGCCAGCATTCCCGATACCAATATCGGTATTTTTAACTTATAAGGACAGCTTATGTAGGGGAGAGCGGTGTGTCATGACATTTAAAATTATCATCAATTTGCAAATTCTGAACACATTTTAATGACCACCAAATTACTGTGATGTTTTTCTTTTACTTTCTCAAAAAAAGCACATCTTTTAGCTTTTTGTAACTGGGTTTTTTGGGGACCTAGAATGTAAATGCACCTGTCTTTAAAGCAGTTTGTGTGAACTTCGGTTATTAAATGTGCTTTAGGCAATAAATAAAATAGACGTGACAGTCAACACAAAAAGTTTAAGACATTTTTTCATAGTACGTCTGAGATTATTTTTCAGTTCTTAAATATAAGAACTGATATAAGAATATATAAATATATATATATAAATATAAGAACCGTCTGCAGTACGGGGGCCCCACAGGGAACGGTTCTGGTTCCGTTCCTCTTCACCATCTACACTGCAGACTTCTCCCACAATTCCACCCAGTGCTTCCTGCAGAAGTTCTCTGATGACTCTGCAATAGTCGGCCTCATCACTGATGGGGACGACAAGGAGTACAGAGGTCTGACCCAAGACTTTGTGGACTGGTGCCAGCTGAACTACCTCCAGATCAACGCCAGTAAAACCAAGGAACTGGTGGTAGACTTCCGCAGGCACAAGCATTCTCCACTGCAACCACTGAACATCCAAGGTATGGACATTGAGGCTGTGGACAGCTACAGGTACCTTGGTGTTCATCTGAACAATAGACTGGACTGGACTCATAACTCAGACGCCCTCTACAGGAAAGGGCAGAGCAGGCTGTACCTGCTGCGGAGACTCAGGTCATTTGGAGTGGAGGGCCCACTCCTGAAGAAATTCTATGACTCTGTTGTGGCTTCTGCTATCTTTTATGGCGTGGTCTGCTGGGGCGGCAGCATCTCTGCTGGGGACAGGAAGAAACTGAACAGGGTGATCCGAAGGGCCAGCTCTGTTCTAGGATGCCCTCTGGACCCAGTGGAGGTGGTGAGTGACAGGAGAACGGCGGCTAAGCTGTCATCCCTGATGGACAACATCTCCCACCCCATGCAGCAGACTGTGACAGCACTGAGCAGCTCCTTCAGTGGGAGACTGCGGCACCCACGGTGTGGGACGGAGAGATTTCGCAGGTCTTTCCTCCCCACTGCTGTCAGACTCCATAATAAAGACTTTAACTGATCAAGCACACACATCCATACATATGCAATAATACTAAGTGCAATAATCCTTTCTGTCATCGTTGTATTTTTACTCAGTTGTATATAGTATTTGTATTTGTATTCTATTTTTATCTTATTGTATATTTATTTTATTTTATTCTACTGTATATAGTATTTTATTTTATTCTATTCTGTACAGTTGTGTACTGTATTTATTCTTATTGTATTCTAATTTTTGCCTCATAACTTTTGCACTGTCCACTTCCTGCTGTGACAAAACAAATTTCCCACGTGTGGGACTAATAAAGGTTATCTTATCTTATCTTATCTTATAAGACACAATTCAGTCAGATAGATAGTGAACTTTGGGGACAGAAATAAAGTATTGATCCTATCACGCTAGTATCGATCCAATACAGATGCCAGCATTGGTATCGATACTGTCGACCCAGCTCTGCTTTCTAGTAAAGTGCTAAATCTGGCTGGGAGTGCCACCTTTAAAGTTCACTGATGCTTTTGTGTCCTCCTGCTGCATATTCGGTGGAAAGGATAAGCCAATTAAATGAAGCCCAAGCCAAGCTGATTGAGATGTTTTTGGCACTCGCTGGTCTCTGCTTGAGAGAGTGATAAAAAAAAAAAAAAACAAATAGACTCTTTGTGCAAACAGGTTTTTGAAATTGTGTAATTGGCCTGCTCTAAAGCTATTGCCTGAACAGAACAGACCAAATCAGAGTGCGAGAAAAAAAATTGTACTGCACACTACTTATTAACTCAAGACCTTTAACACGAAGACCTATGTTGGTGTTTTTAGAGGAGTATTTCAAGTTGATGATTCATCTTACTAGACTGCCAACATCCACTATATAAAGCAAAGCCCCTCCTGATGGGAGCCTGTTAACAAGAGGATTGTGTACCAAAGAAGGTTTGGTACATGGCAAGAGGATATCTTGTCAAAGATATATATTTGTGTTACTCAAATATACATGATTTAATCCTCACCAGGTCTTAAAATTCATAAAGTACAACCTCATGACATATTATACCGTGTCATAAACTAAACTAAGCCAAAATGCAGAAGCTACCATGATTCAGTAGCTTGTAGAACCACCTTTAGCAGCAATAACATGAAGAAATGGTTTCTCTTGTGACTTTATCAGTCATCCACATTGTTGTGGAGGACTTTTGGTCCACTCTTCTTTACAGTGTTCCTACAGTTCATTGAAGATTCTTGGTTTTTGTGTATACACAGCTCTCTTAATGTCCCACTGTAACATTTTGATCAGTTTTAGGCTTTCGGTTTACTGCTGTCCTTGGGTATACTTTGGTATACCAAGGAGTTCATGGTCAAGTTAATGACTGCAAGGTCCTGCAACTGCAAAATGAGCCCAAACCATGACCACTGACAGATGATACGAGGCATTTGTGTTGTTGTGCTGTCTTTGAGGGGAGCTTGGAGGCGTGGTGGTTAGCACTGTCGCCTCACTAGGAGGTCCTGGCTTCAATTCTAGTCTGAAACCTTCTTATGCCGACTTTAATGTTCTCTCCAAATAGTTCATCTTCACACAGGGAGTAAGGTTAATTGCTGATTCTAAACAAACCATAGATCAGAAAGTGATTGTGAAAGATTGTCTGTCTCGATTTGTTAGCCCTGCCACAGACTGGCGACCTCAGCCACTGTAGAATGGACTTTTAAATTGTTTGGAAATGGCCTTAACTCTTCTCAGATTGGTGGGCAGTAACAAGCTCATAGCTGATGCCTTTTCTTCTCAGGACTGATGGCCACACACAGACCTGAGCACACCAGACCAGCAAACTGCCAAAACCTCTGCTTGTTATAGGCGTGCTCACACTTGGTGAGGATCAGTTAATGGAGTGCATTTGATTAGCAGCATCTGGCTGCTACTCTCTGAATTCCTATGGAAGTAATAAGGGTTCACTTTTTTGCACACTGCTTCTGCATTTTGGCTCAGTTTTGGTTAAATAAATAATGACACAGTGTAATATGTCATCTGTTGTTGTTTATCCTGAGGTTGTTTTTACTGAAGTTTAAGACCATATTATTTTAAAACCTCATAATTGAAAGAGGATGTACTTTCTTTTATTTTAACCATGGCTGTATTTCTCCATCCAACACAAAAATGCAAAACCTTTGTGCAAAATAGATGTAATTGTGGCAACTGTGGCAAATCCTTTGTTCTTCTGCAACAGGTATCAAAGAGAAGCTTGAAGGTGACATTCATGGTTGGGTGAGAAAGCTACCTCAAGCAGTTATTTTGCAAACAAACAACAAGAAAATGTCACCTTGGCATTTACTATCTCCTCTTATCAGACAAACTTTGAAAGTTAAACTAAATTCTGATTGGTCAGTCTGTGCAAACAAAAAAGTGAAGTGTGCTATGTGTTGAGTATGTGCCCTTTTAAAGTACATGCAGGTCCAGTGTCAGCCAGTAGAGGTCAGGAGCGTCCCACTTTTAAAACAGTCAGAGAGTGTGTCTGTAATGTGAGCACAAACTAAACTTAGGAGGGCTGTCTAGAACCCCCTGCAGACATGTGTGACCTTTAATATGTAATCACCATATGTGATCCCCTACAAAATCACCCTCCACAAAATAATCACCCTCATTCTCAACACTCATGCCCTATTAGAGACTCACTGGGCCATTAGCTTGTCTTGCACCATCCATGGTCAGATGCACTGACCCAGCATAGTTTTACTCATGCAGAATGAGTATTGCAGTCACTAACACATGATTCGTTGAGTCTAGATGCCACCATGTGTGACACATGAACAACAGTCAGGGGAAGCTCATGATGATCATTAGTTGTT
The DNA here is from genome assembly GCF_057382185.1 of Mchenga conophoros. Classification (NCBI taxonomy): domain Eukaryota; kingdom Metazoa; phylum Chordata; class Actinopteri; order Cichliformes; family Cichlidae; genus Mchenga; species Mchenga conophoros. Next base: position 18,046,654 of record NC_140529.1, read on the forward strand.
AGCAGCTTACCATATCTTACACTATTATTATATAACCGAGTGGCGTTTATCACACACCAGAAATTCAGCCACCAAATGCGGTAAATCTCAGTTACAAAGGCAAGCGGTGCATGTGAGTCATATTAATTTGAATTTTATTCAGCAGGATGTGCAAACACATTAGGTTCACCTAAGGAAGCTCAAGCATGAATATAACTGGTGCATCACTTTGAGAAGCCTGCAAAACTTATGTAACGTGGAGGAAAAGGAGGAAAGACTGGCAGGAGTCAGTTTTTGGCCTGAAGTAGCGCACTTGGTTCCAGATGGAGCCTAAATCAGCAGAAAGGGGGGGGGGGCAGAAAGCATGAAATAGGATAGCGTATAATTTTTGCCACTCCTGCCAGTTTATTAGCTAAATCTTTTCATATGCAAATGGTAGAGTGCTTGTGAGGAGCTCTTGTAGATTATACCTGGAGAAGGAAGGTAAGTGGAAGAAAAACAGCCCCAGCAGTTGTTATTTACACATTTTTAGCATAAAGAACCCACCTGATCAACTCCTCTACTGTGAGAGCAGACTTTTTTTCTTTTTAGTAAAAAAATAAACAAAAAAACAACAACCCTTCATTATAAAGGCAACTTTTTAATCCATATAGTCAGCCTTCCTCAGCTGCAGAGATGCAAATCCATACATGACCTCTTACCAGTTTGACATTTTCTTGACCATTGTGGCTGAAAAATTCACTTTTTCACCCACCTGTTCACACATTTCTACAGACATATCCTTGTGAAACCACTCCTGCAGACAGAGGTGAATCATGTTTTCACTCTTACATACCTAACCACTTTAGTTACACGTGCCCTTTAAGTCAGAGGGGTCAAACATAAGGCCAGAGGGCCAGAACAACCAGGCATAGTCAAATCCGGCCTGTTGGGCTGCTTCGGAAAATGTGAAGGAGGGTGTACATTTTGAACTATACACTGTATTTTCACAGGTTTTGCGACTTTGTTCTGATGATGAACACCTCCCCAACGCATTTAAGTGATAATTAAACAATTAAATGCCAGAAAAGTGCCTGTTTTTTCACTATTTAATTAAGAAATTTCTAAGTTAAAAAAGATAATTTTCTTCTAAATGAACAAAAACATTTTTTTTCATATAAACATTCACAGGACAGTTTGGGCAATGACACAAATTTACACTGACAGAAAGTATAGAGTAATGTTGACCCTGGGCAGCAAATAAAGGAGGCAGTTCTCTAATTGGCTTCACAAAACTTTTTTTTTTTTTTTTTGTGAGCTCAGATGCCCTTCCTGCCACATGTTGTTCAGTAAGTGCGTGAGAGAGGAAGCGAGGTAGAGCAAAAAAGCAAGTGAGAGAATGGGAGTGGGGGTGGGGGCTAAGAGAGGAACAGAGATTAAAAAGCATCGTGGGGACAATGCAGTACAATATAATGACAGCTATTGGAGGTGGGTGGGTGGGGGAGGGGGGGGGGGGGGTTACAAGCATATAGGTGCAAAAGAAAATTGAGGGTAGGAATGAGCTGTAGACAAATGTGGCCTGAGAATGCACAGATCCTGAGAGGCATTGTTTATTTGTTTGAGGGGAAGTTGAGCGATTTTGTGCCCACCTGCTTTTTCCGCCATTGCCCACTGACTTCCGCCAGCTCACTCAAACACGCAAACCTGTTCACCCATTTCAAGCCCCCCTGCATTAGTGCCCCCGGCAGGATAAAAATGTTGATGAAATTGATGAAAATGTCACCCAAGCAGAAAAGCACTGGGTTTACATACTATGTGCTGCCTGTGTTGTGGGTAACACATACACAGTGTACTGCAGGGCTGTTAAAAATGGCCTATCAGTCACATTGCATGAAGGATTCATCACTGTTAACAGAAAACACACCATTGTGTACGGGCAGCTGTTTATGTAAGTTGTAACTTGGTGTTTAAAACATCCGACACTTTGCTGGAAAAGGACACAGGAAGTGATGTCATTGTGTCAGCTGAGGGGCCTAAACAAAAGAAAAGAGCAGTGAACAGCACAGTGCCTGAGACAAAGAAGAGAACCACCTACGGACACACAAACTCAACCAACAGAAAAAAAATGCAAAAAAAAAATAGGATCACCCACAACGTTTGAGTGAGGCCGGAGAGCTGTACACAGAAACACAGCGAGGTGTACCACACATTAAAATACAGAAAAAAATGTCTGGATGTAGAATATGTCGATCCTTAAATTTTTTAATTCACCTCCAGCATTTCAAACGCACAAGACATCATCACACAGGAAGGAAAAGACTTAAGAACAAGGGTGTTGCTTCAGCCCTAGAGCAGCAGGCAGTTCCACTTCCTCTCTTTCTCTTCCTCTTCTATTCTTCCATCATCTCACATCTAGCCTTCACATCCCGCACTCCTCCTTCTGGTGGCACAGGCAAGTGACGCAGCTGACCGGGGATTTCCTGGACAGGTCACGCTAAAGAAACAGCTACAACTTCCCTGTTGTTTTATCTCATTGTAGTTAGAGCCGTTTGTATTTTTACTTTGCATTTCCTCTTCTATGTTTTACTCTCTGTCTCTTCTTCTTCTTAAGTCCATCCAGACGATATCTACAGATCATGAAGTGTGGAGGCTCATTTGGGAGGGAGTTTGATTGGCTGCTTGTAGAATGTGGCAAAAAGGACTTTCCAAATAAGACTTTGATTATTAGTTATATCATTATTAGTGATAAACCGGGCAGCACTGTTGCCTTAAAGCAAGGTCCTGAGTTCAATTCCACCATCAGGCTGGCGTCTTTCTGTGTTGAGTTTGCATGTTCTTCCCGTGTTTGCGTGGGTTCTCCGGGTACTATGGCTTCCTCCCAGAGTCTAAAGACATGCAGTTAGTGGGAATAGATTAATTGGAAACTCTAAATTGGTTGTCTGTGTCTATGTGTTAGACAGACTGGCGACTCGTCCAGGGTGTGCCCTGCATTTTGCCCTAAGACAACTGGGATTGGCTCTAAAAGGATAAGTGGAAGAGGATGGATGGATGGTAATAAACTGGATTTTGTGATTCTAACTGAAACCTGGCTTGATTATACTGCTAACACAGAGCTGGCTAAAACATCACCCAGTAATTAAAGCTTTGAACCTTTACACCACACAGAGAGGCGATCTGGTCGCTGTTATATATAAAAACAGTTTTAGTTGTAAATCTCTTGTACTCCTTAATAAATGCCAACCGGCTAAACTGAGATGTGATTTTATGGAAAGAATTAATGAACTTTTTTTCTGAAATTATAAATTTTTTTTATGCATTATTCTTTATTTTAATTCATTTCATATTCACACTGACACCAGCAGCAACTCTGATTCAAAATATTTCATCAGTTTACTTTAATGTTAATGTTTAACAACATGCAACTCCACCCACTCATACTAAAAGTCACATGTTTGATCTAATTGGTTCCAGAGGTCTTGACGTCACAGTGACAAATGTTCTGGCTGTTACTGTCTCGGGTCGTTATTACATATTTCCAGAAGTGTTTTGGTCGTCTGACAAAACTAACACCAACTGATTTATCAACAGCCGTTACATCAGTGCAAGTGCATTTAGTAGTGAATTTTCAAAATACACATTACTGGTACTGTTGTCATGTGATGACATTTCTCAGTCTATCGATCATATCGCACCTGTCAGAACTGTTAATGTATGCAGTCTACAGTGAGAATGTAAATATGGCAAAACAAGTCTTTGAAATCAATAAAAATACACTTTGTTACTGCAACAATGGAATAAAATTAGGCAGGCAATCCTATGTCTCCCAACTGACTAACAATACTCAGGGTAATTCCACTTCTTTTATTCCCAGCCATTGATAAACTACCCAATGCTTCCAAAACCATTCCCTCTGAATTTCTTTCATTAAAAGTAATATCTTTGATTAATTTATCTAGCATTGCCTCACATTCTTACCAAACTACTGCCAAAATGTCCAGATAAAATCCTGAAGAAGTCATTTATCAGTTAAAATCTTGAGTTCAATTCTGTATTTTGTAAACGATGACATTAACTGCTGTATGTCTACAAACTTTTTTAGAGCCAAACAGAGATGAGCCAGAAATACTTGTTGTTGGTCCACAAAGTCTAGAGCAAGGCAGGAATCTCAGAACTCTTGTGGACTGTGGTCTCAATTGATAACTGATAATCATACCAATAAGGTCACCAGGACTCCTTTCTACCATAAAAAAACCTAAAAGTTAGAAAATTCATATTAAGGTTAGACTACTGTAATGCTCTATTTGAAGGGTTATCCAAAGCATCAGAAAGAGGATTTGATAATACAAAAGACGGTGAAGATCCTTACAAGTACACAGACACTGTCTACAAGTTCAATACAAAATTACCTTTAAAATTCTCCTACTAGTTCACAAAGCTCTCAATGGCTTGGCCTCTCAATACATCTCTGACTTGCTCAGTGTGTATAACCCAATCAGACGTCTGGGGCTATAAGGTTCAGATCTTTTAACTGTCCCCAGTATAATCGTCCTGAATAGGCAAATCAAGCTGAGATCTCCACAGCCACTGATTCCCAATGTTTTATTTCCTACAGTGTAGCCCAAAGCATACAGTGTATACAGGGCTTCTGATTCACCACATACGAATCTGAGCAAACCCCTAGAACGGGCCTCCAGAATTAAAAAGCTATTGCTTTTAACCGTCCACTATTTCTAGCATCAATCCAGAGAAGTTGCTGGAACAATGAATTTAACTCAGCATGTGACATAAATTGAGACAGATGAAGCTGGCAGCCCGCTGCTGCTGTCAGTCCATAGATGATAAATACCGACGATATGATGTAAAACCTCATAGCTGGTTTTATCATCCATGCTATAATCTTTTTTTTTCTTTAATAATAAATCTTGAAAAGGTTCACTCAGCTGCCCAGTTATCATTTTTGGCACAGAGGTTGCATCAGACACGCCTTCACTGTCACGCAGATGCTTTGGAAATCTCAACCAAAGCTACTCAAGAATTGAAATGTAGCACACGGTGTATGTGTACGGTCAGCAGGATGAAAGGAAGAGGGTGTCAGGGGAAAACCGATGCGGTAATCTCTCAGCTTGTTCTGTGGCATAGAGCGATCACTCTTTTTTTTCACGTTTTGAAATGCCTGACTTGACTGGACCATCCGGAAGTTTTCAGCCTTCACAGATGTTAAATATAGGAACAGCAAACGTGAGCTCACCTTTCACTTCAAAGGTGTGAAACTAAAGCTGAATTCGCACGATGACAGAAGTGCAACGACAAACCACACGGAACATAATGGAAAAAGCTGAAGCACACACACACACACACTCCACAGAAGCCGCACTGAGTGTGTAAGACAAATATATACACAGGAAGTGCCTCCCACTCCTTTGCCCCTAGTCACTTGCTCTCTCTCTCTCTCTCTGGCTCTCTGAATGTTTCTGATGGCAGTGTGTTGCTGAGCAGCAGCCAGTCGTGTTTTTCCCCTCACTGAGCTCACTCTCTCTCTTATCCTCTGCTCCGGCTCTCAAACGCTCTGTTGCTCAGTGAACAGACTAGACCTCTCCTCTCCACTTCTTCTTCTCTTCTGCTACCCCTTAACTCTGCTCTATCCTCTTCTTTTATCTGTTTCTTCCTCACATTTCTTCTTCATCCCTGCCTGCCCCCCTGCCCACTAGCACTACCACCTTGGTGCCAGGGGCATTAGTGGGGGTCCCGGCGTGTCTTTTTGACTGTGTGTGTGTGTGTGTGTGCGTGTGTGTTTATGTGAGAGCGTGCCGGTACTGTTTTCAGCATGGAAGCGGTGGCATTGTACACGTTTCGTGCCACAGAGGGTGATGAGCTCAGTTTCAACAAGGGAGACTTGCTCAAGGTAAGAAAAAGAATTTTTCATCTTTGTCTGTCTGAAGAGTAAAACTGGCACAGCACCTCTGTCTTCTCTCTCGCTCCGTCTGCCTACACTGTGATAATTACAGCAATTAAAACTTTACTGTCAGAAGCCATTGAAATTATATTTCAAGTGCTTCAGGTGCTTCCTAAAGAAAGAATAGTCTAAAGAAAGATAAAGTATTAGAAGTGGCTTAAACCTATTTTGGATGATAGCACTCACCTGTATGTGTGGTAATGTGCTAGACAGCAGTGAGATAGCTTAGCTTACCATAAAGGCAGGAAACAGTTTGAAGTAGCTAGCCTTGTTCTTAAAAAGAGCAAAAAGTTACTTATTTTTTATATTTAATTTGCTAATCTTTACACAAAAGTGTCAAAACAATCATGTAGAGTATGCTAGAGGACTTTTTTGGCTTGAACCAGTGGTTTCCTGGAGCGTCTGCTGACTACAGGGCAAATAGTCCTTAGCTTGTAGAAGTGCCAAATCTGTACTTCCTCAGTGGCCACCAATAAAGTCACTCCCTATCGTGTTTAATATTGAAAAGGCTTACTTAACAGCAGAAAGATAAAACATTTTTTTTATGTCTATGAAGCTAAACACATTTTTGATAACTGTGCAAATTTTCCTTAAGGACTAAAGAAAGTGGTTTGGCCACTTTGAGAGCTGGACACTAAAATGCTGTAGCATGTATAAAGTTACAGAGCTAGACCTCACAACAGTGTTCTTTCTGCTGTTAGCTAATTATACGGACTATTTATTGTGCAAACAGCCCATTTAAGAAGTTTGTGTTTCAGTTTTGTGAGTGAAATATAGATTTTTAGTTATATTTTTATTAGTACAAAGGCACCTATGCTATCTGTGTACTGTACAGTCATGTTTGCTAACATTAGCTCAGAACTTAGCACTCCATTGTCTCAACAAATGATAGTTTTTGCAAATACCACAAAAAAGCAACATGGCAACAGACAAAATGCTTTAAAATGTAGCTTTAAAAACGAATGAGTGGTAGCACAGGTGGCTTTGTAGTCTAAATCTTCACATATTAAAATGGGAAGTTGTCATTTTCACATGGCTACATGGCTAACAGGTTACCACTATTTTAAACCTTTTTTTCCAAGCTAAGCTAACGTCACAGGCTATAACTTAATATTTACAGTATAAAATGGGAATGCTGAATCTTCTTATCATTTTACAGAAAGTAAATAGGCATATTCGATTCTACTCCTCTAATTTAATTTTGCTCCAGGTTGCCTAACAATCTTTTTTTTAATCTGCAGCTTTTTATTTGTGTCAAACACCATGCTGAAATAGTTCCGGCACAGCTGGAAATTAGTGTAGTAGAAAATCGTCCCTCTAAGACATCAACAGCAAACCTCAGAATTAAAGAGCCAAGTGCTTCTTTCTAACACTGGTGCTTTGGCACCATCTGTTTGACACTCAGACGCAGGCAAATCAAGCAAGATGGAAGACACAGTGAGATCAATTTGTCTTCTGGATTTTGTCTCAGTTAACCAGTGGGCGTCGGTGCTGCAGGTCCAACTTTTCTCACTAGTTAAAACCTTTATTTTTTCCTTTCACTGGAATATTTCTCTGCTAATTTGAGGCTTTTCTTTGAGGGTGAATTTACCTTTTGTTGCTTGAAGATAGTTGGTGTACTATTCTTCCCATACTGACTTCATTCCAGCACTAAACATGAATAAAAAAGACCTCTTATTCCTGCTGTCTTTAAAGTCATTTGTTAGAAGTCGAGTGTCACAGCATGTTACAGCTAAGATGCAATGGCATTTAGTTTCGACACTAAGACAGATAGTTACAGCAGTCTTTGATGCGTACTTGTGTTGTCTGGCCATAGTGATAATTTACAGTAGCTAAAACAGCACCATCACTTAAACCACTGTTAAGTTTGTTTCTTTACTCGTGCAGGGCTAAGCGACTGTCTTGTCTTTGCCAAAAAGCTTTGGTTCACACTCGGGTCAAGCAGTACTTTTAAATAATTCTCCACATTTGTTCGTTTCTGCATGATGCGCCAGATGGCCTGAGCTTTACAACATCAAGAGAATTTGTGCGGAAAAAGAAAAAAGAAACTCTATAATTTAGTTACAAAAATACCAAAGAGATAGTTGCTTTCCTCACAGCTGCTCACTGGTGCTCATTTATTGCCCTTATGCTGCTTTAAAGCCTACTTCTGCTTCTTTTCACACCTTGTTGCCAATGCGAACGCATTGTGCGTTTTCCATGTGGAACTGGATCGATCGAGCTGAGCAGAGTGTTGACTCATAAAGAAGTTATAAAAATAGCTTCATAGAAGAATTTGTAAAAAAAAAAGAAGTGGCTCTGGCATTATGTGTAAAGCTGGGAGACCGTGCTGCCAAGTTTAACACGAGGGACACAAAAGCCGAGCTTTAGTTCTCCAGATACCGTCACAAAAAATGTAACAACTCCGGCTGGAAATGAAAACCTCCAAAGCACCCAGAGAGTACGCACTACATTCTAATCACAAAATGAAATAACTTCATTTCTTTAGAAAATAGTTAACTATCCTTGGAAATAAAAATATTGCTGTATTTATTTGCTTCCTTTATCCAACAGTTTCGTGTGTCTGACCACAGCAGTCAGGTGCGGTCAACCATACCTGACCTGTTTTTAAGCCTCATTAAGAGCTTTGTGTGTGGTCTTTTCAGTCTACTGCCATGTCAGATGTTCACGTTGTCGGATTTTGTTTGTTTAATGCTCTTTTGTTAAGGGTTAATTATGTAATGAGTAAACTCTCTGGAGTGGTCTGGAAGGAGCTGTTAGTCACAGCTGAATTAACAGGGTCTAGCTAGATAATCAGCTATTATTGGTTATATACGGTCTCTCTCTACATATATATATGATAAACACTGTACATCATCGGTCCCCAACCTTTTTTGCGCCATGGACCGGTTTAATGCCATTAACCGGTATAATCTTCAAGATGGCGCCGAGTATGGCAGCCTCGTCGCAAGCTCCCCCAAGCAATGCACAACTCTGTTGCTTGTGAAGCTCGCACACAAGAATTTCACTCACATGTACTGTACCAATGTACCTGCACATGTGATGTGACAATAAAAGTGATTTGATTTGATTTGATTAATGTCAGACAATACTTTCACGGACCGGCCTTTAAGGTGTCGCGGATAAATACAACAAAATAAAAGGATACAGACAAAGACAAAAACTGTGGTATTTTGTAAATATAATAATAAACGCAAATTCACTGTGTAATTGTATAACTTTATTAGCAGCGTCCTACTGAAATGCGCCAACAATATTGAGAGTAACCTCCTCCTCTCTGCCCCTTAATCCTCTCCGATTGCTATGGTAACACGTAAATATTTCTTTCAAAATAAGACACACAACTACAGCACGGAAAAAGACCGAGTTAACAATAAAAACCCTGAAAACCATAAATTTCACACCCGAGCCTAATGTCTCGCTGCCCGGTACCAAACGACCCCCCGGGTACAGGCCATGGTACCAGTACGGGCCATGGTACCGGTCCATGGCCCGGGGGTTGGAGACCGCTGCTGTACACGGTCAACATTCAGTACAATTGTTTACTTACTTAGTAGCTACTAGTGGTGCGTGATAATGCAAATTTTGGTATGCATGTGATACCAAGTAAAAACAGGGCCAGAGTTACTAATACTACTACTGATACTTTTGATTAGTAAAGGCAGCCTTTATGACTTATGAGCTGAACCAAATAACTTACTTTTACTTTCCACAGTCATTAGTTAACCCAACAAAGCACACATTGCAGCATTTCATGTAATTTGAAAGTGGGGTTGTTTGGAGAGCTGGGATGTAGATACGCTCGTCTTTTTGTGTCAGCTTCTGTTTAAATGTGCTACAGGCTATAAATAAAATAGGCATGAAAGTCAGCTCGCAAAGGCTCAGACATTTTTCATAGTGCGTGTTTGAGGTGTGTATTTTCCTTTCCAAAACACAACAACAACAATATGGGCTGCACGTTGAACTTTACTATATTAATACTGTTGATATTTGTATTGATGTGCTAGTACTTACTGGCATTGTTGCATTATTAATAAAATTAAAGTAGCGATCTATGAAATAGAAATAAGGAAAAGTTCTTAAACTGCCAGTGTTACCACTTAAGAGGCTTTATGAACACAATACATATGACAAAAAAAAAGATTTGGTTTCTCCACAGAACTCCTGTAGTTACTCGTTATTATGATGTACAAGCAGGAAAAATTAAATTAACAGGTGAAGCTGTACAGGAAGTGGAAACTTTTTGATTGAAATTGTGGTGGGGGGGAAGTTAGTCTCTGAGTCAGACTGATGCAGAAATGGCTCACTGGGTTTCATGAGAAACAGTCCAGCGTGTTGTTTTAAACTGTGGGAAATATAGGAAGAGGTTGTTTAGGAGGGACACCGAAACCTCCAGCCTCTTGAAAGGGCAAGCTTTCAGCTCGATGAATGACTGACGTTATGAGCAGTAAATCATTTCGTAGCCTGCGACGCATTTACAGTGCACGTACAAATGTGCACTGTAGCCATTACAAGCAGCTGATGCATGAAATGAAGTTTCTAAATGCAGAGAGGGGACAGGGCAACTTTTTTTTATTTATTTATTTTCTGGCAGATGGGCATTACTGCCCAAGGTGTTCTTCATCACAGTGGCCTTCAAGTCCTTGCTGGCAGGATGTCGCGTGAAACTTGAGGTGAGGGAGGATGTTTTAACTACAGTACATGACACGTGGTACTTTGCTGGGTACAGCTGCTGATCAAACACAGAGGCAACGTGATGAAAGCCCAAAAAGTGATAAACCCAAGCTGTAAGGGAGATAAGGAAGAAATGTGGCAGTGCGAGGCAGGCGGCGCAAAATAAAAATCATCTTAAAATATCAAAATGACAAGCCATGTCACAGCTGGGTTAGGAGACTGAATATAAAAAAGAGTTTGAAAAAGAGCATGAACAGAGATGAAGCAATGAAAGGAGACGGGATAAAACAGATAAGGTTTAAAGCAGGAACATATCAGGAGTCAAAATAACAGACTGTCCTTTATTACCATCATCATGATGGAGCCCTGGCCCTGTTTATTACCTACTGTAGCTAGCAGAAATAAGACATGTTTGCAAGAGCTTTTAAATGACTATCATTGTTATCATTTGTGCTTGAATTTCTTTTCATTTTACTTTGCACACCCCACTGTCAGATTACACATCCTGCGAATGATAATGACGCCAGCTAATGTGAACTTGATAGCAGGCTCTGGTGTGACATTTCAGACTTTCTTAAGGCAAGCGACTAACTATAGTAACTATAGTCTTTAAAAAGTCAACTGAAATATTTTCAGTTATGGCTTATTTTCAAGCTATAAAAAAACAAGGGTTCAATTTATTTTATTTATGTAATTAATTTCTTTTTACTTACACCAAAGCGGTGTAATTTTGATTATTAACTCTTTGCCCCTTAAAAAGCTTCTAGAAGCTCTTTTCTGAGCCCAGTGGTTTCTGTTCTTCTGCGTTGATACATACTGAGATCAAAATTTGTCACTAAATGTAAAGAGGAGAAAAAAAGTCAAAGTACTGATATATAAATGTAATCTTCTCTTGCAAAAAAGCTCATTCCAAGTGTATCACCTGCACAGGATTTTTCTTTTGGCGTTTCCTGTATTTTTGGTGAGATGTCTGTGTTTATGGAAAAAGGCTGGTGTCGGTGGGGCCTTTAGGAGTACGAAGAACTGTCTAGAGATAGCGCTGGGTGTTTTGGCTCTGTAACGGGCAGCGAGGGCAGCCTGGCTGCTTGTTGTGACAAGCTGTGTTTCCGTATCTATAGAGTACACGCAGGAGCAGGTAGATGAAACTCAGTGTGAGATTACAACTTCAGATTGTAATGACAACGCCTGCTGAGACGCGCTCATCTTTACTCGTCGATATCATGTGAAATTCCACAGTAAATATATGTATATTTCATATTATTCCTCTGGATCGCCTGGAGAATCTGCGCAAGGTAAAACCTGGTGTCGTCATGATTTCCATTACACTACCCACTTTGCTCATGGTGTTACAGCTCTGCTATAAAACACAACCTGATCAACTGACCTGTAAGTGTAATAGAAACAAACAAATCACTCAACATTATAGCGCATGCATTATATTTTACCCATAATTAGTGTAAACACAGAGCCTCCCTTACACACAGGTTTTGTACTCCATAATGCAGAATATAGCACTGAATAGACTGTAGTTATTCTGACATTATACTATAGGGATGAAAATGTGACAGAAAATCTGAATTAATAAGAAAAAAGGTTTTTTTTAAGAAGAATTAAGTTTACAGTATTTATTCTTTTTAATTACTTTGATCTTTTGGGCTTTACTGATGGAAAAAGACACCTATTATGGGGTGTTAGGAATACATTACATATTAAAGTGTGATAAAGGGCAGTAAAGGGCAACAAACATTTGGAAAATACCATCAAACTTCATTTTTATCTCCGCTACACATCTGTGATGTATGGTGGTTTCTGCATTCGGCGTGATGACCCGCGCAGACCGACTGACTCACGTCAGCTAACTCGAGGAAGATCAATTTTGAAGAAATATGTGGATTTGCCAGCCATGGTGAAATCACGAAAGGCTTCATGTGGCATTTAAAACTCGCCTAGTAATCTTTTCAAACTTGTGCGAGTTGAGGAGGCTGATAAAACAGTGTGAGGACAAAATCCAGCACCAACATCATTATGGGCAGCTTTTCATCTCACTCTGTGTTTTTGTGTGCGCTTGCTCTTAGATCACCAACATGGAGGATGATCCTAACTGGTACACGGCCGAACTCCACAACCGAAAAGGGTTCGTGCCGAAAAACTACATCAACCTACGTCCACACGCGTAAGTATGCGCACACTCAGGCACACATGTGCATCTTTAGCTCATCTGTATAAAGCGTTTCAAACCACCGGTCCATTTAAACATCTCATCAGCGAGGATGTGAGCAGTTTGCTGCCCCGGGCATTTTCTGCTCTGCTTTGGACATCTGCACTCTGGCATAAGGCGGCCTACCCAAAGGGACACACTCATTCGCTAACTTATGTAATCACACATGATACAGCCCTGTGTGTGTGTGTGTGTGTGTGTGTGTGTGTGTGTGTGTGTGTGTGTGTGTGTGTGTGTGTGTGTGTGTGTGTTTACAGTGAAGCTGCTGGTACACCCTGTATCTCCATCAGATGGTCATGCACCAGCTGGTTTGCTGTGACAAACTAAACTGACAACACAGACGTTACAGCAGCTCTGGCTCATTAATGAACCCTGATGTACAGCCCAGTTGGAATTGCCTAGTTAAGTCTGTGGACACCCCTGGGAGTGTAGGATACGTGTGTGTATATATGTGTGTCTTTTTGCCTCCAAATTTCTTTGCGTGGCTTTGATTTTTTTTTTTTAAATCCCTGAAATCTGACTGCATGAAGTTAGCCACGAGGGTCCTAGAGTTTCTCCACCATATTGGATAGATGCTCACTCTTCACGAGTCATCAAACTGACTGTGCTCAGAGCCTCCAAGCAAAGTGCACTACTGAGCAAGTGCAAAAAAAAGAAAGGAGAAAAGAAATGAATAATGACACCTTTACTTCCGCACCACTGCTGACAACTGAATTGCTGGATTTGTTTCATGTGCAAACTTAGCAGCGTGTAGAAAATTCACTTCTTTCATTCTCTCTCAGCTCTTTGATCCGTGCTTTTGTGAGCTGCTCTCCTCTCAGTTTCTTTCAGAGTTAGCAGATATCCACAAACTTCTTTTCTTAAATTTGAGTGTGTGTGCAAACGTCTGGAGGAGATGCTCAGATCAGGAGAGTTCACCTGCATAAAGCGGTAACACCGGTGACCCCTTTCTTTCTTTGTTTGCTCACTTGCTTTCTTTTGTCTGTTTTTGTTTTTGCTTGACTGGCCTGCAGCTGGTTCGCCGGTCGCATATCTCGCGGCGTGGCAGAAAGTCGACTCAGAAACAGAGAGTGCGGCGCCTTCCTGGTCAGAGAGAGCGAGAGTGCTCCTGGGGAGTTTTCCATGTCTGTCAGGTAGGAGAAAATTACTAAAGATTTGCACTATATTCTGCACAGTTGCTTTACTGTCGTGCTCCTCGCAGTGGGATTTCATACACCTCTCTGATCTCATATGTATTTCTTCATATTACCCTGCGTAACTTCTCATTACTGCAGCTGCAGGGTTGCTCCACAGCCATCACTGAAGTTTCATTGCATCTCATCTAATGCCACAGAATTGAATTAGCAGACCTATAAGCACACACCTCTAAAAACGCTACATTATTTCCCTGTATCTCTTCATTAATGTATTTTGGATGCGCGCAGGCGAGCGTGCGCATGCTCGATATATTTGTCATGGTGGCTGGGGATTAGAGAAGCAGGCAGAGAAGGAGGGTTAGAGGATAAGGTATGGGGTGGAGGCTAAGAGGGGTGAGGGGGGGATCTGCGGGCCCTCTGGCCTGATGTGAGTTAATCCTGTCTAGCACACCACGGCATCTGGAGCTGCTGATGGGGCTGATGGGTTGTCTTGTCAGTACGTGGCGCTGAAGGGTGCAGCTGAGACTTGGTGTTGTGCCTTGAGGGGCTGTGTGGATATTGGAGTGTGGGAGGTCTGGAGTCTGAGTTTTGGTGCTGATAAAGGCCAGACCTGGAATGGAGGTTTGGCCCTTCACTGTGCTCCTACTTAACTCAAGACAGGGGTTAAGAATTAGATCTGGGGATTGTTTTGTGTTTGGCTGTTAAATCGCCTGGGCACAATGTCACTCTCAGTGGATTTGTCTTAGGATAGTCCTGTGGAAGGGAAAGGAAAAAATTAGGTTGCCTGTGTTTAAAAAAAAAAGCTAAAATACAAAATTAGACACAAGGGATGGAAGAGAAGCGATACGCTGCGAGTAAAATAGATTTGCCAAGAGGGGACAGAGCGGAATCTGATGCTTCTTGTTTTTTTTGGGTTTTTTGGCTGTTTATTGATGTCTTTCTGGCTGTTGTTGCTGGATGGTGTAGCAGCTTGAAAAGTGGGTCAGGTGTTTGTGTGAGTTTGCCAGTGTGCGTGTGTGGTTCTTGTGTGCCGACACCGCTCCTGTCAGAGGAGACAGGACATCAGTAACTGCAGAGACTTCAGTCTCAGCTCAGCTCGGTCCGGCTTTGACGTCAGTCTGTGAAAAATCCGATCCACTTTCACAGCCATGAATGAATCCTAGAAGAGACGTCGTGGCTCTTTTTGTCATAAAGAAAAATTCTGGTGGAGACAGAAATCCTCCAAGTGCGATGTACGATAAAATTGGCTAATTAGCAACTTTGTTTTAGGAAGGCAGGGTTGGCAGATCTAAATCTAACTTTAAAACCACTTTAGTCCATTATGAAAATAGTTAAAGTCCCGTGTAAAGATGTGAATATAAATATTTCCACCGCGTTGATCTCTTTGAAATATTGGTCTTGTGGTAAGTAATTCTAACATAAATATATGTGGGTGACCTACTAAAGGAAAAACCAACATAAAGTGGTTAGTTCTTTATCCTCTAATTTGTTGGTCATCTACATCTGTCCCTGTTGTACTTGTTAAATGCAAACAATGTTACTATCTTTGTTCTTGTTTCCGCAAAAAACTCAAACAACAAAACATGCATTGCTTTGTTATCAAATATTGCAGTCATTAGATTTTATATCGCAAACAACAATGTACAATATCTAAAAATGGGATTTATATAGCATCAAATCACAACAATAGTTGCCTCAAAAAGCTTTATATTATAAGGTAAACACCTCACAATAATAGAGAGAAAAACCCAACAATCAAATGGCCCCCTATGAACAAGCACTTGGAGACAGTGGGGAGGAAAAACTCCTTTTTAAAATGAAGAAAAGTCTATATTTAAAAGTACAGAGGTTGACTGTCTCCCAACTCCAAACTAGTAGCTGGCACCACAGAAAAGGGGTCTGAAAGCTGAAGGCTAATGTCTCCCCACTTTTAAATATCCTAGGAACCACAAGAAAGCCTCTGATAGTGCCTTATTGGGGTATTATGGTACTATGAGGTCTTTAAGTTAAGATGGGGCCTGAATATTCAAGGCCTTGTATGTGAGGAGGATTTTTAAATCTGACATTTTCATTAAGCAAATATCCTGTGCGAATGACCAACAGATCTGAGTCAGAAGTGAGCCACAGTTATACCCATGTCAACCTACAGTAAACCAAACACATAAACCAAAACTGGATCAGAGTTAATCTGAACTGTCGGGGGAAAAAAAGTCTAATCTCAATCTTAAAATATAGTAAGGATTCTGACATGAAGGGCTTCCGTAAAAGCAAGATGTAAGCAAATATAAAAAAAAACAACATTAAAAGAATGTGCTGGTAGTCTGGTACAGCTAGAGAACTAAAATGGCGCTTAATATAAGATGCCAAGTGAATGAAACTGTGCACAAAAGTGTAAAATAGCCACAAATGTGGAACACAAACATCTGCGGAGGGGAATAAAGAACTGACGTGATCTCAATGTCCTGTTCGCTATCGTTCTTCACCATAAAATCAGTCTTAAAAGCGGTTTTGTGGCCTAAAATAAGTAATTTAATGACTCCAGCCATAATGCAAGGGACCTTTTTTAAAACAGTAATTGCTTCAAAATTTCTTTGAACATGCAAAATATGTGGCAGAAGACTGTAGTTTCAGACTACGCCAGCAAAACTATCCCAGTGGGTTATTTAGTAGCTTATTTTTGGAATATAAAGTGATGCCAAGATAGACTTTAGACACAGAGAGACAGAGACCAAGAAGAGAAATCTATTTTGCCATGCCGGGTGGTTTTACAGTTCTCTTTGACTCAGCAGCAGATGCACCCAAAGGATATATTTGGTCTTCTCCTGCAGCGCTACAGTGGCACAACTTAGATCTAATACTTTCAGCAATACCTAATCCAGTTCTATTGTTTGGGTACTTTTTAGATACTTGCAGAGAGACAACATCAATTTTCTCACTGTCTGGTGTTAAATCTCACTTCCTTTTTCAGGCTTTTCAACAGCTGCTATAACTGCAAGTCCTTGCGGCCGACTCCCAAACTCCCTCAAAGTAAAAAAAAGTGTGCGCAGTCACCAAAAGACACTTCAGGAAAAATTTGATCGAGTGCCTTAGCAAAAGTAGCTACACCTGTCTTGAAGGTGCAGTTCACTTGAAATTTATTAGACAGGCAGGAGTAGCATTGTGGTTGTGGTTATCAAGGTTTTGTTTCACATGTTTCCCACATCCAAAGAGTCAACATCACTTCCTTCCTTTTTCTTTTGAAAAGACCTAAATCTGTTCCATTAGATATTTTCTTCCTGCTTGACCCAGTGTTTGTTTAGACTATAGTCTGGTGTTGCACGCAGACGCACACGTGCACAAAGACACGTACACAGTCGGTTTTCCTGTTGCATCTGTCCCGTATCACCTGGAGGTCATACAAACACCATTTCTTTGATGTAACAGTCTGATAGAAGCTCACCAACAACTTGTCTGGCCTTATGTCTTCTTGACCAGTGAGTCCACATTCTCAGCCTCAGAACGCCCACCCACCCCACCCAGAAGATGACTCATAGTCTCAAGATAATGATTTGTCAATCGCATTGTGCTCTGAACAGTAAGGACTGAGGTCTGTTGCATGTCTTGCCAAGAGCAATCACCACCCTGAAAAAGGGTTGGCTATCTGATTTCACTCTTTGATTTGTGGGCTCGGATGTTTTTGAAGCCTTGAGTTTATGTCCTTGTTTTAAGGACATCGAAAAACTAGAAATTTTGAGTTAGTAAGTTGAAAGTTTCAGTTAGCTCTGGTATTCAGAAAGGGCCCTGATGGACCTCATTTCCACTTGAATGCCTTCTAGCGAATGATAATTCATAAAAGGTGTTTATGTGGAATTGTTGGACAGCTGACGTCTTCTGCAATCTACCTCCAGGTGACAAGGTAATGGCATAACTTCACAGAGCCCCTGATTGTCAGATCCAGCTTGACAATTTAGGTATTTGCTCAAAATTTTGACTTATTAACTCGAAGCTTGAATTATGATGGCTTTTTTTCACAGTTTTCAGCTAACTTTGCTAGTTTCTCTAGCTTGACTCATCAAAGAGTACATAGAAACAGATGCCTGTGAATTAGTACCAACATGTAAATAATATAGTAAAATTCGGGTTTACTTAAAAACAAAATCTGCTTCAAGAAAGTTTAAAAAGCATAGGTTAGATTAAAATGCAGTGCTTCTGTAAAGTTGCTCATTTTTAACATGGGCATCTATAGTGATTAACTCGCCTTCCATGGAGACTGTAAATACTATTAACGGTAGATGAAAATTATATAGACAGGGCCACTAGGCAATTTGCCCACTGCGCTACCATTTCAGTGTGGATGCTGTTGTTTTTGACACGGCCTCACATATCACTGACTCACGCTACACTGACTGATGGCTCATACAGTAAGCGCTGATTCTGGCTGTTCATTCGGCTTCCTAGTCATCATTTATCATCAGCCTCTTTTCAGGGACATTTCTACAAAGGGAAACCATTAAAGGGAACTGACCCTGTGGGTGATGCTTATTTTACAGCTACATAATCCGCTCAGAGATTTGGGGTTCAGTGTCCTGTGAATGTCATCATTTGGGGGACAATTTCACACTTCGTGAACATCAGGAAAAAAAAAGTGCTTTAGTTTATTTGATACAATAAAAAAGAGTGTGTCAAAAAACGCCTGCCACTACTGTGAACCATCCATACAAGGCAGAATGGACCAATGGACTATGCTGTTTACAACAAATTCTTATCCTGTAATCTGAATGTCGCAACAGAAACTGAGTCTCATCAGATGAACTTTTTTCCAATTACTGAGATTACAGCAGTGACACCTGGTACAGTCTTCTGCTGCTCTAGCCCATCTGCCTTAAGTTCAGTGTGTTGTACTGACGTGTAATGAGTGGTTATTTGAGTCATCTCAAAGTAGTCTCGGGATTCTCATCTGATCTCTGGAATCTACGGAGCATTTTTACTCCGACAGCTGCTGCTGTAATCCCTCGAGATGTCTGTGTGGGAAAATCCCAGTAGATTAGCAGTTTCTAAAATACTCAGATCAGTCTGTCATCAACAACCACACTGTGGTTGTCTACTAATCGGAAGGTTGATGGTTCGATCTCCAGCTCTTCTAGTCTGCTTTTAGTATCCCGAGTTGCCCCCGATGTATCCATCAGAATGTGAGTGTGTGAACGTAAACACACTTCGACCCAGAAAAGAGTGCTTGTGTGAATGTGTGTGTGAGGTAAGAAAGTGCTTCAGATGCTCAGATAGAGTAGAAAAGCACTATGTAAGTACAAGTCAGACAAGTTTAACATGCTACCTTCAAAATCACCTCAATCAACTTTCTTTCCATTGTGATGCTCACTTTGCACTTCAGCAGGACATCCATGTCTGCATATCTAAGTGCCCTGAGTTGCTGCCACGTGATTGGCTGTTTGTTACATTAATGAGCAGAGGTGGGAAGCAACGAAGTACGAATACTTTGTTACTGTACTTCAGTAGAATTTTCAGGTATCTTTACTTGAGTATTTATTTTTCTGACAATTTTTTAATTTTACTCCCTACATTTTTAAACAAATATCTGTACTTTCTACTCCTTACGCTTTCAAAACAGGCTTTTTACTTTTGGTTTTACGCATTTGAGGGGAGTTATTATCACTGCGGGCCTTCACACATCAAACCGATTTGAGGCTCAGCACTAATGCACAAAAGGCAATCCTATTCATGTGTCAAGAAGCAAACTGTTTGTGTGCAGTTTGTCACACAGTGTGTTGCTAACTAAAGGTCCAGCTGCTGTATTTAACAAGGAGAGAAAAGAAAGAGAGCTAACTTTACTCAGAGATGGAGAAAGATAAGAAAGACAGGACAGGAGAGGAGGAAGAGAGGTTAGATGTAAAGGTAAAGACTGCTCAGTGGTGTTTGATAAACCTCATGTTTTTAAATCATATATTGTGCCTGTATATGTGACAATGTATTTTTTTCATGTTGTGAAACGTGCTGCAAAAAAGCCAACAAAAAAACCTGAGATAGACTAACTGTTATTTAAAGGTTGCATGAAAATACTCTGCATGTTTGTGCAGGATAAATAATGTGGTTGATTTAAAGTAAAGCACTGTGTTGGGCTGGTGCACAGTGGCTGTGGTTCTCATGGTCAGAGTTAGGTTACATTGGGTGTAGCAGAGATGAATTTTAAGTTAAGCTGATGATGCTTATATCTGCTGACTGAATTCCACCTTCATACTAACGTTATACTGTCTAATATAAAGATAGCCTAAACAGTAAACTGTCGGTGTAGAGTACACTAGTATCTGTACTTCTACTTAAGTACAGAATGTCTACTTTTGCCACCTCTGTTGAATAGAGGTACCTAATAAAGTAACTGGCGATTGTATGTGTGGTGCACAGCACAATAATGTTTGTTCTGTGAAATTCTCCTTTAAGTTGTTTACTTGCAATAAATATGTGTAATCCCGGCATTGATTGACATGTTTGAGTTCCACAGCCAACATGACTGAGACCAGGAAAACATTGTCAGATACCAAAAACCACAGCCTGTTAGAGAGAGGATATTGTATTCAAACCCAAATAAGAGCTTTTCTCATAAATTTTCAGTAGAAAGTCAGGTTTTCATAGCCTGAACCATAACTCATACTGGCACAGTTTAATACCACAGTTCAGTGACCAAAACACATCAGAGAGAGACAGGAACGTAAACACGGGGAAGAGAGAAAGAGGCAAAGCAAGAACAGTGTCAGAGAAGGACAGGACTTTATATTTCCTTCTGTTGTGTTTTCTCACGGTCAAGTACGACCATCACGTGCTCTGTGAGAGGCTCCAGAGGGTCTCCTCCTCCTTATTTATGTATTCATTTTTTTCTCATTTTAATTAATCCAAACTCGCTCTGTCTCTCACTCTCTCTCAAGGCTTAGACCGAGTTTACTCTGAGAAAAAGCAGATACAAAAAGTTATATTAAATTTATTCCCCAAATTCCAAACACTCAGATTGAAAAGATTTTCAATCATAACACAAATGTACCACAAAAAACGCTTGAACTCAAGAAATCACAGAGCATCGTAAAAGTCTCATTACTTAAGAATTTTAAAATGTTATTGAATTTAAGGTGAACAAAGTTAATGAAAAGTGAAGACATGACATAGATCTGTAAATCTTTTGACAGCATCATGACAGTGGTGTCATTTGAGCTTTCTGCTTAAAGAGGCCTGCTTGTTGGAGACTTTTCCTGTGACCAACATGACTCATTGAGCAGAAGTGCTTGCTGACAGTTTCTGTCACCTTAGGATGGCAAGTCCTGCTGTTTTTAATTATTCATGTAGAAGGTCAAAACAAAAAAGGAAGCCGAAAAAAGAATACACGTTTAACAAACATCCAAAATGAGAAAAGCATTGTTAGTATTGCCCAACTGCTGTTAAGCATAGCATGGAATTTTTAGCGCTGCTTTTCCAACAATCCTGGTTTTATTTTGGATGCTTGCATTGTTCCACTTTGCACACAGACAAAAAAAAATGAAAGTAAACAGTTTTAACTTGATTTTAAAAAATTGATTGAAGTCAGGGGTATGAGCGCTTTCCCAAAGTTTCAGGTGGACGCGAATGACTTAAATATGCAGTAGAAATATTCAGCCCACGAAGTCAACACAGTTTCGATTAAAGTGCCTCCACCAAAACATATTTTATCATTCCTCCCCTTCTCTGCTTCATCACATCTCTCGCTCTGCACCCTCAGAGCACAGACGGTCACACTTCCTTCCTATCTCCTCAGCCATCTATCAAAACATGCTATGCTTTATTAATGCCACAAGCGGTTTGAACCCCCCCCCCCCCACTCACTCACTGACATGCCTGGTTGACATGCAAGGACGCTCCTTTAAAACGTGCACGCACTGGTGGTCAAAATGTGTGTGCATGGCGGCCTACAACGCATGTAATACGGCAGACGGTTATGCACGCTAGCTGGCACAAAAACATGATATAATCAGCAATTTGCATCACATGGACACACAAACACACACAGATTAAAAACTGTCGGCCGGAGGTGTTAGTGTGACTGTGTGAAGTAGTCCAGACATCTGCAGCGGTTTAGAAACTGAACAGCAGATTAGACAAGGGGGCTGGCAGAATGAGAGAGACAGCAAGAACAAGGAAGTGAGAATTGATTGATGGGGGAAGTTGAGAGAAAGATGGTCGGACGACCTTTGAGCACACACAATAGCGCTGGCGCAGAGCAAAAGTCTGAAATGTAACTGCTGTCCTCATCTACAGTATATCTGACTCTGAGTTCTATCTCTAAATCTATTTCATTTTCTGTCTTTCAATCTTTCTCACTCTCATTCTTAGATTCTTGCTCTCGTTCTCATTTCCTTTTACTCGGAAACAGAGCATAATCTCTCCATCGCTGTGGGCCTTAATTACACTGGATCAGAGAGATGAGAGGGCACTTGGAGAGACTGCTTTGTGTATGTGTGTGTGCGAGAGAGCGATCCAGCTGAGACAGATGCTGTCTGCGCTCTTACAGCAAACTGCTTCTCTACTGTCTCTACTTCACCGTCATAATTAATAAAACCATCAGTATGACATCGCCGAATATTGTTACAACTACATTATCATGCATTCTCCTCTTGATTACATACAAGTATTTAACTCTAGATTATGGTTTATTTCATTCTAAATAAGGTGTGTTGCCATTGCGATACAGCAAAAAATAGTATTTAAATACT
Organism: Mchenga conophoros; assembly: GCF_057382185.1. Taxonomy (NCBI): domain Eukaryota; kingdom Metazoa; phylum Chordata; class Actinopteri; order Cichliformes; family Cichlidae; genus Mchenga; species Mchenga conophoros. Next base: position 18,069,319 of record NC_140529.1, read on the forward strand.
TTTTAAGGCTAGTTTTCTCATGATTTGTGTTCAAAGTCTCAAACTGCGTTATTATTATTTTTACCTCTTTCCTGATACTGATGTGTGTTTGTGTTTTGCATGGCAGGGTAAATTTAGCATCAAGCGTGGTTTAATGTTCAGCCAGTATTTAGCTAGCTTCTGGTCACTTGCATGGGCACTTTTTCCGGTGGGGGAGGGGCTGGGCATGTCAAACATTAATGATAGATGCCAGTTTCACATTAATATTCCAAAGCTAAACTGAAATTTATTTTTTTTTTGTTTTTCGTTTTCTATTGATTTCTTTTTCCTGAAAATAATAATAATTTTTAATTTCCTGAAAATAAATTTTCTCTTTCAAATTTCAAACTACCACTGAGAAGGATGTAGAGGGTGCAGAATAACTTCAAATATTACCTTCTTTTCTTCCATCTGTTTTATGTGTTTAATTGTGCTTTACATTGTTGTGAATCCCCTCGAGGGAAAGTCCGTGTTGAGCTCACATCCTGTTTTAAAATCTTCTCGTCTCTGTTCACCTCTCACAGCACCCCTTACTTATTTTGACTTCGTTATCCAGCAGGGGCTTATTGTGTGATTTGCTCCCTCAGACAAGCAGCTGCTGCACAGTTGCAGAGCTGGTGGCAGTTACAGAGCCCCACCAGTAGGGTGCAGCAGAGGGCGCCAGACACCTTGGGAGATTATTGGGGCTGATGAAGATTACTCTGACAGAAGACCACAGTTTTGTGCTTTGTGTGTGTGTGTGTGTGTGTGTGTGTGTGTGTGTGTGTGTGTGTGTGTGTGTGTGTGTGTGAAGCTGAATTAAGAAAGGCAATGGAGACAAAGTGAGATAAAGAGAGAAAAGTTAGAAAGAACTGATATTAAGAGGTGATTGTCTGCACTGACAGCAATGATATGGCAACAATATGACAATAATAAAAAAAAAAAAATTGTGGCCTTTAAGTAGCAGTTCATGAACATTACCACCCCAGCATTGGTCTAGGAACACTACAGCTTAAAACACAGTGTTCGTGTGTTGCCAGAGGGGCACAGACAGATCTGTTTGTAAGAGTCCCCGAAATTAAATGTAATTAAGACCCGATTAAACATTAATTCAAGGTGAAGTTGTGTTTGTTGCTTCTGGCTGTTCAGAAATTTTCCTCAGAGTTTATTCACCAAACCTCAAACCCTCGCACAGGGTACCAAAATAGCTGAAGCCAACCAGACCTGTGGGCAAAATAAAAGCACTGTTGGTCATACAGAATGAGTTAATATTCACATGCTGGTAGGCTGTCATTTTAGAAAGACACATTTGATTAATTTAATATTCCTGCAAAATAAAATCCTCAGTTTTGGGAGTCAGATCGTGAGAGGAGAGAAACAAGGACACACAGGCTGGAGAAAAAGAGGAGGCAGAGAAAGAAGGGCAGGGTGGAGGTGTAGCTGAATGCCATCCAGTCATAAGGGAGCCAGCTCTGCTTGTTCACAGGAGCACAGTGTCTGAATAGAGAAAGGAATTCTGGGTGAAAAAAAGCCGATGCTCATTTACTTTCCGCGAGCCTGGAGCACGGCCAATCAGACGCGATTCAGAAGGAGCCGAGCAAGGTTAAACCACAAATCCCCCCAAAAAGAGATCCCACATTGTGCTTTTTCGCTTATTAGGATGCATCATTCAGTGGCGGTATTTCCATCCACACCGATGACGCTGCGCTAGAAGAGAAACGGGAGAGAGAATGTTGGCTCTCTCTTTAACCACCGACGTGATATTTTAGCAATCATTAACATAACATTAACACACACACCTACTCTGCGATGTGTTTAGAAATATGGGGGTGTTGCACTGATTTCCGCTGCATGTTAGACGCAGTTATGTAACCATGTAATCACGGTGAGATGTCCAGATTTCTAAAGATAAGCTGGGAAGTTACTTAGCAACCACCACAGACCAGGACAAGGGGAGCAGGTATGATTGTCAATGAATGCTGGCCAAACTCTTCTAATTATAACAACAAGGCAAAGCTCTTCAACACCTAGGCTATTTTTGTTTGTGTCACTTATGGCTTTATTTTATTATTATTTGTCATTTGCTTTGCTTGGCTTTGATCAGAATCTGTCTAAAATTGTTGCTGATTTTGTGCTACAAAGCATCTAAACCACATTTATTTAAATTTAAAGGGTATTGGGTTTATTTGACATGAGACTCACAGAGCAGTCTGTGAAAATGTCATTGTCTGCTTTTATGAATTCTGAGAAACTGACTGTGTTAGATATTTCCACAGTAGTTTGGGTTTCTCTTTGTAACAGCTTGTCTGTTTTCACATTATTTCAACAGCTTTAAGTCAACCCAGGGTCCTGGGATTGGACTCGGGCACAGCTTCCGGCTCAAAATGAAAAACACACCAGGTTAATTCTGCCTGTGCGAGGACACGACACTCTTACGGAAGAGACTTGTAATCTCAAGCGTTTCTCTTGCTTATACGTATAATACCAAGCAGAGGTCACTCCACTGATTTTAGAGGCAAATTGAAATGCACTAAATCCATTGTCCAATCAGCAGCTGACATCTGGGAGGAGGCTTTGCAGGCTAAACATTAAGACTATTAAGAAATAGTTGGTCCAGATGTACTGTAAGACAAAAAGAAATAAACTAAAAGAAAAATAAAGAGACCTTGTGATTGACAATAGAGTACATGATTAAAAAGCAGGATTATTCAGCCATGATTCCTACAATAGACCTTAAATTGAGCCCAAGCACCGTCAACACAGTTAACAAGTCACCGTTTTGTTTCCAAATTATTTCTGAGAGTAAATGACCCGTGTTGTTGCAGATATATATATATATGCAATTTGTCCCATATAAACAATAGTAAATATTCAAACTTTTAATGAGATTTGGGAATTTTGCCCAGTGTGTTTTATAGATTTCATTTCCATGAAGTTTAATCCAATAAAGGGAAACTGGCTGTGGCAGTGATTCTCAGTGTTTGTGAGCCACTGCAGGGTGGTGTTGTGGATGACCAGGGGAGAAAGAAATGAGCAAAATTAAGATTTATCAAGAGGAACAAAATAAGGATTTTCTCACGATTTTGTATTTTTTTTAGTGTTAGTTAACAAAATGGCAAAAAAATGGAACTCATTAGTTAAGGTATGCTACTGCGAGGAAGCACATATCCTCATAGATACTCAGTTTTATGATCGTTTGCATCTCTTTGTTTACCTGCTTTGCAGTTATGGGGATCATGTTCAGCATTTCAAGGTACTGCAGGATCGCTGTAGTCAGTACTACGTGTGGGACGAGGCGTTCTCCTCTCTGAACGAGCTGGTGGACTTCTACCACAGCAACAGCATCGCCAAGGAGAGGACGGTCTTTCTGAGAGACCCCGAGCACTTCGCCAGGGTGAGTTTCTTTTGATTTCATGGTTTTCTTAAAGCAATCTAAAATAAAATTTAAGTGGGGAAGCTATAACCTGATTTTTTTTTTTTCGTATTTGTACTGTAACAAAGTAAACCCTCTAAACTGATCTAATCAATCAGTTTTCAGCTCAATCTGCTCATTGTAGGTCTCCTTCTATGGTCATTTCAGGTGAGATAAGGAGGTCTAGCTTGCTAGCACTGGATTCTGATTGTGAAAGCCAGGTGAGGAGCTACCAATCAGATTAAACTGTGCTTTAAGGGAGGGGTGGCCTTAAAGAGGCAGGAGCTAAAACTGTGACTAATGCAAATGTGTTCCAGTGGAGTCCTAGGAGAAAAATATACAGTAGAAGTAAAAATGTACACAAAAGTCTCCCTTTAAACAAACAGTTTTTAAAAGCAACCTGAATATAATTTATTTGAAATGGAATATATTAAATTAAAAAAAATTAAATGTACCTAAATCACCTAAAAAAAATAAATAAAAAAATCCCTATGCATTTTTTAATCCCATTATCCTTATGAGTGTCCTCACCAAACCATTTAAGACACATCTGTTCTTGCTGTCATCTGTCTCTGTCTCGTTCCTCTTCCCTCCGCCGTACTCCCATACATCATGTTAACTATCAGGCGAGACACAGTAAATTATCCGGTGCTTATCAAATCAGTACGCCTGGACAAACATAACAAGCTGAGTATTCATTTTTCATTTGACTCGAAGGCATAACCTGTCAATCGAATGTAGCTGATAACTATGGGAAAAACTCCATATGTGGAATTTCTGGAGCTGCAACTGCGTCGGCGGAGTTTGATGTTTGACGTAGAGGTGCAGCTTGTAATGAAACATCACAGAGCAGCCGCCAGTTTGGAGCAAAATCAAATCAGTCATCTTAGACAGCATGCCAGACGGACTGAGCACAGCAGTGTTAAAGGAAACTGATTTTCTAAAAGGCAATTCTACGCATTAGTCATGAGGTAGCTACATATCAAATTTGGGCATATTATTACTTTACTCCATAATTCAATCACCCGATCAGTCTTAGGTGGATCACACTCTATGTAGAGTGTGATATGTAGACTCCAAAAGACTGCACACGATAGTGATATACTACAGCTGTAAACCAGAAGCACAGCCCAAGCATTAGTAGTACTTTATTTGATTTTTAGTATGAGAAATGACAGTTAGTTCCTGAGAAGGCGTCATCATGGGAAAAGCTGCTGTTGTTGTTGTCATTATGTAGACAAGCTCGTATTGCACAGTAACTACTCCTGGGAGCGGCAGGCAGTGCCGCACCCGCAGGCGAACCCAGTTGCACCGATCCACAGCAATCCCGACCTGACAGTATGTTTGTGTCACTGTAACACAAACCACAAGCTAATACTTCATATAACATCATATTCACTTCTGTGGTTTCAGCCCCGAGATTTGACCTCGATTCATCGGCGAACAGAACCATCAATTTAGTGCAGTCATCTGCCAGTGTTAGCTGTCACATGGAGATCATGTTTCATTTACTACACTGACAAAAATTATAATTCTCAAAATGAAACCGAGGAATGTCTGGCATTGCTGGATGCGTGGTTTTTGTCTTAAGTCGTTCTTTTAGTCAGCCTCCTGTCTTCATGGTTTACTCCTGCTACTCTGTCAGCTGGCTGTTATTGTACATCACAAAGTCCCCAGTTTCTTTTAAACAAACAAAAAGTCATTTACAGTACTGTGCAAAAGTCTTGTATCTTATCATTTTCATTTGCTTGTTAAGCTGCTTAAGACATTGTCAGAATTTGGTGTTTTATGTTGTATTATCGTGCATGTCGCATGTTTTAATTAAATGCTTGCACCTATTTGTCATTTTCCTAATAAACTATAAAGAAACGAGGGCTAGTTTGAGACTTTTGCGCAGTACTATATGTTATTTTAAATAAATAGGGTTTGCTGTTTTTCTTAATTTGTGCAAAATTATGTTACACAAAAAGTCCTGCAAAATGCATAACATGTAACTCACTCAGACTTCTGAATGGAGTCCAGTATTTTACAATCATATGAAGCACAGAAGAAGCCAAAGGCATAAGCTTAATGTGCCCTGGATGAATTTCTCAGCTGGATTTTTAGCACAGACTTTCTTACTTATTCCAGCTAGGGAGCCGTAACGTCATAAGAGTAATATCAGCGCAGTGTAATTTCCAGATCCTGTATATTTAAAATAAAAGAGTCACAATCAAGATGGGCTTGATCTTAAGTCATTTACATGAGCACTTTACACTTTTCTCATTTTGGGCTCGATGGGAGTCGAGGATTAACAGAATGTGACAGGGTAAATTTTGCTCACATCACTCATTGAAATGGATCTCATCATATGTGGTTACTTAGCCCACAGCTCAACTGAGTATCAGTTAAGAATCAGTGCTTCAGATGGCCTACAGATGATGTTGAAGTTTGGATCGTTTAACCTCAAGAAGTTGGATTTTTCAGTTTTCTGCATGTTTTCTTTTGATTGTAGATGATAGTGGTGATAAAGGTTTAATTGCAGTTTTTATGTTAGAAAATGCAAGAGCTCCCTCGTACTCTGTGTTTACAGTACATGCACAGACAAATTTTGCCATAGAGCTGTCTCATGTTTTCTTTATTGACTTAATAATGTTTTTAATACCCCAAATAAGAAGACATGATCCTAAAGCAACTCTGGAGCAGCTTAGAATTACATCCAAGCTTTATCCTTAATGCTGCCATCTGTTTTCAAAGCACCCTTGCAGATGGGATCTGTTTGCGACCGCTGCTTTCACTGCCTCGGTTCGGTTCACCTTTGAAATCAAACCTTTCGCCTAACGATCAGCTCTGTGAAGTGCCAAAAAAGAAGCAGAGAGGTGCTGACATCCGAGGTGGTGGCCTGCAGATAGCCAGTCACTGCTGCTCTGTGGTGTTTTGCAGATGATCAGAGAAGAAGTGATGTTAGTGGCCAATGAGTCAGTGCTGTTATTACAACTAAAGGGAGGCAGGTAATAAACAGACACACATGCACGAGTGTATTTCAGGCAAGGTAGCAGCACATTGTAGTTCTCGCCCTCCTTTCTCCACGTTCCTTTTATGTTCTGCTTGAAGTAATAATAGCATCCTTACTGATCCAGCCTGGAGAAGAACGCCTGCAGTAATATACTTTATGTCACCACAAAAAGAGAGAAAAAGATTATTAGCCTTAACCCAAAGTAAAACCACCAGAATCGTCACTAAATTATTTTAAACCACCATCGTTAAAAAAAGGAAATGTCTGTTTACTAAAGAATAAAATACACCTTTGCACTTATAATTTACAGGATTGACACTAAAATGCACTGACTTCTGTGTAAACTCATACTCAGTGCCTTAGCTATACGAAGGTTAACTGAGCTCATGTGCATGGCCACCCCTCCAAATTTGGAGCCGATGTGGATGAGAGGACCCGCCCAGTACTACCTCAAAATCATCCAGGTGTCTGCCATGCTTACTCTGATATGAAGAAACCTGAGTGTCCTATCAGTCCCACATGCTAACGGTAGCTCCCTATTGATCGTGGAACTTGTTAACATGACCTTAGTTGCCTGGACAGCAGGCTCCAAGGAAAGATTGTTTTAATAGGCTAGGGTAACCTGTAAGGGCTATTTGCTCTGATAAAGAATAATACTTTGACTTCTACCTTTACTGTTTAACAAAAGGTTAAAAAGTGGATGTCCACAAGTTAGACTTTAATTGTGGGACATTTTATTAAAGACATTTAGCAAGAGCAGCTGACATCACCCAACAGGAAAGCAGCTGGGCATTCAGTAGAAAAATTATGTAAACCAAAATCCTTCTGAATGAACCATTTAACACGGCAAAAAAAGCGCACACAAAAAGCCAAAATTTACAAAATGTATGCATATCTGAGTCGTGAAGATGATGCATTTGATCGTTGTGATGATGTGCTTTTGGAGTAGCTGCTTCTAGATTTGTTGTAGTTTGTCTCGTGGAACAGGAAACCTTCAGATTTTTTTTTCATCCTAAAAAAAAGTCTTTTTTTTGCAAATTGAGCTCCTGATTAGTTGCATCATGGCTGGTCATAAAACCGTTCAGAGCGTGCTCCAAATCACTCGGGATGATGCGCAGTGCATTCGTCTCTCTGTGCAAGTGCAGCTGGAGCAGGTGTGAAGTGATGAATTTAGCTTTAGGCAGTTATGGTGGTACTTAAACGGAAGATGGCTACAGCCATCCCCCGGGAGACTAATAAACTGTATGACCTAAATACTGTGATAATTGAATTCTCTTTAATGCGAGTGAATAGCACATGAAAACAACACCAGGTTTTGTTTCTGAATATTTCAGTTTTCTGAGAATTTCTCATGCTCATGCACAGGAAGCTTAAGGCTACACCAACGACACCACCACAGAGGAGGTGGTGTTATGTTATGACTTCTGGCTTTGTGGTTTGGGCAGAAATAGCACAAAAAGGATGACTGTCCTCTCTCCATCTGCTCAAACGGCTCATTCAAAAACACACTTTTGGATCCACTTGTGTGCAGTGACTTCTGACAAACTCAAGCTGAAGTGGAATACGAACACAGGAGAAACAAAACTAGGACAGATGCTGCATTCTTGTATTCTTTTATTGGCACTTACTGCTAGAAAACAGCCTGGAGGCTTTAACAAGATGTTTATGGTTGTTAATTTCATTGCTTTTTACACCCCATTTATTCTGTCTCATATTTTACTATGATGACACAGGCAATTTGCCCTGAATTCTCAATGAATATGCAGGTATTAGAGGTCAGCTGTGACTCTTCTGTTACTTTTAAGAATATGGTTAAACTTAAGAAATAATAGGGCTTATGGAAACCGCCACTGTTCACCCAGCGTCTATCTAAGCATTAGTAGAGCAGCATTACTTTCATGATCAGTGGAGTTTCTACATATTGTACATTTAAGGATCTGTAAAAGCACTTTATGCTAATCCTAACCTTAACTCTTCTTACCCTTCCACCATCAATCTTTTGCATGTAAAGCAAATGTGTTAATCACAACGCCACAGAGCCGATTTAAGGAAATTAAGAAAATTGTTCTTTAAAAACAAAAGAAGCAAATGTAAAATTCCCATAGTTTTGAAAATGCATCTACAAGCTCTAATTTAATGGTTCAACACCCAAAAGAAATTCATTTTACAGTTATGGACATGATTAAAGTCGCTGCAGATTCATTTACTCATGATCGATTATTTCAGCTCTTATCTTCAGGCCACTTCCACTCTGCTATCAGCATTTAGCAGGACCTTCAATATTACTTAAAGTGTATTTTAAATTTGCTCACATACGTGCAGTAGAATAAAAAAAGAAAAACACAAAAATACACATTATCACTACATATGGCTTTCATGGTCCTCAAGTACCATAAAAGACTGTTTCTGTTTTACCAAATAATGTTGTTGTTGTTGTTTTTCTTAATTTTGTTTTTTCTTTCATTTGGTTCTGCTTAATTTCCTGGTTCTATGATATTATATCATATCTGTTCCATTCATCAGTGACAGGAGTCAGGCACAAAACCAAATTCTGATTGTCTTTATATTACGCAGCATCATTAGTCTCAGGTCAGAAAGTTGCCCCATCAGAAGCAAGCTTATTAAGGGTCCACTAGGACAGTGTTATGTAATTATCTTCCTGAAACATGTGTTCATAATAATAATAATAATATATATAAAATGTGGCATGTGTTGGTTGTTTACATGTATGGCTAACCTTAAAAATGCAGTCACTTATTTTTTAACGTATGTAATAGAAAAATATGTTGTACTTATATGACTATTGAACATTTGTACATGTATATTTTCATGATCTGTTTCTCATTATGCTTTTCTCCTCCTTCACCACTGCTCGCTCTCCTCCCTCATTTCCACTTCATTGTCTTCCTCCTCACATCAAACCTCATCTCTTGAACTGAAGTCAGGGCTCTACATGCTCATTTATTCCCAATATTGTAATATAGCTAGGCTTGTGTGTCCTAAAAATCACACTTACCCTCTAATAAAAGTTTAACTACATTAATTACAAAGTTTAATTACATTTAATTACTCACATCGCAAGTTCATTCATTAAGTGTCTTTTAACAGCAGCTAACACAAGCTAACAGAAGCTAACAGCAACTAATAGAGACTAAGAGACTCTACTGTAAGCCAAAACAGCAGATGCTAGCTGGGGCAAACACAGAAATGGTCAGGATAACACTAACACTGGCCAACAGCAGCTAACACAGGCTAACAGTAGCTAACAGAGGTTAACAGCAACAATAGAGACTAAGAGCTCTACTGTGAGCCAAAACAGCAGAGGCTAGCTGGGGTAAACACAGAAAAGTTCACGATATCAACAACTCACCTCAGTATTGCAGTCATCAGACAGAAGTGAGTTTCATTCACTCATCAGACTCTCTTCTAAATGTTTTACAGCCTCCTCCAGAGTAAACAGACGTAGACACCAGCTGACTTAAACAGCAGACAGCCTATGCTCACTACAGATAAATATAGAAAGATATAAATAGAGTTGTTTATCCTATAGTGGCCACCTTAGCTAGGATTATGCACTTGAATTAGGAAGAGTAAGAAAACAAACTTCCGTTGGCTGCAGTCCACAGACATCTAGACATCTTTTACACACTGTACCTTTAGGACATGACAAATTAATTCTATATCCATTGCTGTGGAGTTTCGCCCACATACAGCAACAGTGTGACTTTGTTTTGAGAAAAAATAAGTGAAAATAACTACAGTGAAGTGTCAGCTGCTGGTCATATACAGTATCCTTGTATCGTTCTGTGTTTAGCACACTGGCTGTGATGTTGTTGCCCTGTAGGTCACTTTGAATCTGAATCACATCATGCCCCAGAGCCAAAGGTGCCGTGCTTTCCTTACATGGCTATGCAGCCTTTCTGTCTTTCCACACGAGATCACAGCAGCTTAGTCAGTTCTTTATGTCTCCATATGTGTTTACTGTTTTAATTTGAGCTTTAAGGTGTATTTTCTGTGCCTGTCTGTGGAGAGCTTTCCTTAGCATTGAATCTCCATAAACATAATGTATTTCTACAGCCTTCTACTTCTTTACAATTTAATCTGTGAGAGGATCAAAGGTGGGGGGAAAAAAGAGAGATGCAATCATGTAAACACCAGCCGATCATTTCTGCACTGGCTCCATCCGTATCCAGTTATCTTCAATTCTTCTTCATCAGTGGGCTTGGTTTCCCAGTAGGTAGATGCGCAGATTAAAAGCACACATGAAACATTGATATTAGCTTTGGACCCATCTGGCTTTTTCACCGTCAAGCTATATAAAATCACAGTCAGCTGGTCTTCGCGTCTTGGCCTTGGGCATCAACAAAGCTCCAACACCCAGCGTCTTCCACTGGCAGCGTTTGCACACGGTCATACAACTCACGCTTTACTTCTCTTGGAGAAAAGATTGTTTGATGAATGACTTAACCTGGTTATGGTGGCAAAACCATATTTAGGGTTTCTATTTGGGTTTTGATCATGAGAAGGACTCTTAAGCATCTCCGAGGTGCCACTGTGGACAGAATTGTGTGAGCTACAAAATACTCTGTGCCATTTTTGGAGAAGAAAAAACCCCCAAAGAAAATACTAAATGAAAGAAATTTGCCCTAAAGACCAGTTAACCAGACAACAATATGGCAAACTGGCAAATAAACAGTCTGGCACTTTCTTGTGTATTTGCTCAGCAGCTCTTTCTTCTTTGTGAGCTTGATGTGCACGCTCAAAGCTATGAAATATTAACAGTATTCAGTATCCACTTCTTCACAGCATCACTTCTTTTTCTTTCATAAAAGAAATAAGAATACAAAGAAAAAAACTGTTCATTCCCCCCCTTTAACCATTTAGATTATAAAGAAAGACGAGGTTATGAAAAGATTGTGTTCAGTGTTTCTCTTACTTTTTGTGTTCGACTAAATAGGTCAGTTTCACAGACGTGAACCGAGTGTGTTGAACACTTGTGAGTCCTTGAATCATGTTGCACCATGGTGGTTTTTTTGTATGTGTGTGTGTGTGTGTGTGTGTGTGTGTGTGTGTGTGTGTGTGTGTGTGTGTGTGTGTGTGTTGACCCTCCTATTGTTTGGTTTGTCTTCCCAAACTAATTCCACATCAGCTCATTACATGGCTCTTGATAGCTTCTTATCTCAGTATGGCAGAATAGGAAATAATTCTCCTAACACATCCCTTAATATCCTCATGTCCTTGTGTTGCAAAGCCTTCCCTTTTACCCTGGAAAACTTGGACCTTGTGCAAAGGGGCAAACAAGCAGTATTGGAGGAATTTTCGTTGCATTCTGTGCACAAGGGAACTAGCAAAAGCTGTACTGTCAGTGCTCTCTTAGGCGGTAGAGTCAACCCTAATCACAAGGATACATGGATTGTATTTGTCTTTACAAGAGAGAACAAGAATGAAAGGGTTCTTCTTGTGCAACCCACACAAACTAGAAGTCTCGACTAGATCAGTGAAACAATAAATCATAAGACTGTGAGGATTTTATAGATTTGCAGGCCTGATGGATTCTGTCTGGGTTTCTTGATCCTAATCCCACTGTCTAGTTAGTGCATGTACTTGTTTGTAACTGTGTACATGTTTTGTGTGCCTACCGCTACTTGGATGTCATTTTATTGGGCCTTACTCTAAGATAAAGCAGTCCACAATAAAAAAGCCCAGAATTGCAACATAGATATCTACGCACCTACATATAAAAAACAATATTGGTATTCATTGCAGCCTCCCCGCTCCCTCGCAGTTCACATCACATCCACCTTCTTCTGTGGGAGCGTCAGTGATAGCCGGGTTAGTTAAGTTCGAGCCTCTCTCCTTAAAATAGCCACTTTTGTTCTGCCACTCTTAAACTGCTTTTACTTCACGAGTCAGCAGCGATCAGAGGAGGCCGGCGATCGAGGGAGAAGAAAAACAGTACTTTTGTGAACTCAAAGAAAAACATCTTGAGGAAGAGAGAGAAGAATCTGAGGGCTGAATTTAAAGCGGCTCCCCTTGCCCTGGATTGCCATCAAACATCACAGCGACAAGCATTATAAGCGTTGTTTGTTGTTGTTATTTTTAGTGGGCATGTGTGTTTATTACACTCATCATTCTGGACTGATAGCACCTCTCCGTTGCATACCCATCCCTCTGTGTTTTTCTTTTATGACCAAGAGAAACTAAAATCTACCATTTACTCAATTTAAATATCGGATAAAACCCAACGCTAAACAAGGCTTTTGAGGAGAAGAGTGGCGCGAAGTGATTTTCATGCTTCACGAAGGTGCGCATAATGAGAATTTTATGCAAAGCACATGATGTTCATCACCATAAAAGTGTCACAGCAATCTAAAATATCTTGCCTCATTGATATTAACCTGCTGTCAGGTAAGGACAGTCTGAGAATCGAAGGGTAAAGAAAGTGGAATGTGTCAGAATGGTAACTTTAAACCCAACAGGGCCAGATTAGTGGTGTGTCTGGAGTGGGAGTAAGCAGCATGTTCTTTGTTTTTCTGTCTGTTAGGTCCTTTCTAACATCGCTGTGTGTCTGTACTCGCTCTCCCCTTGAAAATATGCCCTACACGCATGGTTTTCTTTACAGCTTCCATCACTTTCTCAGTATCACAAGTCCTTGAAGCCCTCGAAACAAAACCAGCCACCCATTCATTTTCATCCGTTTCACCTTCAGTTCACCGTCCTATCCCAGCTGTCATAGGACAAGAGAAGGAGTACACCTTGGACTGTACTCCAGTCTAACACAGGAACAACACTGAGAGACAAACAACAAGTCAACAAGTCACATTACATTCATGCATATGGCCAATTTAGCCATTTATCCTAACCCCATGCATGTCTTTGGACTGTGGGAGGAAGCTGAAGTACCAGAAGTAGTGTGTGTGATTGGGTGAATGAGAGTTGTTGTAGTGTAGTTGTAGCTGTAGTGGAAGGTGCTATATAAGTATCTGTCCATTAGCATATGCTACTCTTGGATAGATCTAGTTGTTTCCCTGGTCCTGATAGTACTGTATCACCCTAATAAAGAATTTTGCTCTCAGACTGCAGGCTTACTAACAGTTTCTAGGATACTTAAAAGTAGAATGGGGAGCAGAGAATTCAGCTCCCAGATTGGATTCAGGATACAAAGCTCTCATAATCAGGGCTCAGCTACCCCTGAGTCCTCACTTAGATACACTGCAATAGGCCTAGGTTGATGGGTACTTCCCATGATGGACAGTGTTTCTTCTTCATTCAACTCTTTTCACTCTCTAGGTGCTTACACACTACTGTACATGTAATCATTAGTTATTATTAATCTCTCACCCCTCAACATCAGCCGGTCGTAGCAGATGGCTGTCCCTCCCTTAGCCTTCTTCTGGTGGAGGGTTCTCCTGTTAAAAGGGAGTTTTTCCTTCCTGCTGTCACCAAGTGCGTGCTCTGTATGAATGTGTGAATACATAGACTGTTTTTTCATATTTACCAAGACTTATTTAATCTCTTTGGAGCTCGTATTCTTTTTCTTGTTTTGTTTGGCCTCCTGCTTCAAAGAAACTGCGCTCACTTTAAAAATTCACTGTCTAGATTGTGGCTGGTGAATTAAATAATACCTCTCAAAGCCTTTAGGAGATAAGACCAGCGAACCTTATTGACCAACATTCATTTTAAGTTCGTGTAGTGGAGAAATTTCCAAACTAGCCCTTGTAAACTGTGTGCTCTATTTTTTTTCTATAATCTTATATCCTGATGATAAGCAGAAAACGCACTGGTATGTATAAATATTACTTTAACATAAAGAAAGACATATTTTTGGGAGTCACTGATAAAAAAACAAAGGTAACCCAAAACTGGCTGTGATATTAAATCAGCATGAAACATCTGTCTTTTGCAGGACATTAAGTTGATTTGGTTTCTGCAGCCATCTAAACGTAGCGAGATAAACACGTTAATAACTCTACAACCCCCTCATTTGACGAGTAACATATTTGACCGTCACATGCAAATAACACCATGCTGCTACAGCGTAACCCCACTGAATACTACACACATTGCACCGGTGTGTTATGACTCATTTTATGTGGGAGATGTTGGATTACAGAAGCTTACTGCCTCCTTTCCAGCTTTTAAAAATAGAAAAGTAGCATTCATGTTCTTTGTTTCTGGATTGAATTGGTAAAAAAGAGCTTCATTGACATTTGACATGTGGTGTCTTTATATTGTGCGATGAAAAGGCCTCATCTCTCATTTACTAATACAGGGATGTCAAACTCATTTTACATCGTGGGCCACATGCAGCCTACTTAAGCAGGCCAGTGAAACTCCCCTTTCTGTGACTGTACAGAAGTTTAACTGCACATTTAATCTCAGAGATATTTTAATTTAAGAAAAAGAAGTTCAGTCATAATAGTTTGTTATATCAGTGAAAGAAGACTGTCATTATGACTCTTTGGACTTTAAAGTGTAAACTGACAGAAAGAGTTCTGGTAGCTCACTTGTCCACACTATAAAAAACAACAACAACAACAACAACAACAGTAATTTTCTACCTGTTTTTTAACAGAGGCTTCTGTAAATGGCAAATGTGTGGTTGAAGAAAAATATACAAAAAAATCTTTAAAAATTTCAGAATACAGAAATTCTTTCATTTTAAAATTTTGTATAATATTTGCATTTATACTTTATACTGGAGTCTTTGTTGGGCCAATTCTGGCTTTAAGGTTCACTTCCCCAGGCTAATGTGTAAATCTTATATAGCTTGATAGCTGTCTTCAACACAGGGGTGGGTTACTTTTAGTATTTTCTTTGACGCTATTAACTGGGTATTAACTTACTGTTGTGATGAAAATGTGTGATTAACTCTCTTTTTTTTTCCTCCTCCCCTCCCTCCTGTTCCCTCTCTCCCTCCTGACCCACAGCGTTCCCATCATGCCCAAGCTGTCTTCGACTTCACCCCGCACCACCCGTCCCAGCTACGCTTCCTGCGTGGTGATGTCATTGAACTCATTGACTGCTCTGATTCGGTGCGCTGGAGGGGCCGTTGCCATGGACGCGTGGGCTACTTCCCTCCAGAGTACGTCCAGCCCATTTATCACTGCCAGTGACCTGACCTCGTGTCAAACAAGCGCACGGCCATTCCTTCGGGTTCACCGACGAGCCATCCTGAAAGACACTCACGCTGCTCCCCCGCTCTGCACTCGCCCGTCAACTTCCTGGAGCAAACGACGGAGCTACCACCGAACGACCCGTTCCCTAAACTGATTCCTCCCAATGCCCCCCTGTGATGTCGCCCTTTAAATCAGCCTTTGCTGCAGGCTCATCTGATCATCTGATCCTGAAGAGTCCACTTTCTCCTCCGATCCAGACATGGACCTTTACACTGTGGAGAACTCTCACATATATTCAAAGTCATACATACTCCCAGTTATAATCATTTATTACAGCTTACCATCTCTTTTAGAAAAGTAACACACATAAACACTAAACTGAGGGGAAAAGTGTGTGGCCCATGAAAACTCCTGAAGGAAGGGCAGGCTTGCTCTCTGGCTCATTTACTCCAGTATTTTGCCATCCTTTTCACCAGGAGCTGGACAGAAAGTCATTGTGAGTGTGAACACTTAGAGGATACTGACACAGCAGATTCCTCTGTCACTGAGCTGGTGTGTGTGTGTGTGTGTGGGGGGGGGGGGGGGGGGGGGTGTCTGTACAGGTGTAAAGCTGCAGTCTTTACATACATACATGCATGTTGTGTGACGATGAGGGAGTGAGAAGTGTGTTGATTGTGTTGATTGTATCTGTGTGCGCGTATATATGTGTGTGTGCGTGTGTGTGTTTGAGCGTGCTCAGTGGACCAGTGAAAGGAGTTACTGTGTTACAGTGTGACAGTAAGACGAACACTGCCCCGACATCGCTTTGTTAATACAAAAAAAGAAGAAAAACGCGCTGCTTAAAATGTAACATGCTCAACTCAATTTACTGATCAATCGTTTGTTCTTGAGTATTTATTCTTATCCACGTGTGATCTTAAAATACATATACTGCAAGTGAATTTAAACATTGTATACATGTTTTGCTTCTGTTGAAACTGTTGCAGTTGCTTAAGAGGAACAAACTTCATGTGACTGACAGCAAGAACTTGGATCGGTCTTCCTTATCCTGTAACAAAATCATTGAAATAAAGTGATACATTCACATCTTTGAGCCCTGAAGCTTGGACTTTATTTGGTATTTACTGTATCTGCTTTTAGTGTGTATTTTACAATGATCTTGTGTTCTTTTTAATGAAAAGGTCACATGTGCCATAATTTGCTGTGATCTTGATCAGTTTTGTTGGTGCTATTCCCCCCCCCCCCCCCCCCCCCCCCTTTTTTTTTTTTTTTATAATCAGTTTTATCCTGAAGTTCCCTCTACCAAAGCCATTGGAGCACTGCTAATCTCACAATCCCCCAAACCATTTAATTAAATGGTCAATTAAATTTAACAGATTTAATGTACTTGTACTTTGAGTATTTCAATGTTATGCTACTTTCGGCTTTTACTTTAGATTACTCCATATTTTGAATGCAATTATTGCATTTTGTGCCCAATGCTATATAATTTAAAGTTTTAGATACTTATTATTTTTACAGATTAACTTCAGTTTTATAACCAAGCTGCTGAGCAACATTACAGGAACATACACATGAATAAATCAATAATTAAAATCCAATAATATCATGTATATGATTCTGATTTGTTTTTATTTCACATGACTTTAGGTATTAGGTATTTTAAACATGTTTGAATATGTAACCAGTGAATTATTATGCCATGTAAGTAAAATTATAATTTTATAACTTTTTTCAGCTATCCATCAAAAGATTAGGTTTAAATTCTGATGCAGCTCCACTTTTTACATAATAAATCTGGAGGCAGGGCCACATATGAGCTTAAAAACTGTGGTTTGTACATAAATTTTCTAAACTTATTAAATATTAATAAGTAATATACTAAGCATTTTGATCCTCCCTGCTACCTCCAAGCACCATTGTTGGTCTGCCCTGTGCCTCCACACTTAAAAGTTATGGAAATGCTCCCGGTCAAATAGAGTCCACTATGAGTCTTTCTTCTGTTTAATGTCAAACAGCAAAATTCCAGGGGCATTATTTTCATATGTACACAGCATATTCATCACAATTTCAGTAAATTAAATGATATAATTATTAATTAATATAATTATATTAAATTCAGATAATAATAATAATAATAATAATAAGGGCTGTCTCTCTGTTTGTTTGTTTCTTTGTCCATTAATTCCTCATAGACCATCAGGAGCTGAGTAACCAAACTTGGCACACAGGTACATCTTGGGCCCCCGAAGGTCGGTATCTATTGCAAGAGAATATAATGACCCGCTTTTAACATATAAACAACATCTATCTTTTTTAAAGTTTTCTCAGTCTGATTAAGTACATCAGCTTGTTAACTGCATCAACAGGAAAAGCTACTGTAGCGTGCCAATCTACTTGTTTTTCCTGGATCTTAATACATTTTTGAGTGGACACTGAGCACAACGGGCAAATACAATAAAGCTTGATCTCTCTGATTAAACAAAAATTGGTATTATGATTGAGTAAATCAAACCCTGGTTAACAAAAAGGAACTAAAAAACTAGAATCACTTTAGACGTGTCTAAAACTCTCTTAAAGAGGAAAACATATCCATGTATATATCCACACAACCTAAACATGAAATTCTAGTCAAGTTAAAAGAGTTGTTACTTGTCTTTTAGGTGTATTTTATAAAAGTGTCAACAAATATGTACATGTTACTTATATGGTAATTAGAGTTTTACAACACTTGCTCATTTTATGGTCTTATTGTATCCTGTGCCAGGAGACGCCTCACTGGCATGTAATTCTGTCAACATAATAATAGATCTGTGCGATAACGCATCACGTCACCGATGTTAAGGACAGTTTTGCGCTGACATTTGGCCGCCGTTATGTAAGGAATGCAGAGCCGCTTCTCTCACCACACTGTAATGTTTGACATGAAGCTGGTAAACTGGGTTACGTTTGACCATTCCTCTGCTCTCAATCACTTCTGTTGCCTTTCACTCTCTTGTCACTGCTTTTGTTCTAACAAACCTCTATTTTCATTCTTCCTGACAGAGTCATCCCTGGCTTGTCACTGACAGTTAGTCAATAAGCTACCGCAATCCAACGGGGGGAAAGAAGAAAAGGAGTTAAAGGTGTACCAGAAATAGCACTGCTGTTTTCTCCCTCTGATCTTTTTTAAAACTGCTGAGTCACTTTGAAGTGTCTGAGTTGTGGATGAAGGGATAAGGTTTGTGTGTAAGTGTGTGTGAGAGAGATGCCAAGATTTCTATAGTGACATATTTGTGTCACGGTGAAACGGGACAAGATAGATGGTAGAAAAGAACACAGGATGAACCAGATTACTGATGAGAGATGAGGAGGCAGTGTGAGGGACAAGTGTGTCGGTCTCTCAGTCGAGGTTGATGGTTAAACAGCAAACGGCTGAGGAAGGCGTGTGAGCTCTTACATCAAAGCTATTTACAGGTGTGAACAGTAAAAACACTGAAACAGAGGAACCAGTTTGACTGACTTACTGGCCCCTGGCTGGTTAGACCACGGAGTGAAGGGAAACTGGTCAAACATCCTGCGAACCAGAAAAACTGTTTACTAAACTAATGGGTCAAATGCAGCCAGTCTGGGAGTGAAAGACGAGATGAGTCATCACTCACTATACTCACCTTTACACCTGACATCCACCTGACAGCATAAAGAAAGCTTGGATTATACAGTATAGAGAGACCGTCTTTATATGAAAACACTGATAGAAGTGTGAATGCGATGGAATATTTATCTCATGAAGTAAGAAAGGAAGGAATGATAAGCAGGCAAGCGTTTCACAGTGGATGTTGTAATGTTGTATTGACTGATGGATCGGTAAAGGGGAGAGGATGAAGCATATCTACTCTGCAGTGAATGATATTCAAGTCTGCAGGTTTTTTTGTACTATACTCTGAAGTTTGACCCACAAGAAGTAGCTCTCCATTCTTCAGAGACATGCTCTAACGCCTGGTTTGCACTCCAACTTTGACACCAACGAAGACCAAGGAGTGCTGACTGTCGCTGATTTTCCTCCACAGTCACGTGACCTCAGCCACAATGAACAAGAAGGCAGACGGGCGTTTCACAGTGGATGACTCTGAGCTCTTTGGAACACCCAAATCATGCAGGGATAATATCAGGCTTTATACACACCTGGAGAGTCCATGTCAGTTAAAATGACTGCAATTCAGAGCAAAATCAAATGTAGGAAATAATTAAAAATCATCCTGTCCTTAAAGGTCTAAAAAAACACTTTTGATCGACTGCTCGCCAGCAAGTGCGAGCCCCCCTATGAAAGCAGAAGTTCGGGCAGTTTTTCAGGTGCTGCACTGACACAGCAGTGATGATCTTAGACATCAATCGGGAAAGGGTTCCAATTTGAAGTCTACAGTGAGGAAGATTATTCACAAGTGGAAGTCATTCAAGAGCGTTGCCAGTCTTCTCAGGAGTGCACATCCCAGCATGTTCACCCCAAGGTCAAACCATGCAATGCTCAGAGAAACTGCAAAAAAGCCTAAGAGTACCTCTCAGACTCTACTGGCCTCAGTTAGCATGTTAAATGTTAAAGTTCATGACAGGACAATTAGAAAAAGACTGAAAAAGTATGACTTGTTTGGAAGAGATGCCAAAAGAAAGCCTCTTTTCTCTAAAATCAACATGGCAGTGCAGCTTAGGTTTGCAAAGTTAGAAATCACAACAAGATTAAAATGAAGCTGTTTGACTGTAATACACAGCATTATGTATGGAGAAAAGTAAACATAACATATCAGCACAAACAGCACAAATGAACTGTGTCAAGCACGGTGGTGGAGGGGTGATGATTTGGGACGTTGCAGACCATGAACTCCATGAACTTGTTTGTATACCAAGGTATTCTGGAGTCAAATGAGGCTATTTTTCTACTAACGGTGTTGCAATGACCCACTCAGAGATCAAATGTCAACATGAGGTTACTGAATTGAAGCAATGCTGTAAACAAAAGTGGACTTGCACAGCAAGACACTGATAAAATCATACAGGAAACCATTATTCCAAGTTATTGCTGCATGTGGTTATAGAAGCTACTGAATCGTGGGGCGCATTTGTTTTTTCACACATTATTGCAACATTTTAGATCCGTTTAAAAAAATAAATAAATATTAACTCTTGACTTTATTGTGTCCTGATACTAAAACTGACCGAGGGTGTACTTCTTTTTCTGACTGCATCAATGTTATTGCAGTTAACCAAACTAAAAACTAAAACTAGGCGTGAAAAACACTGTTTAGTTTATCCATCTGTCCATCCATCCATTCGCTTCCGCTTATCCTTTACCATCTGTCCAATCTTTCAATTTTATTTCATTTTAGCTCACTAAAATAATAAATCTTTTAGAGGTTTGAAAACTGATCATTAGCCAGAGTTGGAGTAAAATTGTGTGTGTGGAATCTGCAGCGCTATCAACAAATCATTGCTAAATATCTCACGGTATAGCCTCTCCCAAAACCACAAGCAGTGGTTTAAATTTCGTGCCCAGAAATGTTGCGATACCGATTCTTTAAAGTAATTATGTGCTTCAATTTGATCTTTACAAAACACAAGCTGGGGCTTTTCCATCCTGGCAGGAAGTTAAATAAGAAAAAAAAAAACATGACAGAACAGGTAAAACAGCTATGTATGATCCGCTGATGGTTTTCACATGAGGTGCCATCTAAATGATTTAATGGACAAATCGAGGGATGGACATCTTCCTGCTGCCAGCGCTGCAACACTTCATAAAACTGGGAAGCCCTGGAGGTCACGTGATAAAGGTCTGCCTTTTTCTGAAAGCGTGTGGGTAGGTGTGTTTTGCCTGTTAAGGTCACACCTGTCGGGCGGTGCCGCAGGCAGCATGTCGCTCATTATTTACTTTCTCTCTTGCCGGGTAGCCTTTCAGCTTGGTAGTAACAATGGCTCAGTGTTAATGCATTATGGCTGACCAGCGGAATTATAGCGCTGACCGAAGCAGGCGACACGATGAAAGATATTTACCAGACCTCGAGCTAAGCTGCTCAGCTCTTTTAAAGAAACGCGAGGAATTAAAGCACACAGGTGCGTCTGTCTTCAGCCAAAGTCTGGAGACGTTTTGGAGAACTGCCTCGTAGAACTGGGTGGTTCATGAAAGTTGTATTGCTTTTTTTCAGTTAACTATTTCGGGCTCGCGACATGGCTCTATCCCAGCTTCAGTGCCTGGATGATAACCACGTGAACCCGCGGACGCACGAGTCCAAGCCCGAGTTCTTCTACTGTGAGGACCAGCGGCTCGCGCTGGAGGCTCTCCTGCAGGATGGTCGCGAGGCGTTCTTTAAATACCTGGAGGCTCGCGGCCTCCGGGGTTTCCTCTCAGACCCGGAGCTGGAAGCTCTCACCGGCGCCGTCGAACCCTATGACCCGGGCTTGGAGCTGTTCTCGGGGGATGCCGAAGACGTGCAGACCCCGCTGTCGCTTCACTACTGGCCAGAGCTGTCGGACACGTCCATCCCGCAGATGGACCTGGGCTGGCCCGACAGCGATGCGTACCGGGGGGTGACGCGCACTACGGTGTACACGCAGCCGCCGCTGGATGGTCACGCTCACATCAAAGAGGTTGTCAGAAAAATGATCGCACAGGCGCAAAAGGTAGGTGGGCCAATGCAGTTATGATAATATTAAATGGCACTATTCATCATCACATTGTGCATTAAATAATATATAAAAATAACCATGTTTAAGTGCGGATGAAAACTTTGTTTTCTCATCAATATTTATGTGTGTTTTGAGCTTCCTGGATGACTTGTGTGTTGGTTCATCTTCAAAGCATGCTAATGTTTACTCACCTGAGTTCATTTAATGACTGAATAAAAATCCGAAAATATTGATTTCTAGCCATCTAACTAACTTTTTTTTTCTTTAATCAGCTGTGCATAGTCCTGAAATTACCCACAGTGCTGGCATAAAGTCTAAAGAAGTCAGTATAGTCAGACTACAGACTGCTGACCAAATGAGTAAAGTGCAGCTTGATTTATGGCCATTATCAGCTATGCCACTAACAGTGGACTATGTGTGCTAGGTGGGGTATTTGCATGGGTAATTTGCAGCGCTCATGCCTATCAGTCAGTGTTTGTGTCTGTTTATGCGGCTGAGTCATCTGGAGGCAGAAATTTATGACATGTCTTATTTCTTAGCATCACTTCTCTGTGACGTGTTATTTGCCTGAAACGAGCTCGCTGGATCATTTTCCTCAAGAGCTTCAGACAGAAAACGAGTTATCGGTTGTATAAGTAGCTGTGAGAGCTGTGAGAACTTTCCCTCTGCATAGGAAACACTTATTTTACTTAAACCTGAAAAACAACTTGAGTGTTATTTGTTTTGGCATAAAAATGTGTCCGCGCAGTAACCTTAAGGCTGAGGCTTTTATCCTTCTGCTCTGTAATGAATTTTGTTTTCATTTTCATGCATGAACTACATAGGAGTATCTGAGGCTGATCTAGGTTCTGTGCCTGTGCCTGTGCTTCTGCGTCTCCAGGTAATCGCAGTGGTGATGGACGTCTTCACTGATGTCGACATCTTCAGAGATTTGCTTGATGCTGGTTTCAAAAGGAGAGTTTCTGTTTACATCCTGCTGGAACGTGCAACGCTACCTCATTTCTTGGCCATGTGTCGGAGGGCCAACATGCACGCCGGACACCTCAAGGTGAGCCGGTACCACCCACTTCGTCATTTTGCATAGCAATTTGAATCTTATCATGAAAGAGTGAGTCCAAATTCTAAGTAAAGCTGAAAACAGTCATAAAAGTCAGCCGTTCAGTTTTCCCACAGCACGCTGTTGGACAGACGTCGCCATTCAAAGCGGTCCACCTAGGCAATAAAAGGTGATTACGACTCAAATGATAATGAGATAGAAAGCGAAATTTCATTGTGTGACATGTGAGGTCAAAATGTTACAGGGTAAATGTTTCACTGACGAGTTGAGCGTCTTTGCCTGTTGGCCCCAAACGCGTGCATTGAAACCTTTGGGACAAAATGGAAAGTCTTGCTGTGTTTTTGAGCCTGAAATAACTTTGTAAGGCTGTTGATGTAGAACACAAGGACAGATTATCTCGCAAAATAAGCAACTGAAGACAAGAGACTTCTGTTATGCACGGATAAACAGAAGCACATGCCGGCTTCCCCTCTCTCTTTTGTCTCTCGCTGTCTCCCTCACACGCACACACGCTAGAGTCCACACAACCACCAGTAGATCCACCCAGCTGGTACTGCAACGCAGATAAATCCCATTCTGCCTACCTTTATTGTTACATATTGTAAGTAGCTAGCTACGATCAAAACACAGATATGAAACAGATCTTTCTCGTGCCGGGACATGTTAAAAGGGAGTTGCATGGAATATAAAAATGCGTTTTCACTGAACTGTTTTCTTGGGGCATAAATCTTTTGTAGAAAGCTGCCAAAGCAAACACAATCATTTTAACTCAAGTCAACCAAAAGAAACAATTGCTTTCTGTTAGGTGTGATCATTTCTCAAGAACAGTTTAGGATAGATTACTGGTTAAAGTGTCGTTGTGCAGGATTAATGTTCTCTCATATTACTTCACTGTGTAGTGTTTTTTAATGGCTTAGTCAGCATTAGATGGGGCCTCTCACAAGGTCTGCTTGTTTCACTTGGACACAGTTTTGCTTGACAGGTGGAAGAAGGAGCTGAAATCATCCAACGCAAGGTGTTTCCAGTTGGAGTGTTTGGTTCAACTGTAAAGGATTGAAATTTTCCATGAGTACAGAAGAAAATTTAATGGAAATTTTCCATGAAATTGGCAAAATGAAATTCACCTGATTGTTATACAGTTTACACCAAGCACATTGTCCTCAACAGCTCTTTATTTGATTAAGTAAATGTTTGATTTCATGTATTTCACTTACATTTTGGTCAGAATTGAAGAATAATTTTTTTTAGCCATGATCACGCCTACCGTCTGCAGCATTAGCCGTACCTTATTGGCTCGACCTGTGTGCTTAGTGGTCCCTGTAATACTGCAGAAATATTTCAAAATATCTAAAGTAGCATGCATGCGTGCAGATCATGCTGATAAGAAAAGATGCACAAACACTCACACTTGTCACTTTATGCCTCAGAGTAACTAAAGTTAAACAGGCTTGACAGTCTTTCAGTACCATCTGGATCCAATTTGCCAACAAAACAGCAAGAAATTCAATAGCAGCAGTGTTTGCTTTGTCAACAAAAGCACATGTTTGTGTGGCACATGACATGATAAGTGAAAGCGGTTGCTCAGTTTAATGAGTTTTTCATATGCGATTCATACTCACTGCATTTGCCTTTTGAATTAAATGCCATGTTATTATTTCCTACTAAGACGTCCCAGACCTTTTTCTTGCTTTAGATTCATAAGCATTGAGAATCTGTCTTTAACAGTTTTACTCCTACTTGCTTCACAGTAGACACACAGGCTGAAGTTGCTCTGCTAAATTAAATATTTGATAGCACAGTGGCTCTGTATGAAGAAAAGACATTCTGTGCCACAGTTTCTTCTAATATTTATGGAGAGACAAGTGTATCTCCTTCAGGTAGGTCACTCTCTGGTTTTAGCCAACAGGAGCGTACAACGTACACCTGACAGAGAGTTTTAAAATGACATGCAAAGCTGCTATTCTGTTTAATCCACGGTGGCTCTGCAGCAAGTAAAACAACGCTGTTAAGAGATGGATCCAGTGTAGTAGGACACAATCTTGTTTGTTTGACAGCCAGCGTGCTTCCTTTCTCTTAGTCATACACTGCGAGTCTGTTAGGTTCTCCTATGAAGTGCACTGGAGGGGCTTGCTCCCTGATGTGTCATATACTGCTGCTTTGTTATACTGGCAGGCAACCTTTGGCGTGGGGCCTATTTCACCAAGTAAAACTACATAGCCATTTATGACATTAACATTAACAGTGCACCAATAGATGCTCATCTATGTGGAAAATCTGAAGAGCCAGGAGACAGGAGTACGTGACGACGATGAGCAGCTAACACAAACATCTCTAAAAGTGACAAGTCTGTCAAGAAAGACAATCAGAGGATGACTTGCAGGAAACAGGTGATAGTTTGGGAATTTACCACAAGCCGTAAGTGACGAGATAGAGCGGCTGGAGGGGAGGGATGGGAGGAGGAGCAGATGAGTGGTGAAATGAGTTGCCAAGTGAGTGAGAGTAAGTGGAATCTGGCACCTGAGTGGGCAATAAGGTACTAAATTCTTCTTACCCATCAGTTATTCAGGAAGGTTTTCTAGGAAAATATCCAACTGCCACACTTCAAGCTGACAGAGCTTAATTTAAGTAGTTTAGCAAAGTGTGCACATTGACTGTAGAGACTGTTGAAACCACAGTGCACTCGGAGGTGGTTTTATTTCCGCATAAAATGCATTGAACAACTGCTCAAATGCTCGTCGTCATGAACTTGGAGCATGCAATGCAATTTATCGAACCGGTTAACCAAAGGAATGCACTGGGGGAAGGAGAAAGTTTAGGGTGTGCCTAAACGAAGGAGGAAAACAAGTGTTTCTACTGTGAGACAAAGCATGCCAGAAAAAAAGAAACGAGGAGGAGCTGAAACAAGAAGACTGACTGCATGATGTTTTGGCTGCATCATGTGGCTTTCAGACAGACTTAGCACTCAAAGTTGTGTCAAGGCATCCGGAAGGGCAAGCTGAAAATCCCCAGATCAGACAGTGTAAGTCTACACTTACAACAAACCAAAGGACTAGTGTGTCAAGGTGACTTGAGGGTCTGTTACACACCTTGCTGGGCTTATGGAGCTTATTTATGTACTGCTGAGTAACGACAACAAGAACCACACAACTTAAGGTCAATATGTGTAATGGTGTGATTTTTTTTTTTTTTTTCTCTCCAACGTTACTGTATTATGTTTGTAAAATGAGATTGTCAGTCTAACACTTCCATGCATTCTTTTTTGGATAATACAACAATTAACTGTGATAAATCATCCATGAATATATATGTGTTGCTGTCTACATAGATTGAAATTCACATTTAACTATTACATGAACATTTCTTCTTCTACATGAATATAACCAGAATCCAACCAGCTGGCAGCCTGTTGAGTCGAGTCCCTCAAGTTGCACTCATTGACAAAAACTCAATCAGACTGATGGCAACATGCTGGCAATCTGTCTGCATTTATAAATTAGACAGCAATTCTTTGCAAACCTCCAACAATCTCTCTGAGAGTGACCTCAGTCAGTCCACATGGTCATGAGTGCAACACCCTCAATCTCTGGGCAACCACTGAGTCACCACAAGTTGCACTCGGTCGCAGAATGTGAAAAAATTCAATATTGTCACCAGGAAGCCACGCTTTTTTTTTCTTCTTATTTTGTAGATGCAAGGAGATTGATGTCCTATGTTTAATCATGTAACTTAGGTATTAGCTTGTTGCAAATTAGGAGGTTAAGTCTGTCAGATGGTCTTTCAGTTCAGTCGATTTAATGAGAGTTTGCTTGCGTCCTGCGAGCTTATAGCACTGCCTAACTTTGTAAACCTGTTCATGGATACCTAAACCTTTATTTTTTTTATTGTAACAACTGGGATCTTTTTGTTGGAGCTGAAACGAAATAAATTGTTTTTAACACTCAGCGGTATCTTAATATTTGAGAACTGAAGAAGCAATTGGACCTATAAATGGTCAATGACAACAGAGTTGACAAGCAGCTAGTGATGTAGAAAAGTGATGGAAGGAAACCATGTTTTTTAAACTAGTTTTATACAGACGTTTAGCTCTTAAACACTACAGACAATGAAGAAAAACACCCTAAAAGCACCTTTTGGGGTACTTTTAGGGTGGTAGTGTTGCATGTGCCTTTTGTTCACAGCGTTCCCACCATATTTTAATTTCTTTAATAAAATATCAATATTTAGTGTTCCTGTATTGATACAATATCACCATGCAAGTATTAGGATAAAAAATATTTGCAACATTTAACTCTGAAAAGTTTGACTGAGTCAGACTTTCTAATATCAGTTTATGATTGCAACAATGATATTGTACCATTCAGTTATTATGAACCTTACACTGGTTAAATGTTAGCATTGCAACATACATTATTTTATATGTTTGGTGTATAGTTGAAAACAGGCTTTTCACAGAGGTCATGTTTGCACATGCATATGCACAGAGATTGCATAGGCTTAGTTGGTATCTATTTGTCTTTTGCTTTCTGAAAGTGCATTGGGTTAGATGATGATGTGAGGATTCAGTTACTGTGGTTACTTTCAAGCGCTCCAGTTTTTCTGTTAGCACTGTTCATGTACAGCATGTTTTTAAGCTGTTTCTAAAAACTCCCAGGCTTCACGGTGTCCCAGACTCCAAATATTTGAACGTTTCAGAAAGGAATCACTTTCAGTCTGAACAAAATTTCAAAGTGAAAGTAAGCTCAGGATCAGACGTTTGTTTTAGTGAGTAATCCAAACCGTGCAGCAACACCCAGCAAACATGATTAAAACTGCGGCGTCATCTCCTTGGTCAAAACTTGTCAATGATTGATGCCAGAAACTGAATCAAATCCGACTTTTTTGCTATGCGACCCATATCCGATCATGGTATGACAGTATGAACGGCACAAATCCGATATTTTTAAATCCGATCTGGGTCACTTTCGTATGTGGTACTGAATCCGATACATATCCGATTTTTTAGAAAGCAACTGCTGTTTAAACGGTCATGTCGCATTAAATCCATCTTTTACGTCACGGACACAAGACAGACGCCAATTATCAGCTCCGGAGAAGCGCCCGAGAAGACATCGCGAACGCTTCCTGGTTATCCAGTGTAGATGTCAGTGAAACTGTTGAGAAGACAACGTTGGAGAAACGTGAACATTTTATTTGTACTGTATAATCCTTTGAAGCACCGCTCCTCTCTAAAACAGCAATAAGGATAATTATTACATTTTACAAAATAACTTGAAGCAAAAATTGGGAAACGTAAAGTCCGAAACAAGTCTTTATATTAACAGCCATCAGTCAAACCATACTGCTTGGTCTGGATCTAAACAGAGTGCAGTGTGTGTGACGTCTTCTTTTGCGCATGCGGGCCGCTTTGAGGATTCACACTAGAGCGCGTTTGCTGTCACCTTTTATTTGTAGTGTGAACAAGCAGACAAAAAAATCGGATTTGATCAAAAAAATCGGAATTGAGCATTAAGACCTGCAGTGTGAACATAGCCTAAGTGGTATTTCAACATTTGTTTGATTTTGAGATCAGAAGAAGTGATTGGACCCAGAAATGGCTAATGACAATGGACAGATGGAAGGAAAACATGTTTTCTGTTGAAAGGAATAATTATTTTCATTATAGGCTTTGAGCCTTAACACATTATAGGCAAAAGCAGGTGCAGGAAAATTGACTCAGAAGGCTTATTTTATAACACATATGCTGTGCTTTTAAGAGGCATGAAAAACAGACAGTTTCCAACAAAGGTGGGGAATATAGGTTTTCAAATCAAGTAAAGACAAGCCAGACATCATAATGTGGGTTGTGTAAGTTTTAAGCAGAGTGTTTACACTGGCTGTAGTTTGTGTGATTGCTTAGATGTTTGAACACATGGAGCAATTGCCTTAGATTAAGGCAGTAAGTGGAAAATGACTGCTAATGACTTCTGTATCTATGTTTTAGGGATTATTATTAAGGCAAACAGTTGTTCCATCCATCCATCCATCCATCCATCTTCATCCGCTTTGTCCGGGGCCGGGTCGCGGGGGCAGCAGCCTAAGCAAAGAGGCCCAGACCTCCCTCTCCCCAGCCACCTCCTCCAGCTTATCCGGGGGAATACCAAGGCGTTCCCAGGCCAGCCGAGAGATATAATCTCTCCAGCGTGTCCTGGGTCTGCCCCGGGGCCTCCTCCCGGTGGGACATGCCTGGAACACCTCACCCAGGAGGCGCCCAGGGGGCATCCTTGTCAGATGCCCGAACCACCTCAGCTGGCTCCTTTCGATGTGGAGCAGCAGCGGCTCTACTCTGAGCCCCTCCCGGATGGCCGAACTTCTCACCCTATCTCTAAGGGAGAGGCCAGCCATCCTTCGGAGGTAGCTCATTTCTGCCGCTTGTATCCGCGATCTCGTTCTTTCGGTCACTACCCACAGCTCGTGGCCATAGGTGAGGGTAGGGACGTAGATCGACCGGTAAATTGAGAGCTTCGCTTTTACACTCAGCTCCCTCTTCACCACGACGGACCGGTGCAGCGTCCGCATTACTGCAGCTGCAGCCCCAATCCGTCTGTCGATCTCCGGCTCCCTTCTCCCATCACTCGCGAACAAGACCCCGAGATACTTGAACTCCTCCACTTGGGGCAGGAACTCATCCCCGACCCGGAGTGGGCACTCCACCCTTTTCTGGCTGAGAACCATGGCCTCAGATTTGGAGGTGCTGATCCTCATTCCCGCTGCTTCACACTCGGCTGCGAACCGTTCCAGTGCGAGCTGGAGGCCCTCACCCGATGAAGCCAACAGAACCACATCATCTGCAAAAATCAGAGATGAGATTCTGAGGCCACCAAAGCGAAAGCCCTCTGCCACTTGGCTGCAAACAGTTGTTTGTTAGCAAAAAAAGAAAATTCTACATTGGCTACATTTGAGTTGTAAATGTTTGATATTACTATTATTTGTGGATGTTATTGTTCTTTGGCTGACGTAGTGTGACTCACGGTCTCTACTCACATTGTTTGGCAGGCTTTTATTCTATAATGCAGGTCACAGGTTATGAAGGCAGTTTTAGGTCTTTAATATGTACAAAAATTGCGTGTTTGTTTGTGTTTCAGCACCTTCGTGTCCGCTGCTCAGAAGGAGCGGAGTTCTACACGAGGTCCTGCACCAAGGTCAGAGGGCGAATGGGTCACAGATTCATGTTCGTTGATGGAGACAAAGCTGTGTCTGGGTCGTACAGGTCAGTGCACCTCACGTGTGTGAGAAGGAGGGAGAATGTGTCAGAAAAAGATTATCCCCTTGTGCTCCACCTGCTTTTGAAACTGCCAACTTGGCACAAGAGATAAATAAACAATGGCTTGTCGACATAGCAGACAAACAGGTTGTAAATGTATCCAATCTACTAGAGTAACCGTGCAGTTCCTAAGTGACTGGATTATTATACTTTTACGTTTGCAGTCATTGCTGATTACTTCATTATGCTTGCAGTGTAGTGTAGTTTGTTTTGTGGTATCGTGGTACAGTTTAAATAAGTCTGAATTTGCATTTTTTATTTGTTCATATTTGTTTTTTGTGCAGCTTCACTTGGATGGCCTCACGTCTGGATAGGAATCTCATTACCGTGGTTACAGGCCAGGCTGTGGATGGCTTCGACCGACTGTTTCGCTTCCTCTATCTGTCCTCCAGTTCTGTTGACCTCCGGCAGACCATCACAGAGCCTGAACCTGAGCCGGAACCCCTCCCACAGCCCGCCCCTGTCATACCCCCTTCTGCTGAGATTGCGAGGAAGTTGTACAGCCCAAAATATGCCCTGGTTGCTTTGACCAACCCCGGCCCCACCACCTCTGTTAACCAAGAAAGCCCCAAAGAACCCCAAAATCCAGAGAACTCCAAGAAGAAGAGGCGAGGCAAGGCTAGTGAAGAATCGACAAAAGAATCTCCTCCTCTCCATCCTGGATTAATAAATCTAGAAAAAGCATGCTTAATCGCATACCTGCCCACATGGCCAGAACCTGACCCCCCCAGTGATGTCATAGGGTTCATTAATGTTCGGGATGCCAAAAAACCAACTCAAGTCCACTTGCAGCGTTCAGAGATGTTTGAAACCAGCCAGGCGATCAGGTTTAGCAGTCCGTTCAGCAGCACAAAGGAATCCAAGGAAGAAGTCGCCAAGCCCACACAGGCGACTCCTAAACAAGAGGAGGTGAATGCACTCCAACCAGCACAGGCTAAATCCATGGTTGATGATGCTGTAGAAAAAGCACAGCAAGCACAACTCAGTGATGTCACACATAACAAAGAGGCATCTGAACAGAAATCACCTGCATCTGAGGAAAAGTCTGACCTGCAGTCAGACGCCGCTAATTCTGTCAGCCCCAAGAATAAATTTGATTTAAGCACAACCACTAACCAAGAGGCAGGCCTTGATACTCCCCTCGGTGCACAAGCACTTCCCCAATCCAGCAGCGAAGCACCCGCTTCTGACGAGGGGAAGATTTCCCACGCAGAACAACCCGTCTCATCAAACAGTCACGCTGAGTCAGGCTCGCTCCCAGAATTAAACACAGAAAAGAAAGCAGAACCTACAAGTAGATTGAGCACACAAAGTTCTGCTGTGCACAGGACACACACCCCAACACCAAACGGTGCACACACCCCTCAGATTCCCGACTCCCCAGAATTAAACACAGAACAAGGTACGAAAGAAAAGACCCCACCACCACAGGCGGATTCACAAACACGAGCTGTTCACAAGCAACCGCAAATCTCTACTGAAGTGGCTTCTAGCATCCAGACTCCAACTGTCCACAGCAACATTTCCACCTCCCTGGTTTCTGCCACACAGTCTAAAAATAACCACATTCCTATTACTACAGTGCACTCAAGCACATCTTCTAGCGCTTCTGTTCCCTCCACCAGCTCCTCTGCCCTTCCTCTTACTTCTTCCGTTACAACACCAAATCCACCCCTCCCTGCATCCTCTTCTTTGACCCCAGCTCCCCCTATCCCTAAACCTCGTACCATACAGATAGTTATGAGTGACAGCAGCACCAGCAATGGGCAGAAACTGCCGGAGATCCGTCTTGTTAGGAGGCCCGAGGCCAGCACAGGGCCCCTCGTGGCCCACAGTGCGTTTGATGTGGCAGCTGTTGAGCAGACATCTCTGGTAAAAGAGTGTCAAACTGTCCCTGAGCTGCAGGACGACAGTACCAGTAAGGCAGGGGCACAAAAAGACACAGAGAACACAGGGAATCCTGAAGAAACTTCAAAGCAAGAATCTAAAGAGACAAGTGTGGAAGCAGATGAGCAAGACGATGACGGAGCAGCATCCCAGACGGTCGCTGGAAGCGAGCTGCACAAGTCAGATGCTTTGATTAATGATGCACCAAAGGCAGCCGCATTGAAAATTCAAGAAATCATTCCAAAAGATGTTGACCTCGAAACTTCCGAAGATTGCAGGATTATTGGGAAGATGGACGCACGCTGTGTAGCAACAGCGCAGGCAGATACAGCGAGCCCTGAAAGGACTCTGACAGGCTCTGAATCTGGTGACGTGTCAGACAGAAAAGGTGAAAATGTGACACAGTGCAGAACATTTCTCGCAAGAGTACATGAACCCCAAAGGATATCATTTTCTAAACCACAGGACATGGATCAGATGGAGGCTCTGAATTCTTCGACAGCGCCAGTGTTCTCGACCTCATGTCTGCGACCTCATAACGGCGATGGCGCACACACATCTGCTACAGACACCCACAGCCAGCAAGGTGAACAAGTAAGACTCACACATGTAGACAATGAGGTTAATATGCGAAATACTGCAAATCACAACACGCACAGCACCTTTCAAGAACAAACTTCTACAGGACGTGTTGGCACACACACGCCCGAAAAAGCCCTGCGTTTACACCTCACCGAAACACACCTGCCGGACTTCCGTTCGCAAACACCTGTGCACCGATCACAGTCGCTTAAAGCACACACTCCCACTCCTGATGGATTTTCTCCACGCACGCCAGCCTTGGATTCTCTATCGCCAGACATTTTTGATGGTTATATCTCCTCACGAGAGGACTCCACTCTCTCCACCACCTCTGAAGAGTATTATGAATGTAGCGACTCGCTTTTTAATGAGCCTGTTTTTGACCACATGGCTTCTCGTGACCAGGGGATGATAGCGGATCACATTAATTTCGCACACACAAATAGTCTAAATTCTCCCGCCACTGGCACCGGTCCTGCACACATAAATTACAGCTCAAGTGATGCTACATTAGGTACGGCACACAGTGAAACACAGACTTTGACTGGGGCCGCTAAAGTCCCCAGTTCTTCTTTACTTGGAAAAAAAGTGGAAACTAGGGAGGTAGAGAACAAGGCAAGTGAAGAAGAAGCGAGTGAAGAGGATGAACATGGGAGGAAACTGAGTGTGGCCGAGACGAGGGAAGAGCAAGAATCCCAGGGGACAGAGATGAGAGGCAGTGAGGATACTAATAGAATAATGGTGCAAATTAAACGAGGCAAAGATTCAACTGAAACAGGAGGAAAAGACAAAGAGGTCCAAACGCCTACGAGAAAGGTGGCAAGGAGCCAGTCAGCTGCAGACAGACTGGTGGATGGAGGAATGACTGCAGGAGGGTCAAGTAAAGAGAGATCAAAGCCAAAGCGATCGTCCGCTGGTGACATTAAATCAACAGAGGGAGGGAGACCAGACAGAGAGGGGAGGGAGAACGCTTCAAACCAGGTGGAAATAAGACCCAGGGGTACAGAGAGGAGAGCGAGCCCCCAGTCAAAGAGGCAGACAGAGGGACAGAAGGTATGAGCACTGATCAGAATAACATTTAAAACCAACAAAACGTTTCTTTAGTTTGCCAATCATATCCAAATGGGTATATATACAACTGGATTTTGTTAAAAAACAAAAACATCACACTAATTAATTGAAATTAAGGTAACACATTTTTCCTTCTTTGACAACTTAATTAAAAAAAACACAGTTTTTCAATTGGTGACCTTGAGACACTTAGTTGCTGCTGTATGTCCATCGTTTCCAGTCTCTGTGCTAAGCTGAGCTAAGCAGCTGAAACTGTTTAGTATGCAAACATGAAAGTGGTGTCAATCTTCCATTGGAGCCTTGGTAAACATATCTGTATCCGCCAACATCCTTAGTCTCTTGAAGAAACGCACCCATTGCATTGCCAGGGTTCATAATTAGATGCCCAAATGTATTTTACAACTAAATGAGGGCAAAATAAATGTTTTAGTAGATCCCAAGGCTTTACTCTGTGTTAACTTGCGTGACGGAAAAAACCCGAAGCATGCCAAAAATGTGGGTGTGATCTTAGCTTGTAGAAGCACATGCTCACTATCTCTAAGCCGGCCTTTTATCATCTTTAAAAACAACATATCTACAGTTGTAGGTGCTTCCTGTCACAGTCTCAGCCTTTTCTGATGCTTTTATTTTCAATAGAAAATTATGCACCTTTTCCTACTGTAACAATGCAGGTATTAAGTAAATATATGCATAATTATATTTCACCAAATCAAAGGAATAACCCCAACAGTCAAACATTGACTTGGCGACAGCAGGGAAGAAAAACTCCCATTCAACAGGAAGAAAACTCAAGCATAGCCAGGCTCAGGCAGGGGCAGCCATCTGGTGTGACCGGTTGGGGGTGAGGTGTGGTAGACAAGATAAAACACATGCTGTGGAAGAGAGCCATAGTAAGAGATTAATAACTAATGATTAAATGCAGAGATGTGTTTAAACACATAGAATGAAAAGAAATAAGGGAAGAAGAATCAGTGCATCATAGGAAGCCCTCAGCAGTCTAGGCCTATTACAGTGTAACTAAGGGAGGATTCAGGGTCTCTTCGCCTCCCAGTAAAATAATTTCTCACTGCTTGTAAAATCGATGAATGACAGCCTCTTTTCACTCTGTCGGTGTGCTTACTGAATCTAGACCTCCTGGCATCGCTTGAATCACAAAGCAAATACTGAATGATTTCTAAATCATCTAGTTTTATGGTCCCACTCTACCACTTACTACTACAACTACTACTGCTACACCAGTGTGTTCTTTTAAAAAGAGACTCAAAGCGTATCTCTTTTTGCACGTGTGTGATCAATGGGGAAATTTTTCAGGATCAGTGTTATTTTTATTCCTATATTTTTTATCCTGCTGATCAAAATCCCTTTTTAAAGTGTAAAAGGCGATTGTGGCTCAAGAGTTGGCAGTTCGTCTTGTAATCGGAAGGTTGCCGGTTCGAGCCCCGGCTCTGATAGTCTCAGTCGTTGTGTCCGTGGGCAAGACACTTCACCCGTTGCCTACTGGTGGTGGAGGGCCTGGTGGCGCTGTCAGTGCTGTGTGCACCTGTGTGTGAATGGGTGGATGACTGAATGTGTAAAACGCTTTGGGGTCCTTAGGGACTGAGTAAAGCGCTATACAAATACAGACCATTTAATCTCTTATTTTAGAAGTTTTTGCCATGTGTGATGTCCTTTTTCCTTCTGCTTTGAAGCTTGTTAAGTCTATGCCTGTCATATGAAATGTGCTATATAAAGAAACTTGAAATAGTGCATTTATCAAAGTGCCTTTTTGTTCTTCACTGACAGTTTTTTATATTAAGTTTCATCAAAGTTTAGAAAAATTGAATGTGAAAGGCTTTAATAACATACAGTATTGTGCTAAAGTCTTGAGCCGCCCCTCATTTCTTTATGCTTGGGCAGGAAAAGTATATAAAGCAAAAACAGAGTTTGCACAATTCTAATTTTGAACATTTATATGACTGCATGTTTTTTTTCAACACAGTCTGAAGTCTGATAGGCAGCCTTTCTGCAATTTCTTGAAGTAGTCTTCAGGAATAGTTCTCCAGGCTTCTTTGGATGTTGGCTGCCTTTTCTTTTGTTCTGTCAAGATGATCCCATACTGCTTCAATAACTTGAAGGTGTGAGCTCTGGGCTTTAATCAGGTATTCTTTTACTGCCTTGGTAGTGTGTTTTGGATCGTTGTCATATTGTCATGCTAATAAAATGCTTTCCAGAAGGTAATGCATGGTGGATTTTTTTCTGCATTCATAAATTCCATCAGTTCCAGTAAGATCCCCACCATCTAAAATTCAGATCCAAACCGTGACAGCGCCTCCACCGTGTAGACTTACTGTTTTACCTTGCACCTCAGCTGGCTCATGATGATTTAAACTAAATTTTCAAATTTGGATTCATCACTCTATAAGACCTGCTGACCCTGATTTTCAGTCCAGTTATTATGTGATTTGTATATCTCAGCCCATTCTCTCTGCTTCCCTTCTGGAATGGCTTCTTGACAGACACCTTTCCATTGAGGCCATTTCTGATGAGGCTTCAGTGAACAGTAGATCATTGAAGGCCCAGCTTCTCTCAGGTTTATGCTGGATCCCCCCCCCCCTGTTTCTGAAGGACATGACTTTCAGATACTGTTCCTCACACTGCACATCATATTCTTTTTTGGCTTATAGCTCTTTAGGAATTCCATTATTGTTAAACATGTGAAAAGTAGCCGTTGTTCAAAGAAAGACTCTTAAAGCCTCAAGAACTATTGCTCAAGATCACTTTAAAAAAAAGAGTACAAAATATATAACAAATTCAGGGTTGGATCAAGAGTTTTGCACAGTACTGTATATAATTGAAATCCTATGTAATATAATTTACAGCATTTGTTTCTGTGTTTGTGTGTTGATCCATGAACCTTTCACCAGCAGAGCATCACTAAGTTCAAACACAGCAGCACAACCATGCTTTGTTCATTATTGAAGAAGGATGCCTCGTGCGAATAAAGGTGGCATATTTATAATGACGTGCTGTGCGTGTTTGCACTGATAGAGTATTTAAAGGAGTCTAAAAGATGAATAGGTTTCACATTTATTGGTGTTTAACTCACTCACTCTTGCCCCGAATCCACTGCCTTTCATCTCAGAGTACTCAGTCTGAGTCAGTGAAGTGTTGTTTGCATGTTTTAGCTTATTTCAGTCATGTAATATTAATGAACGTGAAAATAACACAGACACTTTGCACCCTCTCTTTTCCATTTGCAACAAAGCTTATATGTCACTTGCTAATGCCTGTGTGAGTGTAAGAATCCTACACTGCATTATAGATAAGTTGCCCCACATATAATAGATTAAATATGAGAAACTGTTGGCTGCAGAAGTGTTACACACACCCTGAGTCAGACATCTCCTCTGTCTTTCTTTTTTCTGCAGCTTTCACACTCTTCACCCAAACCTCAAAAACAGAGGGTCCAACGTAATCCGAATTTCTTTGATAATATGTCATCTCTTCACAAAACGTCAACCAGACCACCTCAACCACTGGTGACGGGTACTGTGGGATCTATAGCCGGACGGAAACGGGTCTCCCAAAGCCAGCAGAGCCAGGATTCAGCAGCACAGAACCAAACTCCTTATCCAAACTCCTCCTTACTCCATATGAACCCACAGATCCAGCTCAGTACTCAGTCTCACAACCAGACGGCATCTGGACCGGAAGTGCAGGATGGGAGAACTCCATTTAACTTGAGTTTCAGCCGGCTGTACAACCTTAAGGGGATGAATGGCAAAGTGAACAAGACTCCAGCACACAGTAAAAGAGGCAGCGTGGCCACTCCAGCACATGAGAGTAAAACCACCAGTTAACGTGGTCACTGGTCATCACGTCTTTTTAATGTTACTGCGTCAGGCGAAATCACCACTGGGCCAATGTTTATATACCAACACATGTTGTTACCTCTTTCTTGACTCCTCGTGTTGTATGACTAATTTTTCATGTCTGCATTTAAACTCGTGGAGATTTATTTTTCATATTTAAATCCAGCTGCCTGCCAGTTTACAGCGAGCTTTCTTCCCCGGGAGGTCATGACTTCAGGTGCAATAAAAAGACTAGACCAGAGTTTGCATACATTTTTAATAACTTGGATGAGGAAACTGAAATAGTGTGTTTTCATTCTCCAACCTCAGGCGTCAGTCAAAAAAAACAAAAACTCTTACATCAATCAGCTCTTTGACTTACTGTATTTAAACATGCTGCACATATACAGCAGATAAAGCAAAAAGAAAAACAATATATTATTGGCATTACTGGATGACTCCCATATGTTTTTGTGGATTAACGTACGGCTTTAATATCGTATTTTCTATTTTTTAAAATTTTTGCTGTTTGATTAATGGGGATTGATGAAAATGTACGTTAATAGTGTTTAAAACTGGTACACACCTAACTCGATTTACATAGGACTATATTATATACCATATTAAAGTTCCGGCTGTTATCTAACATTACTTTACAGTTAATAAAGAAAACGCTCAGCATTTTGTGATTTTTTTTTTTTTACAGCAATCTGGAGCATTTGTCCTGAATTTGTAATATATTTTTTCTCCTCTGTATATCTGTACATTCAAAAAGGGGGTGCATGTTAAAAAAGTGAAAACAATTATAATTTTATTTAGGTCATTTGGTATTGTTACACTGAAAGGCTAAAGAGCAGTTTTCTTTTTTTCACATCAAAAGTATTTTTTTAGATTCTTAATATTTTTGTCCTGGAAGTGACTGTGCCAACAGACTTGCTACCTCTGAAGACAGATAAAGATGTTCTGAAGAATTGCTGCAGGAATGCACCAGATAGTGCACAGGTTTTTCCAAATGAGAGTGGAAATGTGCAGGATGTCCAAGATGCTAAAAATCACAAATATCATATGTCGTTTGATGGTAAAAAATAAAATAAATAAAGAAGCATCTTCTGTCTGTAATGTTATAGTTAATGGACAATGCATTTTTAATGAATGTGCAGCATGTTTACGCCTTTGCCAAAGATTTTGTATTTAACTGTTAAGTGTCCACATTGGTGTGTTTGTAGTGGATTTACATAGATTTAAGATGAATTCAGCTCTTTTGAATCCA
The DNA here is from genome assembly GCF_057382185.1 of Mchenga conophoros. Lineage (NCBI taxonomy): Eukaryota > Metazoa > Chordata > Actinopteri > Cichliformes > Cichlidae > Mchenga > Mchenga conophoros. Next base: position 18,108,493 of record NC_140529.1, read on the forward strand.
CTGCAGACAGGTAGACATCTGCAAGCATGACTTCAGAGCTCACTTCATGTGAGCTTACACATATGGTCATGAGCTGTCACCATATTTCTGACTTCAAATTAGATTCAGATTTGTAGCAAGGGTTGAATTATGCAAATAGAGGAAAATAAAGCTCTGTGTCTTTAAATGGCTGGAAAAAAATGAATATCCTTTCTGAGCAACATACTAACATCTTGACGTCACTAGCCGTGTCTGGGTCTAAACTCCGCTGCAGCTCCATATATCAAACGATCACTGTGGCATTACTGAGAGTTGAAAAACTGTCTAAAGTCTTTCATCTTTAATAAAATGATCAGCGTTCTGCTCTACCAGGTGTAACAATTGAGTTTAACATCCAGGCATCCATGAAAACGGAATTTATGAAATTTAACGGAGTTAGAAGTTAGCAGGGAGTTAGCTCGCTAGCTTCTATCTAAATACAATATAGCATGTCCTGACTGCGGGTTTTGAAAACAAATTCAAACGTACAGCTCTGTTATCACTTCCAGCATAAATGAAGACAGAAAACTAAACAGCAGTGACGTTTGTAGGGTTACTGAAGTTGGGCTAGCTGGTATATAATGATGTGCTACGTGACCGCTAGCGACACAGCTATGTTAGCATAATATAAACAAGCTAACTTTTTTTCCACTCGATAAAAGTTAACGTGAGTGTTCTCAGTGGTCAGAAACAAATGTAATCGCATGGCAGGGTGCTGTAAAAGGACCAAACTTCAGCCAGGAGAACAACTGAGATAATCCATCCACAATACGAGGTTAGTCATTCATATACTGCTGCATGGGCTGGGCTGTGGTTCCATCCTAAGGTTTTAAAAACTGAGCTTAAATAAATGATTAGTGGTAATAAAAGCCGAGGGAGGTCAACAGGGATCACTAACTGTTTTAGGAGCTTTTTAAGATCAAATAGAAGAAAATACATAACATTAAACATGTTAACAACACAAAAGCCATATTAAACGCAGACTACTTTAGACCCGGAAGTAGGATTCGTCGCGTCATCACTGAACAACCGGATAGTTAAAAATGTTTCACTTGATAGGAAACTATCACTGATGCACGTAACGTGAAGTACAGATACATTAAGAAATGAAAGACTAAATAGATGATAGTTTAGGTCGGGGCTTTGGGAAGGCCATTCCAGTACATTAACGTTAGCCTGCTTTATCCAGCCCAAAACCAGTTTTGCTGTGTGTTTGGATTGTCCTGTTGGAACACCCAGGTGAGTCCAAGTTTCAACCATCTAGCTGTTGATTTGAGGTGAAGTTGAATAAATTGGAGGAAGCCCTGCTTCTTCATTATTCCATCCACTTTGTACAACGTACCAGTATCACTAGGAGCCAGTGTTGGGACTAACGCGTTATTAAGTAACGCGTTACAGTAACTACGTTATTATTGTGATAACGAGCACGGTAACTAGTTATTATGCCAAAATCAGGAACGCGTTAGTCGTTACTGGGATTTAGATAGGCTCGTTACTCGTTACTTCGTGTGGTGGCTATCGCGGAGCTTCCACAGATTCAGTAACATTAGCAAGTGGTGGAAGCCAGCAGGTGGATGAAGGAAAAGGGACGCAGAAGGAAAAGAGACCCGAGGCGGCCGCCGGTCCAAGTGTGAATTGAACTTCAGGTAAGAAGTTATGACCTGCAGTCTCTCTGGGTCAGAAATGAACCAAGTTTAGGTGGAGTTTATTTTCGTTATGCTGACTTTTTCCATACTGCGTGCTAGCTAGCATGACGGAGTTTCTATACAGCTGGGTGGTGCTATGAAGTTAATGATGTTGAACTTTATTTTGTTCATAAGTTATTAGAGTTGCCAACCGTCCCGTCTGGTATTCAGAGAAAATATTACGCGTTTCTTATTGAGGTGAAAAGGAACAGTGTGTCCCCTAATTCAGCTACAATGAAAAAGGCACAAAGCTGGAGTTATTCTGTGTTTACGCTGCACAGCTGCCTCTTCTTCTCTCATCCTCTGCCCCCTCCCTCTCCTGTTTCTACTTCAATCATGAAAACTGATCAGTGATCAGCTGATCGGCTCTCTTGTTTGTTTATCGCTCACTTTGCGCCGAAAGAGGAAACCAGCGGATGTCGCGCTAAACAACAGCAGCACTTTTAAGCTTGATCAGCTGTTGTTAGAATTTATTTAATATTAATTTCTAGTATCAGCTGATGTTTGCTGGAGCCACAGCTGCAAAAAAGCTGCTGGTCATGATATGGTTTGGTTATCTGGTGAGAGGGAAACATGAAGATGAAACCAGGAGATGTCCTTACTGAATCATCAGAGCTGAACAGGTGACATGAATGAGTTGAAGGGAAGTTATGAACTGTTTCTGAGAGACAAATAACACCAGGATCCTTTTTTAGGTAGCTGACAGCTGGTAACTGTGCAGGGGCGGGTCTAGCAAAGTGTTGCCAGGGGGAAAGGTAGGGCATTAACAGGGAAAGGGGGCACAAAGAAATACTTTTCTTTCTTATTCTCATTTAAAATGTCTAGCTTTTAAAAAATAATTATCTGAATCTTACAACAAACGATTGATAGATTGATGCATATATACCATCAAAACAGTGTACATCACTGTCACAACAGCGTTTGTTTTCATTCAAAGGCTTTATGATTTTTCCTATAATGGTGGGCCGGTCTTTAGTCAAAATGCCCGGGACGATTTTTTTGTCCCAGTCCAGCCCTGTATGCAGCTCATCTGCAGTCTGGTGTTGCCTACATCTTCCTATTCAGAAGGCAGAATTTCCGAGGTCTGAGTACAATCGAAAGCACCACGACTGCAGTTTTTGTGTTGGATGTAAAAGTAACTTACCCAACACTGCTAGGAGCACAACAGCCACAAACATGATGATACCTCCACCATGCTTGACAGCTGCTACGGTGTTCTTAGGTTTGAAAACCTAAGAACTCCCCTTTACTCCTCCAGACATACTTCTTGTCATTGTGGCCAAATGCCTCAATCTTTGTCTTGTCTGACTAAAGAATTTTCTCTTAATAACATTTGGCTTGTCCAAGTGAGCAGCTTCAGAAAATTTCATTCAATCAGAATCAGAATCAGAATCAGAATACTTTATTGATCCCTGGGGGAAATTATTTTTTGTTACAGTGCTCCATTTTAAACCAACATTAAGACAAGACAGACAATACGCTAACTAAGAATAGTACAATATATACATATATATACATACATACATACATAAGTCACTTATAAATAAATATTTGGAAAAGAAACATGTGAAGGTTCTGATTTTGGAGCATTGGCTTCTTTTTTGGTCAACAACCTTGCACTCCATTGTGAGATAAAACTTATTTCACTCTCTATGGCGACATTGGTGTTCCAGCTGTTTCCAGTTCATGGCAGGGTTGAGCCTTGGTGGTTCCTGAGTTGCTTCCAATTTCATCTCATCTGTGGGTGACAGTTTGGATCTTCTTCTAGACCGTGACAAAGTTTTTGTCAATTAATATTCAGATTGACAACAAAGTAAAGGAAGTTATGTGAGTTATGAAAATCTGCTGGGAAATATGTGTGTTTTAATCTATGAAATGTGAGGCATGTAATTTAAGTCTTCTTTCCGTTAAAGGCATGCAATGATCCATGACACTGCTCTGCATGTTTTAGATAAGAAGAGGAAGGGAAAGTAACAGGAGACGTCTAATGCAGTTGTGCAAACACGCTAACACATTCCTACACTAGGTTTCACATGTTACAAGTCATTGGAGGTCAGGTCCTGGGTGTGGCTTGCCTCCACGCATTTGTTGAATCATATTTTCACTTAAAAATACATTGTTTGCTAAGCACATGGCTCATAGAAAAATATAGGATTAGATGATTATATGTTTGATATACCTTTATTAGTCCCACAAGGGGAAATTTCATAAGGCTGCCGACCTATTGCACGCAATGGCGGCGCCATCTTACCCTCCGACCATACATACATTACACAGAACATCACATGGGGAAGACAGGTCAGAGAGGTATAACAATGGAAAAATGCACCACATGAGGAAACATAAGGAGAAAAAAATAACTCCCCCCAGACTGAGCTCCAACAGGGAGATCAGTTCGAGAACAGAAAAAAAACACCTCTGCACATAGCACATGAAAAAACTCTTAATACACCAAAGAAACACATGACAAGCAACAGGGGTGGGTAAAGGGTGAGAGACAGCCGATTTAGACAGTACATCCGGGCCTGAAGCCTGTGCGCTGGTCTCCTTGATCCACTGTCAGCATCGGAAGGGAATAAGCGTCGAAGGGAGGGGGGATGAGTGTGTGCATATCAGTGTATATGTATGTGTGTCCAGAGTTCAGCTGAGACAGTATGTATGCAATAAAGTGTAATTACACAGTATTTTGGAATAGTACTTTTGTCCTGTCAGATCATGTAAGGTTAATATGGTCTATATGCAAGTTTTAGCAACATTACAAAAACCATAAAAGAAAATAATACATATTTTCGATATGCAATATGCCTTAAAAATGTTTTCTGGGTCACGCATCCAAACTTAAAACGAATCAGGTGGTCAAAACCCATGTGACAAGGCAAATGTGAATGTCTTCCACGTGCCACTTGTGTTGTTGTGCATGTGACCACAGTGCTCTTGAAACTTGATGCATCTACAGTCATGAAGTTTTTACAGACCTGCAGACCTGTGAAAAAATAAGTGCATCCCATCATTTTACATGCTTGCAGAACCACCTTCAGGAGCAATGACCTAGACTAATCAGTTTATATGTGACTATCAGTCTCTCCGATCGTTGTGGAGAAATTTTGGGCCAGTTCATGAAGTTTGCAGGCATTAGTTTATCTACATCTACAAGTCCTGCTGCAGCACTTCAATCAGGGTGAGGTCCGGACTTGAGGTCTGGGGCATTGCAACACCATGATTCTTATCTTTCTCACTTATTCTGCTCTAGATTTGCTGCTGTGTTTGGATCACTGGATGAGTTTGGACTCCTGTCACATAGATGGCCTCACATTAGGGCTGGGCGATATGACCCAAAATTCATATCTCGATATTTTTTAGCTGGATGGCGATATAAGATATATATCTCGATTTTTTTTTTTAAAGCCATAAGTTAAGAACAAAAAGAGAGTTCTTAGTCACACTGTGTCCCAGATGTCACACGGGCACTTTTATTTACATACAGCGTAGATGTACATGAAGAAATTACTCAAAAATAAATTATCAGCATTTATTAAATAATCATGGTCCATAAATAAAAGAAAACAATGTTGTTTTTGTGCATAACAAAAAGCTCACAATTGTGCAGTCAAAATGTAAACTAATAGACGCTGAGCATAATAACAAAGAGACAGATTTCACAGCTGCACCACGTCTCTGAACAGGTGCCATTTGTGGTCCTTATACACACACAGTACGTATCACTCCGCGAGGCTCCTCCTCGGTAGCCGTAATCCTCCGACAATCCATCAAGCGGTGCAGCTCCGTAGCTTAGCAAAGTCATATTAAAACATTTGACAGATTGCCGAGCGCTGTGTACCACATAAAATCGGTTCGCGGTCAGTAAGCACAACCAGAATTCATACATAAGGCGCACTGTCGATTTTTGAGAAAATGAAAGGATTTTAGACCGTGCAGCCCCTCCTGGCTGCATGTCGTTAGCGCGGTTAGCTCGTTAGCGCGGTTAGCTCGCTAACACGTTGACGCCGTCCAGCCCCACGCACGGTAACTCGCTAACGGAGATTTTCCGCTTTCATCTTGTTATTGCCTGCAGGTGAAGCTATGGGGGAGGCGGAGTTGTGTTCAGTGAAGGAGAGGCGAGGCCGAGTAACGTTGCATAGAGACAAAAGTGGACGAAAGAGAGGCAAACCTGCGGCTCCACAAGTATAATTATAACGTAACATAGACTATATCGATATAAAGGATATTGTCACATCTTATATCTCGTATGAAAATATATCGATATTTTTAAAAAACTCGATATATCGCCCAGCCCTACCTCACATTTGACTCAAGAATTCTTCGCTAGCCGAAGGACTTCATGGTTGACACAGTGACTGCAAGCTGCCCATGTCCTGTGGCTACAAAAAGCCCAAATCATCACCAGTTTTTGTTCAAAGTGAGGAAAAAAACAACAAAACACAAACAAGACAAAAACAAAGACCTCCTGGCTGATAAACCTACAACTTAAAACAGGACCACTATCTCTTGGTGGCTAGGCGCCCAGGCACCAGAAGCCAAAACACACCTTATGCATAACGGCAATATGTAGTTGGAATTTGATAAAACAACATTATATAATGCAGCTGCTATAGGATAAGAATGTGTTTCAATTAAACATGCCATAAGCTTGCAAATAGCATCTTTTATGTTATCTACTTGTGATGCTAGATGATCTGATCCTGACTTTGTGTTCACTGCTTGTTGCTATCTCGACTAAAGCCAGAAAATTAGGATCTAAGCAAGTGGGTGGATCCGGGGTTTGGATGGTTCAGACATGCAGCAACCCCAAGGGGAACGAAACAGAAGAAAAATGCATCAGCGACATGAATGTGTGCCAGATACATAACCTATATTGTCAGTAAGCTGTGCAGTGTTAACTGGGATCAGCACCTACGCATAAGACTTATTCATTACCTCTCTGCCCAGCTCAAAAATAATCCAGATCTTTTTTGTTTAGTGAGACACACACACACACACACACACACACACACACACCCTCAAACATGCGACAGCACTGTCATGATGATGGTTTTGTTTTTGTAGATGAGTGTAAGATTGGGATGGCTCAGTCCCAGAATAGCACACCATGCACAATGAAACACACACACACGCACAATTTAAATAGAAACCATCCACTCTCCTCTTGGCTATTTATATGGAGATGAGAGCCTTGAATACATGGTGAACATGCACGCACACAGGCGTGCGTGAGAGCGTAGAAGTCAGCGTAACATCATCCATTCAGCTGATCGCTCCAAGCTCATCATAAATGAAAATGCCAAATTTACTCTCAGAGGTTGCAACACAGAGAAGAATGACACAATGGGCTCTCTCTCTCTCACACACACAAACACACACACACTGAGTCAAAACTGTTTTAGGTCACTGCTTTGTGTACAGCCCTTTGGGCCCTTTAGCTGCCAAGTGTCCCACTCACACACACACACAAATGAAAGCATTGTTTGCACTGCTGTACAGATGCACAGGTCTGAGAGTCTTGTGTCTGTGGGCAAGGTAAGGTGCAGGTGACCTGGGGATTAATTCGAGACATCCTTTGATGCCAAACGTTTCTGACACTTGACACGAGTAATTCTGTAATTAGTGCCTTTTCATGCTCGGCCCACCCTCTGTGTAATGAAGTGTCCCTTTAGCCAGTTTGGACTCGACTGTGGACACACGTGTCATTTAATGATGTAAGCTTCAGTTTTTCTGGGTGTCTCTGTTTAACTCTTGGATCAGCTGTGTGAATGAAGAGGAAAGTAATGCTCTGGTTCTTTAAATAGCTGGAGAAATGTTCATATCATCCTTTCTGAGCAGCAGCGGATGATGACATACTAATGTCTGATAGTGAAATATGTTTGTTGAAAATGTTTCACTTCATTGAACCTATCACTGATACACGTAATACAAAGTACTGACACATTAAGAAATAAAAGGCTGTGCAGATGGCAGTTGTGGTGAGACATTTGCATCCACTCATCGGGGCTTTTAATGGTTCCTCTGAACTGCTATTTTCCGATGGTGGGATAATTGTACAGCATACATCTTTAATGACTTTAAAAACCAAGGTTTGAATTTATTTTGGATTTTCTTGAATCCACACAGGGTAAAAAGTATACATGGATTCAAATATGCACATATACCCCACTAATATCTGATTAAATGTTGTTTAGCAAGTTGCACCTCAACCAGATGCTTTTGGTAGCTATCGACAAGCTTCTGCCAAAGCTCCGTCTGGATATTTAACCACTCTTCTTGGTACAATTGGTAGAGTTAATTTGAATCGGTTGTTTCCTGGCATGAATCTGGCTTTCAAGCATAGTCCTCGAGGTCAGGGCTTTGTGAAGACTATTCCAGAAGCTTAATGTTAGCCTTATCCATTCAAAAAACAGTTTGTGTGTTTAGGATCATTGTCTTACTGGAGCACCCAACTGTGTCCAGTTTCACCCGTCTAGCTGTTGATTTAAGGTGAAGTTTTTTTGGCTGTAGTCTTCTTTTCTCTTTATTCTAGCCACTTTATGCAATGTACCAGTAGCACTGGCAGCAAAACAGCCACAAGCATGATGCTACCACCATTATGATGCTACCACCTGGGTTATTCCTGAATATGGGGTGGCTGTAGCTCAGGTGGCAGAGCAGGTCAGCCACTAATCAGAAGGTCGGTGGTTCGATCCCAGGCTGCATCCTGGCTGCATGCCAAATGTCCTTGGGCAAGATACTAACCCCGTGTTTGCCTACTGGTGGTGGTCAGAGGGCCCGGTGGCGCCTGTGTCCGGCAGCCTCGCCTCTGTCAGTGCGCCCCAGGGCAGCTGTGGCTACAATGTAGCTTGCTATCGCCAGTGTGTGTGTGAATGGGTGAATGACTGAATGTAGTGTAAAGCGCTTTGGGGTCCTATGGACTAGAAAAGTGCTATACAAATGCAGGCCATTTACCATTTATCCACAACAAGTGATGACACATCTGAATAACTTTTACTTGTGTGCAGTTGTTTGAAGTGATGATCTCAGAGTCTGCAGTTGGTTAAAAATGGCTCCAAGAGACTTTCCCAACATGTGTAGAGTTAAAATTTTCCCTCTTACATCTTAACTTAGTTCTTTAGTTTCCCATTGTTCTGAGTGTTGGTCAAATTGATGAGTGCTGTCAAACAAATCCCCCTTTCACTAATTTGAGTCTATATGTACACTTTTGACCATGGGTGGATGAGAGAAAATCCTAAATAAATTCCAATTGTACACCCAATTCTTGTTTTTGAAGTCATTAAAGATGTGTGCTGTACAGTCATTCCATCCTGGAAAAAGAGCAAGTAAAAGAAATAATTAAAGGCCCACAATTACAATGACCATCATGCCAGTGACGACTGACTGCAAACCATATGACTTATTTGTTTTCTGCATTCACCAGCTAAATCACAGCCTAAACCAACTAAATTATAAAGATTTAAATGTACCCCTAGAGAGACAACCTGCAGTGGATTAATATTCTCTTTAAGCAGCAAATTCTAATAAAAATGTCTAATTTTAAAGTGTCTCTGCAGTCACAGATATTGAACATTTGTAGATTTAGTGAGAATATAGGTGTGATTGTGCTCAGTTCTTTGAAGCAACATTAAAAATAGCGGTAGCAGCTTGCAGAAGCTGCAGGGCTCATCCCATCACACAATTGTTTAGCTGCCCAGTAGTTTTATCACCTGACTTCAGTTTGACTACTTTCCTTAGGGAGGGAACAGCAGGTATAAAACACCACGGACTCAGACGCTGAATGCACAGACTTCATTAAACGCAACTCTCTCATGTTCTCTTGTACTCTGGGGACCCTACAGTTTATAGTATCAGCTGACACTGTGCTGCAGAAAGTATCTGGCACAGGATCAGACTACCTATTTGGGTAGAAAAGAAAAAAGGCAATCCCTGCTAACAAAGACAGAGTCAGTCCTTTACAAAATAAGATGCACCTCACCCAGATGAATTATGTGTCTGGATCCTCCGGGAGGAAGGGCGTGTTACATACTTCACGGGGCAATCAGGTGCATGGGCTTGTTTGCGAAGTTTTTTAAGATCACAACCTTGTCACAGTTCATTTTCATTGTTGGTTTAATGTATCATAGTTAATCAGCTAACCTGCTTTCTATTATATGCAGAAGGGGAAATACCATTAAACTGTTGATTCTGTCTAAGACCAAAAGAAGCATTCACAGTCATGCAACTATGCACTCCTGTTGGAAACTAAGTCCAAGTGCTTCCTGGAATTGAGAGGGTAAGCAATAGCTTGGTGCAGCTAATCATAGGCACTTGAATAACTGACAATCAGAAAGTGTGAGCACCTCTACAAAAGCTTGGCTGAAACTGGGTCATGTAAGAGGACATTGATCCCAGGCACAGCAGCAAATCTACAACAGAATGGGTGGAACTGTTGCAATGACCCAGTCAAAGTCCTGACCTCAACCTGATTGAAATGCTGTGATGGGACCTTAAGAGAGCTCTGATAAATAAAAGCTGCAAACGATGAACTGGAGCAATGCTCTAAAGAAGACCGGGCCAAAATCCCTCCACAGTAATGTAAGAGACTGATAAAATCACACAGTAATTGCTTAAGTTGGTTCAAGCTTTTGAATCATGGCACTGTACTTACTTTTCACAGGTTTGCAGAGAGTCTTTTTCACATCACTGTACATTCACAAGACCCACTGCATGTAAACATTAACTGTAACTTTCCTTTGTGAAATCATGGGCTGAGTTCCAGTTGTCCACCAGTTCCCTCATTCATCCACTCACAGTATTAGCCACATTTTAAACTAACTCAGGAGCTAAGGACCAGTGTCATTGTGGACACTGGTTTGATGGAATACTTCTATGTAATTATGTACAGCATAAACCACAGCAAAGCATTTGCAACATATTCAATGCCACAGATGTTATTATTGGAAAAGTATACTTTATGCTTGACAAATATCTCTCTATAAACTTTTTTTTTTAAATTACTTTATTTACAACATAATTCAGCTGAACTACATCCACCTTCAAAAGGATGATGGAAGCTAGTCATCAGGCCCTTCAGTCAGTTTACTATTTTTTCCCACCTGATTGTAAAACAGCAACCTCATTAGGCAATGACATACCTGAGCAAACCCTTGACAATCCTGTTTTCTGACTCCTAGATTGACCAAAATGTATTAAATGGACTCACTGATTTTGTCTGTATGATCAGAAACGAGTTGTCACAGCTGTCTGGACAGAGGGGTGATTTCCCATAGACTTCTATAGAACTAGAAGTCTCTTTGTAACCACAGGTATTTCCCCCTGCTGGCCATTAAAGGGAATCTAGGTTTAAGTCTTTTCCTCATAAAGACAATTTTTGGCAAACTCTCCAGTACCCTTAACGACGCGTTTTGACACATCAGTATATTTTAATAAAGATGCATGAGGACCATCAGAATACTTTCCCGGGTTTTCTGCCTAACTACCAACCTAGTTAATGACGGTGGTCTCTGCATAGGTAGAGGCCACCCTCATTAACTTGATGCACACCCAGTCCATTTGTTTCACAAAATGTTGTTTTACAAAATGACCACTCAGTTAAAAAAAAAAAGCTTTAAGAGTTACTGCTAAGCTTTCAAGAGGGTAGGCAGTTAAAACGACTGACTAAGCGCTTCCACTCTTCAGACCTACAAACTACATCCATCTTTGTATTCTGAAAGGACTTTGAGATGGTCTTAAAACATAAATTGTCTTTAAACATTGTATAAAGCATAAAGTCCCCTTTGTAAATGTTGGTTATTCTAAGCGCAAGAAGGAAGGATATCCAGGATATTCACTAGCTGTTAGCTTCGTAGCTGCTAGCTTCGAGTTACCTCGATTTCATAACAACAGGTTTTTGGTACTGTGCCTAAAATTAAGTCTAAAGATATGTTCTCATTTCACTCTACAACATGCAATATTTAAGTTAGAAAATTATAATCTTATATTTTGAAGCTTTTTATGTGTCCTATAAGAGGGCTAAATATGACGACAGTTAGCTTAGCAGTTGTAGTGTTTTGACAGTAAAGAGTGTCTTCTCTGTATCTGATGCTTATTCTCTGCAATAATAGAGAAGTCCATTAAAATTCCAACTCACATTTTTGTCAAAGGAGCTGTGGCGACAAAATTAGGTATTCCATGGTGCACTTGATTGATTTTCTTTACATTTTAATGACATCATAACCCTCTCTCTTAAATGTAGACAGCTTTACACACCTTTCTTTTATTGTGGTCTATGGGGAAAACAGTCTTTGGGTTTCAGAGGATGACTACAAAAACCTCTAAGGTGTGTGAGTGCTGTCTGCATTTAACTTATTCAGTAGAAGGTCTTGCTATTAACAGCTGTTATTTTTCTCAGTTTGATCTGGGCTGAATCAACCACTAAAGGTGGAAGAAGAAGAAAAAAAAAAAGTCCCACGAGACATATATGCAAGTTCAAACTTTAGTCACAGTCTCACACTGAATGTCCCTCACAGCAAACCTTTGATTTTTGGATCTGTTGAGCCCGAGTAGCAGGGGGAGTAAATATATAATAAAAAGCTTGAGGTCACACAGACCCACCCACATATGCCATTCTGTGGCCCACTCCTTCCTATGGCATGCAGCTGGTTGTTAGAGTGACATTTAATTAATCTTGTCAGAGAAGGTTAAGAAAAAGAAGAGACAAGGGAGAGAACAAAATTGAAGAAAGGCAGGGGGAGAGATTTTGTAAAGCGCTCCATTTGCCTCTTGAAAAACAATTAACTTCACTAAAGCGATTTATCTCGGCTTCACGCCGCAGACAATTGGTTGTAGCCGAACTTTTACTTCACTAAATCCAGAGTGTGTTTGCATACCAGGGATGAAGGATAAAGGTTTTAAGCTCACAAGATAAGCTAGGTGTCACTGAAAATCTACACAGTGTTTTAGCAGGATGTTCACCCATCCAATCCTCGATCTCTGTTTTGAGTCCACAGGGTGAAATGAACTCTGAGCAAACAATTTAACCTTTACCATAGCTCGCAGGAGGCAATGTGTTGTATGTACAATTGTGATTATGTTATAGGCTGAATCAGGAAATATAGATAGATATCTGCACAGGTTTCCTTGCAAATATATATGCATCATAAGAGGAATTCATGGAGGTTATATGAGAGTATTTTACGAGAGCACTTTTTCTCAGAGGCACTAAAGAGCAATAAGAGTTTTTTTCTTTTTACTGCCTCTCACCACAAAATGAGTGTAACACTATATCTGCAGTGGGCAAGAAGGTCATTGATTAACTCATCAGGGTCCAAGTTTTCTGCCTTTCAAAGTCATTTTCCATTATATCTTCTCCCTGTGCAGTTGAACATCTGAAGACATTCAAGTGTGGAGGTCACGGAAGACAAATCATTATCATGAAGCTATATTTATCTTACAGTGATTGTGAAGTCTTGCATTAAAAGTGTATATAGCTGAAAGTCTACCACATTTATATTTTTACATATTTCACATAGAGGTGACCTTCACTGAGACTCGTTTTGGGTGTTTGTGGCTGTCAGATTTCTGTCAGAGCGTGCACTGAGCAACACAGCTGATGCAAACACAGGACACACAGCAATCGTCTGTGGCTTCCTGTGGAACAATGTTGCTCTGCACTCTTTTTAAAAGCTGCTCAGGATGGCTAGATCGAACACATGCACACACACACACAGGTGATCCAAAAGTCTACATTCTCCAGCCTCACGTGGAAAACTATGAGACTACATTGCCATCTGCAGGTTTTCAAGTTTAATGATCTTGTTGACCAACCATTTTGCATCTCTTCAGGAGCCCTTCTAGGCACTGTAGATCTAAAACCTGCAGAATATGTGAGTGTTTAAATAAACATTATAGTGCAAAACTGCACTTAATATGTTATCATAAAGAGAACTCACTGTAGTACAAAGATGGAAATTAAGAGTCATTTAAGACACAGCCTCTGTCTCCCTCTGGTGCAGGAAAAGAGGAGGTGCATCTCTGCTCAGCTACTGTATCCACAAGTGTTTAAAAAGCCATCTCTAGACCCAGCGGGCCTAGCTAATTATAGGCCAATCTCTAACCTTCCTTTCATATCAAAATTTTTTGAAAGAGTAATTGTCAAACAGCTAACAGATCATCTGCAGAGGAATGGCTTATTTGAGGCGTTTCAGTCAGGTTTCAGAGCTCATCACAGCACAGAAACTGCTTTAGTGAAGGTTACAAATGATCTTCTTATGGCCTCTGACAGTGGACTCATCTCTGTGCTTGTCCTGCTAGACTGCAGGTACTGTGCTGCAGTGGTTTGCGTCATATCTATCTATAAACTCCAATTTGTGCATGTAAATGGAGAGTCCTCTTCACACACTAAGGTAAATTATGGAGTTCCACGGGGTTCAGCGCTAGGACCAATTGTTTACTTTAAACATGCTTCCCTTATCAGAAGAAGGCATATCATACATTTTCACTGCTATGCAGATGACACTTTATCTATCCTTGAAGCTAGATAACACACACCAATTAGTTAAACTACAGGAATGTGTTAAAGACATAAAGTCCTGGATGGCCGCTAACTTTCTGCTCCTTAATTCAGATAAAACTGAGGTTATTGTACTCGGCCCTGAAAATCTGGGAAATATGGTATCTAACCAGATTCTTACTCTGGATGGGATTACCTTGGAACCTTGGAGTAATTTTTGACCAGGACATGTCCTTCAACACACATATCAATGGCAATAAACCCCATTCTGATTCTGATTCTGATTCTGATCAAGCAAAAATGCAAGACTGCTTTCTTCCATCCATCCATTAAAAACTAATTCATGCATTTATGACTTCCAGGCTGGACTACTGTAATTCATTATTATCAGGATGTCCTAAAAACTTCCTGAAAAGCCTTCAGCTAATTCAAAATGCTGCAGCAAGAGTCCTGACAGGCACTAGAAAGAGAGAGCATATTTCTCCTATATCGGCTTCCCTTCATTGGCTCCCTGTTAAATCCAGAATTGAATTCAAAATCCCCCTTCTTATCTTAATGACCTTGTAGTACCATATCACCCCATTAGAGCACTTCGCTCTCGCACTGCAGGCCTACTTGTTGTTCCTAGAGTATTTAAAAGTAGAATGGGAGGGAGAGCCTTCAGTTTTCAGGCCCCTCTTCTGTGGAACCAGATTCCAGTTTGGATTCTTTACTCTTAAGATTAGGCTTAAAACTTTCCTTTTTGCTAAAGCATATAGTTAGAGCTGGACCAGGTGACCCTGAATCCTCCCTTAGTTATGCTGCAATAGGTTCAGGCTGCTGGGGGATTCCCATGATGCATCGAGTAATTCTTCTTCAGTCAGCGTTCTCATTCACTATGTTTTAATAGACCTCTCTGCATTGAATCCTACTTGTTATTAATCTCCGGCTCTCTTTCACAGCATGTCTTCTATCCTGTCTTCCTTCTATCTCCCCAACCGGTTGCGGCAGATGGCCGCCCCTCCCTGAGCCTGGTTCTGCCAGAGATTTCTTCCTGTTAAAAGGGAGTTTTTCCTTTCCACCCTATCCAAAGTGCTTGCTCATAGGAGTCGTATGATTGTCGGGTTTTTCTCTGTATGTATTATTGTAGGGTTCACCTTACAATATAAAGCGACTGTTGTTGTGATTTGACACTGTATAAATAAAATTGAATTAATACAAGAAACGTAATAGTCTATTATGTATTAATAGTATGTAGAAAGTACACCCTCTTTCAAGTCCAAGATTTTACCTATTAGGAAAAATTAAAAACTAAAATCTCATAATCAGCAGGTGTTAAAATAAGATAAATAGAACATGAGATGAACAACAAAAGATGATTCATTATGTGTTTACTGAAGAAATTTTAAGCCAAAATGAGGACGCGGGACTTGAAAAATGACGCTCTTACTGCTTCCATAGGAATTGAGAGGGTAAGTAACATTCAAGTGTTACTAATCAGATGTATTTAATGAACTGATCATCCGCTTTTGGCAGTTTGCAGGTATGTGTGTTAACACAATGCCTAGGAGGAAATACATAATAATAATAATAATAATAATAGTAATAATAATAAACTTTATTTATAAAGCACACTTAAAACCAAGGGTATGCCAAGGTGCTTAACAAGTAAGATAGAGAATAGGAGGAGGATAATATAAATAGGACCAAAGCAAGTACTAAGAATGCAAGCAGCTGCCACTGATACATAGGAAACCAACAGGTACAGAGCAAACAGGAATTTAAATGAGCATAAAAGTGCATGATATAAAATCATAAAAGAAATATTAACTAGAGGGAAAGGCAAGATTGAATAAGTGGGTTTTTAGTCGTGATTTGAACAGTGCAATGGAATCAGATGCGCAGAGGTCGAGAGGAAGGGTATTCCACAGTACCGGGGCAGCCAGAGCAAACGCACGGTCACCCCGGGACTTCAGCCGAGATCTGGGTTGGGTCAGAAGTAGTTGAGTGGCAGATCTGAGTGTTCTAGCAGGAGTATGTGGTTTGAGAAGTTCACTAAGATAACTTGGCGCTAATTTATTAATAGTTTTGAATGTAAGGAGTAATATTTTAAATTGAATACGGTACTTTATGGGCAGCCAATGCAAGCTAGTCAGAACAGGAGTAACATGGCAAAATTTCCTGGTACCACTTAAGAGGCGGGCTGCTGCATTTTGGACTGTTTGCAGTCTAAGAAGAAGAGAAGAGGGAAGACCGTAGTACAAAGAGTTACAATAATCCAACCTGGAGGTCACATAAGCGTGAATAAGCTTCTCCAGGTCCTCATGCGGAACATAATGCCTAGCCTTAGAGATAAGACGCAGTTGGTGGAAGCTAGATCTCACTACAGCAGACACTTGCTTATCGAATTTGAGCGAGCTATCCAGCTGTACACCCAAGTTACTGACATAGTCACAGGAAGAGCTAGCAAAGGAACCCAGGGCAGCACAGAGTTGGGCACGAGGGATTTTACTGTTGAACACCACAATCTCAGTCTTCTTATCATTCAAAACAAGAGAATTACTCAGGAACCATTCTTTGACCTCCCGCATGCATTCTTAAAAGTAGTGCAGGGATACAGCAAGGTCGTCAGTAAGTTCAAAATAGATCTGTATGTCATCGGCATAACAGTGGAAGGCGATATTGTATTTTTCAAAGATTGCGCCTAGAGGGAGCAAATACAATGAGAAGAGAATAGGGCCTAAAACTGATCCTTGAGGCACACCACAACAAACTGGAGCAGAGGAAGAGGAGAAGGTGCCTAAGTTAACTGATAAGGATCTATCAGCGAGATATGATTTAAACGAGTCGAGGGCAGTGCCTCTAATACCCACAGTGTGCTCAAGTCTTAGTAATAAAATGTCATGGTCCACCATATCAAAGGCCGAAGAGAGGCCCAGTAAAACTAGGACCATAGAGCGTCCAGTATCAGTGATTACAAGAATATCATTAAGAACTCTAACCAACACTGTTTCAGTGCTATGCAATGGCTTAAAGGCAGATTGAAATTTCTCAGCAATATTGTTCGTGTCCAAGTACGCCTGGAGCTGGCAGAGAACTAGTCTCTCCAAGATCTTGGACAAGAACGAAAGCTTAGAGATTGGTCTGTAGTTTGAAAGGTCATAACAGTCAGAGTTTCTTTTTTTTAAGAATCGAGTGGACTACAGCATGCTTAAAGGCTGAAAGAACACAGCCTGAGAGCAAGGAAAAGTTCATAAGAAATAGAATACTAGGTCCGATTACATCAAAACAGTCCTTAGCTAAACGAGATGGAAGAATGTCAAGCACAGTATTGGTGTTATTCATTTGAACAACTAGCTGCTTAAGAGTCAAAAGTGACACAGGCTCAAACTGGTGGAAAGTTGAAATGCACTCAGGAATGGGGAGAGGATATAAAACAGGGGGAAGGACTTAAGAGATGAGGCCTTCTCTAAAAAGTGAATTTGAAATCGCTCACAAAGAGCCTGAGAATAAATTAAAGGCATGTCCAGGGAAGGGTTAACCACAGAGTTAAAAATTTTAAATAAGGTACGGGGGTTTTGGTCATTGGCCAGGATGATTTTGGATATGAAGGACGCTTTGGCCGTTTTAGCAGCACTTTGGAATTTTAAGCGGCTAGTCCGTAGCATGTCATGAGAAACTCCAAGTTTATCTTTTTTCCACCTTCTCTCAGCGCGACGTAGTGTCATTAAGCCAACACTGAGAGTAGGTTCTAGGGCGCTTCATCTTAATGGGGGCAACAGTATCAAGGATTGAAGAAAATAGCGATAACAAGGAATTAGCACAGTCATCAACCGAGCGAAAAGAACAACGGTCGAGAGTGACAGATGCAGAATCCAAGAAAGACATAGAGAAGTTTGACATCGCTTCAGTATTAATTACATGTATCGGGCGAAGGGGAGCCGCAGGATGTAGTTCATTAGTGCATAAGCCAGTATCAAATATAACTGGGAAATGATCCGAGATCCCAGCGTCACTTATATCCTTGATACAAATGTCCAGACCATATGAGAAAACCAAGTCCAAAGTATGTCCTTTAACATGCGTTGGGTCATTAACCCACTGAGCCAGGTTAAAAGAGTCCGTTAAAGCAAGGAAGTCTTTAGCAAATGGGTCATCCTTACAGCAAGTGTGTATGTTAAAATCACCGACAATGAGAACACAACTATACTTAAAAAGAACGGAGCCTAGGAGATCAGCAAAGTCTGTGATCTCCTAGGCTCCTAGGTATGTCCGTGATTACATACATACATGTATGTAACACATACATGTATGTATGTGTTACATAAATAACACATACATACATGTTTCTGTTCATAAATCTGGCAAGTGTTAAAAGGACATTTCTAGCCAAGTTCAAGTCCATCATTCTGCAGTGAGTAATATTATTCATAAAAGGAAAACATTCAAGGAAAACACTTGCCGGTCTTCCCAGCAAATTCACTTTAACTGGAAAACAAGAGCACTATTAGTTCCTGGTACATACATTATGACAGATGTTATGTAACTACATTCTTTATGCACATTGCAACATAAGTGTGCATAAAGTTATACTGGTAAGTGAAACCCTCTTCCGAGTGTCTTTAACTGGGAGGAAAGTTGTTTACTCATAATCAAATATATGTAAATGCAAGATTGCTTTTAGAGTGGGGCTACAGGCCAGAGACACAGAAAAAGTTGGAGCCACTGAATCATCTTACTGTAGGGGAGCTATTCGTAAAATCAAGAGTGCTGTGGCTCACTTTAAAAACCAGAAAATAACATCCGAATAATTTTTTCCTCTAAATACAAGAGAAAGTGATACATTTCCTTGAAAATTGTTTTCAAGGAAGAACATGAACCACACAGGCTGTTGGCTATAGATTGCTAAAGCTGCACAGTCATGTGAAAAAGGTTAAGGTAAATGTCTGTGAAGGTTCTCAGCCATCCAGGTCATCGTAATCTAAGGAGCTTGGAAAGAAAAGCTTCTGGACCTCTTTAGGTTGCTTGAAGACGTTTCACCTCTCATCCGAGAAGCTTCTTCAGTTCTAAGGGTCAATTGGTGAAGAGTCCCAGATTTGAACCCCGTGGGAGTTTCCCCCCAAAAGAGGGACAAAAGGACCCCCTGATGATCCTCTACCTAATCACATGAGCCAAGATGTGAAAACGGGGGTGGGTCACAATCAGCCAGGGTTTCGGGTGAGCTCATTGTGAAACCTGGCCCCACCCTATCATGTGATTTCCTGAGGTCAGATGGCCCAGGGTGTGAGTGGGCGTTAAGGCGTCTGGCAAGGGATCTCAAAACTGAATTATAGATGGCAGACAGTTGGTGTCGTAAACCACCGCCTCTGTTCAAAGATGGTCGCTCACAGTGGACATAAATGGCTTCTTTCACTCCTCTTTCAGGTAAGGTAAATGTGTGACCCCTGCCACAGTGACACAAAGTTCAATACAAGATCAGTAAATTTACATCTTGGATTCAGCAAAGAGTTAAGTATCTTCAGTTCAGAGAGTGCAGATGGAGTCTAATGAAACTAGCTATTGAATAACGAGATAAACCAGAATATAAAGTAAAAATATCCTGCATGAAAATCAACCGTCTTTGTTGTCCTTTTACCAATGCACGAAACACACATAGAAGAGAAGCCAGAATTAAAAAACAAAACATGATGTGCATAGAAAAGGGGTGTGTGTGGCAGACCTGATAAAAAGAATACCTTATGTTTCATCCTTGCTATTGTTAAGATATAAATAGATTATATCTCAATAAGAGAGGGTGCGGAAAAGTCATTGAAAAACAGTCCTTTGTTAGCACTGCATAACTACTCACACTAAATAATTTCAAGTATTTTAAGATAAGATAAGATAAGATAAGATAGAACTTTATTAATCCCTCGGGTGGGTTCCTCTGGGAAATTCGATTTCCAAAAAAGCACAGCACCGACAGAAGTTACAGAGTTATACACACACACATATATATAAATACAGAGACAATATAAATAAAATATACGAAGGGGATAAATAGAATAAATAGGAATAAAAATAAAAATACAAGTGAATTGCACATTTCAAGTATTGAGTCTATTGCACCGTTGACTATTTACAAAAGTATTGCACAAAAGGTATTGCACAGTGAGGTGAAGAGGCACTACAGCTTAGTTGTTCCCTCCTTTGTCCTCCTGTTTCCCCTCCCTCTCCCCTCCAGAGAGGAGTTAAACAGTCTGATGGCGTGTGGGACAAAGGAGTTTTTAAGTCTGTTAGTTCTTGTCTTTGGGAGAAGCAACCTGTCACTGAACAGACTCTTCTGGTTGTTTATGGCCGTGTGCAGAGGATGCCTGGCATTGTCCATAATGTCCATCAGTTTCTTTAATGTTTCTTTAAGCTTTTATTAAAGTTGTAGCTTCTTCTGTTCTTGGTGATGTGTGCAAACTGTCAAAGCATTGATATCAATATTATAAATATTAATAGCAAAACTAACAAAGTGCAAAATATTCATTTCAATTGATGAAAGAGAAAACAGAAAAGTTTGAGCTAAAATATACTTCTCTACAGCAGCTGAGTAAAATTCCGGTTCCTTCCCTGTACAAATATTAATGTCATACTCAAGGTGAGACTGCTGCCACACCTGCTCCTGCAGCAGTTTTAAGCCTCTGTCTAATTAATTTCACTGAACAGACCGGTTACTGGGCTTGTCAAAATTACAGATTAGTATTAATACAAACGAGCCAACCTGTGCAATAAATAAGTGATTATATATCATTCCCTTATTCATTGTTTTAGACAGATATTTCCCTGACAAAGTCAAATGTATTCTAAAAATCTTGATTTTAACTATAAATTTGCCATTTACATAAAAAAATTATGAGCTGCAGAGATATTTTTCTGTTCCAGCAATACATTTCAGTCTTTTCATGAGTCTAGTGATGTTACATCTACATTATAATATGCAGATCACAGTGGATCTATAAAGACACAAATCACCTTCATATATTGAGTTTCTGATAGAAAACAACAGTGACTTATGTTTGCATGATGTATTTATCCATAGAAATAATGGTGTCACATCACAACAGCAAGAATTGCATTACATTTAATCGGGGGGGGGGGGGGGGGGGGGGGGGGGGAATGTACCATGATAATTTAACAGTATACTTAAAACATGATGTCAAACTATACAAATGGGATGGTGTTTCAACCTTTGCATATGTGCTTTGACTGTTTCTAGCTCAGGTCACAGACTTATATTGATTATGACTTTACAGTAACTACAGCCGGACAATGTCCATGGCTCATGCCATTAAAGCCGAAACATTGTTTGTTGTGCTAAGCCTTTCGAAAAAAGTAATGAGGAATACATATACATTAAACTGTAGGTAAATGTACATTAAATCTTCAAAAGGTTTTGAGGGATTTTAAAAAATAATGCATTAATGCATTGCAATATTTCATGTAGTATGAGGTAGGAATTATCTCACCATGGCTATTCATTCCAAACTCTACCAGGTTTTATCAACTCTGACCAGTATTAATGGAGTCACATTAATTTAGTAAGTAACGAAATGCAAGACATGCATGAATATGTAACTAAAATAATGTTACATAGCAAAAGAGAAAATGAGGACGCTGCTGCATACCCTTTTTGTATCAATGTACAATTGAACAAAGGGTGTGGTAAGTGTACCACACCCTTTGACAAATGATTTTTCTAAATGTTCATGCTTTAAAAATTTAAACACACCCAATCCTGAATTCACCTGTTCAGTATATAAAGTGTAGCAGTGCTCCTGAGGTTTAGTATCAGTCCAGGGAAACTAATCTGTAGAACTGACCTGTTCATCACTATGAAGGTGACTGCTCTGATCCTTCTCTTGGGAATATCCAGCACAGGTAACTACACTTTTTCTTATCATTCAGGATTTGATTTAAGCATTTCAAATCTAACACTAAAACACTTTGAATTTAACAGTAAAAGAAAACAAACAACAAACAAACAAAAAATAAAAATTTTTAAATTTATTTTATACATGTATTAAATGTCTTTTCCAAAAAACATCCAAACACTTTACAAGAGGATCACTTAGTTATGTTTGTGGTGGATCGAACCACAAACATAACTAAGTTTCTTTCCATTGACAGGAAATCAAATATCTGTCAGCATATCCGTAGGGAATATAGATTATTGCATGTGATAGACCCAATTAAAATAAAACAAATAAACAAATAAACAAACAAAAACAGGAGCCTTTAAGAAAGATATGCCAGACTTTTTGTTTTAGTTTATAAAATCTGTTTCTGAATCTGTTTGGCAAACTGATGTGGAAATATTTCATTTTGTTCAAATTATTTTACTGAGTGGATTAGGTCTACTTCATACTAGAAATAAGGAAAAGTGATTACCAAATATACGTGAAGGACATAATGATGGATATTAGGATTAGTACTTTGTTGAAAATCTTAGTTCAGTTTGTTAAGGTTTAGTGCCCGGATGGCTTGGGACTAGAAGCTCCTCTTGAGTCTCTCTGTACTTGCCCGGATGATATGGAACCTTGGAACAGTTTGTTGCCCGGATGGGATGGGTCCTTCAGTATCTGACCTGCTCTAGTCCAGCATCTCCCCTAAGGGGGGAGGGGCAATCCTGCAGCAGCATTCTGCTGTACGGATCACTCTCTTAAGAGCTTTTTGGTCCTTAACACAGCTGTTCCCAAACCAGGATGTGATGTTCTGTGTGAGGATGCTCTCCACAGCGCCTGCATAGAAAGTCATGAGGATCACTGGCGAGACCCTGAACTTTCTCAGTTGTCAGAGGTGGTACAGGCGCTGCCTATCCTTTTTTGGTCTAGACCTGAATGTGGGCAGACCATGTCAGGTCTGATGAAATGTGGATACCGAGATACTTGAAGGACTGCACCCTCTCCACTGGAGGTCCATTGATGATAATGGGCTTTTAGTCTCTGTGCTGACTCCTTCTGAAGTCCACCACTAGCTCCTTGGTCTTGCTGACATTCAGCTGGAGGTGGTTATCCTGGCACCATGATGCCAGATTCTTCACTTCGTCAATGTAGGCCTCCTCATCGTTGTTGGAGATGGCGCCCAACACCACGGTGTCGTCAGCAAACATCACAACGGTGTTGGAGCCATGGGTGGCCACACAGTCTGAAGTATAGAGGGAGTAGAGCAGTGGCGAGAGGAAACACCCCTGTTAATGGTGACGCTGTTAGAGACGCATCTATCCACCCTCACCACGTGAGTTCTGCAAGTGAGGAAGTCCAGCACCCATGCACACAGACGGCTGTTGAGTCCTACATCCCTCAGCTTTGTGAACCATCTGCTGGGCACTATTGAGTTAAACGCTGAACTGTAATCAACATTCTTTTCTTGCACTAGTTCAGTGGTTCCCAAACGTTTTTTGCTAGGCCCCCCTTTGTTTTACAAGAAAAATGTTCGCGCCCCCCGCCCCCTTCTCGCGCGTGTACGCGCGCACGCACGCGCACTAACACATCCTCCAACCACACACACCCATATTTTGCTCCATTGCGGTTTATTTCACACCTCAAACATTTAGTAAACAGTTAAAACAAATACAAGTAATCTGCAATAAATTACAGGTAGTAATAAAATAAACTACTAACTCTTTTAGGCTACGTCCACACCTACACGGGTATTTTTGAAAACGCAGCTGTTTCGTCCACACGTAAACTGCGTTTCGAATCACCGAAAATGGAGATGTTTTAAACCCTTTTTTGCGTTTACGTGTGGACGAAGAATACAGAGTTCGTCACTCAACATCAAAGGTATGTGCCTTTTTTTCACGTCACACTGTGCGCCACGTTATTGTTTACATGAGATGAGTTGCAGAATGGCAGATAGAGACGAAATACTGTTAATCTTACTATCTTCAGGTTTTACACGCTTACATATACACACGCAGTTACTGTCCCTCCATTTGGAAAGGCAGAGGCGTCACAGTGATTATTTTATGTGTAGTTGTTTTTTTTCCATGTGTAATAATATTCAACATTGCTATCAATACATTTTTCAAAAAATGCCTCACTGTGCAAAATGGGTTTAAAAACATAAACAACTGTGGGATCCTGTTTGTCCGTGATTTAAACAGCCCAGCCTTGCTCCCTACGAAGGGAAAATCAATTCTGCAGTGGAGACCTACCTTGGCACTTGTGCAGGTGAAGCCAAAGGGAAGATATGCTTCACCATATTTTCTAGTCTTTGGCTTAGAATGAAGTTGGTTTGGAAACATATTCAGCGACGCTGCATCCCCTGCTTTGCGTTTCTGTAGGCGCCCCGTGTAAGCAGTGTCCAAGCGTTTTGTCCCCCCCCCCCTTTTCATTCCGCTCCCCTGCAATGGCTCTGCGCCCCCCAGGGGGCGGGCCCCACACTTTAAGAAGGACTGCACTAGTTGGTGCTAACAATGCCATAAAAATTATAATATTTTAAATATAGACTCAGAAACTGTTAAATGGTTGACAGCTGTTGGAGCAGGCCTCCATGATTTAAATGATCCTTATTTCATTAACCTTAACTAAACACTAATGTAGTGTTTCATGTCACTTTATTAAAAAATATATTTATACAGATGTTAAAGGGATTAACAGCATTTCATCAATCTGTGCAACAGCTTAAAAAATAGAAGAGATAAAGACTCTTTAATAATACTAGTATAGTGGGTTATTTAAAAACCTGTAATCTTTCATTTTAACTTCAGTCCTTTCATTGTTTCTCTCCTGATTGCAGCTGGAGCCCTTCAGTGTCAAACCTGCACAGATCAGACGTGTTCAACCACAGTAGCAAAAACATGTTCTTCAGAGACCATGTGTGTTACAGCTACTATTTTAGGTAATCTTTTCTTCATATTATTTCATACAGTTCAGTAAATTTCAAATACCTGTGAAGCTATGTGTGCTTTCCATCAACATTAATAAAATTCATCATTAAAAATATTAAAATTACTTTGCAGCTACCTCATCTGGAACTACCGCAACACAAATCTACAAGGCATGTGCATCTTCCTCCCTGTGTCCAACTACGGGCTCTCAGACATTTTCAGTTGACCTGGGTGTTCAAAGTGCTCTTGCATCTGCCACGTGCTGCAACACGGATAACTGCAACTCAGCAACTCTGGCTGGTAAGTAGAAATCAGTTAAGTTAAAGACACATAACCGAACAGACATGACAGAAAAGGATAAGAAACAATAATCTGATATCTGCTGAAATATTCTGTTCTAAAGTGAAATTATGTTCTTTTCTGTTTCAGCCCCTACTCCTCAGTCAAGTAACGGCCTACTATGTAACTCTTGTTCCACCTCTCAGTGCAACACACCATTGCAATGTCAGGGAGTGCAGGACCAATGCTTTCAATCAATGAGTGAGTCTTCATCATGCATACTTTAACAAAAAGCATCTTTAAATTTGGTTTTTGCATAAAATAAATTCAACAAACATTCTTTTTTTTCAATCAGTCAGGAAAAACATAACCAAGCATTTTATCCGTATTTGTAATGAATGTGATTTTGTACTTTAAATCGTTAAAGATGAAGATTTGATAATCAGTGTAGGAAATGATACATATTTTTCCACAACACATAAATATATTAGTTAAGAAGTATTCCCGAAATATTTGAAGCATGGAGGTAGTGATTAATCTGTCAGTTATTGTCATGACTAATCATTTGTATAAAACAAGAGCTGAAAACAAAGAGATAAATGTCCATCAAAAAAAGAGCAAAGTAAAGAAAATACACATGAAAACATCAAGAGGAGCACTTTGATTTCATGATGATGGAAAAATCAGTTACCTGCTTTAAATGGAAAAAAAACATATGTGATAATAGAACACCGAGTGTAGGAACACTGTTCATTAAAAGGAAATCCATTTGGGTTCTGACATTGTGAGTACATGTTTTCAATAACTTAAATTTGACAGTCACCAAACAACTGACTGAAATGATGCCTCGAAAACTTTTCGAACTTATACCCATTAATATTATAATTTTATATAAGTATGTCTTGATTTTCAAAGGCTACTACACAGTCATGTATGTCTAAAAATATGTGAAATTGTTGAAACTGGGATTTTTCATCTACAGTGAACGATGGCACCAATGATTTTCCAGCTTACGGCTGTGCATCCAGCACCCTGTGTGCAGTTGCTTCAAGCCTGGGTTCTCTACCTTTCATGCAGAGTGTTGGTACCATAAAAAGTGGACCAACCTGTACTTTACCCACAACAACTGCAGCACCAACCACAACCACAGCTGCTCCAACAACAACAACAGCCGCTCCAACTACAACCACTGTGGCACCAACCACCACCACAGCTGCTCCAACAACAACGTCTGCTGCTCCAACAACGACAACAGCTGCACCAACAACAACAACAGCTGCTCCAACCACAACCGCAGCTGGAGCCCTTCAGTGTCAAACCTGCACAGATCAGACGTGTTCAACCACAGTAGCAAAAACATGTTCTTCAGAGACCATGTGTGTTACAGCTACTATTTTAGGTAATCTTTTCTTCATATTATTTCATACAGTTCAGTAAATTTCAAATACCTGTGAAGCTCTGTGTGCTTTCCATCAACATTAATAAAATTCATCATTAAAAATATTAAAATTACTTTGCAGCTACCTCATCTGGAACTACCGCAACACAAATCTACAAGGCATGTGCATCTTCCTCCCTGTGTCCAACTACGGGCTCTCAGACATTTTCAGTTGACCTGGGTGTTCAAAGTGCTCTTGCATCTGCCACGTGCTGCAACACGGATAACTGCAACTCAGCAACTCTGGCTGGTAAGTAGAAATCAGTTAAGTTAAAGACACATAACTGAACAGACATGACAGAAAAGGATAAGAAACAATAATCTGATATCTGCTGAAATATTCTGTTCTAAAGTGAAATTATGTTCTTTTCTGTTTCAGCCCCTACTCCTCAGTCAAGTAACGGCCTACTATGTAACTCTTGTTCCACCTCTCAGTGCAACACACCATTGCAATGTCAGGGAGTGCAGGACCAATGCTTTCAATCAATGAGTGAGTCTTCATCATGCATACTTTAACAAAAAGCATCTTTAAATTTGGTTTTTGCATAAAATAAATTCAACAAACATTCTTTTTTTTCAATCAGTCAGGAAAAACATAACCAAGCATTTTATCCGTATTTGTAATGAATGTGATTTTGTACTTTAAATCGTTAAAGATGAAGATTTGATAATCAGTGTAGGAAATGATACATATTTTTCCACAACACATAAATATATTAGTTAAGAAGTATTCCCGAAATATTTGAAGCATGGAGGTAGTGATTAATCTGTCAGTTATTGTCATGACTAATCATTTGTATAAAACAAGAGCTGAAAACAAAGAGATAAATGTCCATCAAAAAAAGAGCAAAGTAAAGAAAATACACATGAAAACATCAAGAGGAGCACTTTGATTTCATGATGATGGAAAAATCAGTTACCTGCTTTAAATGGAAAAAAAAACATATGTGATAATAGAACACCGAGTGTAGGAACACTGTTCATTAAAAGGAAATCCATTTGGGTTCTGACATTGTGAGTACATGTTTTCAATAACTTAAATTTGACAGTCACCAAACAACTGACTGAAATGATGCCTCGAAAACTTTTCGAACTTATACCCATTAATATTATAATTTTATATAAGTATGTCTTGATTTTCAAAGGCTACTACACAGTCATGTATGTCTAAAAATATGTGAAATTGTTGAAACTGGGATTTTTCATCTACAGTGAACGATGGCACCAATGATTTTCCAGCTTACGGCTGTGCATCCAGCACCCTGTGTGCAGTTGCTTCAAGCCTGGGTTCTCTACCTTTCATGCAGAGTGTTGGTACCATAAAAAGTGGACCAACCTGTACTTTACCCACAACAACTGCAGCACCAACCACAACCACAGCTGCTCCAACAACAACAACAGCCGCTCCAACTACAACCACTGTGGCACCAACCACCACCACAGCTGCTCCAACAACAACGTCTGCTGCTCCAACAACGACAACAGCTGCACCAACAACAACAACAGCTGCTCCAACCACAACCACCGCTGCTCCAACCATAACAACTGCAGCACCAACCACAACAACGGTGGCACCAACAACCACAACTGCTGCTCCAACAACCACAACTGCTGCTCCAACCACGACAACAGCTGCTCCAACCACGACAACTGCTGCTCCAACCACAACAACAGCTGCTCCAACCACAACAACAGCTGTGCAACCAAAAACAACGACTGCTCCAACCACAACCACAGCTGCTCCAACCACAACAACAGTGGCATCAACAGCCACAACTGCTGCTCCAACCACAACCACAGCTGCTCAAACCACAGCTGCTCCAACGACAGCAACGGTGGAACCAACCACAACAACTGCTGCTCCAACAACAACACCAGGTGCACCAACCACAACCACAGCTGCTCCAACCACAACAACAGTGGCATCAACAACCACAACTGCTGCTCCAACCACGACAACAGCTGCTCCAACCACGACAACAGCTGCTCCAACCACAACAACTGCTACTCCAAAAACGACAACATGTGCACCAACCACAACCACAGCTGCTCCCACCACAACAACAGTTGCACCACCACCAACAACAGCTGCTCCAACAACAACAACAGCTGCTCCAACCACGACAACAGCTGCTCCAACCACAACAACTGCTACTCCAACAACGACAACAGGTGCACCAACCACAACCACAGCTGCTCCAACAACAACAATGGTGGCACCAACAACCACAACAGCTGCTCCAACAACGACAACATCTGCTCCAACCACAACCACAGCTGTTCCAACCACAACAACGGTGGCATCAACAACCACAACTGCTGCTCCAACCACGACAACGGCTGCTCCAACCACAACAACTGCTACTCCAACAACGACAACAGGTGCACCAACCACAACCACAGCTGCTCCAACCACAACGACAGCTGCTCCAACCACAACTACGGTGGCATCAACAACCACAACTGCTGCTCCATCCACGACAACAGCTGCTCCAACCACGACAACAGCTGCTCCAACCACAACCACAGCTGCTCCAACCACAACAACAGCTGCTCCAACCACAACAACAGCTGCTCCAACCACAACCACAGCTGCTTCAACCACAACAACGGTGGCAACAACAACCACAACTGCTGCTCTAACCACAACCACAGCTGCTCAAACCACAGCTGCTCCAACGACAGCAACGGTGGAACCAACAACCACAACTGCTGCTCTAACCACAACAACTGCTACTCCAACAACAACACCAGGTGCACCAACCACAACTACTGCTCCAACCACAACCACAGCTGCTCCAACCACAACAACGGTGGCAACAACAACCACAACAGCTGCTCCAACCACGACAACTGCTGCTCCAACCACGACAACAGCTGCTTCAACCACGACAACTGCTGCTCCACCCACGACAAAAGCTCCTCCAACCACAACCACAGCTGCTCCAACCACAACAACTGTGAGTCCAACAACGACAACAGGTGCACCAACCACAACTACAGCTGCTCCAACAACAACGACAGCTGCTCCAACCACAACAACGATGGCATCAACAACCACAACTGCTGCTCCATCCACAACAACAGCTGCTCCAACCACGACAACAGCTGCTCCAACCACAACAACTGCTACTCCAACAACGACAACAGGTGCACCAACCACAACCACAGCTGCTCCAACAACAACAATGGTGGCACCAACAACCACAACAGCTGCTCCAACAACGACAACATCTGCTCCAACCACAACCACAGCTGTTCCAACCACAACAACGGTGGCATCAACAACCACAACAGCTGCTCCAACAACGACAACATCTGCTCCAACCACAACCACAGCTGTTCCAACCACAACAACGGTGGCATCAACAACCACAACAGCTGCTCCAACCACGACAACGGCTGCTCCAACCACAACAACTGCTACTCCAACAACGACAACAGGTGAACCAACCACAACCACAGCTGCTCCAACCACAACTACGGTGGCATCAACAACCACAGCTGCTGCTCCATCCACGACAACAGCTGCTCCAACCACGACAACAGCTGCTCCAACCACAACCACAGCTGCTCCAACCACAACGACAGCTGCTCCAACCACAACAACAGCTGCTCCAACTACAACGACAGCTGCTCCAACCACAACGGTGGCATCAACAACCACAACTGCTTCTCCAACCACGACAACAGCTGCTCCAACCACAACAACAGCTGCTCCAACTACAACGACAGCTGCTCCAACCACAACGGTGGCATCAACAACCACAACTGCTTCTCCAACCACGACCACAGCTGCTTCAACCACAACAACGGTGGCAACAACAACCACAACTGCTGCTCTAACCACAACAACTGCTACTCCAACAACAACACCAGGTGCACCAACCACAACTACTGCTCCAACCACAACCACAGCTGCTCCAACCACAACAACGGTGGCAACAACAACCACAACAGCTGCTCCAACCACGACAACTGTGGCTCCAACAACGACAACAGGTGCACCAACCACAACAACAGCTGTGCAACCAACAACAACAACTGCTCCAACCACAACCACAGCTGCTCCAACCACAACAACGGTGGCAACAACAACCACAACAGCTGCTCCAACCACGACAACTGTGGCTCCAACAACGACAACAGGTGCACCAACCACAACTACAGCTGCTCCAACAACAACGACAGCTGCTCCAACCACAACAACGATGGCATCAACAACCACAACTGCTGCTCCATCCACAACAACAGCTACTCCAACCACGACAACAGCTGCTCCAACCACAACAACGGTGGCAACAACAACCACAACAGCTGCTCCAACCACGACAACTGTGGCTCCAACAACGACAACAGCTGCACCAACCACAACTACAGCTGCTCCAACAACGACAACATCTGCTCCAACCACAACAACGATGGCATCAACAACCACAACTGCTGCTCCATCCACAACAACAGCTGCTCCAACCACGACAACAGCTGCTCCAACCACAACAACTGCTACTCCAACAACGACAACAGGTGCACCAACCACTACCACAGCTGCTCCAACAACAACAATGGTGGCACCAACAACCACAACAGCTGCTCCAACCACGACAACAGCTGCTCCAACCACGACAACAGCTCCTCCAACCACAACCACAGCTGCTCCAACCACAACAACTGCTACTCCAACAACGACAACAGGTGCACCAACCACAACTACAGCTGCTCCAACAACAACGACAGCTGCTCCAACCACGACGACAGCTGCTCCAAACACGACAACAGCTGCTCCAACCACAACAACAGCTGTGCAACCAACAACAACAACTGCTCCAACCACAACGACAGTTGCTCCAACCACAACAACAGTGGCATCAACAGCCACAACTGCTGCTCCAACAACGACAACTACAACTACAACGACAGCTGCTCCAACCACAACGGTGGCATCAACAACCACAACTGCTTCTCCAACCACGACAACAGCTGCTCCAACCACAACAACAGCTGCTCCAACTACAACGACAGCTGCTCCAACCACGACAACACCTGCTCCAACCACAACAACTGCTACTCCAACAACGACAACAGGTGCACCAACCACAACCACAGCTGCTCCAACAACAACAATGGTGGCACCAACAACCACAACAGCTGCTCCAACAACGACAACATCTGCTCCAACCACAACCACAGCTGTTCCAACCACAACAACGGTGGCATCAACAACCACAACTGCTGCTCCAACCACGACAACGGCTGCTCCAACCACAACCACAGCTGCTCCAACCACAACAACGGTGGCAACAACAACCACAACAGCTGCTCCAACCACGACAACTGTGGCTCCAACAACGACAACAGGTGCACCAACCACAACAACAGCTGTGCAACCAACAACAACAACTGCTCCAACCACAACCACAGCTGCTCCAACCACAACAACGGTGGCAACAACAACCACAACAGCTGCTCCAACCACGACAACTGTGGCTCCAACAACGACAACAGGTGCACCAACCACAACTACAGCTGCTCCAACAACAACGACAGCTGCTCCAACCACAACAACGATGGCATCAACAACCACAACTGCTGCTCCATCCACAACAACAGCTGCTCCAACCACGACAACAGCTGCTCCAACCACAACCACAGCTGCTCCAACCACAACAACGGTGTTAACAACAACCACAACAGCTGCTCCAACCACGACAACTGTGGCTCCAACAACGACAACAGGTGCACCAACCACAACTACAGCTGCTCCAACCACGACAACAGCTGCTCCAACCACAACCACAGCTGCTCCAACCACAACCACAGCTGCTCCAACCACAACAACGGTGGCAACAACAACCACAACAGCTGCTCCAACCACAACAACTGTGGCTCCAACAACGACAACAGGTGCACCAACCACAACTACAGCTGCTCCAACAACAACGACAGCTGCTCCAACCACAACAACGGTGGCAACAACAACCACAACAGCTGCTCCAACCACGACAACTGTGGCTCCAACAACGACAACAGGTGCACCAACCACAACTACAGCTGCTCCAACAACAACGACAGCTGCTCCAACCACAACAACGATGGCATCAACAACCACAACTGCTGCTCCATCCACAACAACAGCTGCTCCAACCACGACAACAGCTGCTCCAACCACAACAACTGCTACTCCAACAACGACAACAGGTGCACCAACCACAACCACAGCTGCTCCAACCACAACAACAGCTGTGCAAACAACAACAACAACTGCTCCAACCACAACCACAGCTGCTCCAACCACAACAACAGTGGCATCAACAGCCACAACTGCTGCTCCAACAACGACAACTACAACTACAACGACAGCTGCTCCAACCACAACGGTGGCATCAACAACCACAACTGCTTCTCCAACCATGACAACAGCTGCTCCAACCACAACAACAGCTGCTCCAACTACAACGACAGCTGCTCCAACCACGACAACAGCTGCTCCAACCACAACAACTGCTACTCCAACAACGACAACAGGTGCACCAACCACAACCACAGCTGCTCCAACAACAACAATGGTGGCACCAACAACCACAACAGCTGCTCCAACAACGACAACATCTGCTCCAACCACAACCACAGCTGTTCCAACCACAACAACGGTGGCATCAACAACCACAACCGCTGCTCCATCCACAACAACAGCTGCTCCAACCACGACAACAGCTGCTCCAACCACAACCACAGCTGTGCAACCAACAACAACAACTGCTCCAACCACAACCACAGCTGCTCCAACCACAACAACGGTGGCAACAACAACCACAACAGCTGCTCCAACCACGACAACTGTGGCTCCAACAACGACAACAGGTGCACCAACCACAACTACAGCTGCTCCAACAACAACGACAGCTGCTCCAACCACAACAACGATGGCATCAACAACCACAACTGCTGCTCCATCCACAACAACAGCTGCTCCAACCACGACAACAGCTGCTCCAACCACAACAACTGCTACTCCAACAACGACAACAGGTGCACCAACCACTACCACAGCTGCTCCAACAACAACAATGGTGGCACCAACAACCACAACAGCTGCTCCAACCACGACAACAGCTGCTCCAACCACGACAAAAGCTGCTCCAACCACGACAACTGCTGCTCCACCCACGACAACAGCTCCTCCAACCACAACCACAGCTGCTCCAACCACAACAACTGCTACTCCAACAACGACAACAGGTGCACCAACCACAACTACAGCTGCTCCAACAACAACGACAGCTGCTCCAACCACGACGACAGCTGCTCCAACCATGACAACAGCTGCTCCAACCACAACAACAGCTGTGCAACCAACAACAACAACTGCTCCAACCACAACCACAGCTGCTCCAACCACAACAACAGTGGCATCAACAGCCACAACTGCTGCTCCAACAACGACAACTACAACTACAACGACAGCTGCTCCAACCACAACGGTGGCATCAACAACCACAACTGCTTCTCCAACCACGACAACAGCTGCTCCAACCACAACAACAGCTGCTCCAACTACAACGACAGCTGCTCCAACCACGACAACACCTGCTCCAACCACAACAACTGCTACTCCAACAACGACAACAGGTGCACCAACCACAACCACAGCTGCTCCAACAACAACAATGGTGGCACCAACAACCACAACAGCTGCTCCAACAACGACAACATCTGCTCCAACCACAACCACAGCTGTTCCAACCACAACAACGGTGGCATCAACAACCACAACCGCTGCTCCATCCACAACAACAGCTGCTCCAACCACGACAACAGCTGCTCCAACCACAACCACAGCTGTGCAACCAACAACAACAACTGCTCCAACCACAACCACAGCTGCTCCAACCACAACAACGGTGGCAACAACAACCACAACAGCTGCTCCAACCACGACAACTGTGGCTCCAACAACGACAACAGGTGCACCAACCACAACTACAGCTGCTCCAACAACAACGACAGCTGCTCCAACCACAACAACGATGGCATCAACAACCACAACTGCTGCTCCATCCACAACAACAGCTTCTCCAACCACGACAACAGCTGCTCCAACCACAACAACTGCTACTCCAACAACGACAACAGGTGCACCAACCACTACCACAGCTGCTCCAACAACAACAATGGTGGCACCAA
Source organism: Mchenga conophoros (assembly GCF_057382185.1). NCBI lineage: Eukaryota > Metazoa > Chordata > Actinopteri > Cichliformes > Cichlidae > Mchenga > Mchenga conophoros. The sequence goes on from NC_140529.1 coordinate 18,143,427, forward strand.
CAACCACAACAGCTGCTCCAACCACGACAACAGCTGCTCCAACCACGACAAAAGCTGCTCCAACCACGACAACTGCTGCTCCACCCACGACAACAGCTCCTCCAACCACAACCACAGCTGCTCCAACCACAACAACTGCTACTCCAACAACGACAACAGGTGCACCAACCACAACTACAGCTGCTCCAACAACAACGACAGCTGCTCCAACCACGACAACAGCTGCTCCAACCACAACAACAGCTGTGCAACCAACAACAACAACTGCTCCAACCACAACCACAGCTGCTCCAACCACAACAACAGTGGCAACAACAACCACAACAGCTGCTCCAACCACGACAACTGTGGCTCCAACAACGACAACAGGTGCACCAACCACAACTACAGCTGCTCCAACAACAACGACAGCTGCTCCAACCACAACAACGATGGCATCAACAACCACAACTGCTGCTCCATCCACAACAACAATTGCTCCAACCACGACAACTGTGGCTCCAACAACGACAACAGGTGCACCAACCACAACTACAGCTGCTCCAACAACAACGACAGCTGCTCCAACCACAACAACGATGGCATCAACAACCACAACTGCTGCTCCAACCACAACCACAGCTGCTCCAACAACAACAATGGTGGCACCAACAACCACAACAGCTGCTCCAACCACGACAACAGCTGCTCCAACCACGACAAAAGCTGCTCCAACCACGACAACTGCTGCTCCACCCACGACAACAGCTCCTCCAACCACAACCACAGCTGCACCAACCACAACTACAGCTGCTCCAACAACGACAACATCTGCTCCAACCACAACAACGATGGCATCAACAACCACAACTGCTGCTCCATCCACAACAACAGCTGCTCCAACCACGACAACAGCTGCTCCAACCACAACAACTGCTACTCCAACAACGACAACAGGTGCACCAACCACTACCACAGCTGCTCCAACAACAACAATGGTGGCACCAACAACCACAACAGCTGCTCCAACCACGACAACAGCTGCTCCAACCACGACAAAAGCTGCTCCAACCACGACAACTGCTGCTCCACCCACGACAACAGCTCCTCCAACCACAACCACAGCTGCTCCAACCACAACAACTGCTACTCCAACAACGACAACAGGTGCACCAACCACAACTACAGCTGCTCCAACAACAACGACAGCTGCTCCAACCACGACGACAGCTGCTCCAACCACGACAACAGCTGCTCCAACCACAACAACAGCTGTGCAACCAACAACAACAACTGCTCCAACCACAACCACAGCTGCTCCAACCACAACAACAGTGGCATCAACAGCCACAACTGCTGCTCCAACAACGACAACTACAACTACAACGACAGCTGCTCCAACCACAACGGTGGCATCAACAACCACAACTGCTTCTCCAACCACGACAACAGCTGCTCCAACCACAACAACAGCTGCTCCAACTACAACGACAGCTGCTCCAACCACGACAACACCTGCTCCAACCACAACAACTGCTACTCCAACAACGACAACAGGTGCACCAACCACAACCACAGCTGCTCCAACAACAACAATGGTGGCACCAACAACCACAACAGCTGCTCCAACAACGACAACATCTGCTCCAACCACAACCACAGCTGTTCCAACCACAACAACGGTGGCATCAACAACCACAACTGCTGCTCCAACCACGACAACGGCTGCTCCAACCACAACCACAGCTGCTCCAACCACAACAACGGTGGCAACAACAACCACAACAGCTGCTCCAACCACGACAACTGTGGCTCCAACAACGACAACAGGTGCACCAACCACAACAACAGCTGTGCAACCAACAACAACAACTGCTCCAACCACAACCACAGCTGCTCCAACCACAACAACGGTGGCAACAACAACCACAACAGCTGCTCCAACCACGACAACTGTGGCTCCAACAACGACAACAGGTGCACCAACCACAACTACAGCTGCTCCAACAACAACGACAGCTGCTCCAACCACAACAACGATGGCATCAACAACCACAACTGCTGCTCCATCCACAACAACAGCTGCTCCAACCACGACAACAGCTGCTCCAACCACAACCACAGCTGCTCCAACCACAACAACGGTGTTAACAACAACCACAACAGCTGCTCCAACCACGACAACTGTGGCTCCAACAACGACAACAGGTGCACCAACCACAACTACAGCTGCTCCAACCACGACAACAGCTGCTCCAACCACAACCACGGCTGCTCCAACCACAACCACAGCTGCTCCAACCACAACAACGGTGGCAACAACAACCACAACAGCTGCTCCAACCACAACAACTGTGGCTCCAACAACGACAACAGGTGCACCAACCACAACTACAGCTGCTCCAACAACAACGACAGCTGCTCCAACCACAACAACGGTGGCAACAACAACCACAACAGCTGCTCCAACCACGACAACTGTGGCTCCAACAACGACAACAGGTGCACCAACCACAACTACAGCTGCTCCAACAACAACGACAGCTGCTCCAACCACAACAACGATGGCATCAACAACCACAACTGCTGCTCCATCCACAACAACAGCTGCTCCAACCACGACAACAGCTGCTCCAACCACAACAACTGCTACTCCAACAACGACAACAGGTGCACCAACCACAACCACAGCTGCTCCAACCACAACAACAGCTGTGCAAACAACAACAACAACTGCTCCAACCACAACCACAGCTGCTCCAACCACAACAACAGTGGCATCAACAGCCACAACTGCTGCTCCAACAACGACAACTACAACTACAACGACAGCTGCTCCAACCACAACGGTGGCATCAACAACCACAACTGCTTCTCCAACCATGACAACAGCTGCTCCAACCACAACAACAGCTGCTCCAACTACAACGACAGCTGCTCCAACCACGACAACAGCTGCTCCAACCACAACAACTGCTACTCCAACAACGACAACAGGTGCACCAACCACAACCACAGCTGCTCCAACAACAACAATGGTGGCACCAACAACCACAACAGCTGCTCCAACAACGACAACATCTGCTCCAACCACAACCACAGCTGTTCCAACCACAACAACGGTGGCATCAACAACCACAACCGCTGCTCCATCCACAACAACAGCTGCTCCAACCACGACAACAGCTGCTCCAACCACAACCACAGCTGTGCAACCAACAACAACAACTGCTCCAACCACAACCACAGCTGCTCCAACCACAACAACGGTGGCAACAACAACCACAACAGCTGCTCCAACCACGACAACTGTGGCTCCAACAACGACAACAGGTGCACCAACCACAACTACAGCTGCTCCAACAACAACGACAGCTGCTCCAACCACAACAACGATGGCATCAACAACCACAACTGCTGCTCCATCCACAACAACAGCTGCTCCAACCACGACAACAGCTGCTCCAACCACAACAACTGCTACTCCAACAACGACAACAGGTGCACCAACCACTACCACAGCTGCTCCAACAACAACAATGGTGGCACCAACAACCACAACAGCTGCTCCAACCACGACAACAGCTGCTCCAACCACGACAAAAGCTGCTCCAACCACGACAACTGCTGCTCCACCCACGACAACAGCTCCTCCAACCACAACCACAGCTGCTCCAACCACAACAACTGCTACTCCAACAACGACAACAGGTGCACCAACCACAACTACAGCTGCTCCAACAACAACGACAGCTGCTCCAACCACGACGACAGCTGCTCCAACCACGACAACAGCTGCTCCAACCACAACAACAGCTGTGCAACCAACAACAACAACTGCTCCAACCACAACCACAGCTGCTCCAACCACAACAACAGTGGCATCAACAGCCACAACTGCTGCTCCAACAACGACAACTACAACTACAACGACAGCTGCTCCAACCACAACGGTGGCATCAACAACCACAACTGCTTCTCCAACCACGACAACAGCTGCTCCAACCACAACAACAGCTGCTCCAACTACAACGACAGCTGCTCCAACCACGACAACACCTGCTCCAACCACAACAACTGCTACTCCAACAACGACAACAGGTGCACCAACCACAACCACAGCTGCTCCAACAACAACAATGGTGGCACCAACAACCACAACTGCTGCTCCATCCACAACAACAGCTGCTCCAACCACAACCACAGCTGTGCAACCAACAACAACAACTGCTCCAACCACGACCACAGCTGCTCCAACCACAACAACAGTGGCAACAACAACCACAACAGCTGCTCCAACCACGACAACTGTGGCTCCAACAACGACAACAGGTGCACCAACCACAACTACAGCTGCTCCAACAACAACGACAGCTGCTCCAACCACAACAACGATGGCATCAACAACCACAACTGCTGCTCCATCCACAACAACAGCTGCTCCAACCACGACAACTGTGGCTCCAACAACGACAACAGGTGCACCAACCACAACTACAGCTGCTCCAACAACAACGACAGCTGCTCCAACCACAACAACGATGGCATCAACAACCACAACTGCTGCTCCAACCACAACCACAGCTGCTCCAACAACAACAATGGTGGCACCAACAACCACAACAGCTGCTCCAACCACGACAACAGCTGCTCCAACCACGACAAAAGCTGCTCCAACCACGACAATTGCTGCTCCACCCACGACAACAGCTCCTCCAACCACAACCACAGCTGCTCCAACCACAACAACTGCTACTCCAACAACGACAACAGGTGCACCAACCACAACTACAGCTGCTCCAACAACAACGACAGCTGCTCCAACCACGACGACAGCTGCTCCAACCACGACAACAGCTGCTCCAACCACAACAACAGCTGCTCCAACCACAACAACAGCTGTGCAACCAACAACAACAACTGCTCCAACCACAACCACAGCTGCTCCAACCACAACAACAGTGGCATCAACAACCACAACTGCTTCTCCAACCACGACAACAGCTGCTCCAACCACAACAACAGCTGCTCCAACTACAACGACAGCTGCTCCAACCACAACGGTGGCATCAACAACCACAACTGCTTCTCCAACCACGACCACAGCTGCTTCAACCACAACAACGGTGGCAACAACAACCACAACTGCTGTTCTAACCACAACAACTGCTACTCCAACAACAACACCAGGTGCACCAACCACAACTACTGCTCCAACCACAACCACAGCTGCTCCAACCACAACAACGGTGGAACCAACAACCACAACTTCTGCTCCAACCACGACAACGGCTGCTCCAACCACAACCACTCCAGCACCAACCAAAACAACATCTGCTCCAACCACAACAACCGTGGCACCAACAACCACAACTGCTGCTCCAACAATGACAACACCTGCTCCAACCACAGCTGCTCCAACAACAGCAACGGTGGAACCAACAACCACAACTGCTCAAACTACAACGAAAGCTGCTCCAACCACAACAACGGTCGCATCAACAACCACAACTGCTGCTCCAAAAACGACAACAGCTGCTCCAACCACAACCACAGCTGGTCCAACCACAGCTGGTCCAACGACAGCAACGGTGGAACCAACAACCACAAATGCTTCTCCAACCACAACAACAGCTGCTCCAACCACAACAACATCTGCTCCAACCACAACAACAGCTGCTCCACCCACGACAACAGCTCCTCCAACCACAACCACAGCTGCTCCAACCACAACAACTGCTACTCCAACAACGACAACAGGTGCACCAACCACAACCACAGCTGCTCCAACTACAACGACAGCTGCTCCAACCACAACGGTGGCATCAACAACCACAACTGCTTCTCCAACCACGACGACAGCTGCTCCAACCACGACAACAGCTGCTCCAACCACAACAACAGCTGCTCCAACTACAACGACAGCTGCTCCAACCACAACGGTGGCATCAACAACCACAACTGTTTCTCCAACCACAACAACAGCTGCTCCAACCACAACAACAGCTGCTCCAACTACAACGACAGCTGCTCCAACCACAACGGTGGCATCAACAACCACAACTGCTTCTCCAACCACGACCACAGCTGCTTCAACCACAACAACGGTGGCAACAACAACCACAACTGATGCTCTAACCACAACAACTGCTACTCCAACAACGACAACAGGTGCACCAACCACAACAACAGCTGTGCAACCAACAACAACAACTGCTCCAACCACAACCACAGCTGCTCCAACCACAACAACGGTGGCAACAACAACCACAACAGCTGCTCCAACCACGACAACTGTGGCTCCAACAACGACAACAACTACAGCTGCTCCAACAACAACGACAGCTGCTCCAACCACAACAACGATGGCATCAACAACCACAACTGCTGCTCCATCCACAACAACAGCTGCTCCAACCACGACAACAGCTGCTCCAACCACAACAACTGCTACTCCAACAACGACAACAGGTGCACCAACCACAACCACAGCTGCTCCAACAACAACAATGGTGGCACCAACAACCACAACAGCTGCTCCAACAACGACAACATCTGCTCCAACCACAACCACAGCTGTTCCAACAACAACGACAGCTGCTCCAACCACGACGACAGCTGCTCCAACCACAACAACTGCTACTCCAACAACAACACCAGGTGCACCAACCACAACTACTGCTCCAACCACAACCACAGCTGCTCCAACCACAACAACGGTGGCAACAACAACCACAACAGCTGCTCCAACCACGACAACTGTGGCTCCAACCACGACAACAGCTGCTTCAACCACGACAACTGCTGCTCCACCCACGACAAAAGCTCCTCCAACCACAACCACAGCTGCTCCAACCACAACAACTGTGGCTCCAACAACGACAACAGGTGCACCAACCACAACTACAGCTGCTCCAACCACAACGACAGCTGCTCCAACCACAACAACGATGGCATCAACAACCACAACTGCTGCTCCATCCACAACAACAGCTGCTCCAACCACGACAACAGCTGCTCCAACCACAACTGCTACTCCAACAACGACAACAGGTGCACCAACCACAACCACAGCTGCTCCAACAACAACAATGGTGGCACCAACAACCACAACAGCTGCTCCAACAACGACAACATCTGCTCCAACCACAACCACAGCTGTTCCAACCACAACAACGGTGGCATCAACAACCACAACTGCTGCTCCAACCACGACAACGGCTGCTCCCACCACAACCACAGCTGCTCCAACCACAACAACGGTGGCAACAACAACCACAACAGCTGCTCCAACCACGACAACTGTGGCTCCAACAACGACAACAGGTGCACCAACCACAACAACAGCTGTGCAACCAACAACAACAACTGCTCCAACCACAACCACAGCTGCTCCAACCACAACAACGGTGGCAACAACAACCACAACAGCTGCTCCAACCACGACAACTGTGGCTCCAACAACGACAACAGGTGCACCAACCACAACTACAGCTGCTCCAACAACAACGACAGCTGCTCCAACCACAACAACGATGGCATCAACAACCACAACTGCTGCTCCATCCACAACAACAGCTGCTCCAACCACGACAACAGCTGCTCCAACCACAACAACTGCTACTCCAACAAGGACAACAGGTGCACCAACCACAACCACAGCTGCTCCAACAACAACAATGGTGGCACCAACAACCACAACAGCTGCTCCAACAACGACAACATCTGCTCCAACCACAACCACAGCTGTTCCAACCACAACAACGGTGGCATCAACAACCACAACTGCTGCTCCAACCACGACAACGGCTGCTCCAACCACAACAACTGCTACTCCAACAACGACAACAGGTGCACCAACCACAACCACAGCTGCTCCAACCACAACGACAGCTGCTCCAACCACAACTACGGTGGCATCAACAACCACAACTGCTGCTCCATCCACGACAACAGCTGCTCCAATGACGACAACAGCTGCTCCAACCACAACAACAGCTGCTCCAACCACAACAACAGCTGCTCCAACCACGACAACAGCTGCTCCAACCACAACCACAGCTGCTTCAACCACAACAACGGTGGCGACAACAACCACAACTGCTGCTCTAACCACAACAACTGCTACTCCAACAACAACACCAGGTGCACCAACCACAACCACAGCTGCTCCAACTACAACGACAGCTGCTCCAACCACAACGGTGGCATCAACAACCACAACTGCTTCTCCAACCACGACAACAGCTGCTCCAACCACAACAACATCTGCTCCAACCACAACAACAGCTGTGCAACCAACAACAACAACTGCTCCAACCACAACCACAGCTGCTCCAACCACAACAACGGTGGCAACAACAACCACAACAGCTGCTCCAACCACGACAACTGCTGCTCCAACCACGACAACAGCTGCTTCAACCACGACAACTGCTGCTCCACCCACGACAAAAGCTCCTCCAACCACAACCACAGCTGCTCCAACCACAACAACTGCTACTCCAACAACGACAACAGGTGCACCAACCACAACTACAGCTGCTCCAACAACAACGACAGCTGCTCCAACCACGACAACAGCTGCTCCAACCACAACAAAAGCTGCTCCAACCACAACAACAGCTGTGCAACCAACAACAACAACTGCTCCAACCACATCCACAGCTGCTCCAACCACAACAACAGTGGCATCAACAGCCACAACTGCTGCTCCAACAACGACAACAGCTCCTCCAACCACAACCACAGCTGCTCAAACCACAGCTGCTCCAACGACAGCAACGGTGGAACCAACAACCACAACTGCTGCTCTACCCACAACAACTGCTACTCCAACAACGACAACAGGTGAACCAACCCCAACGACGGCTGCTCAAACTACAACGACAGCTGCTCCAACCACAACAACGGTGGCATCAACAACCACAACTGCTGCTCCAACCACGACAACAGGTGCTCTAACCACGACAACTGCTGCTCCAACCACGACAACAGCTGCTCCAACCACGACAACAGCTGCTCCAACCACAACAACATCTGCTCCAACCACAACAACAGCTGCTGCAACAACGACAACAGCTGTGCAACCAACAACAACAGCTGCTCCAACCACAACGACAGCTGCACCACCACCAACAACAGCTGCTCCAACCACAACGACAGCTGCACCACCACCAACAACAGCTGCTCCAACCACAACGACAGCTGCACCACCACCAACAACAGCTGCTCCAACCACAACGACAGCTGCTCCGACAACAAAAACGGTGGCACCAACAACTACAACTGCTGCTCCAACAACGACAACAGCTGCTCCAACCACAACCACAGCTGCTCCAACCACAACAACGGTGGCATCAACAACCACAACTGCTGCTCCATCCACGACAACAGCTGCTCCAATGACGACAACAGCTGCTCCAACCACAACAACAGCTGCTCCAACCACAACAACAGCTGCTCCAACCACGACAACAGCTGCTCCAACCACAACCACAGCTGCTTCAACCACAACAACGGTGGCGACAACAACCACAACTGCTGCTCTAACCACAACAACTGCTACTCCAACAACAACACCAGGTGCACCAACCACAACCACAGCTGCTCCAACTACAACGACAGCTGCTCCAACCACAACGGTGGCATCAACAACCACAACTGCTTCTCCAACCACGACAACAGCTGCTCCAACCACAACAACATCTGCTCCAACCACAACAACAGCTGTGCAACCAACAACAACAACTGCTCCAACCACAACCACAGCTGCTCCAACCACAACAACGGTGGCAACAACAACCACAACAGCTGCTCCAACCACGACAACTGCTGCTCCAACCACGACAACAGCTGCTTCAACCACGACAACTGCTGCTCCACCCACGACAAAAGCTCCTCCAACCACAACCACAGCTGCTCCAACCACAACAACTGCTACTCCAACAACGACAACAGGTGCACCAACCACAACTACAGCTGCTCCAACAACAACGACAGCTGCTCCAACCACGACAACAGCTGCTCCAACCACAACAACAGCTGCTCCAACCACAACAACAGCTGTGCAACCAACAACAACAACTGCTCCAACCACAACCACAGCTGCTCCAACCACAACAACAGTGGCATCAACAGCCACAACTGCTGCTCCAACAACGACAACAGCTCCTCCAACCACAACCACAGCTGCTCAAACCACAGCCACAGCTGCTCCAACCACAACAACGGTGGAACCAACAACCACAACTGCTGCTCTACCCACAACAACTGCTACTCCAACAACGACAACAGGTGAACCAACCCCAACGACGGCTGCTCAAACTACAACGACAGCTGCTCCAACCACAACAACGGTGGCATCAACAACCACAACTGCTGCTCCAACCACGACAACAGGTGCTCTAACCACGACAACTGCTGCTCCAACCACGACAACAGCTGCTCCAACCACGACAACAGCTGCTCCAACCACAACAACATCTGCTCCAACCACAACAACAGCTGCTGCAACAACGACAACAGCTGTGCAACCAACAACAACAGCTGCTCCAACCACAACGACAGCTGCACCACCACCAACAACAGCTGCTCCAACCACAACGACAGCTGCACCACCACCAACAACAGCTGCTCCAACCACAACGACAGCTGCACCACCACCAACAACAGCTGCTCCAACCACAACGACAGCTGCTCCGACAACAAAAACGGTGGCACCAACAACTACAACTGCTGCTCCAACAACGACAACAGCTGCTCCAACCACAACCACAGCTGCTCCAACCACAACAACGGTGGCATCAACAACCACAACTGCTGCTCCAACCACGACAATAGCTTCTCCAACCACGACAACGGCTGCTCCAACCACAACAACTGCTACTCCAACAACGACAACAGCTGCTCCAACCACAATAACATCTGCTCCAATCACAACAACAGCTGCTCCAACCACAACCACAGCTGCTCCAACCACAACCACTGCAGCACCAACCAAAACAACAACTGCTCCAACCACAACAACTGTGGCATCAACAACCACAACTGCTGCTCCAACCACGACAACAGCTGCTCCAACCACAACAACATCTGCTCCAACCACAACAACAGGTGCTCCAACCACAACAACAACTGCTCCAACCACAACCACAGTTGCTCCAACCACAACCACTGCAGCACCAACCAAAACAACAACTGCTCCAACCACTACAACGGTTGCACCAACAACCACAACTGCTGCTCCAACAACGACAACAGCTCCTCCAACCACAACTGCTACTCCAACAACTACAACAGGTGAACCAACCACGACAACAGCTGCTCCAACCACAACCACTGCAGCACCAACCAAAACAACAGCTGCTCCAACCACTACAACGGTTGCACCAACAACCACAACTGCTGCTCCAACAACGACAACAGCTCCTGCAACCACAACTGCTACTCCAACAACGACAACAGGTGAACCAACCACGACAACAGCTGCTCCAACCACAACCACAGCTGCTCCAACCACAACCACTGCAGCACCAACCAAAACAACAACTGCTCCAACCACTACAACGGTTGCACCAACAACCACAACTGCTGCTCCAACAACGACAACAGCTCCTCCAACCACAACTGCTATTCCAACAACGACAACAGGTGAACCAACCACGACAACAGCTGCTCCAACCACAACCACAGCTGCTCCAACCACAACCACTGCAGCACCAACCACAACAACATCTGCTCCAACCACAACAACAGCTGTTCCAACCACAACAACAGCTGTGCAACCAACAACAACAGCTGCTCCAACCACAACAACCAGTGTGGCATCAACAACCACAACTGCTGCTCCAACAACCACAACAGCTGCTCCAACCACGACAACAGCTGCTCCAACCACGACAACATCTGCTCCAACCACAACAACAGCTGCTCCAACCATATCAACAGCTGTGCAACCAACAAAAACAACTGCTCCAACCACAATTACAGCTGCTCCAACCACAACAACGGTGGCAACAACAACTACAACTGCTGCTCCAACCACGACAACAGCTGCTCCAACCACAACCACAGCTGCTCCAACCACAACCACTGCAGCACCAACCAAAACAACAACTGCTCCAACCACTACAACGGTTGCACCAACAACCACAACTGCTGCTCCAACAACGACAACAGCTCCTCCAACCACAACTGCTACTCCAACAACGACAACAGGTGAACAAACCACGACAACAGCTGCTCCAACCACAACCACAGCTGCTTCAACCACAACAACATCTGCTCCAACCACAACAACCAGTGTGGCATTAACAACCACAACTGCTGCTCCAACCACGACAACAGCTGCTCCAACCACGACAACAGCTGCTCCAACCACAACAACAGCTACTCCAACCACAACAACAGCTGTGCAACCAACAACAACAACTGCTCCAACCACAACCACTGCACCACAAACCAAAGCAACAACTGCTCCAACCATAACAACTGTGGAACCAACAACCACAACTGCTGCTCTAACCACAACAACTGCTAGTCCAACAACAACACCAGGTGCACCAACCACAACCACAGCTGCTCCAACTACAACGACAGCTGCTCCAACCACAACAACGGTGGCATCAACAACCACAACTGCTGCTCCAACCACGACAACAGCTGCTCCAACCACGACAACAGCTGCTCCAACCGCAACAACAGCTGTGCCACCAACAACAACAACTGTTGCTCCCACAACCACAGCTGCTCCAACCACAACAACGGTGGCAACAACAACCACAACTGCTGCTCCAGCCACAACCACAGCTGCTCCAACCACAACAACAGCTGTGCAACCAACAACAACAGCTGCTCCAACCACAACAACCAGTGTGGCATCAACAACCACAACTGCTGCTCCAACCACAACGACAGATGCTCCAACCACGACAACAGCTGCTCCAACCACGACAACATCTGCTCCAACCACAACAACAGCTGCTCCAACCATAACAACAGCTGTGCAACCAACAAAAACAACTGCTCCAACCACAATTACAGCTGCTCCAACCACAACAACGGTGGCAACAACAACTACAACTGCTGCTCCAACCACGACAACAGCTGCTCCAACCACAACCACAGCTGCTCCAACCACAACCACTGCAGCACCAACCAAAACAACAACTGCTCCAACCACTACAACGGTTGCACCAACAACCACAACTGCTGCTCCAACAACGACAACAGCTCCTCCAACCACAACTGCTACTCCAACAACGAAAACAGGTGAACCAACCACGACAACAGCTGCTCCAACCACAACCACAGCTGCTTCAACCACAACAACATCTGCTCCAACCACAACAACATCTGCTCCAACCACAAAAACAGCTGCTCCAACCACAACAACAGCTGTGCAACCAACAACAACAGCTGCTCCAACCACAACAACCAGTGTGGCATTAACAACCACAACTGCTGCTCCAACCACGACAACAGCTGCTCCAACCACGACAACAGCTGCTCCAACCACAACAACAGCTGCTCCAACCACAACAACAGCTGTGCAACCAACAACAACAACTGCTCCAACCACAACCACTGCACCACAAACCAAAGCAACAACTGCTCCAACCATAACAACAGTGGAACCAACAACCACAACTGCTGCTCTAACCACAACAACTGCTAGTCCACCAACAACAGCAGGTGCACCAACCACAACCACAGCTGCTCCAACTACAACGACAGCTGCTCCAACCACAACAACGGTGGCATCAACAACCACAACTGCTGCTCCAACCACGACAACAGCTGCTCCAACCACGACAACAGCTGCTCCAACTGCAACAACAGCTGTGCCACCAACAACAACAACTGCTGCTCCCACAACCACAGCTGCTCCAACCACAACAACAGCTGTGCAACCAACAACAACAGCTGCTCCAACCACAACAACCAGTGTGGCATCAACAACCACAACTGCTGCTCCAACCACAACGACAGATGCTCCAACCACGACAACAACTGCTCCAACCACGACAACATCTGCTCCAACCACAACAACAGCTGCTCCAACCATAACAACAGCTGTGCAACCAACAAAAACAACTGCTCCAACCACAATTACAGCTGCTCCAACCACAACAACGGTGGCAACAACAACTACAACTGCTGCTCCAACAACGACAACAGCGGCTCCAACCACAACCACAGCTGCTCCAACCACAACCACTGCAGCACCAACCAAAACAACAACTGCTCCAACCACAATTACAGCTGCTCCAACCACAACAACGGTTGCACCAACAACCACAACTGCTGCTCCAACAACGACAACAGCTCCTCCAACCACAACTGCTACTCCAACAACGAAAACAGGTGAACCAACCACGACAACAGCTGCTCCAACCACAACCACAGCTGCTTCAACCACAACAACATCTGCTCCAACCACAACAACATCTGCTCCAACCACAAAAACAGCTGCTCCAACCACAACAACAGCTGTGCAACCAACAACAACAGCTGCTCCAACCACAACAACCAGTGTGGCATTAACAACCACAACTGCTGCTCCAACCACGACAACAGCTGCTCCAACCACGACAACAGCTGCTCCAACCACAACAACAGCTGCTCCAACCACAACAACAGCTGTGCAACCAACAACAACAACTGCTCCAACCACAACCATTGCACCACAAACCAAAGCAACAACTGCTCCAACCATAACAACAGTGGAACCAACAACCACAACTGCTGCTCTAACCACAACAACTGCTAGTCCAACAACAACACCAGGTGCACCAACCACAACCACAGCTGCTCCAACTACAACGACAGCTGCTCCAACCACAACAACGGTGGCATCAACAACCACAACTGCTGCTCCAACCACGACAACAGCTGCTCCAACCACGACAACAGCTGCTCCAACTGCAACAACAGCTGTGCCACCAACAACAACAACTGCTGCTCCCACAACCACAGCTGCTCCAACCACAACAACGGTGGCAACAACAACCACAACTGCTGCTCCAACCACAACCACAGCTGCTCCAACCACAACAACAGCTATGCAACCAACAACAACAGCTTCTCCAACCACAACAAGAGCTGCTCCAACCACAACAACATCTGCTCCAACCACAACAACAGCAACGGTGGTACCAACAACAACCACAGCTGCTCCAAAAACAACAACAGCTGCTCCAACCACGACAACAGCTGCTCCAACCACAACCACTTCAGCACCAACCAAAACAACAACTGCTCCAACCACAACAACTGCTGCTCCAACCACAGCCACAGCTGCATCACCCACCACAACAGCAGCACCAACCACAACAACTGCTGCTCCAACCACAGCCACAGCTGCATCACCCACCACAACAGCAGCACCAACCACAACCACTGTGGCACCATCCACAACAACAGCTGCTCCAACAACGACAGCAGCTTCACCAACCACAAAAACTGCTGCTCCAACCACAGCAAACACTGCACCAACCACAACAACTGCTGCACCAACCACAACAACTGCTGCTCCAACCACAACCACTGTGGCACCAACCACAACAACTCCTGCTCCACCATCGACAACACCTGCTCCAACAACAACAGTATCTGCTGTGACCACAGCCACCGCATCTGCAACCACAACAACTGCTGCACCAACAATGACAACAGCTGCTTCAACCACAACCACAGCTGTCCCAACAACAAGCCCAGATGCTCCAACAACATCAACAGCCTCACCAACCATAAAATCACCTCTAACATCAGCTGTTGCTCAGACCACAATACCTGTTTCAATAGCATCATCAACAACAACAACAGCTACTCCAAATCCAAGCACTGCGTCAACAACCAAAACAACATTTGTGACAACAACCACTTCTGCAATAACCACTACAATTTCTTCAACAACTAAAAAATCCACGACAACAACAAGTAACGCATCTTCTGTCAGAATTAATGTAATCCCTCTTGTACTGGGACTCTTTGTCTTCATCATCTATTATTAAACAGGAAAATCACAGATGGAACCCTATGAAAACCACTAAAACTATGAAAGGATGTTTTTTTTTTATTGTCAATGTTTACTTCTGTTCTTCTTGTTTAGTTGGGATTTAAATTTAATTTGTTTCAGATGTAAGAAAAGGGGTCTGGGTAAACCTGAGGATGGATAACTATTTAACACACAATTACCTTTTTCCAAGTGAGTTATAAAGTGTAATATACATTTAATATTTACTTATATTTAACAAATATATTTATCTTTTGTTAAACTTATCATGCAAATGTCTTGAATAAATGTAATAGTGTGCAATAATATGAACAGAAATATATATCCATATATCCATAACTAGTTATTTGGGGATTTTT